>NC_084800.1:119079896-119704896 GCF_963169125.1 Humulus lupulus | reverse complement strand
GTAATTTTAGGTCGTTACAACTATCCCCTCCTTATAACAATTTCGTCCTCGAAATTTATTCGAACACATCTGGTAATAAATCTCATACCTCCGACCATAATACTAGAGCCCAACTCTTTACCTTTTATCCTTTAATAACACTCTTACTAGAGCGAAAATCTTGTTCCATAAGGTCTCATCTTATAACTATAATTCCATTAACCCTTCCTTGCACAACAACTCTGCTGAAACCTCAGGATCTATGTATCTCATCAGCGATCATTTCTCGTCATGTCATTGGCGCCAGCAATACTCACAAGCCATCACCCATACCAGAGTACGACTATCTTGTAGGCCCTCGGCCTAAACCTTGCTACGATCTCAGAACTCTTATTAAATCGGGAGCCAAAACTCCCATTCCTTCCCAGAATATTATACTCTTTCTTGTCTGCAATACTTGGATAAATACAAATCTCCCATTCTGGAACTTCGTGTTCTAAAGTTTACAACTTGCGAACTCTTATATCCTTTCAATAGGCAGATACTTCTGCCTTAAGAATTCCAACAACTTCATTGGTTTTTCCCCCGAACCAATACTAAACCATAGTACCTACTGTCTTTCATTTCTTTACTTAGAACCAGTACCTCTTGCTTTCTATATCACCATATCTTATGCCATGTCACCTTATCTGTAATCCAGCATCCATCACTATGACTATTTTATCAAGGGATTATACTTTCCGTAATATCCCAAACATTTGCACATTCAATGCATAATCCCTTAGAATAACCATTAAGTCTTCAGATTGCCATACTATCTGTAATCAACCAATAATTTCAGGTTCCAACCTTATTCCCTTCGTTCTCTAATTTCTTTCCAAAACTTGGAAATCTAAAGGGTCTCAACTCGGCACTATCAATTATCACGCTACGTCACCCGTTCACATGAACCAAAATGTATTAACTTAATCTGCTGAGTTGCAACCTTCCATGTCCAATTATCTTACTTGTAGTCTAATGTGGTGCACTCCTACAATCCATCATTATACCATTTTACCTTTGAATACGTAAATTTTAAACCTTATCATCCATTTAAATTTCTTGACTATCATATAATTAAGAAGGTAGTATGATGTTCATTTGGGTTCTCCATCTCCACACTAGATTCCACCGGATCATTCATCCAATCTTCATATCTTAACCCATACCATACTAATAGGGTTCTTCTCCATTTCCACAAGATTCTCTTTTTGAATTCCATTGTCCAAAGAAATATATATCTGTCCATAACCAATCACAGGTACTATCCTAATCTCAATCGTTACCCTATCTTACCTTACTATAATCTGTGGTGTCCTATCCAATCAGCACAGACTTTCCCAAGTAAGGGGTCAGCTTCCAAATTAAATTTTCCTCCTTGTACAATCAAGGGTTTCTAACATGAATCACCCATTAAATCTCACTGGATCTAGGTCTCAAGATTATCTTTCTTACAAATGACCTAACGCTCAAACCCCTTACGTGATGCATTCACTGTTAACTTAATGTTCCATGTATATCGGCCATGTTCCCATTCTTTCACCTCCTGCGAGGCATAAACCATCATCCTTTCAGTCTATAACTAGGCACGTCTCAGCCTTTGATGCATTGCTTACAGTTTCATGTCTTAACAAAAATGAGGTCCTTTGTGTTACCCCTCCGTATCCAACCATTACATGCAGATTTATATGTCATAGCGTGCTAACCAATCCTCATTTTGTCTTCTAAAAATATGATACAACATTGTCCATTCAGTCTAACATCAAGTTTTTCTGTCATTCCAATCTCTGGAGTAGCTGCCTTCGAAGATACTTATGTAGTAGATGACATGTCCACCAGTCTTGTTGTGTTTCCTATCCCTTAGGTGTTCTTCAGTAACTTCTTTGTGGCTTCAAATTGAATCTCTTCATACTGAATCCCTTCTCTTCCTATAGCATGACCTTGAATACCCTTGGTAAGATTGAAACTGACACCTCCTGGAGCCTTACCTGTGTTCCTGTTTCTTCAATCTTAACATCACCAGTGTAGTAGTCATTTGCATTCTTCTTCTAACTGGGGAGTAGTCCAACACATCCTTAACGAACCTAGAGGTGACTCGTTCATATCATTCCTGTACTCTCTGCTTGTCGAACTTACCTGTGTTGCTGAAGCTTAAGTCAGTTAAGAACCTTTACTAATAATCCATCACACCCCACTTGGTACAAGTAGTAATTCTTGAAATGTCTCTTTCCTTGATCCTTAGCTGGTAATAACCAGATCGAAGATCAATTTCTGAAGACATTGTCCTATCTTGTAATTGGGAATTTAAAATCTTCATCCTTAACAAGAGATGTCAGTGATTCCCATGATATGATGCTCCGTCTAATCCACCTCGAAGTCAAAAACTTCTTCAATTGAACTAGTAATTCTTTATGCCAAACTAGTACCATTCTTCATAATGTCCCTAATACCGAACCTATCCGTAGCCCAATCGTGAAGCGTACCCAAAAATTCCTTACATGCCCATCTGAATCCCTACCAACCAACTCAGTTTCCACTCAGAGCACTGCTAGTGATGGTGGACAGTAGGGAGCTATCAGTAGACTTGATTGAGTTAGGTATGGATGATTTTGATATGATCTTGGAGATGGATTGGTTAGTCAGGTATGGAGCATCTATAGACTGGAGGAAGAAGATGCTGACTTTTGAGCCTGAGGGTGAAGACCCCTTCACTTTTGTGGGTACCGTGCATGGACCTCGCATTCCCATGATATCAGTGTCGAGGGTTAGTGGCCTATTACAAGGAGGTTGTACAGGTTTTCTAGCCAATGTGGTGGACACCACTAGAGTTATGCCAGTGGGGCCAAGAGAGGCTAGACTGGCATTCGAGTTTTTGGATGTATTTCCTAAGGATCTACCAAGATTACCACCGCATAGGGAGATTCAGTTCGTCATTGAGTTAGCGCCGGGTACAAAACCAATGTCGAGGGCACCATTTGGATGGCTCCAACAGAGCCAAAGGATTTGAAGATACAGTTACAAGAACTACTAGATTTGGGATTTATCAAACCTAACTTCTTGCCATGGGGTGCTCTAGTTTTATTTGTGAAGAAGAAGGATGGGACTCTGAGAATGTGTATAGACTATAGGAAGTTGAACAAGTTGACTATCAAGAAATAGTATCCCTAGTGGGGATAGATGACATGTTCGATCAATTCCAGGGTAAGATGGTATTCTCAAAGATTGATCTTTGATCTAGTTATCACCAGCTGAGGATCAAGGACGAGGATATTCCGAAGATGGCCTTCCGCACGAGGTACGAGCATTATGAGTTCTTGGTCATGTCATTTGGATTGACCAATTTCCCAGTGGTATTTATGGATCTAATGAACAGGGTGTTCAAGGATTTCTTAGATCATTTTGTGATTGTCTTCATCAACGACATCCTGGTATACTCTTGCTCAGAGGCAGAGCATGAGCAGCATCTTCGACGGGTATTGCAGAGATTGACGGAGCATCGGTTGTACGCTAAATTTAAGAAGTATGAGTTCTGGTTACCAGAGGTAACATTCCTTGGACATATTTTTAGTGGAGATGGGATTAAGGTTGAACTGGCCAAGGTAGAAGCAGTTAAGAATTGGCCGAGGCCAAGGAACGCCTCGAAGATTAGGATTTTCTTTGGATTAGATGGATATTACAGAAGGTTCGTGGAAGGGTATTCGAAGATTGCCACACCATTGTCTGAGCTGACATGGAAGAATCAGAAGTTCACATGGTCAGACAAATGCGAGGGTAGTTTTTAGGAATTAAAGCGACGAATGATTACTGCTCCGGTACTGAGTCTTCCTTCAGATGGGGACAAGTTTGTAGTGTACTGCGACGTATCGAGACTGGGATTAGAATGTGTGTTGATGCAGAATGGGAAGGTTATTTCATATGCGTCGTGGTAACTAAAGGATTATGAGTAGTGGTACCCTACCCATGATTTGGAACTAGTAGCGGTGGTATTCACACTGAAAGTATGGCGAAATTATTTGTATGGGGAGAAGTGCGAGATATACACTGATCATAAGAGTTGAAAATATTTCTTCACCCAGAAGGACCTAAATATGAGATAGAGACGTTGGCTAGAATTGGTGAAGGATTATGACTATGACATCCTTTACCACCCAGAAAAAGCCAATGTATAGGCAGATGCTTTGAGCCGGAGGGGCCCAGAATAGTTGTTTAGCTCGAAGCAGATATCGAAGGAGTTAGTCGAGGCAATGACCAGAGCGAGGATAGAATTGGTTGTGGGACAGTTGGCCAATATTACTTTACAGTCTACCCTCTTGGAGAGGATAAGAGTGGGTGAGATGGGAAATGCACAGTTTCAGGAGGTTTGGGGGAACGTCCTAGCTAGAGTAGCTAAGAATTATTCCATTTCAGAGACAGTTTTGCTGAGGTATAAGGATTGGATCTGTGTTTCGATGGATATGGGTATTAGATGAGAGATTCTTGATGAATCCCATACTACACCATACTCACTTCATCTAGGCACCACGAAGATGTATCAGGATCTACGAACGTTGTATTGGTAGCCTGGGATGAAGAAGGACGTGGTTGAGTACGTAGCCAGAGGGGTTGTTACAACCTTAGGGTATTCCCGAGAGGAAGTGGGAAGATATTATCATGGGTTTATTAAGAGGTCTTCCCAAACGGTGGGGCAACATGACTCAGTGTGGGTGATAGTAGACAGGTGCACCAAGTCAGCTCACTTTCTGCCAGTGAGAATGACCGATACTATGGATTAGTATGCGGAGTTGTATTTGAGAGAGATTTTACGGCTCCATGGGGTTCTAAAGTCTATAGTATCATATCGGAATCCCATATTTACCTCCAAGTTTTGGGGTGGTATGTAAAAGTCCATGGGAACTCAGTTGAAGTTCGGTACATCCTTTCATCCTCAAACAGACGGGCAGTCTGAGAGGACAATTCAGATATTGGAGGACATGCTTAGAGTATGTGTGCTAGACTTCGAGGGGTCTTGGAGTAAGTACATCCCATTGATTGAGTTCTCATACAACAATAGTTATCAATCAACGATTGGAGTAGCTCCATACATGATATTGTATGGAAGGAAGTGTAGATCGCCCATTCATTGGGATGAGATGGGGGAGAGGAAGTATCTGGGACCAAAGATGGTTCAGAAGATCCAAGCTCGAATGCTCACTTCACAGAGTAGACAGAAAAGCTATGTTGATCCCAAGTGTAGGAATGTGGAGTTCCAGGTAGGGGACCACATATTTCTGTGAGTTTCGCCATTGCGAGGGGTAAGGTGATTTGGGAAAGAGGACAAGCTGAGCCCTAGATTCGTAGGACCTTCTAAGATCCTAGAGAGGGTCGGGCAAGTAGCCTACAGATTGGCTTTGCCACCGTCATTATCAGGAGTTCACAACGTATTCCACATCTCAATGCTTCGAAAGTACGTCTCAGATACTTCCCATGTATTGGGATATGAGGATCTAGAGGTACAGACTGATTTTTCGTACGGGGAGCGACCGATTTAGATCCTAGATAGGAAGGATAAGGTTATGAGGAACAAGGCGATTCTTCTAGTCAAAGTTCTATGGAGTAATAGCAGGGTTGATGAAGCGACCTGGGAGCTAGATTCAGCTATGTGAGATCAATACCCTGAGTTATTCAGGTAAATTTCGAGGACGAAATTTTCAGTAGGAGGGGATAGTTGTAACGTCCCAAAAAGACTAATAAGGTTTAGTGCCTTGTTTAGCGTGCCAGGAGGGCATGATTGGATATATGTATGATTTATTGGTTAAATGTGTGACTATGTGGCATGCATGATTTATATGATAATATGAATATATAATTATATGCATGTTTATGAGTATTAAATATGCATGTGGGCCCATTCTTGTTTATAAGGGCATATTTGTAATTTGGCCTGTTGCGTACATAAATGTGATTATATGCGCTAAATGATTGAGACCAGATTATTATGTGGATATATTTGCAGTATTCTGCTCGAGGCGATCCTAATGAGCGGGTTAGCGGAATAGCCACGATAACGTTTAATACCCAGTTCGGGGTGAGCCTAGGGGTATTTTGGGAAACTTAACGTCTTTTTGGGATTTATTGAGTAACGGGTAAGTATTTGGTAATTAGTTGGGCTTGTCGGGATTAATTGGGAATTTTTTGGATGACTCGAGGAATTAGCGAGAATTGGGGCTGATGACTGTTTTGCCCTTATAGGCAACAAAGGGGCTGAGTTAGAGTAAGGGGCATTTTGGTCTTTATGGTTAAGGATATGGTAAAATAGGCACCAAGAAATAACTAGAACCCATTAGAAACACCCTTTAGCACTTTCTCTCTCTTACTCTCATCTTCTCTCTCTCCTTCTCTTGTGCTTGGAAGTTTAAGGAAGTTGTTGAAGGAAAAGCTTAGGAATTGAGCTAGGAAATCTGGGAAATTAACCTAAGAGCAGTGAAAGGGACAATTGAGGATCAAAATTATCATTGAGGTAAATTCATAGATCTTAATCTGTTGAATTGCTTGTTGGGTTTGGACATGCTTAGGGGTAATTGGGTTAGTTTTTGATATTAGGATTTTAGGAAGTTTGAGCTGATATTATAGGTTATATGTGTTTTTTGTAAGGTGGTATTGAAATTTCTGTCCCTAATATTCTCTTGGGTACATGTTTAAAGTTAAATTAAGTAGCTTTGGTTTGAGGAAAAACGTAGAAGGAACCCAAGGATTTCTGGGTTCATGGGGGTGCACCGTGGCCCGTGTGACCATTGAAACCCTGGGGCCTTGTTGTTCCACGGGCATGCCGTGACCCTAAGGGGGCTAGTCGCGGCTCGCCTACCCTTGGAATTTGAGGCTGGCACCTCTGACTTGGGGCCGCGCTGCGATCCTTAGGGCTAGATCACGGCCTGCCCAGACAACCTTAGCCTTAATAAGTCTTTGGGCTCGAGGACTTAAACGTAAGCACTCGGGACGAATTCTACTACCCGGTTTGTTAGAATTCGAGATCCCGAAGGCTAGTATTTAATTTCCAAAGCATTTAATTGGAATATAATTTAATAGTTATCCATTTTCGCTTGTGACTAGGGTTACTGTTATGGCTCGAATTTAAGGATCGTGCTCGGAACTGCTATATATATTCGACTCGGGATCCGAGGTAAGAAAAATGCACTTGAGTTGCGATTGGGGATCCCTTGTAAATGAACATATGTGATATTATAAATGTATTGTGATTTGAAATATCTGGATAGACAAGGTAGCTTGTGCCGCTTTCGATTACGTGCTTCGCCACTTGTATGTCTGTTATGTTTGACGCGAAAGTCCAACCTAAGGGAGCTGGAGCTCATATTATGCGTACTGAATGCAGCTCGACCTAAGCGAGCCGAGGTCAGCTAAATAAATAGAGGACTCGGCCTAAAAGCGTAGACACCTAATAAGTTGTATTAAGATTGATTTATTTGTTTGGATTAAACTATTATTGTTTCCTAGTTTAGAACTTGTATTCGACTGTTAACTGAACTAGTTGATATAAAGTTTACTATGTACACTCTGTGGTTAACTATGCTTGTGGAATTTAGTTTTCTTGTTGAACCTTGGCTCACAGGGGCTACGTTGTGCAGGTAAAGGCAACAAAAAGTTGTATCAACCATGAGTTGGAGAGCTTTAGGTGCGGTGTGTACATTGGCAACTACTCAACCGCCATTGCTGAGCGATTTACAGGGACTAGAGCCAAAATTTGTATTTTGCCACTTAGGTTGGTTGTGATTGTATTTAACTTTTGAGGGTTGTAATCGCCTTGTAAACATTATTTTTTGGATCCCATGTATTAAACTCTTATTTTAATGAAAGTCAACCATTTTATGATCTAAATATTTTAACCCTAACGTGTCAGTTGACTTTAGAAACACATTTATGTTCGAACGACTTGATTAGCAAGTATTGCACTATTTTAAACACACAGTTTAACGATATTGGTTACCCAGGGCGTTACAATAAAATATCATTATTATAATAATATTTAATATAAGAGTACATATATTGTAACGTCCTGCGTTTCGAGTACCTTGAAACGACTCGGTCGGGATTGTTTTCCCTGAGTTAAGAATATTATTTTAAATAATATTATATTTGTTTAGAATTTATTTCCATGAGTTATTGCTAATCAAATTATGAATTTTGCGTTTAAAAGTCAAAATAAGACTCTCGGTCTTGGACCGATACAAAAACCCTGATTGGGTAAAAATCTTGGAAATTAAAATGAAAAACTATGGCAAATATATTTTTGGCATAAAATACATTCATAAAAATTAAAGTTTGTTCAAAAATAATAAACCTAAGGGAAAATGGAAATTTTAGGGCATTTTGTGTTAACTGCTTAATTTTACCGATTTGGAGAATTTTATTCCATGAATGAACCTTAGGTTAAAATTTAATGTGTGATTAATTAAATTAAATGTGAGAGACATTTAATTTAATTATTATGTGTTAATTTTTTTTTAAAACTTTATAAGAGTGAAAAATGTTATAGGAAGTCAAATTAGATTTTTCTTCTTAGGAATTATTTATTAACCTTTATATATATATAAAAAAAAAATATGACAACATATAAAAATAGAAAGAGGTGGCCGGCCATGTGAGGTTTTAAATGGTGTGAAAAAAATTAATTAAGTTTTAAATCCCATTTTAAAAATTAGGGTTAATGTCAAGTGGATAGTAAAACACTCAAATGTTTACAGATATTTTAGAGTAGTATATACCCTTCTAACCCCCCAAATCCGAACCCCTCTCTCTCACAATCACTCTCATCTTTTTTGAAAACTCTCTCTCAAGTTTTCTCTCTATCTTCAACCTCAAGAACACTAAGAAGGCTTGGAAGCTTAAGCTTTGGTCCAGGAAGGGTTTCCCTAAGGTAAAGTTTCAAAAAAATAGACTTTTGTAAAGTTTTAACCATAGATTTTTCAATAGCTAATTATATATGTTGTTAGGGGAGTTGGTTAAGGTTTTGAAAGGGTTTTGAAGGATCCAAAGCTAGCAGAAAGATCAAAACCTTAAGCAAGAACAACAAGAGGTAAAAAGTTTACTTTTTATGGTTGTTATTGTATGGTTTTTATTTTTTAAGCATTATTTTGTATATTTAATGCTTAAAGTTTCTTATTGGTGATGTAATAAGGCTATGGTAGTTGCTTTATAATTTTTATGATGCTTGTGTGTTGATTTTTGAAAATAGGAACCAAAATCCCCTAGGATTTTGTTGAAAACCCTAAAACAAAAATACAAGTTTTGAGCTGTGACTTCCAAGCGGTCAAGCATCCACTGTATATTGATTTTTACTGTGATGTTGTTGAGATGGAGTATATATATTTGAGCTTTTGAAACACTCAAAATTGTTTAGAAATGAGTGAGTTATGTTATTTAAAAGTTTAGGTAAAAAACTTTTTTTTTTCTTATTATTAATTTCGGGACCAAGTTTGAACAGCCACTATATAGGGAAAATGAACCCAATTTTTTTCTAAATTGTGGTGGAAAAATTCTTGGCATAACCTAGTATTCTACTGTAAAATTTGGTAAAAAATATTGAACGGTTTAAAAGTTATTAAGTGCCAAAGTTTCGAAAAAATAAGGACATGAAAATAATGTCATTTTTACCTCATTGTTGGAAAATTATTTCACTAATAAAAAATGCTCCTTTTGACCTAATATTTTACAAAGACCTAAATGGCATACCAAATATAGAATTGTGAAATTTTGGTAATAATTGGGTAAGTAAATTTCAAGTTATGACATAACAAAGTATATAGTTAAAAATGTGAAAAAATGGGGTTTTCACATTTAGTGTAAAAATAGGATTTTGGAACTTAAGGTAAAAGTAAAATTTTGCTTCTTCCAAAATAAAAACTCGGTAAGTCTTGAAAACATATTTTTGACCTAAAATACCACTTTGAGATTAGTGAGAATTATTTTTATTGTTTCTAAAAATAAAAGATTTAATTAATTAATAAGTTAATAAATTAAAAGATGGTTTAAAACCCTATATTTTGAGAAAATAATTAAGTAAATTATTTTTCTAGTAAGTATACTTGATTAATTGACTTCAGAAAATTAACTAGTCAAGATAAGAAATCTTTTAATGGTTTTCCTAATTAAGTTAAAATTAGGTTATTTCCTTAAATCAGTTTTTAGAGATCAAAATGTTAAGAAAAATAAAAGGAAAATTAAGAGATTATTTTCTTGAAAAATAATTAAGGAATTTAATTAGTATTTTCTGGATATAATACCGGCTAAAATCTTCCATATATTTAATCAACTTGCTGAAAGTACGGGTTAATAACGATACTTTTAAAGAATAAGATTTTGAGCGGATTGTGGAAAAATACTATTGTGATACTCGAGCCTAGGTGTCGAGACCATAAGATAGGTCTCCCCGAGACTTAGGGTTTAGTCTCAAATAGTTTTGTATGAATTTCTTGATTGGGTTTAAAATGAAATAAGGATCTTTAATCCTTACAAATGATTTTTAAAATGACCAAACTACCTAAAATATAATAATGAATTATGAGTGCCATAATTAATCCGAGTATACTGTATGGATAACTACAGCATTGGCTAAGCTTAACTGGACTGTACGTTGGAGGGTGAAATCCTGCTGAGTGCAAAGGACTCCAAGTAAGTCAACTTCTATTGTGTGGCTACAACATGAAACGACTATTGTATTGTATGTTAGTATATAGACACATGCACATATATGCACTGTTGTAGAAAGTTCGCATAGAGACGTTAGTCCAGTAGGTGCTTATTCAGAAAATATGAACGGTAGACATCTATCATATCCGAGATGACTGATCCCCATCACACTGCTTGTTTGATTTTATTATGTCTGATTCACTAGCACGACGAGTGGTCTAAAGGTGAGGATTGCTGGTTTAAACCTAGGGGCCCTCACCGTCACACTGATTGATTGATATTATTATGGCTGGTTAATTACCACAGCGAGTGGCCAAGAGGTAAGGATTGCTAGTTTAAACCTAGGGGCACCAAAATGAATGGGACCTAGGGGCCCTCATGCTTACTTAATCATTGAACGGTTAGAACCCGAGCAAGTGCTCTGATAAGTTATTCCCGGATAGTATTTGTGAATATTGACCATTCAGTGAGAGTGCCTAGAGATACTAGGGGTTGCCAAGTTTGAGTGAGGCTGAACACCCTAGGGGCAACTGCTCACCAGCACCATTGATTACCATAGAAGTCTCTGTAAACTTGTGTAACTTCGATTACACTCTTGAATAGTAGCAATGCCCTAGGTAACTTGATGGTTACCCTTGTGAGGGATTTACTCTTGGATAAGTAGCGATGCCCTAGGTAACTTGATGGTTACCCTTGTGAGGGATTTACTCTTGGATAAGTAGCGATGCCCTAGGTAACTCGATAGTTACTTGTAACACCCTGGATAACCAAGACTGTTACACGGTGTGTTAATAAAGGTGCAAGAATTGCTAATCAAGTCATTTAGTTGAAAATGTGTCGCTAAACCATTATTGAACTAGGGTTAAAAGATTTTGGTCTGAAAAGATAAATTTTCATTTAAATACATGTTTGTTACACGAGATCCCAAAAATAAATAGGGTTAAAGAACAGTTTAAAAATCTCCAAGGTTATAAACAACCATAAGCCAATCTAATGGAAAAATAGGCATTTTAGGGTCTCCTGTCCCTGTATCATCCTTCGGCCGTGGCGACCAAGCGGCCGGCTATGTACATTCCGCCCATAGAGCTCTCCAAATCAGGGTTGGTCAAGCTCACCCTTGCCTTTACCTGCACCACGTAGCACCGGTGAGCCAAGGCCCAGCAAGAAAACCATATAATAGAGCATACACAATAATCAATAGTCAAATACTACATAAATCATCAATTAGATACTCAGCAGACCACATTGTTCACATAATCAGTGATATCAATCTACAAACCAATAATCAATTATCCAGGTAATAAATATGCCATGATCATCAAATTAATAACAATAAGCATATCACTCAATAACCAGGGTCGACGCCCATAGGCCACACCCTCTGTTTATCCCACTGACTCCGGCTCGCTTTGGCCGAGCTCAGTGATTATATAATTAACCTTAGCTACCAATGGTCGAGCCGCATCCATGTGCGCCAATATCAATTCCGACACTCTTAGGCTGTTTATCTCCTGTCCACATGGCATAATACCATCATATGACATTGCATATAAATATAGGGAACTCTTAGTCCCAACATAACCACATAACCGGGTGCAGTTTTCTTACCTTTGATTCCGAGCGCTTTGGCTAACTGAGATTACCCTAGAGCATGATCCCATTCCAAGCGCTAGCGTACACCTAGTCACAATCGTATAATAGAACCCTCATTAACATTCAATTCTGTAACCTAAATTCGGAACAAATCTCAAGCCCTCGGGAAGCACAATTCCACCAAACAGGGTGGTGGAATCGACCCTCGAGCCCTCAAGCAAAAACCCTAAGAAAAATACCCAAAACCCATTTCTGGAGGCAGGGAAGCGCTACAGTGCTACAGACAGAGACAAAATCCCCCAGAACACGAAGCATAGCGCTGTAGTGCTCCAATGGTAGCGCTACAACACTACAACCAATACAAGCACACTTTTTGGGTTTTTCCTTCAAACTTTCCCGAGCCAAACCTCCACCGAACCACTCCAAACCTTATCCAATCTCAAAATTAAACCTACAATTCACTATAACTCAACCAAATCAATCCATCAACATCAAAACCTAGCTAAAAACATCTTCAAACACAAAAACTAAACTTGAGCTTAAAAGCTCAAGAACATCATCAGAAAACAAGAAACCCAGAACTTCAAAGTTAGAATTTGTTACCTTAGCTGAGGGAAATCAACTCTTGGTTGCCTTCAATTCCTTTCTAGACTTTAGTTCCTCAAATCCCCAAACTCAAGTCCTTAAATTCTAATCAAAAATCCAAATTTAGAGATCAACCATAATAAACCCAGAAGAACACAAACAAAAACCATTAACCCTTACCTTAATTGGTAGCTAATTCCAGTTAAGCTTCTCAGCCACTTCCAAGGTTCAAAGTCCCAAGACCTAGCCTATAACTCCCTGAGTTCTCAGCTTCAAATTCACAAGAGAGGGAGAGAGAAGCAACAAAGCGTGTAGGAGAGGGATGGAGTGTTCTGTTTTTACTTCTTTCCTTTCCTTTAGTTTCTATCACTTTCCCTTATACTCTACAAACATCAGATATAACAAGTATATCTCCTAATAGGCAAAAGACTCTTTTACCCTCCCATTTAAATCCAAGCCTTTTAATCACTCTAAGGGCATTTTTGTCATTTACTCCCAATTCCCGCTAGTTCCTCGAGTGTCCCTAACGTTTGCCACTTAAATCCCGTCATCTAATTATTCACCAATTATTTTCCCCAATGCCTAACAATCTCCAATATATTTCCCAAATTCCCAGAAATACCCCCAGGCTCCCTCGAGCCGGGTATAAATCCCCACCGTGACTTTATCGCTAAACCGCTCACTAGGATCGCCTTGAGCCTTGTGCTGCAAATACATCCACAAAATAATGTGGTCTTAACAATTTATCACAAATAATCACATTTATACCCTCAATGGGCCAAAATTATGAATATGCCCTTATAATCTGAACAGGTCCTATATGCATACTAATACTCATAATCATGCATCTCATATATCCATATAATCATATAAGCATGTTTATCACATAATCATGCATTAAATAATTTAAATCACATATAAACCAATTATGCCAAGCCTTATTAGTAATCATATATAAATCACACTAATCATGGCCCTTAAGCGTTATTAGTAATTTTGGGTCATTACATTACACTTGATGGAGATATTTATTGGCTAGATTTTAGTGTTGAGACTCAGTTCTCCCCTATGATTAGCAAAATTGTTGGAGGGCATGATATGCTCGAATTGTTGGAAATTGACGAGCGTTGGTGTCGAATTATATTGTCATATATTATATCTGCTTGCTCTGGGATTTTTTTGAGTGTAGGGATTTATCTGTTTATATGAAATAGTTTGTCATTGGTTATCAGGCATAACGATAAGTTTGCTAGGACACTTTCGCGTTCTTGAAATTGATTACGTAGGGTCCGGATGGATCCAGAATCGTAATTTTTGTGAGCTATTGTTATCAATGGATAGTAACTTGGTCAGTGACCATCTGTCTTCTCTGCATGCTTTTGTTTTAAAGTTGAACTTACCAAGCGTTTTTGCTTACCTAGTTATTTCCTGTTGTAGGTAAGAACAAGGGCAAAGCAGAGCAGTGAGTGCTGGAGTCTACTTTGTGGATGTACATGTGGACCGACCTTTTGGGAAGCTGTTTTGTTTTTGGAAATGTTTTTTATTTTCATAAACTAGACTCATTTTACTCTTCATAAACTATGTTTGTATTAAATACTAAGTATGGTCATACTACTTCTAAAAAGTTTCTTTTTATACGGGTTTTCGAGACATTTTGTTAAATGAAAACATTTATAATTCTGCATTATCGAGTCTGAAAATCTGGGTTGTTACATATATAATAATTATATTAATATAAATTTAAATTCATATACAAATGTTATAAAATTTCATTATTATAATAATATATAATACAAAACTAGATATTTAATAATTATATTGATATAGATTTAAATGTTATAAAATATTATTATGATAATAATATATAATCCTAATTTTTACTAATTATATTAATATAAATTTAAATATGATTTAATTTTATCATTATAATAATATTTCATACAAGACTAATATTCAATACTGATATTAATATAAATTTAAATATTATAAAATATCATTATTGTACGCCCTGATTTCCCAGTGGGCTGTTAGCGAGCTGAGATGTGGCCTAATTATATCAGCCACGTGGATACCACATGACCGGAGCTTCCGTCGTCAGGTCCTACCTCTTTAGCTCGAGGTAACCAAAAGGTTCGTCAAGATTACTCAAGGGTCGAGTCAGGACTATGAAGGCCGCAGGTTGAGAGGGCATCCAGCTCGGGGTACGAACTGGAGTTGGAAGCTATGACCATTTATAAAGTCAACCACGCAATGTAAACGTGCATATATCAGACATCACGTGTCTGATATATCCCTGAATTCTCGGACACGCAGCATGAACGTGCGTATTCATACACCCACGACTGGGTTGGGTCGTGCGACCCAATATCCCCCTTACCTGTTGATTAGACCACACTTCGTTTGTTAGGGTTTTGGAATTAATCATGAATGTCACAGAAGTGACATGATGGGTAAGAAGGTCATGGGATGACCCCCCTTACCAACTTCCAGGTGCCCTCTCCTATAAATATGGAGACCCTGGGAGTTGCAAGGGGTTGGATTATATTGTGTAAAAAAGTACCCTGAAAGAATACCAGGCATATTGCAATAATATTGGCTGGTGGAGTAGAAGGATTTTAACCTTTGAACCACCTAAAAACGTAGTTGTGTCATCAGTCCATAAAAAGATCATTTATCGATTTCGGTTCATTATTAAGCACTAATCTCTCTCTCTTATTTTATTAATTACCTGTTGGCGAAGAACCGCGTCAACAGTTTGGTGCTTTCATTGAGAGCTAGTTAGATTGGTGCTATCGCAAACATCCAACTATGGTGACCACTCGATCAAGACACGGTAACGAGGCGGAACAACATGATTGGCAGGAGGCTCATCATGCTGCCATCTCCGGTGAGCAAAATCCTGATGTCCAGCAGCGGCCAGGCAAGCAACCGATAGGCCAGGATGACACTGGAAGTTCGGCACCCCGGCCACCTAATCAAAACCCGGATTTTTACACGGCGGTAGAGATGGAGAACGCTCAGCTAAGGATCCAACTGGCGAAAGCTAGTCAGCAGATTAAGGAGGTGTTGGCCCGACTACCCTCTCTTACAACCGACGCTAACGTCGGAGAGAGGCAAGGCGAGACTCGTAATTCCCGCCGGGGTAATTGGTCCAGGCCTAGCCGATCAGATAGACCTCTTACATCCAACTCTATTCCCTCATCGCACCATCGAGAGGCAAACTTCAAAGAAATACCTAGAGCCGAACAACAGTATAGCCGCTCGGTCCAAACTTCAACTCCTAGCTCACAGCCAGCCTCGAGCGCGCCCAGGAGGGCTCGAGGGAATTCTAGAAGGAGATCCGGGGAGGGCTCACAGCACCAACCCATCCCCACCAACCATCCTGCGCCTCGTCCAGATCGCTAGGCGCGGGGCCTGCAAGTTGGCAAGGCCGAGAGGCCCCCACCTAACTTGATCAGGCCCTGACGGAACCAGGATTGCATCCCCAGTTAGGCATCCTCCGTCACCAATAAGATATCCATCTCCTCCTCGGCCTATCCGAGATATTCCAGCTTATGGAAGTAGCAAGAGGAACCCGCCATCCGCAGGACCTTCCCATCGTAGCAGGGCGCCCAGAGGGAGCCCGGATCCTCTCCCCCAGAGGCGGACTCCGAGCTTCTCTAACGGGAGCTACTGGACCGGCAGTCGCCGGAGTGACCTTTCTGGCGGAGACCTGCATCAGCGCTTAAGCTCGACGCAAAGCCCTCAGGCCATCCCAAGGGGCGACCTACAAGATCGCCTTAACTCTCATAGGGGGGACCCGGTAGGAGGTGGCAGCCATGCTCGCTCAGGGGGAGACCTATCCGAGGTACGTAACGACAGGAATGCCCCAAATAACCTATCTCAAGAAAGGAGGGGCAATAACCCACCAAACGTATACAATGGATCCGGAGCTGTTGAACAGCCCCGGAGTAACCAAGAAAGTCAGGACAAAACCCTTGAGTGCCTGGCTCAGATGGAGGAGCTAATGAGGAAGCTCCTGTCAGAGAAAGAGAAAGACAAATATGATTCGGGGGATGAGCTTGAGCTCTTCGCCCCCAGAATAGCAGCAATGGCATACCCACCCAGTTTCCATATGCCGCACCTGTCCAAATTCAACGGAGACGGAGATCCGTCGGATCATCTGGGGATGTTCAATACCCTGATGATGGCCCACAACATTGGCCCTGAGATGAGGTGTCTGATATTTCCCTCCACACTGTCTGGACCTGCCAGATAGTGGTTCAAACAAAGCAAGAAACAATCAATCAGCCCCTAGAAAACTTTCTCTGCTGACTTCAAAAGGGCATTCCGAGCCTCCCAGGCTACCCGCGTCAAGGCCGACTCCCTGGCTAACGTGAGGCAACAACCCGACGAGCCTTTGAAGGCTTACCTGAGCAGGTTCGCGAACGTTGTTGCTCGGGCTAGAGACGCAGATGATAGCTCCAAGCTCATGGCTTTGAGAACTGGAATCCTCGTCGGAGGGGGACTCTGGAATGAAATACAAAGGAAGGGAGTCAGCTCAGTAAACGAATTCTTGAATAGGGCCCAAGGATGGATCAACTTGGAGGAAGCATAAGCCTCAGCTGCAGGGACCAGCCAGGTCTCTGATCAGCCCGCTGGAGTGGGAATGGAGGTCGTGACATCGACCCAGAACGTTACACAGAATAACCAGTTCGGTGGAGGCAAAAGAAAGGGGAACGGCGAGGGCAACCAACACGGACCAAAGAAGAATAAGTCCGTAGAAAAGTTTAAGCTAGTCTACGCGACTTATAAAGAGCTCACCCACTCTAGGGAGAACATCTTCCTAGCGAACTCTACTCGCCTCCCCTGGAAGAAGCCGGAGCTGTTAAAGCACCAGAAGGGGAAGAGAGACACCTCTAAGTTTTGCCGTTTCCACAACAACGTTGGCCACAATACCGATGATTGTAGGCATTTGAAAGATGAGATCGAAACTCTCATCAGAGCTGGCCCCTTGGCTCAGTATGTACGGAACAGGGTTCCAACAAGCCGACCTGCTCTAGAAGTCCCGGTCAGTCAGCCCGGGTCTCGGGTCGATCAAGACGTCCCTCCTCCAGTGATAGGAGGAGAGATATCCACAATCTCGGGAGGTCCACATTTGGCTGGCACGGGAAGGGGTGCCCAAAAGAGGAACGTAAACAAACTCAAGGGGCATAATGGAGTAGAGTTCATCCCCGAGCAGCATCTGCCGAAGCAGCAGTGATTGGAGAGGCAACCAATCATTTTTACTGAAGAAGATGCTAGCCACGTTCAGTTCCCTCATAATGACCCTCTGGTCGTAGCAGTGCAGCTCGCTAATCGGAGGGTTAGGAGAGTGCTGATCTCTAATGGGAGCTCGGTAAATCTTCTATTCCAGTCCACACTAGAGAAGATAGGTTTGACTGTCGCCGAGCTGAAACCGACCTCCATGATGCTGTATGGTTTTTCGGGAGAAGGATCAGCGACTATAGGGACGATTGAGCTGGTGATCACTTTGGGAGAGGGACCTCGGACAGTCTCAAAACTCCTTGAGTTCGTGGTCATCGACTGCCCCGCCACGTACAATGCTATTTTGGGCCGCCCCACACTCATAGCTTTTGAGGCCATCACCTCCGTTCGCCACCTCACGTTGAAATTTCCCTCTTCCACGGGAATATGCATGGTGTGTGGCGATCAGCTCGCTGCCAGGGAATGCTACAGCATTTCCATGAAGGGAAAATCGAAACCTGGGCAGCTAGCAATGGCCATCCAAGGTGGAGGAGAGGAATCTCAGGAACCTTTAACTAATCCTGAGATTGAAAAACCTCGGAGCGCCGAGGGGGAAAGTATCATCCTAGGTGAGGATATCGACCCCCGAATAGGCGAGGATAAGTCCAAGCTCCAAGCTATTGAAGAGCTCGAGGAAGTAAACATCGATCCACAAAATCCTTCACGGATGGTCAAGCTCGGGAAAAACCTCTGTGGCAAGGGGAAAGCGGAGCTGATCAAGTTTCTGTAGGATAACCTGGATGTGTTTGCGTGGTCACACAAGGACATGCTGGGAATTAGTCCAATTGTCATCATGCACATCCTTCATTTGGATAAGAACGTGCCTGCAAAGTCCCAGAAGCAAAGGCGCCTGGGAACAACTCGGGCTGAGGCCTTAGAAGAAGAAGTAGCCCGGCTCAAGAGATGCGGCTTTATCCGTGAAGCCAAATTTCTGGTTTGGGTCGCCAATCTCGTGCTTGTCCCGAAGCCCAACGGGAAATGGCGAACCTGCATCGACTTCTCTGACCTGAATAAAGCCTTCCCCAAAGATTGTTTTCCCTTACCAAGGATTGACCAATTGGTGGACGCCACGGCGGGGCACGAACTCATGTCCTTTATGGACGCGTACTCAGGCTACAATCAGATCACCATGAATCCGGTGGACCAAGAGCACACCAGCTTCATGACCCCGACTAACGTCTATTGTTACAAGGTCATGCCATTCGGGTTGAAGAACACCGGTGCTACATACCAGAGGTTAGTAAATAGAATGTTCGCTAACCAGATCAGGAAGAACATGGAAGTGTACGTTGATGACATGCTGGTCAAGTTAAAGACTGCCGATAACCATGTTTCCTATCTGGAGGAATGCTTCAAGATACTACGGGAGTACGGTATGAGGCTTAATCCATAGAAGTGCACGAAGGTTTTTGCGGGGATCACACTGGGGGGCAAAGCCTGGCCTTAAAAGTCTCAAGGCAAGGGTATTACTGGCCCACTCTGTCAAATGACTCGATCTCGTATGTCAAGAAGTGCGACAAGTGCCAGCGATTCGCCACAGTTGCCCGAGCTCCCCCCGTCGAGCTGAAGATGATCTCCTCCCCATGGCCATTTGTAGTTTGGGGAATCGACTTGGTTGGCGCCCTACCCACTGGAAAGGGCGGGGTCCGCTACGCCGTGGTGGCTATCGACTACTTCACGAAGTGGGCTGAGGCTGAACCTTTAGCAACAATAACTTCCAAGAAATTCCTCTACTTCATGGTCAAGAGCATTATCTGCCGGTTCGGGCTACCGAAGAAAATCGTATCCGACAATGGGACTCAGTTCGACAGCGACCTCTTCACCAAATTTTGTGAAAGGTACGGAATCGTGAAAAGTTTCTCCTTCGTGGCCTATCCTCAGGCGAACGGTCAGGTCGAAGCTGTCAATAAGACGCTAAAGGCGAGACTTAAGAAAAGACTAGACGAAGCCAAGGGGGTCTGGCCAGAACAGCTCCCCCAAGTTCTGTGGGCATACCGGACCTCGCATCGGACTCCTACAGGTCATACTCCTTTCTCTTTGACTTTTGGGAGTGAGGTAGTCCTCCCTGTTGAGATCAAGGTATCTTTGCATCGAGTCCAGGCATATGACCAGGACCGCAACCACAAACTACTTTGCGCCTCCCTCGACCTGATTGATGAAAGACGAGAAGATTCGTAACTTCAGCTCGCGCATTACCAGCAAAATATCACTCATTACTTAAACTCAAAGGTCAAAAAGTGCGCCTTTAGCATTGGCGACCTGGTCCTCAGGACAGTCTTGTTAGCCGGTAAGGATCCCAAAGATGGAGTATTGGGACCGAACTGGGAGGGGCCATATCAAATCATCGAAGTCATTAAGGAAGGAACTTACAAATTAGCTCGGCTCAATGGAGGGGTAGTCCCACGAACTTGGAACGCCATCCATTTGAAGAGATATTATCAGTAACACCCTTGTAAGGCTTAAAAGCCATTTCCTTTTTTTTTTGTTAAGCAATGAAAATTAAATATTTGTTTTTCATTGTGAATATTTGTGGGTATAATCTCAAGTAACCACGAAAGACCCTTTCCTAGTTACTTAGGGGGCATATGGTGCCTGGATATAACCTGGTCGCCTTAAAGGCTTAGAAGTTGATTCAAATCAAGTGATCGTTGTTTTTCTTAAAAAACACGAGATATTGATAAAGGATTAACGCGAACTAAGCTCTACCTTGGATATAACCAGGTCGGTCCAAAACTTAGAAGTTAATTCAAAATTGATTGATCTGTGTTTTTCTTAAAAAGCACAAGATATTAGTCAAGGATTAACGCGAACTAAGCTCTACCCTGGATATAACCAGGTCGCTCCAAAACTTAGAAGTTAATTCAAATTGATTGATCGTTGTTTTTCTTAAAAAGCACAAGATATTAGTCAAGAATTAACGCGAACTGAGTTTTCAAATTAACGTCCTGGATATAATCAGGTCCTAAAAACTTAGAAGTTAATTCAAATTGATTGATCGGTGTTTTTCTTAAAAAGCACAAGATATTAGTCAAGAATTAACGCGAACTGAGTTTTCCAATTAACGTCCTGGATATAACCAGGTGCTAAAAACTTAGAAGTTAATTCAAATTGATTGATCGTTGTTTTTCTTAAAAAGCACGAGATATTGATAAAAATTAACGCGAACTATGTTTTCAAACTAAGGTCCTGGACATAACCAGGTCATAAAGCTTAGAAGTTAATTCAAAATTATTAATCGGTGTTTTTCTTAAAAAGCACAAAATATTAGTCAAAGATTAACACGAACTAAGTTTTTCAAAGCAATGACCAAAATGCATAGAGGCAAAAGGAAATAAACCAATTAAAAGTAAAAATTGATAAAAGTTCCAAAAGTTCATACAAAAGTTCCAAAAAATGATGATGTTAATAAATGAGTGAGTTCGAAAAAGAAAGGCCCTAGGCTCCACCGGGCTGCCCCGTGGAGGTCGCCGTCTCGCCCTCCTACTCGGCCGCTGCAGAGGCCTCCCCGGTCTCAGAAGGTGCCTCTTGTTGGAGGCGAGCTTTGAACCCTTCCTGGAAGACCGCCCAGTCCGCTCCTAAGAAGGAGAAGTCGCCGTCCGAGTTATAGACCCAGCAGTGGTAGAGCATGTCCTCCATGGCGGAGCTGGAAGCTGCCTTCTCCGTTTCCAGGGCGGCTTTGGCCTCCTTGGCCCCAGTCTTTGTAGAGTCTATCTCGACCAGCGCGCCTGCAAGGGCGGCTTTGGTGGCCTCGGCCTCTTGAAGCTTAGGACGGGCTTCATCCAGCTCGGTCTGCGTGGCCGCCAAAGCATCCTTGGCTTCTTTTTCCTTCTGTTGGGCCGTCTGCAGGGCGATCAAGGCAGTTTGATGGGTGGCCAAAACCATCTGATGCTTGCCCCTCATCTCCTTGAGCCGGGCCCTGGACCTGGATATGCTCCGGTGAAGGGCGAAGACACTCTACAAAAACAAAGAGCCAACTGCCTTAGGAAAAAAAAAAAGAGAAAAACAGGGCAAGGCATGGTAATCAAAGATCATAAAAGGGTAAAGTCAGCTTACCGTTAGAGCCATTCCCAATGAAGAATCCATTACATTCTCCGTGCTCCTTGTTTCGATGGCCCGTAGGTCTCTCTCGGTGGCGCGGTAGAAGTGGTCGACAGCATAGCTCGCTGTCTCATACACCGTCCCCCGGAAGACGTCAGGAATCTTCTCCAAGGCTTGGGGGTCAACGGAAATGCGCACATCCGGGACTACGGCCGTCAGAGTCCCAGCCTCCGCCTCCACGTCTCGAGCAGGGAACAGAGCTCGTGGAGGAGGCGGGGGCATATTCTCCACTGGCGGAGGAGGAGGTACCTTGGCCAGGGCAGCCGGGCCTTGGTCTTTCCCCTATGCAGGGGATTTGGATGGTGTCCTGACGGCTTTCTTCACCATCCGAATTTTCTTCACCATGGGCCCGGAGGCCCCAGTGGAGGAGCTCCCTCTGGCGAACTTAGCCCGCAAATCTTTGTTCCCGGGCTGAGACATCTCCTCTGGCAAAACAAAGACATTATTAATACACAAGTTAACATTTATGCAAAAATAGCAAAGGTAAGGAGAACAGAATCCAAAAACATGTATCGTAAGGGATCCTACCCCCCGAGCTAGGAGAGGAATCTATGGTCACGACCATCGACCCGGGAGCTTCCGCTGGGGAATCTAAGTCAATGATTATGCGAGCTGGCTCGGGCTCCGGGTCCAAATTTGGCTCAAGACTAGACTCTTCTACATACTGCCTAAGACCTCGAGCTACGGTACCCTCCCGAAGTGATGACCATGACCGAAGGTTGGTCCCGTACTCCTCAAATAAGGCCGACCTAAAGGCTAAAGTGTTGTCTACGACTGCAGTACCCCTAGGGCGGCTACTTTCGTAATCTAGCACGAGCCGGTCGACGCAATGAAGCAGGGTTATGTCAAGGTCAGGGTCGCTTTGGTGACGCTGGACGGGCTAGTTGGGATTAAACCTAGCTAGCCGGGGATCTGTGGTGGCCCTGTCTAAGTTCCTAAATAGATATGGGTTACCTTGGCCGGAGGGACCTGCGGCTGCTCCGGATCGGATCCTCTCCTCGTCTGTTGTTTGGGAAACCTCCAGCGCCCGCTTCCTCCTCACGAGGGGCACCTCGTCCTCCTCATCCTCATCCCCCGTGGCCTCCTCTTTGGGGATGGGCCTCATCTCGCGAGCTGGGGGAAGCCCCCGGGGTCTCCTCAGGGCCAAAGTGTGGCCTGGAGAGATCAGCTTGCATGCCAGCATCGTCTCGTCTATCACGAGCTAGCGATAGTCCTTTTCACAGGGGGCAAACCCGCCAGTGTCTCGTACTGACTCTCGAGGATCACAGACTTGTCTGTCCTCGCGAAAATGGCTGCAGAATTATTCTATGTCAGAAACGGATAAAGGGGGAGCTAACCAATACTTAACTTACGAGCTAAGAGTAAAAGGTACTTACGAGGACGGTTGAAGTAGTGCAGTTCGCAGTTGCGAAACCCCTTGGACATAAAGAACTGGCCTTTGAAGTCATTGGGGTGGCTGGGCAACTCGATGACCGCAGCAGTATTTGGAAACCGGGTCAAGTAATAGAACCTGTCGCCTCGCCCCCGCTGCTCCGGGCTGGCCTTGAGGCAGAAAAAATATAGGATATCTGCCGGAGTGGGGACCTCCCACTCCTGTTTCAAGAACAGATATTTCAACCCCGCCAACAAACGATAGGAGTTGGGGGGGAACTAGAAAGGAGCCAACCTCACGTAGTTGAGGAAGTCGGCGAAGTATTGGTCCAGCGGGAGGAAAGCCCCAGCCTTGAAGTGCTCGTCATTCCAGGCCGCGAACTCCTCGTCGAGCGGCGCGCAGCTCCGCTCACCTTCTGCGGGAGGTCGGGCGATCAGGGCGCCCCTCCCCAGTTCGATGTTGTGGGAACGGAATATTTTATTCACTTTCCCGTGGTCAGTGATCTTCGAGACGATCCTCTCGGCCTCGAAGAAAGCATCTGGCGCCACCTCGAGCTCCTGCTCCACGGTTGGCTCGAAGACAGGGATTGAGGAGTCTGTCATCACCTCCTTTCCTTTGGATTGTGGGAGGACGAGCTGCCTGCGATCCTCTTAGGAGCATTCTTCTTGGGTCCCATCTGGTCGCCTAGCGAACAAAAGAAGAAATTTCAGAAAAGGCGACCTAAGCATAAAGGAGAATCAAAAGAGGTGTTTCCTTTGCACGCGCTGAGGTAATCTCAGCCCGTGGAGAGTGAGACCTCGCGGTTCTATGAACCCGCGCCTGTACTCCCAATAGATCCCCGATTACTCGGAATTCATGTGTCAGGAGGGTCAGGATAGAAATTTGCCTTGGAAGGAAAGTTTCAGTAGGCAAGAGGTGCAAAACCGCCTGTGAAGCGTGTCTCCTAAGCTACCCGGTTTTGCACCCAAAGTACTGGATATTTTAAACAAGCATACCAAAAATCCTACCCAGAAGATTTCCCCAGAAAATGCACCCTATAAACCATGCTCCTAAATGGTTTTCTACTACAATCGATGCCCTAAAAGTAAAATGCTACACCCTTCATACCCACAAAAAACCAACAAAACCTTGCATGCAGCTATAGGAATTATTTACCTAGGCTACAGTGAAAAAGAAATTCAAAACATGCACAATCAGGAGACTTACGGAGTATTCTGGTTGAGAAGGGGATGAAGGGGTCGTCAAGGTTGGGGCCTCGTCGGGGTAGCTGATTCCAAAGCCTCAAGGGAGCCCTTGCACCTGAACTTCTGGAATGCTGGGAACGGTAACCGGGAGAAAAAGAGGGTTTTTTAAGGGTGAGAAGAAAGAAGAAGATGGGAGATTTGGAAAATTTTCAAATAAACGGGTGGCCCATGCGTAAGGTGGCCACCCCTTTTATATACGTGAAAGGCCAAGTGAGGAGGGCCGTTGGATTACCCTGATGTGGGATCTGAGACTCTCCACTCGAAAGGCGAAACGACGGCTGAGCATAGGCTAGGCCATTTAATGCGGTTATCGGAAGACGTACCGTCACCAACCACGATGTTCCACGTATTCGGCGCCTGCGTAAAAGGTGGAATATGGAGAGTCCATGGAGAAGCCTAAAAGCCCCTACTGTGGCCCTGCACGACGTCGTGTACCACGAGCAAGGGCTTGGGGGGCAGATGTACGCCCTGATTTCCCAGTGGGCTGTTAGCGAGCTGAGATGTGGCCTAATTATATTAGCCACGTGGATACCCCATGACCGGAGCTTCCGTCGTCAGGTCCTACCTCTTTAGCTCGAGGTAACCAAAAGGTTCGTCAAGATTACTCAAGGGCCGAGTCAGGACTATGAAGGCCGCAGGTCGAGAGGGCATCCAGCTCGGGGTACGAACTGGAGTTGGAAGCTATGACCTTTTATAAAGTCAACCGCGCAATGTAAACGTGCATATATCAGACATCACTTGTGTCTGATATATCCCTGAATTCTCGGACACGCAGCATGAACGTGCGTATTCAGACACCCACGACTGGGTTGGGTCGTGCGGCCCAATATCCCCCTTACCTGTTGATTAGACCACACTTCGTTTGTCAGGGTTTAGGAATTAATCATGAATGTCACAAAAGTGACATAATGGGTAAGAAGGTCACGGGATGACCTCCCTTACCAACTTCCAGGTGCCCTCTCCTATAAATATGGAGACCCTGGGAGTTGCAAGGGGTTGGATTATATTGTGTAAAAAAGTACCCTGTAAAGAATACCAGACATATGGCAATAATATTGGCTGGTGGAGTAGAAATATTTTAACATTTGAACCACCTAAAAACGTAGTTGTGTCATCAGTCCATAAAAAGATCATTTATCGATTTCGGTTCATTATTAAGCACTAATCTCTCTCTCTTATTTTCTTAATTACTTGTTGGCGAAGAACCGCGTCAACAATTATAATAATAATAATATATAATATATAATCTTAATTTTTATTTAAAAAATTATCATGTTTAAAAAAATTATCATATTATATATATATTTAAAAAAATCCTGAACAATATTTTAGTTTCAAATGCACAATAAAACAAAATGAATTAATGTAGGTTAATATGTTTATGTTATTTTTTTATATGTAATATTATTTATTTATTTGAAATTTATACGCTAATAATACAAATTTATTAAAAATAATTAATAAATTTTATAAATAATATTTAACAGTCTTTAATTTGATTTAATATTAGTCATTGAAAAATCAAAACATATATATATATTTTTCGACATAAAAAAAATTGCTGAGACAGGATGGTGGTCGGTTATTACATCAGGCAAATTTGGACCACATCTACATATGATGTGTCGTAAGGAAGAATAGTGCGTTATGTTGTGGTTAATCTTAATCTTATATATGTGAATCATGTGATATATCATACTTAAATTATTCATGAATATTTTTTTGAAAACATAATCAGTTTAACAATCCATAATATTAATTCAAAGAAGCTCATTAGTTTTATTCAACATTCAACGCCAATAGTGATTGAAGAGAAATAAAATAAGTGGGAGGATATGGTTAATAAAAAAAGCATACTTCTCATATGGTGCATCATATTGTGGTTGTCGTCACTTGCTTAACTCAATAATGTTCTAGAACATCGTAAGCTTAGCTCATGAATATTAGGGCTTAAAAAATTTATGATAATGGAATCCTTGATGGAACATAAGTCAACAAAAAAAAGAGTAAAACTTGTGAATTTAGATAATTAAAGTAGGGTTTTATTATGAATTTAAAGAAGATAAAAATGTGTAAACTCATTCTCATGTGCTTGTAGTAATTAATAATATCGTGGTTTATAAATGAGTAATTGGTAAAAATGACATTTTTTTTAAGTCATTTTGCACTATTACCTAGTTTTGATAATTTTTTACAAAATAATCTGTCTAAAATTTCGACCAGCTTTCTGAAAAATTTCGACTAATAATCTAGAACGTCGGAGGTCATTTTGCAAAAAATTATCAAAACTAGGTCATAATGCAAAATGACTTCAAAAAATAAGTCATTTTGCCAATGAACCCTTTATAAATTGATTTAGTATAACTTTTGAGTCCCTTGGCAAAATGGTCTATTTTTGAAGTCATTTTGCACTTTGGTCTAGTTTTGATAATTTTTTGCAAAATATCCTCCAACACTCCAAGCAACTGGTCAAAATTTTAGACAAATACCATTTTGAAAAAAAAATATCAAAACTAAGCAAGAGTGCAAAATGACTGACAAAAAAGGCAATTTTAACCAATTACTTGTAACTTTTTTCTATATAAATATAAGCATTAGAATAAAATGAAAACTAGTTGATCATGTATATAATCAAAGTGAAAATTAAAGAAGAAAAAAGATAATACAATAACAATTACAAATTAATTCAAATATATAATTTTATGATTAATAACAACATAATATATATAATTTGTGATTATAGGGAAAATTTTAAAATAAAATGTAAATAGTGAACACAATTTGAAAAAAAAATGCAATTCAAACCTCATCACAATAATGAAGAAAAATTAAGTCCCAATCTATAATACAAATAAAATAGGGAGATTTATTAAAAGAAAATACGACAATGGGAGTAAATATCTAAAAAATATAACAATAATTTTTAATTTTGTTTTATTTTATGAATTGCATAATTAACACTTACAAAAAGACAGTTTTGTAACTAATAGCCGCAAAATTAATTAGTAAACTCAATTATGTTATGAAACTAAGGTTATAGAAATTGATAGATTCTTGATACTATTGGTTGCAAAAATAACTAGCTTTTGAAACTAATAGTTACAAAAAAGAAGAATACATTCCATTGAAAAAAATACCTAGATTTCTAATAATGATTTTAACAACATTTGGATTTGATCAATGGTTGAGTTTAAATCTCTTAATAGAAAGAGGGGTCTTTTGTGTTATCATCCAAAAATTGATAATGAATACAATCAAGGGCATTTGTTTATATATAGGCTAAAGAGATCCTAAACCGACTCGTAATAAACTCTGAACTGGCAAAACAGAAATAACCAAATGTAATGTTAATACTTCCCCTTAAGGTGAGATATACAAATTGGTAACACTCATCTTGGCTAACAAATTTTAGAATTGGGAAGGAAACAAAGGCTTGGTGAATATACCAGCCACATTGTTGTTAGAAGAAACATGGAGTAGCTTGAGCTGACCACTTTGAACTCGTTCTCTAACTATGTGACAATCAATGTCGACATGTTTGGTTCGCTCATGGAAAACCGGGATCTCTGAGATATAATTGGTAGCATTATTATCACGATATAACAATGCTAGTTGCTGATGGGAGATACCAAAGTCGCGAAGAAGTGCGAGAAGCCATAATATTTCACAAGTAGTGTTTGCCATCGCTCTATATTCAGATTCTGTAAAAGACTGAGAGATTGTATGCTGTTTCTTGGACTTCCAGGAGACTAATGATTGCCCCGCAAAAATGCAGAAACCTGTAATAGATCTTCTTGTGTCCGGACATGTACCCCAATCAACATCTGAAAAAAACTTTTAGTTGAAAATCTGTAGGAGATAAGTTAGATTTAGCAAAGGCTGTAAGTTGTGGCTGAGATGTTGAAGGAAATAATAAGCCTTGTCCTGGAGTTCTTATTAGATATTGAAGTATTCTTTGGGCTGCTTGCTTATGTGGTTGTCGTGGCTCACTAAGATATGGGCTTAACCTATTTACTACATAAGAAATATCAGGCCTTGTTGTTGTTAAAAAAAATAAGCTTACCAATGAGGCTTCTATAGGAAGTCAGATAAGAAAATATCTCCCCTTGATCTTTGCTAAGCTTGATATTAGGTTCCATTGGTGTTGAACAAGCTTTAGCACCTAAATATCCAATATCACTCAAAATTTGAAGAGTAAAAGGACGTTGTAAAACAAAAATACCATTCTTAGATCTACCAATTTCAAGACATAGAAAAAATCTTAATGGACCATGATCTTTGAGTTGAAATTTTGAGTTCATGTGTTTATTGAAGGCAGCCGCATCTACGTCATTGTTACTAGCAATGACAATATTATCAACATATATTAGACCAACTAAAAACACATTATAAGTATTTCAAAATAATCAATACCTTGTTGTTGGTTGTAACCCTTTGCTACTAGTCTTGCTTTGTACCTATCAATATCACCATTGGACTTATATTTAATTTTATATACCCATTTATTGCCAATGGAATGTTGGCCTTGGGAAAGAGGGACTATAGTCCATGTATTGTTAGCAATGAGAGCATTTATCTCATTTGTCATGGCTGATTTCCATTGAGGAATTTTTGAAGAATGAGTAAAAGTACTCGGCTTAGTAATAGAATATGCAACAAGAATAGCATTGCGAAAATGTGTATGTAATTTATCATATGACAGAAATTTTGATAAGGGATGAGGAGTAGAAGACTCACAAATGTAGTCTTTTCGATAACTTGGTCGAGTAATAGGCCGATCAGACCTTGTGTTATTATTTGTATCAACTGTTGATGGTTGCAATTCCCATGTCTGTTTTTTAGTGTTGTGGGTGGCTATTTGGATAGGGGAAGAAGCATGATCATCCCAGAGCTCTTGATATTGTGATGGACCTGCTGTAGAAGTATTAGGAGGCATAAATGAAGGTAGTGTGTCATAGGAAATTTTTTTATCAAAAGAATCAGTAGAGCAAGTATTCATTAGAGGAAAAACATTTTCATAAACGACAACATCTCTAGAATGAAAAATATGATTGCTTTCAGTATCTAATAAAGTATAAGCCTTCATGCTTTTAGGATAGCCAATAAAGATACAAGTACAGGCCCAAGGAAAAAAAATATGCCTTTTACTAGTAAGAGTAGAAGCATAAGCAAGGCATCCGAAATTTCTTAAGTGCTCATAAGATGGGGATTTGTTATGCAACATTTCAAATGATGTTTTAAATTTAAGTAAAGCTGATGGAGTTCTATTAATGAGATGCACAACTGTGTGTATCATATAACTCCAATAAAGTAAAGAAATGTGGGACTGAAAAGCAAGAGCTCTAGCAACATTTAATATGTGTAGGTATTTTCTTTAGACAACTGAATTTTGTTCAGGTTGTTCAACACAAGAATGCAACAATTGAATGCCCATTGTAGCATAAAAAGAAGTCATGTTCATTTCCTTTGCATTATCACATCGAAATTGCTTTTATGTGAGCAAAAAATTGGGTGGAAATGAATGAAAAAAATTGTGGAATAATCGTACATCTGATTTGCATTTTATCATATATATACCTACGTGAATCTAGTATTGTCATCAACAATGGTGACAAAAAATTTGTATCCAGCTATGCTAACTATGTGAAATGGACCCCAGATGTCCATAGGAAGTAAGTCAAATGGGGCAGGAGCCATATTATTGTGAGAGAAAAAATGTAACTTTGTTTGGCTAGATGACATATATTGTACGGGGATGAGAAGGATGAAGTAGAAAAGTACAAACTTTTATTGATAGAATTTGTAATCAGTAAAGATGGATGTCCAAGGCGTGTATGCCAATTATGAACATTATGACAAGAATTCTTAGAATGTACCGATGAACAAGAAAGAATAAAACGTTGGTCTTGTTGCAGAAAGTAGAGGTGACCGATTCTTTCAGCAATCCCAATCGTCTTGTTCAATTGAATTTCCTGTATAATGCAATTTGAATAAGAAAATGAAATGGAATGAGTCTAAATATTTAGGAAGACAGGGACAGAAAATAAGTTCAATTGAAATTCTGGGACATATAAGACATCATTCAAGCAAAGTTTATCATTCATTTGCACACTTCCAGATTTCATCACTTTTATTTTGTAGCCATTGGGTAATGTAATGGAAGTGCCAATAGAATTATGATGAAAAAAAAAAGAGAAGCAATTAATGTCAAAGCAAATATGATGAGTAGCTCCACTATCTACTATCCAAAAAAAAATTGGAAAAAGCTACAGAGTTACTAGTAAAGTGTGAGACAAGTGGTTGAGTTGCTGCCAAGGAAGTGTTGTTGTGTTGTAGTTGTTGACTTAAGAGAGATATCAATTCCTGAATTGATGCATTTGATGGAGATAGATGTTCATTTGTGTGGGAGGCAGTGGCTTGATGAACATATGGTTTGTGGAATGATTCAGTTGTTCGACTAGTATACGGTTTATGAGTGAGCTCTGTTTTCCTATGTTGATCATAGCTAGGGGAAAACCATGTATATTTAAGGTGGCCTAGTTTTTGGCAATGTGAACAAGTGGAGTGCAATTTCTTTGCTCGGGAAGTTGGATTATTTGAAGGGGTAACAGTAGTGTTAGTTGTAGTAATCAAATTGGGGTTATGAGAAGGACCAAGTTTTCTTTGTCTCTGTTCCTGAATAATCATTGAGAAAACTGTGGATAAAGAAGGGAGAGGATCAATTAGGAGAACTTGAGCCCTAACAACATGAAAATATTCATTAAGGTCAGTTATAATTTGCAAAACCTATTCTTGATTATGAAAATCAAGATTATCGGTAGAGGCGGCACAAGTGCACGGTGTTCTTGGGCGAAGCTCATTGATCTCATCCCAGATTGCCTTCATTTTGATGAAGTATGAGTTGACTAAGTCATCACCCTGATGTAGTCGAATGATTGTCTCGCAGAGCTCAAAGATTCTAGGGTTGTTTCCATGTTCAAATCAATTATTGAGTTATGCCCACATCGCAGCTGTAGTGTCCAAGAACATGATGCTACTCTTTATTTTTGGGGAAACCGAATGGATAATCCAAGACATGAGCATTTGATTGCATCTTTGCCATGCATTGAAAAAAGGATCAGTTTGAAGGGGTCAAGGAAGAGTGCCATTGAGAAAAGCAGTTTTGTTCTTGGCCCCGATTGATATTTTGAAGTCCCAACGCCATTGTCAGAAGTTCTTGTCTATCAGTGGAGGTGAAGCAAGAATGAGACCTGGGCGATCTCTAGTACCCAAGAAATATGGATTGTTGTTTTCATCTTCAATGGTAGGTCGATCCAAATTATCTAGGGGAGAAAGGCGATTTGAAGCAGAGGTTTGTCCGCCATTGTTTGTGAATTGTAGCAGTTGGAGCTGTAGGAGGGGAAGGTTCTTGGTTTGGAAGTTCTTGGATCGGAGGTTTTTGACTTGGAGGGTCTTGAATTGCAGCATAGGATTTTGTGCGTGTTCGAGCCATGGGGAAAGTTCAGAGTTGAGGAAGCTTGTGTTTCTCTGATACCATAATAGAAAGAGAGGTCTTTGTGTTATTATCCAAAAATTGATAATGAATACAATCAAGGACCTTTGTTTATATATAGGCTAAAGAGGTCCTTAACTAATTGGCAACAAACTCTAAACTGGCAAAACACAAATAACCAAATGTAATGTTAACATCTCTTTACCATTAGGAACTCATATATGTGGTTGATTTTATATGTGATTGATTTTGCCATTGAAGGTCAAAATAGAAAAAATTAGAGGAAAATAAAGTGAAGAAGGGAGAGATCGTAATTCCTTGTTGCTCATAGTGATGAAAGAATCTCAATAGCGACAATGGTGGATACTAGGTCAAATAGCTGAGAACGAGAGATCTCACCTAAAAATATAGAGCAACCCTATGACGACAAACAGGTGGTACATGATGACGCATTTAATAGTGAACTTTTGCGATTAATGTTGTTAGCGATTGGTGGTTCCCGAGGTGTGGTGGAACGGAAGACATCAACGATGGCTTATGATGGTGCCCCATGGTTGTGTGTAATGAAAGAAAAAATAGGGCTAGAAAGGAAGAGAATATTAATACAGTAATTTTATTAATATTTTCATTAATTGTAGAAAAATATATTTTTTATTTGTTTTACAATTAATATTATTTTTTCCAATAAACAAATAATTTGGCCTAGTTTGATAGAGATGTGTTTTATTCAAGAATTATTTTTTGGCTATGTTGTAAATAAATCAGTATTTTAAATAAATTATAATTTTTTTAATATTTAAATGACTGTTGAAATTAAAAAAAAACTTTCTTTTATTTTTTTATTTTAAATTGTACACATGGCATTAATGTGGCAATGTCACATCAGATACCACATCGGCACAGGCGGGGCGGGGGGAATGCTAATTATTCTCTTATAATATTTTATAAGCTTTATAATTAGATTGCTTTGTTGATATAAAATTACTAAATTAAAAACATGTAATATCTAATAAATATAAAAAGAGTAATTGGTGGTAAATCCCTTTAAGTTTTACATTTTGGAACACTTAAACCCCCAAACTTTATTTTGGTGGCAAAACAACCCAATGTCTTGTTATCGAATTCCTAACACCGTCCATTACATGTTATCTGCCAGCAAGGACACACGTGTCCATATTATATTAGGCACGTGTTAAATACTTAATTATTTATTAAAAAAATATTTATAAATAAATTTAATTCATTAAAAAATAAAAAAATGTTAAATAATAAAAAACAAAGGGTTTATACTTTTTCAAACCATGTGTTTTGTCTCATTACTTATTTGGACCATATGTTTTGAAAAATTACTTTTTGGACCTTGTGTTTTGTAAAATGGTTCAAATAGATCCCTAAACCAAATTTCGATGTAGAAAATACTTAATATAACAATGTAATTAGGCAGAAGATTGTGTTATTATTTTGAATTGTTAGTTTGGTGAATTATTTGTAATTTTAGTTCAAAAAACTTTGGTCAAAATTGAGTTTAGGAGTCTATTTGAACTATTTTACAAAATACCAGGTCCAAAAAATAATTTGTCAAAACAAATGGTCCAAACAGGTAATGGGAAAAAAGACAGGGTCCAAAATGTATAAACCTAAAAACTTAATTATATTTTAATTAAAAAAATCATAACCACATTTGTCTTCAAACAAAACTTTTAACAAAATCAAATTCATTAAAATAATAAAAAAATGAACCAAACTTATGTTGTTTTTGATCATGTGATTGATAGTGCAGCAGAAGCATGAGGTAATATTTTAATGCGATAATAATAATTATTAAAGCATAAGAATGAACCACTCTAGGAATCATAACTAGAATGAGATCTTTTTTCATGCGCATGAATCTGAATAAAATAGAAACTTTCAAATACCTTTTCTAGGTGTAGAACACTTGTAGATCAAATAGTGTCATACCCTCCTAACTCACCAACTTCCATACCATGGCTCGCACAAAGAGAAGGAGACAAGTGGATGTCTATGCTATTCGGTAGGATATACAAGAACACAGTTTTGAATTTGAACACATGAGAGAGTGTTCTTCTCATAATTCAGAGAGAACAAAGTTCTCTATTTTTCTCTCTTGGAAAAATAAGGTGAAAATGTATCTCATGTCTTTTTCTCATGATGTTATGTTATATTAATATAACAATTAAAAGAAGACCTAACCCTAATCTCATTGGGCCTCTAAGTGGGTCACAGTCCATTTGGATTGTGGTTGGCGCCAACTACAGGGCTTTGAGCCCTGTGGTATTTTATCTTTATAAAATGCTATTTATTGGGCCTTTATCATATTATTTTATGTAGTGTACAATTATATCACAAAATTAAATATGATTAAATTAATTTTCAATAAAAAATTAATTTCACAAAAGTATCAATATAATTTTATTTGCCATTAAATATTATTTTATAAATAATATTTTAAATATTATTTCACAAATAATATTAATTTGTGAGATTAAAAAATAATACTTTATTACTTGTGAATATTTCCTTTTAATACCAAAGTCCTATATCTATGTTATCGAGCTAGTACGGGGACAGTATGGACCCATAGTTCTAAGCTCAAATAATTTAATTAATTTCACTAACTCTTAGTTCCATTAATTAATTTACTAACTATGAATTATTCCACTAGAAATTCATATTTGAACTCTCAAAAGTACAATCTTATATTATTAAAAGCTATAACTATAAAGGCATCCATTGATTTAGTCATTTAATGAGTTATGACACTCTGCTAGTTGTTCATAACTAGAGCTAGGTCTTAATGTCCGTTAACCTCTCTAATTATATTTTTATCAATTAGTTCCATTGATCCTCTAATGAACATTATTCTATAAATTTGATTATAGAATGAAGTTTTTGTTCTCTAACAGAAATTGAGCGCTCTATGTTCAAGCCCTGAATCAACACTAAAAGAAACAACTAATATGCTTTCATTTAAGTAAGGAGCATATTCCATATCTGTGAAGTATATTCCCAGCCACTTGCAGTTCTATGGCTCCAAGATATCAGGAATTCGGTCGTAGGAATATTGAACCTTAGTCGATACGTCAAAAGTCATAAAAGCAAAAATAGAAGTTCATTACTCACTTCAGGATTTCATTCAAGTCTCAAACGACCATCGATTGATGAATGTTGAACTTCTATATTTTAACGGAGATTATCAGAAGTTCTTTATTTCATCGTGTCCTAGTCCAATACAATATATATTGTATATGGTGCTTCTATCTTTTTATGTCGCTACACTTAACAGTTTGGATAAATTGCTCTGTCTTAAACAGAAAATAGATCGTACTCAGAATTTTTATTAAATAAAGATCCCACTTTATTTAGCGATTACAAACATTTTTTATATTATTTTCTTGAATTAAATCCTCTTGTATATAAATATTTCATTATACATATACTTAATTCAAGACCACATTAATAATATTGGATCTTCATAATAAATGGCATGTATAATTAAATACAAATATGAGTGCAAAATATTAACTTTATTTACTTAACAGTAATCGTTCATACAGAATTACACTTTAAGGGCATAAATCCCAACAATCTCCCACTTTCCCTAAAGCAGATGAGACATGTCGCGTAATCCTAAATCTAAGAAATGACTATCAGAACTCGTAGCAGGCAGCGTCTTCGTAAATGGATCGACATGGTTGTTTGCTAATTTAATCTTCTGAATGATTACATCACCTCTTTGTACTATCTATCTTATGAGGTGGTACTTACGCTCTATATGCTTGGCCCTCTTATGGGTTCTTTGTTCTTTTGAGTTGACAATCTCTTCCTTGTTGTCACAGTAGAGTATGATTGGTTTATTCATATTTGAAACAATTTCCAACCAAAAACTTCCTAAGCCATATAACCTCCTTAGCTTCTTCGCTTGCAACAACGTATTATGCTTCCGTGGTAGAGACAACAATGAAAGCTTGCTTTATACTCCTCCATATAATTGATCCACCCCATGTGTGAAAATAGTTCCAGACATGGATTTCTGGGAATCTTTGTCCAATTGGAAGTTTGAATCTGTATATCTGATTGGAATCGAATTCTCTCTAGAATATACTAGCATATAATCTCTCGTTCTCCTAAGATATTTGAGAATATTTTTTACTGTTGTCCAGTGATCAAATCCTAGATTTGACTCGTACCTACTGACTATGCCCACAACATAGCAAGTGTCTGGTCGAGTACATAACATTGCATACATTAAGCTTCCTACTGTAGAGGCATAGGGTATCCATCTGATTTCCTCTTACTCTTGGGGTGTCTTAATACATTGGTTCTTGGAGAGGTGAACACCATGACGAGATGTGAGGTTTCCCATCTTAGAGTTCTGCATCACATACTTCGCAAATATTTTATCCATATAAGTGTTGGTAGTTGGTTTACCATGTGCGCATCGGAAAGTCAAGGCATTGGGCCTAGAGATTTCAATTTATTTTTATTTAAACAAAATTTAAAAAACCAGATCCATTAACATGAAATACATAAATCATAGAGAAATAAAAGATGATGATTTACTAGTTGAAGAACTATTGAGAATCATCGCTATCTTTTTGTATCTCAAACGAATATCCAATCCAAAGCAGTTCTTTAAAATGCTTAGATCATGATCTTCTAAGATGTATCTCTACACCTCAAGACGTGTGTGGGAACGTAGAGTAATGGTAGGGAAAAATTTCTGATTCACAAGATATTCTCAACACATGAGATCTTTGAATATTAGGTCTGAGACAGTTTTCAGGGATAGAGAAAATAATACGATCTATTTTCTTTCTGTCAAAAGTCTTATGAAACTATTTCCATCTGATAAATTTATAAAAGAATTAATTAAATTTCTAAAATTCAAAACTCAAATTATAAATCAATTATTATTTAATTAAATAAATAAAAGAAAGATTGAATACCCATTCTTGGGCCTTGTTACATGCCATGTACTGTAGTTGGCGTATAAGACATCCCTGATTTCAGGGATATGTTCCAACCATTTTCTTATAATTATTATTTAAAATTTTATTTATTAAAAAATATCTAAACCTGATAACTTATTCATCAAATTAATTAAAGAATAAATATCATTTCAAATTCAAATCCAATTTGAATTATCAGAAATATATTTTGCACATTATTTAAATAAATAAAGCTAATTATTTAAAAATTAATTATCTTAATTATTTAAATGCTATTTTCAAAAATACCAAAATAATTTTTGAAAAATATAATTAATTAATTTATTAATTTTGAAAATTAATTTGTTAATTAATTAATTTGTCTCAACTAAATATTTGACCCTGAAGAACAAATTTCTTCTAAATATGTTATTTTCTGATTTTTCCCAATTTCACAATACTCTAATTGCAATTTATCACTCTACTTAGAATCCTAAACTATTAGGTGAATAGAAATCCTAAAATGATAGTAGAACAATGTAAAACCCTAATTAGTTTCCATCTAAACAAGATTTTACAAGATTCATAACATTCAAATAGAAAAATAGAAGCAATCTAATATAAGGGAATAGAAGAAATAAAATTCATCAATGCATTCAAGATCTCATGTCTAGGGTTTTGAAATAATCCTCAACTATAAAGAAACTACTCCATAATCATATTCATATTCATACACATAAATATTCAATGAAAATAAAAGAGTTTTGAGAAGAAAGAAAAACTAAATTGAAGAATGTAGATGATGATGTCTTTTCTCTTCCTTTGCTGCTCTAGCATCTAAAATTCGCAATCCAAAGTTGTATGCAAAGTTAACCTTAATCCTTTTTATAGCCCACAAAAAATTACATTTAAAAATTTAAATTTAAGGAAAAATCGATCATCGCCCGCAGCCACTAGACAATGTATTTTCTAGAAAATCGGGCTCCGGCCGTGGCTTAGGACATTGCTTGTAACGCCTTGGTTACTCCAAGACCGTTACTGTGGACTTTAAATAGTGCTTAACTCACTAAACGAGTAATTTGGTTATAAACGGGCATCTAGGTGTTATTAATAGGCTAAGGTAAAAAATCTTGATCAAACGGAATGGATATATTTTATTTAAAACATAAAACTGTACATGGGCTCATAAAAGTGTTTACAAAGTTATTTATAATCCAAAATGGTCATTACAGTGTAAAAATTACAATCTGCCGACCTAAGCGGCAAAAATAGGGTTAACCCCTAGTTCCTCTGAGAAACACGGTTGTGGTGGTCAAGCGGTTGCATATGTACACATCGCCACCTAAGCCCTCCACTCGAGGCTGGGTGAGCTTTTCTTTCCTTTTACCTGCACCACAGTGCACCCATGAACCAAGGCTCAACAAGAAAACTTATTACTGCATGTATGTAATATCAATAAATGATTATGGTAATCATTCTGCAACTTGCAGCCCTAATAAGATAATGAGTCATACTTTGGGCTCTGCACCCTAATTATATAAGTGACTATTAAGTCATACTCTGAATATATAACTAATAAGTCTATCTTTGGATAGATGACTAATAAATCTATCTCTAGGGCTTTGCATCCTAAGCCATGTGACATTCAGTCAACTGAGCCTTTGGGCTCTGGCTCTATGTAACTAGTCTTTAAACTAGACAAGCACTTTTAGATTTCATCGAACTTAGGGTCGGTCAAGCATTTCATGCTCACGGTGATTAGAACTAATCATTTTTTCCTATGTTAAACACATTAATGCCATTCTTGACTCTTAAGCCAATACCATACGACCAGTGCTCATATCACTGCTGAACTTGACTGATAAGTCACAACTTCAAGATCAATACTAAACATCATTGCTGTTCTCTGACTAATAAGTAATTTCCATACACAGATAAGTAAAGCTGCTATGCATGTACTATGCAATCAATGTCAATATGTAGATCACTTAACATGCTTCATCAATAACCATGCATGTCACATTCTGGGTGCAGTTTTCTTACCTCTGGTTCGAGCGAGAAATAATAAAAGAACGACCTTTGAGAACGATCAGTCGTTAAGTTCCTTAGCAGTTACCTAGTCATAACCAAATATGGAATTCCATTAATAAAATAAATCAATAAGAGGTTCATGGTCTAAACCTCCCTCCCGGGACCTTGAATCCTACTAACACAGTTAGTAGATTCGATCCTGAGCCTTAAGAGTTGAAACCCCAAGCCTAAAACCCTTGAAAAACCCTTCTTAGTTCAAAGAGGAAGGGTGGGCCATGACTTGGCTCAGTGGGTCGTGACTCACCCTCAAGACAGAGAGCACCATCTGAAGAACCAAAGGCAGGCCACGACTTGGCCCAAGGTGGGTCACGACACACCTACTTCACATAGCCCAAGGAGGTTTTGACTTGGGTCCAGGTTGCGACTTGGCCTAGTGGGTCACGACTTGACCCAGCGATCCTAGCTCCCCTGCCATTTTCTCAATTCAAACCTCATCAAACCTTTATCAAGTCATCCCAGAAATCACATCCAAGCATTATCATAATATATACATCATTCAACCAACTAAACCCAAGCTTTGAACCATTTAAAACCACCTCAAATAGCCACTTCTATAACGAAAACTTCATGCGCAAAACTAACTTAAAAATAGAGCAAAACCAGAAGAAAAAACATGGTTGAAAACCTTACCTCGGTTTCGAAATGAACCCCCTTCAATGGTTGAACTAAGGTCCTAAGCTCCAAACCTTAATCTCCAAGCTTGAATCCTCAAATTGAACTTCAAAAATCCAAAGGAAGAAAAGAGGAGAGAGATGATCACGGGAGAGGAAGGAAAGGGCTCTGTTTTGCCTTATTTCTTCTACAACTTTCCTTTAGTTTAAATATATCCTATGGTCAAAAGGCCAAAATGCCCCCAAGCCTAATTTAACTTCTGAACATCCCCCAAGGGAAAAATCATCATTTCCCGTCTATCCCTTTAATTTTAATTAACGTCCTCCAATTCTTGTTATTCCCAATATTCCCTTTAATTCCCGGTAATGTACTAATCATCAAATTACCCCGAGACTCACCCCGAGCCCAGTAAATAACCCTGTTATGACCAAACTGCTAACTTGCATTCTAAGATCGTCTCATGCCGAATTTCCCGAACATATCCACATAATAATGTGGCCTCATCCATACCTCACCAACATCCATGAAAATATACAAATATGCCCTCAACGGGCCAAATTACCAAAATACCCTTACAATGAAAAGTGGACCCACATGCATGCAATTATCATCATATAATCATGCATTTTATCACATAATGTCACAATAAATCAATTATGGCCCTCCAAGACCCCTAATCCAGGCATTAAACAACATTAGGGATTTTGGGACATTACATAGCTGGCCGGGGCCACTACTTTATGTTCCCCAGGTTCAATTTGGTAGGCCATTCCTACTGATTACAAGTACAAAGATGGATGTCAAAGTATGGGTACTTACAATATATTTTGATGGTGAAGTTATACAGTTTGATATGTTGAATTCTATTGATAAGTACAAGAGGAAGAAAGTTCTGTTAAATGACCCACCATAACAATTATGACCACATCATTCAGTCGAGCTAACGATGTTAAACAAAGCAAACTTGCGGGAGTTTTTCTTACCCTTGTCTTTTTATTCTGCATTGACTTTTTTATTTAGTATATGCCTTGAGGACGATGCTAAAATTAAGTGTGGGGGAAGGGAAAACTTCCTGTTTTATTTTTATTTGTCATTTGTTTGTGTTATTTAGTAGTTTATAGTGTCATTTCTTTTAATTTTTGTTTTTAGGTTTTTATAAGCATGGTTATGTTGAAAGTTGTTTGTCAATGACAAAACTTCTGATTGAGATTAGAATATGTCTAGGAAATTGATGAATTCTACATGAATTGTGTGCTTAACTCTTGAGTGGTTGTTACTTAAGCTTGATCTTAGATTTTTAAGCATAATGTGTGTACAATTAGATTTACTTTTTCACTAGTATTTTGAAATATTCATGCATGCTATTACTTGTATATAGTCTCGACCACTTTAGAAATCATTGATTAATTGTTTGAGGCGAAATCCTAAGTACACATGATTAGGAAGATGATTAAGGAATATTCTTTGGATCGTTTGAGTCTTTTAAGCTTACCTATGAAATTGAATATCCTAGTTTCCCATTTTTGAGCCATAATGACTAATATTTTCCTTTTATAAGCCAATATCTAAACCTTTGTAGCTTAAAATTTTTATCTTTTTTGTGACCCATTACACCATAAATTATATGATTGTTTGATTTGGTGGGTTGGGTTATGGATTGTAAGAATGGGAAGTTGTATTGGTTTGTTGGATTATAATGTGAAAATATATGATCTACTATTTATCCCAATGAGTTGAATTGAAAAGAAAAAAAATAGAAAAAAAATCTGCATTGAGAAATATGAAAAAAAAAAAGTATTGGAAAAGTACAAGTGTCGGGGAAATAGTAAGATTAATGTGGAAAGAAAAAATGGAAAGATTATGTATTTTCTTGAATTGTATGGGAAATTTGTGGGATGATCTAGAGAATAAAAAAAATTATTGGCTATGGTGTGATTTATGCTTAAATATTCATTTTTCATCTACCTCTAACCTTAGCCTCACATTACAAGCTTTTAAAGATCTTTTGATTCTTGATTATGTGTGTTTACATTAGTGGTGAACAATTGGTTAATATCTATGGAGTGGATATTTTTCATCAAAATATTATTATAGAAGAGACTATAAAACATATTATGGCATGTATAAAATGATTCAAATGATTGTGTTTTGGTAGGTTTAATTGTGCATAATCATAAATAGATCGAGTTTAAGTATTGACTAGACATTGAGTATGTGGAATTCGAATTTTTCTTATCACGTATTTGCTTGATCAATCTTTGATACAACTAACGCTTTTGAAAAAAAAATACCATTGTTTATGTTTTTATTTGCTTATGTGTTTAGTTTTTATTTTCTTTGCTCGAGGACGAGAAAATGTCAAGTGTGGGGGAATTTGATAAGTACTGAATTTGCCTATTTTAAATTCATTATTCTTCTATAATTATGCACTTGATTATTTATTTATATATGTTGAATTAGTTTATTTTGTGTTTTTAGAATTTTCAAGACATTTGGATGAAAACGAATGAATTTGGGATGTTTTACAAGCAATGGTTAAGCTCGGAATTACAAGTCTGAAACTTCACACTTGATTTTGATAATTTTTCAATACTCTTTTGGAAATATACCTAGAAATATAAGTTTTAGATCTTTTTCTTAGTTTTTCATAGTTTTTTGAATCGTCAAATTCCAAGTTATATCGAGGAAGTTCTGGTTAAAATACTTTCAGTCATTGCAGTAGAAGAAAACTGAAAAACAGGAAAAATTGCTACAGCCGCAGCAAACCATATTTCAGGCCGCGACTTGGGGAACCGAAAGTAGTGGTCGCGGCCGGAGCTCGATTTTCTGGAAAATACATTTTCTAGTGGCCACGGTCGGCAATCGATTTTTCCTTAAAATTCAATTTTTAAATGTAGTTTTTGGTGGTCTATAAAAGGGATTAGGGTTAACTTTGAATACAACTTTGGATTGTGAATTTTAGAGGCTAGAGCAGCAGAGGAGGAGAAAACACATCGTCATCTACATTCTTCAATCTAGTTTTTCTTTCTTCTCAAAACTCTTTTACTTTCATTGAATATTTATGTTTATGAATATGAATATGAATATGATTATGGAGTAGTTTTCTTTATAGTTGAGGACTATTTCAAAACCCTAGACATGAGATCTTGAATTCATTGATGAATTTTATTTCTTCTATTCCCTTATATTAAATTGCTTCTATTTTTCTATTTGAATGTTATGAATCTGGTAAAATCTTGTTTAGATGGCAACTAATTAGGGTTTTGCATTGTTCTACTATCATCTTAGGATTTTTTTTCACCTAATAGTTTAGGATTCTAAGTAGAGTGATAAATTGCAATTAGAGTATTGTGAAGAGTATTTTAATTGTGATGAAGAATAGAACCTAGGTTAAATGAATTGCATGCTTAATGAATTTGTTGCCTAGATTAACTTGTTTCCATTGAATGTAATGCTTTTTCGAGGTTAAATAGATCGCATACTTAATGGGTTTATTGCTTAGTAAAACGAATTAATTAAGAGCGCTTAGCTTTAATTAATTATATTAGGGAAATTGGGATAATTGACTGCTTAAGTGTTATCTGCGGGGTTAATATTTTAATTGGGAGTAGGAATATTATTCGTCATTGTTGATGGATTGATTGTCAAAGGTGGAGAATAATTCTTAACTGTTTCTTTAAAATCGTATTATCCATTGTTCTTTGTTTATTACTTTATTTTGTGTTATTAAATCTTGAAACAAAATCCCCTATTTAATTCTTATTTTTATTTTGAATGATAAATTGAATAATAGGATTCGACCCTTACTACCACTTTACTAATAATTTAGTGAGTAATAAAGAATAAATATATTTAAATTTGATACGGCATATGACACACATCATGATACTTTCTTATATCCTCTTTTTCTTGAGGTGTTTTAGGACACTACTGTTTAGAAAGGATAATTCCATGATGGGTTGGAATATCACCCTTCTTGAAATTTTTCATACTGAATCTCTCCATCACCTTATCTATATAAGTAGTTTGAGACAGAGCTAAAACTTTGCTCTGACGATCCTGAAGGATATTTATGCCTAGAACATAGTTTGCATCTCCCAAATCTTTCATTTGGAATTGCTCGGCTAGCCATTTTTTTTACTTTTTTCAATGTTCCCACGTCATTCCCAATAAGTAGGATGTCATCAATGTAAAGAACCAGGAATACCACGATGCCATCTTTGATTTGTTTGTAGACACAAGACTCATCAACATTTTGTTCAAAACCATACATTTTGATTGTGTCATCAAATCTAAGATTCCAAGATCTCGAAGCTTGTTTGAGTCCATAAATGGACTTAAGAAGCTTGCAAACTTTTTGCTCTTGACCTTTTGCTATGAACCCTTCTGGTTGAGACATATAAATGGTTTCGTCAAGATAGCCATTCATAAAAAGTTGTCTTAACATCCATTTTCCATATCTCATAATCCATGTAAGCATCTATGGAAAAGAGTATGTGGATGGATTTAAACATGGCTACAAGAGAACAAGTTTCTTCATAATCTCCTCCTTCTCTCTAAGGAGCCGTTTGGTATACAGGAATCTGGACACGGGAATGAGAATCTGAACACTTTCCCATGATTGATACTGGGTTTGAGTTTTTCTAACCTGGGAATTTGTACTCCAAGGGTTTTAACTTTTCCTGATTCTAGGTTTAAGTGAAACCCATCTGACAAGTGGTTTTCAGATATCCAGGAATGTGAAACACTTCAAAATTATTATTATTATTAACCAATAATTTTTTAGTTAATGACTTATTTTATTTTTGAAGCTTATAATATATAAACAAATATACATATATCAAACTATAAAATGATAAATAATATTTTTTTATTTAAAGAAATTGATTTGTAAAGCCTTTATATCATTACTTTAGTTTAAAATAGCAAATGAAATATTATTAAAAATAAAATAAGGGTATTTTTGTAATTTTAAAAATTATACTTGATTCTAGTATTCAATAGATGTATTATTTTAATTCTGTTAAAAAATATTTCATGAGTAAAATTGTTTATAAATTATTTTGATGAAATATATTATTATATTAATTTTATGAAAATATGAAGAAAAAAAACAAATATACATATATCAAACTATAAAATGATAAATAATATTTGTTTATTTAAAGAAATTGATTTGTAAAGCCTTTATATCATTACTTAAGTTTAAAATAACAAATGAAATATTATTAAAAATAAAATAAGGGTATTTTTGTAATTTTAAAAATTACACTTGATTCTAGTATTCAATAGATGTATTTTTTTAATTCTGTTAAAAAATATTTCATGAGTAAAATTATTTATAAATTATTTTGATGAAATATATTATTATATTAATTTTATGAAAATATGAAAACTTAACAGATTCCTATGTACAACCAAACACAGAAAGTGATATTGTCAGGAATCATAGATAAAATTACAGCGCACAACCAAACACAATGATGTAAGTTTTCAGACTATCAGATTACCCTCTTCAACTTTCCTAGTAATATGAAAACTGTCATACCAAACGGCCCCTAAGTGTAACCCTTGGGCACAAGCCTAGCTATGAAAGTGTACACTTTCCCATCTGCTCCTCTTTTTCTCTTGAATATCCATTTGCAACCAACAGGTTTAACATTTTCAGGAAGATCTTCAAGAATCTAGACGAACTTGGAATATATTGATTCCATTTCCAAGTTCATGGCATCTTGCCATTTTTCTTTTTCAGAATCTTCCATTGCATCTTTTTATGTCAATGGATCATCTTTGTTTGTGTCAGATACAAGCATCTAAAGTTCATGTTCATAGCAAGTTGGCTACTTAACAACCCTCCCACTACGATGAAGCTCTCTATTGTTCTGACTAGAAATTGTGGTTACCTCTTGAGATTGTTCTTTGGAAACATTTGGTGATCTTATTACTTGATCTGATACTATCTCCTCTAGTACAACCTTACTGCAAGGTTTGTGATTGTTAATATAGTCATATTCAAGAAAAGTAGTTTTTGAAAATACAAATGTTTTGTTTTCTTTAGGACTATAAAATATAACACCTCTAGTCTCTTTAGAATATCCCACAAACATGCACAGCTTAGTGCGAGATTTTGGTTTTCCAGTCTTTTCTTTTAGTATGTGTGCTAGACACCCCCCAAATACGAAAAATGGAGCAAGCTAGGTTTAGTACCATTCCATAATTACAACGGTGTCTTCTTGATGGACTTGAAAGGAATGACATTCAATATGTACATTGCACATTGAATGGCATAGCCCCAGAATGACAGTGGCAATAATGAGTTATTCATCATTGATCTAACAATGTATAATAACGTCCTATTCCTTCTTTTAGAAACACCTCCGTTGTGGCATTCCTGGTGTAGTGAGTTGGGATTGAATTCCATGTTCACGTAGGTGGTCCTTGAATTCATAATCCAGGTACTCTCATCCTCAATCAAATTGAAGAACTTTCAGTGATTTACCTAATTGCTTTACAACTTCAGCTTGGAATTCTTTAAACTTTCCAAAAGTTTCAGATTTCTTTTGCATCAAATGTAGGTAACCATATCTAGAATAATCGTCAATGAAGGTAACGAAATATTCAAACCCTCCTCTAGCTTGAAAATTAAGTGGTCCACACACATCAGTGTGTACGAGTTGGAGTGGTTCTATGGCTCTTGAATCCTTTGGAGTTGTTCTATGGCTCTTGGTCATCTTATCTTCTAGATAGGATTCACAGACTGGAAGAGAACCAACAGTTAATTCTCTTAAAGGTCCCTCCTTTGCTAGTTTATTAATTCTATCTAAACTAATATCCCCAATCTCAAATGCCATAGATATGTTTCACTGTCGAAATCATGTTTTAGACGTTTAAAAGAACTTGGGTTTGCAACAAAAACATTTCAGAGTTGTATATGGATCACTATTTTGCCTTATGTTTATACAACCCATCATTGGATTTTGCATGATGTATTTCAATACCAGTTCATGAAATAAAAATTGAATTATTATTAAAAGAAATATCGGAAATTTGTTCATGCAACATAGAAATAATAAAGTTCCCAATTAATAATCACATTACTAATCATAAACTAGAATTTTCTAAAACATTAGTTTTCTTATTCTAAATAGAAATCTAAATTCCTAAAATAAGAATAGACTAAATTTTTTTAAATTGTTTATAACAAATTAAAATTCCAAATAATACTAATGATCATGCTCCATCTTTATCTAGCATCTGGTGCACAGTTAACTCTTTGTGGAGAGATTCTTAATCTGCGATGAAAAAAAATATCGTAGTGGCATGTGTGAGTACATTAATCACCGGAAAAAATAAGTGTAAATCATATTTATCTTCGTTTCTTTCGAACAATTAGACATAGCAGCTTCTTCAGCTTCGTCTATAATAGAGTGCCATATTTCATAGGCATTCTCGATATGCATATATTTCCCTATCGTTTCATCAGACAAGCTATAAAGCAAGCAATATCGAGCCAAATGATTTGACTTACTCCAATCACTATATTTTTCATGTTCTTCATAGCCATGTGAAAATGATGGAACTGATTAACTTTTTAGTTTTGAGAATGATCATTATTCCCAAAAACCAAAAATGCATGTCATTTAGATCAAATGTGAGAGTTTCGATGAAGATATCAAGGTTTTGTTTGGGAGATGACATGATTGCTGAAATAAATAAATAATATCACAAAATGAATCTAGCATATGTTATGAATATCAACAATTTATTGAATAGTAAATATGTTGCATGAATGGAAAAAATTTAATTAACACATAAAAAATTAGTACTAATTCCGCATTAAATTAATTTAAAAATTAATGGATTAGTCTTACCGTAGGTCAGGCCAGTCTTAAATTAATTTTGAGACACTTCTCAAATTCATAAGTGAAAGCTTAAAATCAACTATTTTCTCTTTTGACTTATGAAGAATTAGTACTAGTCCGCTCGAAAGCCTAGTTAAGCTTTGTGAGTGTAATCCATCATTTCAGATTAATGACTTAACTCAAGAGTTTGCCTTAGCTTTTTAGTTTTCATGATTATAAGATTAATGACGTCATAGAAATAGTTATGGTTATTATAAGTTTAACCTATAGTTTAGAAATATTAATTATAACATAAGGTTTGATTAATATAGCTGGTCCTAGAAATATTATTTATTATAGCCTAAGGTTTAGATAGAACTAATAAGAACGTGACACTTGTCACAAGCATGTTTATCAAGGAATATATTAATAAATGATAGATCTAGAAGCTCTAGAAACTTCCAGCAACTGTTAGGACCATGTTTTACTCAGTCAGAGTTGTTTTAACATACTTCAAATATGCTGAAAGTGTGCAAAAACGTGTTTAAAATATCAGCGTATGCCGATATATCGCAGCTATAGGTGCCGATATGTCACATACGGATACGAAAAATACGTCGACTTCGCACAAACAAAACCACGAAAGCTTGGGGCATAGGTAGGGGCGATATATCGCCTAGGGTAGGCGATATATCGGCTCCTAGAGTCATTTTTTTAAAACTTCGTAGATTTAAATTAAAAACAACATTCAACCACTTGGACTTGCTTCTGAACGTTTTTGACTGAGTTTTGGGCATATGTTGAATCAAAAATTCAAATGTATTCAATTTATAATTATTTATTTATTCATTTTAAAAGGGGTTAGTTTCACTCCTTCAACTCTATAAATAGGACCTAGTACTCAGCCATTTAATTCATTTTTCAAGCATTCTTCAGAGGCTCCAAGCTGCTAAGTTATTCTAAGAGAGAAAACACTTGGGTTTTGGGATAAAAGCTTTTCCAATCTAAGCTTTTCTAAACACTTGGGAAGTAAGATAGAGTATTTTTTTTCGGTATCGAGGTGTAGATCAAAGTTATAGTCCATTCAAGGTATTCTTATCATCAGGTTTAATTCATCATAGTTCTTTTATTTTCTTCCATTTTCTTTCAGATCCTAACTTATTGTTATGGCTTTTAGTTAGGTTTTTAAGTTTCTTGAAACTTAAGGTTTCGGTAAGTTTCTATCTTAATGGTTTAGTTCTCTTTTTCATCTCCATTTCTTTAGAAAAACCCATGATTCTTATTGTTGATTTTTGGAGTTTTCCAATCCCGTTCTTGTCTCCAATATTCAAATTTTTGGTAAGGAAAATAGGATAGATTATATGTGTTATGTTATGTTTATATGCTATTATATGTTATGTGCTATGTATATATGTATGAATATGCTTTGTTGTCACTTGGGGCTTATAGTTGCTTAGATAGCAAACACTAAGATTTTTTTCATTATCATGGATTAGAGTTACGATTTACCCTACCTCGATTAGTAGACTGAAGACCTAGATGGGTTATCATATTCTATTTTGTGATCTAACCTACCTCGATTAGTAAACTGAGGACCTAGATGGTTTTATCACATACCACGGTAATGAGTTAATGTCCATTAATGTTGTAGTCCTATATGATATATGTTTTTATGTCATATGTTTTGTAGAATATGTTTTATGTTATAGTCTTATGATGTATGATGTATATTTTGAGTAGATTTTCCCTGCTGGGCATTCGACTCATTCCTTTTATTTTAGATGGTGCAGGAAAATGAGCTTGGAAGGCGGGATGGATTCGTGGTAGCTTGGCATGTGTATTGGGGATGGATTGATTGAATGGGCTGCTGGAAGATCGAGGAAGATGTTGTTTCAAGTCTTTTAATTTTTGTTCTTATGTTTATGTTTAATTGATGTTGTTTAAAGTTTATGTTTACGTTTTTATGTAAATAACGATGGGATCCCATATTTTGTATTCCATACCGTATTTTTGATTTTTAATAAAGTTCTAATATTTTATGTATATATGTATTCCAAAATATTAGTTATGTTTAGTAGTTTTTAATGGTCCGAGGTCTAGAATTAGTCGGGTCATTACAGATACCTTCCTTAGGGGGACGCAAACAAAGGCGCCTCGAGGTTCATTCCATGAAACATCGTTGTTAACTAATAATGGAGACCATATGAGTTAATGTTATTTCCCCTTCTCCCACTCACTATTTTAGAATATATGTTTTCTCAAAACATCCTATGCTTTTTAATTAATTAAATTAGTCAAATTAATTTACTAAATTAATAATTACTAATCTCATTAAGCATTTAAATCATTAATCAAGATTTAATCATTTTACTAAATAGGCCTTTAACCTATCTAGCCAATAAAATTAATTATCAAATAGGTCTTGAAATTAACAGTAAAAATAAATTTTACCGTTTTATTATAGAATAATCTGGATTAATTATATGATTCTGTTTACTAAAAAATGGTTACTTATGACGTGACAGGTATTTTTCAAATGTGGATGACACGTGGCGGAATCGGGATGAGGCGGTTTTGTTCAGGTATGACCAGGCTGGTAGTATAATTTGGTTTATTTCCTTATAAGATTGTAATCCTGTAATAATTACGTTGAATATTTCCTCTTTATTACCTTGATACGCCGTTATTAAGGAAAGTTAAGGCCCATTGGCCCTTGTAACCCCCCTTGAGCCTATAAATATGCATGAAATAGCTCAAGGAAGGGACTTTTGATCTTTGAATCTTTTTCCTGAATATTGAGACAAAAAGCTATAGTGTGATTATCCATCGTTTTATTGTAATTCTCCCAAGGTTTGTGAAACTCAAGAACCCTAGTTCTTTGATCCTAGTTCCTTGATCATAGCTTTGAGATTCAATATTAATAATAGCACTAAGTGGACGTAGGTCATTACCCTTCTTTGGGGCCGAACCACTATAAATCGTTGGTGTTTTCTTCTCTACCATTAGATTAAACTCTTAATTGTCAGATCATTTTCTGTCGTATATTTGACTTCGTGTCGTTGGCCAAATCGAGGGTCAACATTATGGTTCTTTCATTGAGAGATTGATAAAAAACTATAAGAAAATTTAATGGCGAAGACATCCAAGAAGGCTGGACAGGCCACTGGCACTGCACCATCCCAACCTCCTCCCCCAAATGTGGCTGAGAATGAACCACATTTGGAGTTTGAAGAGGAGGAATTAGATTCTGAAATGCTGAGGGCAACACTAGGGTTGTTGCAGGATGAGTTGGCTAATCTGAGGGCCAATCAGGAGAATGCGGCGGAGAAAATGGCGATGCAGCAGAGGGAAATTGAACGCCAGCGCCAGGAGCTGAGTGAGCGGCAAGTGAACGTGGACTGTCGGCAGAGGGATGCCATGGCCACTCTCGAAGCAGCCATCTAATTGGCTCGGAGTCAGGCTGTGCTAGCCTCTCAGCCAGATTAGACGCCGAGTGCGCTTCCTCAGAGGGCTCCCAATCCTAGTCCTCCCCTCCAGCCCGCAAACCCTCAAAGGACGAAGCAGTCCCCTGTGGCTCAAGATGATGTCCCAGCTAGGGATCTAGAGTAGCAGCCTCCATCCCAGGGTGGTCGAGGCAATCCCCAACGCTCAAGGCAGAATAGGGCTGGGCAACCGCCCCGCAGCCCTAGACGACCAGGGGATGAAGAGCCGAATCTACCGAGCAGGGGACAACGTCCTTCTACCAACAGAAGGAACAACGAGTTAGGATCTGCGGTCAGGGGTCCCCCACGGCATAACAATACATTGGGACCCAACGACCAACGTAGGCCTCCCCCTGATGCTCGGGAGATGCCGGCCCGAGGAGGAAATAGTGTGAACATCCAGTCATGCTGTAGTCAGCCACAGTTTAGAGATGGCCATGACTATAATGAAGCCGATTCCGGCAGAAGAAACGCTGGTCGGAGGAATGAGGAGAGAGGTGGAGGCAGAAGTCCCCCACCTAGAGAAAATAGGCCAGCTAGCCATAACACTGGGGGGCAATCCAGGCAGCAGAACGTCTTTGATCGGCTAGGAGTTAGTGAGCAAAGACGCATGGATGATGATTTAAGGGACGTACTTAACGACCACCGCGAGAGGCACGACGAGTATGCTCCCCCGGCACAGGTTGCCCCAGCAGTACCAGAAGCGGTTCAGGCTCAGATTGATGCTCTAAACTAGACAGTACTGCAGCGTGTCAGGGGACGGATGTCCTGTATAGAGTACGATAGGAGGAAGGGCACTCCCTTTGTATAGAGGATTGTTGCGGCAGAAACCCCCAGTAAGCTCAAGATGCTAACACTGTTGAACTTTGATGGGTACGAAGACCCAGTATCTCACGTTAATAAGTTTGAGATACAAATTGATATACAGAAAGTGTCGGAAGATGGCTGCTTTAGGATCTTCCCCGCGACACTATCTGACACTGCCCAGGAGTGGTTCTTTAATTTCCATCCTGCTAGTATATTATCTTGGGAGATGTTCGTAATGGAATTTTATGGACAATTCTACGCGGGTCGCATACATGCCACAGAGGCCAACCAGCTGGTCGAGATGCGCCAGAAGAAGGGAGAGCCCTTAAAAGAATATGTCCAACACTTCATGCGAGCAGTAGCTGGAACCAAGACAGTGGACGATGAAGGTAAGATGATGGCTCTAACTACTTGGGTTAGGCGCCATTCACCCCTCTGTAGTAGCCTCAGAAAGAATGGGGTAAGAAACACCCATGAATTTTTGGATCGGGCTGATCGATATATCAAGCTCGAGGACGCGATTGCCAATGAAGGGAAATCACCAACAAAAGACAAGGGGCCAAAAGAAGAACCCGCCAAGGCCACCAACAGGTCAGAAAATCCCAATGGAAATGACAAGGGCAATGGAAATGGCAATGGTAGGAATGGTGGGAAGCGGGCAAACAATGAACCCTCAGCTTCTGAAAATAAATGCCCCAAAGGCAGTCGATACGAGCCGAGATTCACCAACTACACGGCCCTTGTCGAAAGCCGAGCGGAAGTCTACCAGGAAACCAACTCGAGCTTGCCTTACAAACAACCCACACCTATGAGGACAGATATCTCCAAGAGAGATACGACGAAGTTCTGTCATTTTCATAACGACTACGGGCACGACACCAATGAATACAACCAGTTGAAAGACGAGATTGAGTTCCTGATTAGACAGAGACATTTAAGAAGATATGCGCGAGCCACAGGAGGGTCTCAGCGAGAGGCTCAAGGTGGCAACGAGCAGGCGCCTGCGCGCCAACGCTCGCCACCTTTACAGCCAGCTCTTATGGAAGGCACTTTACTCACCATCTGCGGAGGCCCACATCTTGCAGGAGATAGTGGGAAGGCAAGGGAACGATACACTCGAACCCTACGCCATGACCAGGACATCGAGATGATGAGTGTGGGGGATCGAGCACCAAAAAAGGCTCGAACAGAGGAGGAGTTAATAACCTTCTCCGAAGACGATGTCCAGCACATACAATTCCCACACTCTGATCCACTGGTCGTAGATGTACAAATTGACAATATGATGGTGAAGAGGATGTTGGTCGACACAGGAAGTTTGGTCTTCACTAGAGAGAATTAAGCTGTCCTTTGGGATATAATGCTGTGAAGGACCTGGAGCCATGCAACCAAACCATCTATGGTTTTTCCGGCGAAGGGCTCGCCCCAACTAGGTCGATTAGGCTTCCAGTTACAGCATGTACTGCACCTGCTAACAGGACATTACTCACTAATTTCATAGTAGTTGATTGTCCTTCGGCATATAATGTTGTAATTGGGAGGCCAATTCTAGTCGACCTACGGGCCGTCACTTCAATATGGAACCTTGCCATGAAATTCCCAACAGACGCAGGGGTAGGATGCGTATTGGGAAATCAGCGGGAAGCAAGGGAGTGCTACAACACCTCGATAACCAAGGCAAAGAAAGGTGTGTCGAGAGATGTTCCCGGAAAATAGTTGCAAATGGCAATTGCTGCTCAGGCCCAGTCAGGTGATAATGTCACCAAATAGAGCATTGCCCAAAGTGAGGATAGAGACTTGGATCCTCGCTTTGGGGATTTTGAGGAAGAAATAGGACCCATTGAGGACCTTGAAGAGGTCTAACTCGATGAAGAAAATCTGACCAAGGTTGTGAAAGTCGGTAAAAACTTAGAGACAACAACAAAACAAGCACTGGTGGAGTTTTTGAGGAGGAACCAAGAAGTCTTCGCCTAGTCGCACAAAGACATGGTTGAAATAGAACTTGTAGTCATCAGCCATGTCCTGAACATTGATAAGAGTTTTCCACAAGTGCAACAGAAAAGAAGGCTGCTCGATAAAGACAGATCAAAGGCCTTAAAAGAAGAAGTCGAGAAGCTGAAGGAGAATGGGTTCATCAGGGTGGCGTTTTATCCATTGTTGGTCTCTAATCCGTGCTAGTTCCCAAGCCGAATGGCAAATGGCGAACATGTGTGGATTTCACAGACCTCAATAAAGCCCGCCCCAAGGATTGTTTCCCACTCCCTTGGATCGACCAACTGGTTGATGCCACTGCAGGGCACGAGATTCTCTCATTCATGGATGCATACCCCAGGTATAATCAGATTAGTATGCATCCTCCTTATGAGGATCACACTAGCTTTAAGACTGATACAGGGCTTTACTGTTACAAAGTAATGCCCTTCGGTTTGAAAAACGCTGGTGCGACTTACCAGAGACTAGTCAACCACATGTTTAAGGAGCTGATCGGCACAAAATGGAGGTCTATGTCGACGACATGCTGGTAAATTCAAAGAAGGAAGAAGGGCATATAGAGGATTTGCAGGAGTGCTTCAACGTCTTGAAAAATATGAGATGAAGCTGAATCCCCTCAAATGCTCCTTCGAAGTAGGATCAGGGAAGTTCTTGGGATTTATAGTTAACTCGAGAGGAATTGAAGCCAATCCCGAGAAAATCAAAGCCCTGATCGATATGAAATCGCTAGCAAAGATTAAGGATGTTCAAAGTTTGACCGGAAGGATTGCCGCTCTCAGTAGATTTATTTTGAAATCAACGGACAAGTGCGTTCCATTTTTTTAATCTACTTAGAGGCAAAAAAAAATTTGAGTGGACGGAGGAGTGCGAGCAGGCTTTCCAAGCATTAAAGACTCACATGGCGCAACCACCCATCTTATCAAAGTCGGTCAATGAGGAGACTTTGTTTGTCTACTTGGCGATTACGGAATATGCTGCTAGTGCTGTCTTAGTAAGGGAAGAAGAAGGCATGCAGAAGGTTGTTTATTATGTAAGCAATAGGCTAATTGGAGCGGAACTGCGATATCCACCAATTAAAAAGTTAGCCTATTGCTTAATTTTGGCCTCAAGGAAGCTGCGACCTTACTTTCAAGCTCACCCAATCAAAGTTTTGACCGACCAGCCTCTACGGCAAGTTATGCAAAAGCCAGAGGCTGCGGGGAGATTGTTGAAATGGGCAGTCGAACTTGGGCAGTTCGATATCTCTTACTTTCCGCAAGCAGTGATAAAAGGGCAAGCCCTAGCTGACTCCATTGCAAAGTTCACTGAACTTACAGATAGCGAGCAGACCGAAGAGCCTGAAGAGTCTGAGTCTCAATACCAACCTCCCTCATGGAAGTTATTTACAGACAGCTCTTCCAATGAGCATCATGCAGGGGCAGGGGTGATCCTGATTATGCCTGAAGGGCATCGATTTCACTGTGCAATCAGGTTCGATTTCACTGCTTCCAACAACAAGGCTGAATATGAAGTGTTGCTCGCTGGGTTACGTTTAGCCAGGGACATGAATATAAAGATACTTGACATCTACAGTGACTCTCAGCTGGTAGTAAATCAAGTCATGGGAGAGTACCAAGCCCGAGGTTTAAAGATTGTTGCCTATTTAAACAAAACAAAGGATCTATTAGCACAATTTGACAATTACACCCTTCAGCAGGTACCTCGCGACCAGAATTCAAACGCGGATGCTTTGGCCATGCTAGCAAGTGCAAAAGATGCTGATACTCTGAACATAGTACCAGTCGAACGACTATTTGTGCCAAGCATCCAAGCAGAGGAGACCCCTCTGGTGATCCAGGTGGCAGATACGTGGATGGCACCATACGTAGAGTATCTGACGCAAGGCGTGTTACCAACGGATAGAAACAAAGCTAGGACCCTTCAGTGATAGGCTGCTAGGTATATCCTAGTCGATGGAATCTTGTACCAAAGGGGATACTCAATGCCACTCCTCAGATGTGTTTCGAAAGAGAAAGCCAAAGAATTGATGAAAGAGGTACATGAAGCTTCTGCGGAGACCATGCTGGGGGGCAAAGTTTGTCGAAAAAGGTCCTGAGGCAAGGGTATTTCTGGCCAACAATGAATGAAGACTCGATGGAATTTATACGGAGGTGTGACAAGTGCCAGAGATTCTAAAAAATCCCACGAGCAGCCCCTAATGAACTGAAACAGGTGCAAAGTCCGTGGCTGTTTGCATTGTGGGGTATAGACTTAATCGGATCTTTACCCAAAGGAAAGGGCGGCATCAAGTATGCTGTGGTTGTCGTCGATTATTTCACTAAATGGGCTGAAGCTGAGCCACTCGCAACCATAACGACCAAGAAGGTACTAGATTTTGTGGTAAAAAACATCGTTTGTCACTATGGATTTCCAAAGAAAATCATCTCAGATAACGGAACATAGTTTGATAGTGATTTATTCACGGACTTTTGCGAATGGCATGGGATTATCAAGAGATTTTCTTCAGTCGCCCATCCCCAAGCAAATGGACAAGTCGAAGCAGTCAATAAAACGCTGAAGGATACCCTGAAGAAAAGACTAGAAGAAGCAAGGGTGCATGGCTAGAGAAATTTCCTAAAGTCCTTTGGTCGTACAGAACTTCCCACCGAACAACAACAGGCCATACTCCATTCTCTTTTGCTTATGGGTATGAGGCTATGTGGCCTGTTGAGTTAGATCCACCCTCGCATCGCATAATAACGTACGATTAAGGCTCTAACAGCCAACTATTGATGGAATCCTTGGACTTGATTGATGAGAAACATGAACAAGCCCAACTCCAAGTAGCTGCGTACCAGCAAAAAGTCTCCCGATATTTCAACTCTAAAGTACGTGAAAGAAAATTCATCGTCGGAGATTTAGTACTTCGAAGGGTTTTCCTAAATACCTGCGACCAGGCTGCTGGAGTACTCAGACCTAATTGGGAAGGACCATACCAGATTGAAGAAGTCCTCCATCCAGGCACCTATAAACTTGCTCTCTTAAATGGAGATCTCATTCATCGCTATTGGAATGGAGAACACCTGCGGAAGTACTATCAATAAACAATTCTTCTTAAAGAATTGGCTTGTATTAATTTTACTTTTTACAAGTTATGAAAAAAGGTTGGTCATTTTATGTGACTAATCGCTTATAAGTGTAAGATCTTATTGATCACTCGTACATACACGTTTTGTCCATTTATTATGAGAAATATAAGGGATTGTGTGCAGCCAGTCATTCTTGCCAATTATTGTATTTATTACAAGTATTTGCTCATTACGTGTGTTGTTTTGATGTATTATCATTTTAATTATTTTTCTCCGAGCAGTAATGTTCGAATAGGTTCTGGTCAAGGCAAGTGACTAAGGAGCTAAAGCTCCTCAATCACTTGGGGGGCATATAAGGCATCTAGTAAGCAAAGCATATCGAAAAGATATGTAAACACATGAGCAAAATAAGTGAAAGCCTGCTGAGGTACTTAGAGTATTTTTAAACATTTTGTATTTTGTTAAATCAATCCAAAGTATTATGCTAAGTTTGGTCATGCGAACAGATGTTATAATAAAATGCAAATATTATAATATCTTAAGGAAACCTTTTACACCGCAAGCAGTTACTGCTCGGATGTAATTGTTCAATTAAAAGTAAAAGCTGCCCATGCAGCAATAAATTTTTAACTTGAAAATTAAAAGTGTCTTTACATCATGACCCTTAGGTCGTGCAGTCAAAAGAATTAAAAGATAGAAAGGAAAAAGAATAAGAGGCTGGAGGGTCTTGAGGAGCATCCTGGTCGGCAGCTGCGCCAGCTTCATTATCTGCACCATCTATCCCTGTTGCCAGGGAGATCTCTGGGGAAGCAGAAACTTTTGCCCTCTCTTCTTCCTCCAGTCGAGTGGCACACTGAGACATTAGAGTCCGCCTCAGGCGATCTGACAGGCAGCTAAAGTTAGCCTTTCGGTTGTGCTTCCAAAACTTCTAGAAACAAAGATGGGTGGCTTCCTTGTACTTCTCCAAGTTCTTGGCTTCAAGTTCCTCAAGCTCCTTCACACGCTTTTCCAGCTCCTCTGTCTCCTCCCTGCTCGCAATCAAATCAAGCTTGAGCTGTTTAGATTGTTGGTAGTTGAGTTTGGCACTTTCCCTGAATTTTTCTTTGTCTTCTTTAGATTTCTTTAGGGCGTCCCGACTCTCCAGCAGCTCCTCGGTCAAAGTGGCTTTTTTCTCGAGCAGTACCTCATTTTGCTTAGACAGCTCCGCACTTTTCTCAAGCAACTCGCCGTTCTGCCTGGTTAGCTCATTGTTTTTCTCGAGCAGGTCAGCATTTTTCTCTTCAAGCTCTTTCTTAGCCTCAACAAGCCTGGTGTAAAAATTTTGGTCTTGGACACCATTGCACCCGCATGACACCGGCCAGCAGTCATGGTTAGCAGTCCCTGCAATCAGATGAAAAGAGTAAGGCGATGGCAGAAAATCAAAAGCAAATTATTCAGCATCAGGAATTAACTTACGCTAACTATCTCATTCAACCCCCGGTTGAGTATTTGGTCGGTCTCCATGGAAATGGTGCCGTCAATGGCCTCTTAACTGCATTTGTGTTTGGAAAGCTTGTGTACCCTCTCCGTGGTTGAGCTGACCATGGAGCTGGACAGGGAGCCTTCGGGCTAAGAGGGCTAAGTGCGGTGTGTTCGGCTGGTAGGGTCCTGAGGTGTGGGGTACTGGTCGACAGGTGTTGGAGGAGTGGAATACTGGTCGGCCGGAGGCGTTGAGGCCAACTGCTCGAGTGGCGATGGAGGTGGCATGTTCTCCTTCGAAGGAATAGTGGCTGAAGGGTCCTCAGTTCGGGCCTTCTTTAAGGCGGTTTTAATGCTCAAACACGTCTTCAGATGACATGTCAGCACAAAAAGAAACAACACAAGCAGTGAGACAAGATATATAGACGGAACTAAAAATGAAAGTAAAGAGATTATAAGTAAAGTACCCGTGCTACAACTACTGGTCGCTACATTACTTACAAAACTACTTACTGCCTGGCTGAAATCTGAACTTAAGTTTGGAGTATAATTAAAGTTACCGTCCTCGTCAAATAAGTGACAGGGAATTGGCAAACTATCTAAGAGCGAGAGATCAGTACCGTTCTCATCTGAGGATTCGTCGATGGGACCGGGAGGTTCGGTGGCTTTCCTTTTTCCGTTTCCCAGTTCGGCGAGGGAGCGGCAGCTCGTGGGATGCTGGAGGGTTCCCTGATTGTCACTCCAGCCGTCCTCCTCATTTTAAGGTTGTGACATGTCTGGGTGCTGCCTGGGAATCTCCTCACCAGTGGCGCTTCCTGCTTTTGACTCCCTCACATCCTGGTGAGGTGCCAAAAGCCCAACCAACATAAGGTTAGCCTCTGTGACCAGATGCTTCACGCTCTTCTCCACGTCAGTCATACTGGCCAGGAGGGCTGATCAGACCTCCATGTCTGGAGTAGGGTCTGGTCGCAACCATGGGCCTGAAAGGCGCTAAAAATCTAAGGAAAGTGCAGGAAAAAATTAAAGAAAAATAAGTGACTAGGGGTGTTAAAGTATTACCTCCTTGGGTGAAGGCCAGATTGTTGGCAACCATGTCCGTAGTCAGGAAGTACTCAAGGTGGTACCTCCCCACATTGGAAATAAAAGTTGTGTCACTCAGGAAGGTACGGGACATTTCCTGGTGACAGAAGTGGAAGAACCCCGTGTTTTCCTAGTTGGGGTTGGATTTAAGGTCGAACAGATAGTTGACCTCTATGGTGTGGGGACATGCCATTTCTTATGTCTATAGAGGATGTAGAGTGCCGAGAGCATTCTATATCCATTAGGGGTTATTTGAAAAGGAGCGACTCCGAAATAGTTGGTCACTCCTTGGAAGAAAGGATGAAGAGGCAGGATAGCTCCTGCCTTGATGCGATATCTCGATCAGGTGCTGAAAGCGCCTCCAGGAAAATTTGCCTCTTGGTCTTTGCTGGGTTGGACTATGGTTACCCCAGGAATTTCGTATTTTTTAATATAATTCGCAATTATCCTAATTGTTACTCGGTTAGAAGGGGCGACATACCATTCAACATATGGTTGAATGGCGTTTCGAAGTTGAGCATTAATTTGGATGCTAGGGTCGGGGATATTTCTTTCTCGACCACTGGTCGAGGGAATTTCAGCCCGAGGAGTAGGCTGATTTGAAGGATTGGAAGGTTTCTTTTTCTAGGCTTTAGTTTTTGCTCGACCCATATTTTGGAGGAGGGTCGATGGAGTGTTTGAAGTGGCGCGAGAAAAGGGAATTTCAGGTATTAGTAACGATGGTTACTCCTCGTCCTCAAGCAATTGAGCTAGAAAGTCGTCCTCGATGGGTCTCTCACCTCCCCACGGATCTTGCATGAAAAGCTGCGAACATAAAAAGGGGAGATGAGAACTTAAATCTTAAAAGCTTGTGTTGAGAGTTGGAATAACGTTGCTCGCGTATAAAAATTAAGTTCTTATACGGCCAGCAGCATTCTAACAAAAACACTAAGTCTCTTACGAGCAGTTTGAGAAACAGATTTAAAAGCGAAAGTAAAAAGTTTTTCAGAGAAAACTTTTTCAACTCCGAGAGGGCGGGAAAAACCCAGTTTTTCAACTAGCTTAAAAATAACATTTTTACTTCGATTTTACGCCTTAAATCTACGGTCTCGACTACCAAACTGACTCCTAACTCCTATACAACACTATTTCACTTCCCTATCAAGCATCGATAAATATGCCCATTACCCCAAGATAGTTTTAGTCAAGAACTCAGATACGAAACGAATGAAAAACAACTTTGTATGGCAACTTAAACAACTGAGAGGTTCGTAAAACTTACTTGGATGAGAGGTGGATTATGAACAGAGAAGACTTTGAGCATCTGAACAGAGATTCCTTGGATCAACGATGAAAGCTCCTGGGATTTCTAGGATCTGGAGGTTGAAGTTCTTTGGAGTTCTTGAGAAGGAGATGACGAGTGAAAAGTGAAAGGTTAAAAGGTGAATTAGGGGTATTATTTATAATGACTATGACACTATAAAAGAGGTAATTATGAAGTACTGTTTTCAGAGTATGGGGAACTGTAATAGCCATCAGACAGGTTTTTGGGAAACCAAAAAGTCCTGTTTGAACATGATTGGTTGCTTTTTCTGAAGAGGTATGACGGCTTAGACAGGTTTCATGGGGCATACGAAAGGTCAGGCACCTAAGTTTACTTTATGTTGGTCGCAGTAAAGTAAACTTGGGGGCAAATGTTTACCAAAAAACGGTTACTTATGACATGAGAGGTATTTTTCACACGTGAATGACACGTGGAGGAATCAAAATGAGGCAGTTTTGTTCAGTTATTGACCAGCTACACATTGCTTCATCAAAGCTGACTTTTAGGTACGACCAGGCTGGTCGTATAATTTTGTTTATTTCCGTATAAGATTGTAATCCTGTAATAGTTATGTTGAATATTTCCTCTTTATTACCTTGATACCCAGCTATTAAGGAAAGTTAAGGCTCATTGGCCCTTGTAACCCCCCTTGAGCCTATAAATATGCATGAAATAGCTCAAGGAAGGGACTTTTGATCTTTGAATCTTTTTCCTGAATATTGAGAGAAAAAGCTATAGTGTGATTATCCATCATTTTATTGTAATTCTCCCAAGGTTTGTGAAACTCAAGAACCCTAGTTCTTTGATCACAGCTTTGAGATTCAATATTAATAATAGCACTAAGTGGACGTAGGTCATTACCATTCTTTGGGGCCAAACCACTATAAATCGTTGGTGTTTTCTTCTTTACCATTAGATTAAACTCTTAATTGTCGTATCATTTTTTGTCGTATATTTGACTCTGTGTCGTTGGCCAAATCGAGGGTCAACAGATTCATTTAATGCATATAATCAAAGAGGACGTTCTTATTCAAACATTTTTCTTCTCGATATGAGATGTATGATTGAATTAGATAAATTGTGTGGGTAATATGAATGACATGTTATGATGCATGACAATGTTATTAAACACTTTTAATACATTCAAAAATTTAAATAAATAAATAAAAACAATAAATAAGTAAATAAATGTGAGTCGAGTGTTTTGGGTAACTTTAGAAAAATTACAACACTTGCAATAATTTACAAAATAAATAATAATAAAACCAAGGCATCATGTAGAATCTCCATCTCCATCTTTATGGGCCTTCTATTATTTTTATGTCATTTATCCCATTTTGAATTATAAATGACTTCAAAATTTTAAACAATCTTTTAAAATATTGAACTTGGGTAATAAAAGCCTAATGGGTCATTTAGGTCTAATTTGAACTTGGGCCACTTAATTCAAAACTTAATTAGAATTTTAAAATTCCAATTAACAATTTGGGTCAAGCCCACAAATTCAAAGATACCAATAATCACTCTAGGGTTTGGGTAAGGTGTTTGGAATACTTATACATGTTCTTATTTATTTTTATGTAAATCATATATTAAACAAATTAATATAAGAAAACCTAGAACATGTTTATATAATTGAATTTAAACAGAGATAATGATAAGAACACTTACATTATATGTAGTGGAATGAATAAGTCATTCCTTCAGTTTCTCTAACCCTTGTATATTTTCTGTCACAGATTATCACTAAGAAACTTAACCGATCTTCAAATTTCTTCATAGTCTTCCACAGAATCCTTAGAATCACCTAGACTAGAGTGGTTAAATCTCAACACATGAGATAGATATAGAGAGAAGAAGAGAAGAGAATATAGAGGCATAGAAAAAGACTTTTGTTGTAGAGAGAGTCTAAAACCCTAAAGCATCAAAACTAGATCTTCTGATCATCTGTTTTCAACTCTCACTTAGCATTCCTTTTATGTGCTCAATTAGGTAACTTATTTAATTAAAAAAAATCAATAAAATAATAGGCAATTACAGCCCTTAGGTCAAAATTCTCATGGGTTATATGCCCGTGACATTTCCCATTTAATTATAAGCCCGTTGGACTTAAATTTAAGGCTCGTATATTTTCTATTGATTAATTAATTATTTAAATTATTTATAATTTGAACCTTGATTTAAGCTTATTTATTAATATATACACCAATTTCTATTAATTAATAAATTTACCCTAAAATGTATTTTTTGTTCTCTAAATTCCATAAGTCTGTGAAATTATCCAAAATTGACCTGGTCAACTTTGATAATTATAATTGATAATTAAATCAATTAATTGAGACTATCTAGATGATTTTATCCAATGTACTATGGCAACCATGGGCCTATAAAATAAAGCTCCAAAAGTTATCATAAATTTAACAAATAATTCTACTAACTTATTAATTCCTCGTGACTCCCCTAAAGACTCAAAATTGCACTCTTGAATTCATAGAGTGCTCTATAAGCAATATAGATACGTTATTAATTATCCATTGTTACAATCATAATTATCACTCAATCCTCTATAGACGGTCTACAATGAGATGAGACAAAAATACCGTTTTACTCCTCATTGTATTTTATTCTTAAAACACTTAGATCCTTCTAAATGATATTTCATTAAACTAATATTGATTATTGAAATGAGATCTCTATCATTTAGCATCTCAAACAAAACTAAAAGGAAACCATCATTTTACTTTTTCATCAGCAGCTATAGATATTCCTATATATGATTAACACTCCTACTCAATTATACTACCGAGTTCCCAAGATGTAAGTATGTGCTAGTTCGTAGGGTAAGTTGGTAACAAACAAGTCAAAGAACTCAAATAATACAATCAGTTAGAATACTAACCACTTAGAATATAGATTGAATTGACCTATGGTCAACTATATGATATGACTAGAATAGATAATAACATTATGTTTACTTATCTTATCTAATGTCGATATCGGTTCAGTCCAATGTAACAAATACATCCGTTCTTATCTACTATGCTAATGTTCTGGAAAGAACATAACACTACAATGTGTAAGAAGATCATATCATACATTGGCAAGTCAGTGTAAATACTGTGCACTGACTAATCTTAGGACTAACTTATTTTTTAACATATAATCTGTTGACGCAGTTCTTCGCCAACAGATAATTATACGAATAAACGGGATGGATTAGTGCTAAATAGTGAACCGTAATATGTAAATATTTATATTCCAAACTGGCGAAATTAGTATGGTGGGAAGGTTATCACTCCTTTCTTTTTAGGTGGTTCGAAGGTTAAAATCCCTCTAGTTAACCAGTCAATATTATTGATATCTCTCGAGTATTCCTTACAGGGTGTTTCTTTACAATCAAAATGCCAACCCCTTGCAATGCCCAGGGTATCCATATTTATAGGGAGAGGATATCTGGGTGTTGGTAAAGGGGGTCATCCCGTGACCTTCTTACCCATCATGTCACCTTCCGTGACACTTATGATTAATTCCTAAAAGCTGACAATGAAGTGTTGTCTAATCAATAGGTAAGAGAGATAATGGGACACATGGCCCAAACCAGCCGTGGGGTGCCTGAACACGCACATTTATGTTGCGTGTCCAAGAATTCAGGAATGGAGTAGACACGCGATGTCTAATATGCGCACGTTTACATTGCGTGGTTGACTTCACAAATGGTCGGGGGTGCCAGATCTATGCCGCACCTCGAGCTTGATGTAGCGCCAGCTCGTGATATCCATACCGCTGACCCGATGCCTTCGAGTATACTTGCTAACCCTTTGATTAGCTTGGGCTAAAGAGTTGGAGACTCGTAACAGCAGCTTCGGGTAGACGGTTTCCACGTGGCGGATTGAATTAGGCCATTTCCAGCTCGCTAATAACTCGTGGATCTTTAGGGCATACATAATCATATTTATATTCCATTGTGATTACGTCACTATAAATATGATTGGCTATATGCTCGGGATTTAAAAGAATTTTATATTAAAAAAATAATCATGAAAATAAAACATTTGAGAAAAGGGATTGATCAAGTCAAAAGTTGATTTCTATTCTTTTATTGATAATAAAAATGAGATTACAAAAAAATTAAATTTTAATTAAGGCATAAAACCCCAACAAACTCCTACCTGCACTAATTGAAACTAATGTCTTAATTATACTAATCTCATTTCCTTGATATGCTTATCAAATATAGCTTCTTGTAGTGTCTTTGTAAACAGATCCACACGATTATCTTCATATGCAATCTTCATAACCTTCACATCTCCCCTAGCCACATATTTTGAAATTATGTGATACTTCATTTCTATATGCCTACTCTTCTTGTGGCTTCAAGGTTCTTTTCATGCATGAACATGGTAAAATTGAATTATTTTATGTGTTGAGTAATTGGATGGATTTCATGTTTTTTATGAATCATATTAAATTTTATGAAATTATTAGCAAATTTGAGTTATTTTATTGTGTTTTCAATGCAATTAATTTTTATAAAAGCTTTCTTTGGTGTAAAACATTGTAAAAAATAATTAGAGAAAGGTTTTAGTTGAATAATTACACAAAAAAATTTGGCTGCAAGGGCCACCTGCGCGCGCATCTACGTGTGTAGCCCTACACCCTATGTGCGCATCTGCGCGTCACCCCCTCGCGCGCGCAGCTCCTAGGTGCCGTAGCGCGACTCCATGCACATTAGCCCAGGCGTCCCTCAGCGCAGCTTAGGTGTCCCTTGGCGCAACCTCAGCGTCCCTCGGCAACTCTCCTGTGCGCGCGCGTGTCTCCCCAGAAACAACACAATGGTGAATAGTACCCGTATCAAGTACTGTTCATCCATATATTTTTTTAATTTTTTTATAAAATTAAAGATAATAAAATATGAAATTGATTTTTTTGTAACAATCCCAAAAATATCAGATTTATTTTATCATTTGAAAATGTTTTTTAAAATAAGATATTTTTGTTATTTGTTATTTAAAAATTGGATATTTTCTAGAAAGTTTCAAATTCAAATTTAAAAATAGGTTAACTAATTAATTTTAAATATTTTAATATAATAAAAAATTAGAATTAAGTTATCAAATATTAAAGATATTTTTTTAATACTTGTTATTGTTGACATCTTTCTTTTGAAAATATTAATATCTAATTATTCTATAGATTTTAATATTTAAATTATTTGAAATTCTAAAATTTGTTGAGTGTATATTTTTATGGATATTTGAATTGGTTTAACTGTTTGAGATATTTTAGATTTTTTATAACTATTAATATATATTTTTTTGAATAAATTCTTAAGATATTTGCAGATAGTTGTAATAACACTAGATATTTTTTTAAAAGCAGTTAACGGCATTAGTTTTTAAAATTTTAAATTGGTTAAATTTTAAAAATATCATTTTTTTCAAACCAATTAACAAAATATTAATTTTTTAAAATTGTTAATGAATGGGATTTAAATTAACTTCAGGTTAATTGTTCATAAATCCAATTTAAATTAAATTAATATTTTTTCAAAATAACCTGAAATAAAATGATTGTTGATAAATGAAATTTAAATTAACTTTTGTTAATTTTTGATAAATTTCATTTAAATTGACTTATTTATTTTTGCAAAAATTTAATTAATTCTAATTTTGGATAAATTCTAGAATATTAATTCTTGTATTTTTGCAAATGAAAGAAATTATGGTATTTTTGCATAAATTCATAGACTTGCTCATAAAGTAACATGATTAGGACCATCCAATTATAACATGTTTGTTTTCACTATATGTTGTATTTGTACAATTGGGCTTAGATGCATATAGTGGCCCATATGTTTGCATAATATATGATATTTTGCTAAATAAAACATTCATAAAATGATAGGTTTTATTTGGGCCCACTAGAAAATGTGATCACTCTACAAAATAGAGTTATTTTACCACTTTTTATGTTGGAATTGTTGCTTAATTCTTGAGTTTTTAATTGATTTATTAAGTTTAAAAGTAATTTCAAATTTATTGGGGGTTTACCCAAAAACGGCTCCTGATGACGTGGCAGGATTGACTTACATGTGGCTGGCACGTGGTAGTTTAAAGTGAATGAATCCTGTTCGACCAGCGACCAGAGAGTTAGTAATTTATCAAGCCTCACGCTTAGGTGCGACCAGTCTGGTCGCATACCTTCATTTACTTCCTTTTCAATATGCAATCTTGTAATATTAGCATTTATTATATTTTCTTTTATTACCTTGATATGCAAATATTAATTGTAATTAAGGCCCATCGGCCCATGTAACCCCCTTTAGCCTATAAATAAGAATCAAAGGGCTCAAGGAATGGACATTTGAAAAAACTTATGATCTGTGTATTATGAGAGAAAAGTATAGTGTGATTATCCGCCGAAGTTGTAATCTTCCCAAGGCTTGTGAAACTCGTGAACCCTAGTTCATTGATCACAGTATTGGGATTCAATATCAATAAGAACACTAAGTGGACGTAGGTTATTACCATACAATTGGGGCCGAACCACTATAAATTGTTTGTGCCGTTTGCTTTCCATTTGATTCCCTTCTAGTTTTACTCTAATTTTCTATCGTTTATTTGACTCTGTATCATTCACCAATTTGAGGGTCAACATTTTGGTGCTTTCATTGAGAGCTTAATCTGAAACTTCAAGAAGATCAAATGGCTAAGACATCCAAGAAGACGGGACAGACTGTGGGCGCTGCATCCACCCAGCCTCCTCCACCAAATATGGCCGGAGATGAGCCATAGTTGGATTTTGAGGAGGAGGAGATGGATTTTGGAACCCTGAGAACAACACTGAGTGTGTTGCAAGAGGAGTTGGCCAATCTGAAGGCCAATCAACAGAATGCAACTAAGATGTTGGTGCTGCAACAGAGAGAAATTAAACGACAGCGCCAAGTTGAACGAACTGTAGGCAAACATGGACCGCCAGCAGAGAGATGCCACTGCTACTCTTGAGGCAGCCATTCAGTTGGCCCGGGGGCAAGCTGCGCCGGATTCTCAATCGAATTAGCAACCAAATGCACCACCACAACGGGCCCCAAATTCGAGTCCTCCGCTTCAGCCAGCGAGCCCTCAAAGACCAGATTAGCCACCTGCTGCTCAATAGGATGTCCCAATTCAGGATCCTGAGCAGCAACCAACTTCTCACACTGGTCGAGATAATCCCCAGCGCCAGAGGCAGAATAGGGCCGGGCAGCCACCCTGAAGCCCTAGACGCCCAGTGGCTGATGAGTCGAATCCACCGAGCAGGGGGCAACGTCCTTCTACTAACATAAGGCACACCAGATCAGGCTCTGCGGTCAGGGGACCCCCACGGCATAATAATTCACAGGTACCCACGAACCTACGCAGGCCTCCCCCTAATGCTCGGGAGGTGTTAGCTAGAGGGGAAAACAGCGTGACCAGCCGGTCGCGCCATAGCCGGTCGCAGTTTAGGGACGACCATGATTATAATGAAGCTGACTCCGGCAGGAGAAATGCTAGTCGAGGGCATGACGAAAGAGGTGGGAACAAGAATCCCCCACCAAGAGAAAATAGGCTTGCGAGCCAAAATGCTGGGGGACAGCCTAGACAGCATAACATCTTTGATCGGTTTGGCGCTAGCGAGCAAAGGCACAGAGATAATGACCTGAGGGACGTGCTCAATGACAGGCGTGAGAGGCACGACGAGTACGCTCCTCCGGCACCAGTCGCCCTAGCGATCCGAGGCGCCGTACAGGCCCAAATTGATGCACTAAACCAGGCTGTCCAGCAGCTGGTGGGAAGCCGGACATCCCACATAGAGTACGATTGGAGAAGAGGTACTCCCTTCATATAGAGAATAGCTGTGGCGGAAACCCCTAGCAAGTTCAAGATGCCAGTACTGCCAAACTTCGATGGGTACGGGTACTCGATATCCCATGTGAACAAGTTTGAAATATAGATGGACATCCAAAAGGTGTCGGAAGATGCTCGCTGCAGGATTTTTCCGGGCACCCTATTTGACACTGCTCAGGAATGGTTCTTTAAATTCCCTCATGCTAGCATAGTATCATGGGAAATGTTCATGAAGGAATTCTATGGACAATTCTATGTTGGTCGTGTACACCCCACTGAAGCCAACCAACTGGTCGAGATACATCAAAAGGAGGGAGAATCCTTAAAGGAATATGTCCAGCATTTCATGGGAGCAGTTGCTGGGGCTAAAACTATCGAAGATGAAGGGAAAATGATGGCCCTAACTGCTGGAGTGAGGCGCCATTCCCCCCTCTGGAATAGCTTAAGAAAGAATGGTGTGAAGAGTACCCATAGTTTCTTGATCAAGCAGATCGATACAATAAGCTCGAGGATGTTATTGCCAACGAGGGGAAATCACCTGTGAAAGACAAGGGACCAAAGGAAGATCCCGCTAAAGCCACCAATTGGTCGGATAAACCCAATGGCAACGACAAAGGCAACAGGAGTGGTAAAAATGGTGGAAAAATGGCGAACAATGAGCCATCAATGTCCGAAAATAAGCACCCCAAAGGAAATAGGTATGAGCCAAGATTCACCAACTACATGGACCTTGTCAAGAGTAGAGCGGAGGTCTACCAGGCAACCAGCTCCAATGACCCTTACAAAGGACCAGCACCTATAAGGAAGGATATCTCCAAGAGAGATACAACCAAGTTTTGTTGTTTCCACAACGACTATGGCCATGACACTAATGAGTGTAACCAGCAGAAGGATGAGATCGAGTTCCTTATCAGACAAAGTCACCTAAGGAGATACGTGCGAGCCACAAGAGGTTCTCAGCGAGAGACTCAAGGAGGCAACGAGCAGGCGCCTGTACGCCAATGCTCGCCACCTTTACAGCCAGCTTATGTGGCAGTTAAGTTACACACCATCTGTGGTGGCCCACACCCTTGTAGGAGATAGTGGGAAGGCAAGGGAGCGATACACTTAGACCTTACGCCACGGCCAGGACATCGAGATACTAAATGTACAGGAGCGAGCACCCAAAAAAGTTCAAGCAGAGGAAGAGTGAATAACTTTCTTTGAGCTTGATGCTCAGCATGTCCGATTCCCACATTCGGACCCGCTGGTCATGGACGTCTAGATTGCGTTAAGAGGGTTTTGGTTGACATGGGGAGCTTAGTCAACATCTTGTACAAATCTTCACTGGAGAGGATGAAGTTGTCCGTGAAGGACCTGGAGTTGTGCAACCAAGACATTTATGGTTTTTCTGGCAAAGGGCTCGCGCGAACAAGGTCAATAATGCTTCCAGTTACAGTAGGAATTGCACCCGCGAACAGGACATTACTCACTACTTTTATAGTAGTTGATTGTCCTTTCGTGTACAATGCTGTAATTGGAAGGCCTATTCTGGTCGACCTGCGAGCGGTGACCTTGGTTTGGCACCTTGCCATGAAATTCCCAACTGATGCAGGGATAGAATGCGTATTGGCAAACCAACGGGAAGCGAGGGAATGCTACAATTCCTTGATATCTAAGGCGAAGAAAGGTGGATCGAAGGAAGACGCCGGAAAAGAGTTGCAGACGGCCAATGAAACACAAGCCCAATCAAGTGATTGCGTCACCAAATAGGGTGTTGCCCAAAGTGAGGATAGGGATTTGGATCCTCAATTTGGGGATTTTGATGAAGAAGTAGGACCCATCGAGGACCTCAAAGAGGTCCAACTTGATGAAGCAGATCCGACCAAGGTTGTGAAAGTCGGTAAAAACTTAGAGACAACGATTAAACAAAAGCTGGTGGAATTTTTGAAGAAGAACCAGGAAGTCTTTGACTGGTCGCATAAAGACATGGTTGGAATTGACCCAACATTTATCAGCCATGTCCTGAATATAGATAAAAGCTTTCCACTAGTGCAACAAAAAAGAATGCTCCTCAACAAAGACAGATCGAGGGCTCTGAAAGAAGAAGTCGAGAAGCTAAAGAAGAACAGATTCATCAGGGTAGCGTTTTATCCATCGTGGGTCTCTAATCTCGTACTAGTACCCAAGCTGAATGGAAAGTGGAGAACATGCGTGGATTTCACAAATCTTAATAAAACCTGCCTGAAAGATTGTTTCCCTCTCCCAAGGATTGACTAGCTGGTCGATGCCACTTTAGTGCACGAGATCTTATCATTTATGGATGCATACTCTGGATACAATCAAAAAAGTATGCACCAACCTGATGAGGATCACACTAACTTTCGGACCGATACAAGACTTTATTGTTACAAAGTAATGCCTTTCGGTTTGAAAAACGCTGGTGCGACTTACCAATGACTAGTCAATCACATGTTTAAAGAGTTGATCGGTACAAACATGGAAGTATATGTTGATGACATGCTGGTTAAGTCGAAGAAGGCAGAAGAACACGTAGGGGACTTGCAAGAATGCTTCAACGTCTTGAATAAGTATCAGATGAAGCTGAATCCCCTCAAGTGTTCCTTCGGAGTTGGATTAGGAAAATTTCTGGGATATGTCAAGGTCCTGATCGATATGAAATCGCCAACAAAGATAAAAAGATGTTCAAAGTTTAACCGGGAGAATCGCTGCTCTAAGCAGATTTAGCTTCAAATCAACGAACAAGTGCGTCCCATTTTTTAATATACTTAGAGATAATAAGAAATTTGAGTGGACGGAGGAGTGCGAGTAGGCTTTCCAAGCTTTAAAGTCCCACATGTCGCAGCCACCAATTCTATCTAAACTAGTCAAAAAAGAAACTCTATTTATCTACTTGGCGATCACAGAATATGCTGCTAGTGCTGTCCTGGTAAGAGAGGAGGAAAATGTGAAAAAATTCATATATTATGTAAGAAAAAGGCTAATAGGAGCAAAAATGCGATATCCACCCATTAAAAAATTAGCTTATTGCTTGATTCTAGCCTCCAGAATGCTGCGACCGTACTTCCAAGCCCACCGCATCTCATTATTAATCGACCAGCCCCTACGACAAGTTCTGCAGAAGCCAGAAGCTGCTGGCCGATTATTGAAATGGGCAGTTGAACTTGGGCAGTTTGAAATTTCTTACTTACCACGAGCAGCAGTAAAAAGGGCAAGCTTTGGTCGACTTCATCGCAGAACTCACTGGGCTTCCAGACAGTGAACAGATAGAAGTGCCTGAACCTCAAAGTCAAACTCCCTCTTGGAAGTTGTTTACGGACAGTTCTTCTAATGAGCACCACACTGGAGCCGGAGTGATTTTGGTAACGCCTGAAGGACATTGATTCCACTGCGCAATCAGATTTGACTTCACAGTGTCCAACAACGAAGCCGAGTATGAAGCCCTGCTCGCAGGTTTACAATTAGCCAGGGTCATGAACATAAAGTCACTTGAAATCTATAGTGACTCCCAGTTGGTGGTTAATCAGATTACTGTAGAGTATCAAGCCCGGGGGCTGAAGATGGTTGCTTACTTGAACAAAGCAAAGGATTTGTTGGCACAGTTTAACAGATATACTTTACAGCAAGTACCTTGCGACCATAACTCAAATGTTGATGCCTTGGCCAAGTTAGCGAGTCCAAAGGACGCAGATGCGTTGAATATAGTTCCTGTTGAATGGCTGTCCGCACCAAGCATTAGCACAGGAGAAACTTCTCTGGTAATTCAGGCGGCAAATACATGGATGGCACCCTTCATTTAGTACTTGACGCATGGAGTATTTCCAATGGACAGAAACAAAGCAAGGGCCCTTTAGAGGCAGGCTGCTTGGTTTATCCTGGTCGACGGAATTCTATATCAAAGGGGGTACTCAATGACACTCCTAAGATGCGTCTCAAAAGAAAAGGCCAAAGAATTAATGCGATAGGTCCATGATGGTTTTTACGGGGACCACGCTGGGGGGCAGGGTTTATCAAAAAAAGATCCAAAGGCAAGGATACTTCTGGCCAACGATGAATGAAGACTCGATGGAATTTGTTCGAAAATGTGACAAGTGTAAAAAATTCTCCAAGATTCCGCGAGCAGCCCCTAATGAGCTAAAGCAGATGCAAAGTCCGTGGCCATTCGCAGAATGGGGAATAGACCTAATCGGGTCTTTGCCCACGGGGAAAGGCAGCGTCAAATACGCCGTGGTGGCTGTCGATTACTTCACGAAGTGGGCTGAAGTTGAGCCACTTGCAACCATAACGACCAAAAAAGTGCTGGACTTTGTAGTTAAGAAAATAGTATGTCGCTATGGATTGCCAAGAAAGATTGTCTCAGACAACGACACGCAGTTTGATAGTGATCTGTTCATAGATTTTTGCGAGCATCATGGAATTATCAAAAGCTTTTCTTCAGTTTCTTACTCGCAGGCAAACAGGCAAGTCAAGGCTGTCAATAAAACATTGAAGGATACTTTGAATAAAAGGATTGAGGAAGAAAAAGGGGCATGGCTAGAGCAGTTGCCTGAAGTCCTCTCGTCGTACAGAACATCCCAATGAACAACAACGGGCCACACTCCATTTTCCTTGGCCTATGGATATGAAGCTATGTTTCCTATTGAATTAGATCCACCATCACATTGGAGGATGGCATACGATCAAGGCGCTAATAGCCAGTTATTAATGGAATCTTTGGATTTGGTCGATGAAAGGTGCGAGCAAGCCCAACTTTGAATAGCAGCTTACCAGCAAAAGGTCACTCGGCATTTCAACTCTAAAGTACGTGAAAGGAAATTTAATGTGGGAGGTCTGGTACTTAGAAGAGTTTTCCTTAACACTCGCGATCAAGCTGCCAAAGTAATCAGACCGAACTGGGAAGGACCAAACCAAATCGAAGAAGTCCTCCATCCAGGCACTTATAAACTTGCTCGCTTAAACGGAGATCTCGTTCCTCGCTATTGGCTTGGAGAACACCTACGCAAGTACTATCAATAAACAATTCTTCTTAAAGAATTGGCTTGTATTAATTTTACTTTTTACAAGTTTGTGAACAAGGGTTAGTCAATTTTGTGACTGATCGCTTATAAGTGTAAGATCATACTTTTGATCACTCATACAGACTCGATTGTCCATTTATTGCGAGAAATAAAATGGATTGTCCGCAGCCAGTCAATCTTGCCAACTATTGTATTTATTACAAGTATTTGCCCATTATGTGTGTTGCTTTCCTATATTACCATTTTTACAAGTATCTATTCCGAGCAGTTTAATTTCGAAAAAGTCTTGGTCAAGGCAAGTGACCGAGTACCTAAAGCTCTTCAATCGGGGGGCATATAAGGTATCTAGTAAGCAAAGTATATCAACATGTATGCAAACACACGCGCAAAATAAGTGAAAGCATGCTACAGTACTTAGAGTATTTTTCAAATTTTTGTTATTTTGTTAAATCAAACCAAAGTGCTATGCTAAGTTCGGTCATGCGAATAGATGTTATGATAAAATGCAAATATTATAATATCAAAAGTGAAATCCTTTACACCGCGAGCAGTTATTGCTCAGGTGTAATTGTCTATTAAAAGGAAAGCTGCCCATGAAGCAATAAAAATATAAATTGTTTTGACATCACAAACCGTAGTTCATGTGTCTTAAACTACATGTTTTTTTTAAAGAAAAACAAGTCAAATTATGAAGCGGCATGAGGGTCCTGAGGAGTTTTCTGGTCGACAGAGGCCCCAACTTTCTCTTCCACGCGATCAATGCCCGTAGCCAAGGAGATTTCAAGGGAGGCTGGGATTTTCGCTCTCTCCTCTTCCTCCAAGAGAGCAAGGCACCGGTTTATTTCAGTTTGCCTCATACACTCGGAAAGATAGCTAAATTCTGCTTCGCGGTTGTGTTTCTAGAACGCGTAGAAGCAGTTAGAGGTGGCTACCTTATACCTCTCCAAGTTGCTAGCATTAGTCTCCTTGAGCTCTTTGATGTGCCCCTCCAGCCCCTAAGTTACCTTTCTACTAGCGACCAACTCACCGTCAAGATTTTTGGCCTCCTGGAAGTTAAGTTTAGAAGCCTCCTTAAACTTCAATTTTTCTAAAATGGCTTTGGTTAGGGCGGCTTGGAACGTCTTCAGTTCTTCGGCCAGCTTGGTGTTCTGCTCGAGCAGTTTTGCATTTTTCTTCTTATCCATTTGGGATTCCTCGGTATGCCTGGCCTGGGACTCTTTGAATTGAGTAATCAAAGCCCCCGAGCGGTGCCAGCTCGCGGTCATAGTTAGCATTCCCTGCAATCAGACAAAAAGATAAGGTGATGGTAGAAAATGACAAAATAATTAAACAAAGACTCAGTAATAGATAGCATCTTACGCTGGCTATTTTGTTCAGCGCTAGATTAATTATCTGGTCGACCTCCATGGAGTCAGTGCCGACGATGGCCTCTTGGCTACGTTTGTGCCTTGAGAGTTTGGTCATTCTCTCCTTGGCCGAGCTAAGCACGACATTTTTCAGGACATCTACATTTTAGTCAGGAGGTGTCTGGTCGACAGGTGTTGGTGGAGGAGGGTTCTAGTCGTCTGGTGCTAAGGGAGACGTCTGGCCGAGGGGTGATGGAGGGGGTGTTGTTTCCTTTGAAGGAACCGCTGCTGGAGAATCCCTAGTTCGAGTCTTTTTCGTTGGAGAGGCCTTGCTTCTCTCTCTTCGGTGTTGCCTGCTCTCCTTCTTCTTGCTCGAAGGAGCAGTAGGTATGCTGTAAAGCTCGAACATATCTTCAGATGACATATCTACAAGTAAGAAAACATATGAGCAGTTAGACAATATGGATAAATGTACTTACTACGTCAAGAAAATAAGAGCAAGGAAATGGTAAGTAAAATGCCCGAGCTACAATTACTGGTCGCTACACTATTTACTGAACTACTGCTACACTCACTCTCTGGCTTGAAGAAATCTGAATTTAAAATAGAGGTGTGTTAAAAGTTGCTGTCCCCATCAAATAAATGACAGGGAATTGGAAAATTATCTAAGAGCGAAAGGTCAGTACCGTTCTCATCTGAAGATTCATCAATGGGTGCAGGGTGTTCGGAAACTTTCCTTTTGCCCTTTCCCAAAGGAGCAGGGGGAGCGGCTGCTCGCGGGGTGGTAGAAGGTTCCCTGATTGTCACCCCGGTTGTCCTCCTCCTCGGAGGTTGTGACACTTCGTGGTTCTGCTCGAGAACTTCGCCACCAGTAGCACTCCCCCCCGTTGATTCCTTCACATCCTGGTGAGGTGCAAGAAGAACGACCAGCCTTAGATTGGCCTCTGTGACTAGCTCTTTGATGCTTTTTTCTACGTCGGTCATGCTGGCCAGGGACGCTGCTCGAATCTCCATTTCTGGAGTAGGAGCTGGTCGTTGCCATGGTCCTGAACAATACTAATTTTGTAAGGAATGTGCAGAAAAACTAAAGGGAATTAAACGACCAGAGAATAAAGAAATTACCTCCTTGGGTGAAGGCCAGATTGTTGTCGACCAAGTTTGTTATAAAATACTCCTGGAAGTACTTTCCTATGTTGAATTTGTAGGTGATCTCACTCAGGAAGGTGCGATCAGATTCCTGGTGGTAGAAATTGAAGAACCTCGTATTGTTGTGATTGGGGTTAGACTTGAGATGGAATAAATAATTGATCTCATGCGACGTAGGCATAGGCCACTTCTTGTGGCTGTACAGGATATAGAGAGCAGAGCGCACTCTATATCCATTTGGTGTGATTTGGAAGGGGGCGACCTCAAAATAGTTGGCCAGCCCCTGGAAGAATGGATGAAGAGGCAAGGTTGCCCCTGCCTCAATGTGGTATCTCGATCAGGCACTGTAGGCGCACCCAGGCAGGTTTGCCCTCTATTCGATGGAAGGTTTGTTTAGGGCAATCCCAGAAAGTCCATACTTTTTAAGATAATTCCCTATCATCCTAGCTGTAATGTTGCTAGGAGGAACAATGTACCATTCGACGTCTAGTCGAAGGACGTCCTGGGGTTGGGCCTTTGTTTGGATTTCTGGTTGAGTGTTTTTGGCTCGTCCACTAGTCGAAGGAATTTTAGTCCGAGGAGCAGGTTGATTTCCAGGTGGGTTGGATGGTTTCTTTTTCTGGGCGGTGGATTTTACTCGACCCATGTTTGATTGACTGGTTGAAGGTCTGTTAGACGGGGTACGGGAAAAAGGAATCTCTGGGATAAGTAACGACAGTTGGTCCTGATCTTCAAGCAACTGGGTGAGCAAGTCATCGTCGATCGGCCTCTCACCTCCCCACTAATCGTGCATGAAAATCTGCGAAAAGAGAAGGGGAGATGAGAATCTACGGCCAAAAGACCAAGAAGTGTAAAGAGTTGGAATAACGTTGCTCGTGTATAAAAGTTAAGCTTTTATACGACCAGCAATATTCTAACAAAAATACTAAATTCTATGCGAACAGTTTGGAAAAAGGGATTAAAAAGCAGAAGTGAAAAGTTTTTCAAGAAAAACTTTTCGACTCTGAAAGGGCGGGAAAAACCCAGTTTTTTCTACAAGCTTAAAAATCGAATTTTTTACTTCTATTTTCCGCCCTAAATTAATAATCCTAACCACCAAACTGATTCCTAACCCCTGCAAAGTATTATTTTCCTATCATATTAGGCTCATATCTATGTGCCCTTTTACCCCAAAACTATTTCTTCAAGAACATTCAATAACCCAAAATCTGAAATGGATATAATACAGATATTTCATGGCATCTTAACTACTGAAAAGTTTGAGAAACTTACTTGGATGAAGGTTGGAGTAAATTTCTGAAACTCTAAGAAAGATGGCTGGACAGAAGCTCCGTGAATCGTCAAAGTCATCTGAATTTCAGGGTTTTTTGTGGCTTGTTCTTCGGTGTTCTTGAAGAGAGAGTAAAAAGTAAAAGTAATTTCGAATGGGTGTTTTTATTGGGCGAGGAGCAGTTACCTAGGTAATCATAAGGGGTAACTTTCCAAGACATGGGTAAGCGTAATAGCCGTCAGACCACTTTTGGGAAACTACAAAGATATGATTGGTTGCCTTTTTCGAGAAGGCATGGGCGACTCTGACAGATTTGATAGGGCATTCAAAAGGATGGTCGCCCAAGTTTACTTTATGCTGGTTGCAGTAAAAATAAACTTGGAGGGCAAATGTTTACCCAAAAACGGCTCCTGATGACGTGGCAGGATTGACTTACACGTGGCTGGCATGTGGCGGTTGAAAGTGAATGAATCCTGTTCGACCAGCGACCAGAGAGTTAGTAATTTATCAAGCCTCGCGCTTAGGTGTGACCAGTCTGGTCGCATACCTTAATTTACTTCCTTTTGAATATGCAATCTTGTAATATTATCATTTATTATATTTTCTTTTATTACCTTGATACGCAAATCTTAATTGTAATTAAGTCCCATCGGCCCATGTAACTCCCTTGAGCCTATAAATAAGAATCAAAGGGCTCAAGAAAGGGGCTTTTGAAAAAACTTATGATCTGTGTATTTTGGGAGAAAAGTATAGTATGATTATCCGCCGAAGTTGTAATCTTCCCAAGGCTTGTGAAACTCGTGAACCCTAGTTCATTGATCACAGTATTGGGATTCAATATCAATAAGAACACTAAGTGGACGTAGGTTATTACCATACAATTAGGGTTGAACCACTATAAATCGTTTGTGTCGTTTGCTTTCCATTTGATTCCCTTCTTATTTTACTCTCATTTTCTATTGTTTATCTGACTCCGTGTCGTTGACCAATTTGAGGGTCAACATTGGGTTTATTTTGATTTTATATATATTTTGTGTGTTTTTATAGCTATTTTGTTGTAAAATGTTGTTGTTAATTATTTAAATTATTGTGTCTAGTTAGAAGTAAAAAAAATGTGTGTTTTATTGAAACTAAATGATAAATTAAATTAAGTTTTAATTAATATTTTCAATGCGTTAATATGATTTATTTTATAATTGAAAATATTTGACTTTGATTCAATTTATGTTTATTTTGTAGGGAGTAAGTTGTATTTTTTTGGGCTTTGAAACGTAAGGAAAAGAAAGAAAAAAATGGCAAATTTGAAAGAAAATAGAAAAAAAGGCTCACCAGCCGTTGGGTCCGCCTGCCTCTCCAAGCCCACCACACTCTAGGCCCAACACCAGAAGCCCCTGCTTCACCAGCATGCCAGCACCAGCCTCCTGGGCCACCTACCATCCTTTGGCCCAGCCGAGCTCACCCAGCCAGCCCCCTTGGGCCACACCTGCCAGGCCCGTCTCCAGCAGCTTCCAGCTGCCTCATTCCAGCCCACCTGGGCCCATGTCACCCACTCGGCCCACCACCAAAGCCCAACGTCCCCAGGCCCAATGCCACCACTGAAGCCTTCCCCTCCCAGCCACGGGCATGCCTCCTTTCTTTCTCCCCAAGCCCAACAGCTGGACCTGCCCTGGCCCAGCTCCCAGCTGCTGCAGCAGCCACCTGGCACAGCCCCCTCTTGAGCCCAACATAGCTCATTTGTCCCCTTTGCCCAAAAATGCCAACTTTTTACCCAAAATTTTCCATACATTTTACTCCAAAATCATCATTACACCCTAAAATTTACCCCTATTTACCATATTATTATTAATTTAATCAATTTAATTCATTTAAATTGATTATTTTAATACTTTGACTATAAATAGGGAATTGTCAAGACCATTAGAGGGGCTTAATTTGGAGGAGAGGTTACACTACAAAATTTCTACACTTGGAAGACCACTCCATTCTCTTCTTCTTTTTGGTCATTTTTTCTATAAGTTTTTAGAGGAAAAATTTGGGGGTTTCTCCTCCAAATTTTCCTATTTATGTTTGTAATTTTTTGTATTGTAATTTCTATTCTAGTTATGAGTTTCTAATCTTTTTGAGAATATTACGGTGATGATGAAACAATATGTAACTAGATAGTATTTATGTTGTGTGTTGAGTTCCCATTTTGTGCAATAAAGTTTATGGATTTTCTTCCTCAAATATTCTCCTTCATCTTAAATATCTTGTATTTTTTTATTGTTAGAACATATTTACACTTTGTTCTTCATTAGTGCAAAACCATAATATTCTTTGATTAAGGTGTGCCATTAAATTGTGCACATCAAATGCTTAGAACAAAAATATTTTGTTTTGCCTTATAAATAATATTCATTGATTTACATTAAATACTTTGAAATTATAATTTTAAAAGTGAAGATAAATCCTACAATTCCATGATAATTTGTGCTTAAATAGAATATCTAATTTGAATAAGTGATAGTTGATTAATTTCTACTATTAATGAAACTTAAGAATCAATGTACTTATAAATATTATTGAATTTATATTTTGTGGATTCTAATACCTTAATAATCTTCTTTTACCATCTTGATTTCTACTATTAATTTATTTTTATATATTGTCTTTAATTTTTTTTATTATTATCTTTTATTTTATTTTCATTATACAAAAATCTCATCAATCTTTGGAGCTAGATTAGAATTTATTAATTTTGGTTTAAAATAGTTTTTTTATTTTTTTATTTTAGACAACTCCTTTGGGTTCGATCTCGTGCTTACACGAACACTATATTTCATATATGATTCTTGCGCTTGCGAGTTATAAATTTTTAAAACATACCCGTTTTGGGTCCATCAAATTGTAAAGTTTAAATTCCCCTCTTGTGGGTGATTCCACATTGAAGGCCCATTTGCTTTGCATGACTATAGTGAGTCTATTCAATTAATAACAATAAATAAAATGAATGTTTAAATTCATGTCTTCTGGACCTTGTATGGAAGTTTGGGGGCCCTAATAGTTGGAACGACATAATGGACTCAACCCTCATCCATATAAGCCCAATTGTTAAGGCCTATTTGTCTGAGTTAAACTTTATTGTATAGGTTCATTATAATAGTTAAACCTAATATTGATTAGCAACAAATTAATTCTAATTTCATTGAATTTGTTTCAATGTGACACTTTAGAATTAATATAAAATTATAGAACTTTGGTTTAAAAATTTAATTTTACAATTTTTTTTTGGAGAACCATAGTCATTAATTTTTAAAAATTAATAATAAAAATATTATTTTTAATTAAATAATGAGCTTATTTTAAGAATTATATTCGATCTCCACCGTTAGTTTAACAAGGTAGATAGCTTAATGGGGCCTCGAGAGGCTTCGATTTGTCCCCCTATGGAAGGTGTTCATTAGTTATTTTGACAAGGGCTTCGAAAGATAGTTAATTATAGGTCAAATTTTCATAGACTCACCCATACAGTGACTGCTAGGATTAAATATATGATTATCAAAATTGTGGGTCTAGCTCATAAAATAAGAAATTTTATTTTCTTATTTTGATCGAATATTAGGTTGTTCATAAAGGTGTCCATTATTAAATGAGTTTACAACTCTATTTAACTAATGATATTTTTTTTACTCTCGCCAACTGGGACAATAATATTATAGATTAGTTAAACACCTAAGGAAATAACGATATGATTATTTTGGTATTTTTTCCATATGTTACATATTTTGTGGTATATGTTGTGATATTTCTTAAAATTTGAGCAAATGTGATTGATTTCTATTTTATTGATAATATGTAGTATTATTATGGTTGTGTCTACTCCCATTTTTTCTCAACTTTCAATGGAGAAACTAACTGGAGAAAACTTCTTTAAGTGGATGCAGAACATCAACTTAGTGTTGATTAGTGATAACTCCATGTTCGTCATGACTGAAAAATCCACAGAAGTTCCAGCTGAAGGAGCTACCAAGTTTGTAAGAGACAAATATGAGTGTTGGCAGACGGCTAATAGCATAGCATGATACTACATCATGACTAGTATGGTTGACACTCTCAAGACAAAGATAGAGAATGTCGAGACGACCTACGAAATCATGGATCGGCTCAAAGACATGTTTGGGGAAAAGTCTATGTAGACTCGTTTTGAGGCCACCAAGAAATATGCCAATGCTGGGATGGTACCGTCTTAACACGTTCATGATCACTGATCAAAATGACCAACTACTTTCAGGAAGCTGAACTGTGTGGAGCAATAATAGATGAGGAGACTCAAGTCAACTTAATCCTCAATAGTCTATCTCTAGCTTTCTTGGTGTTCACTACCAACTATGTGATTAATAAACTCAACTATGGTCTAAAGCTACAGACTTTCGAGTCTATCATGGGTGGACCGCATAAGGGAGGAGAAAAGAAGACTACTGGTGTTGGTGCTGATCCAGCTAAGGCTGAATCTAACCTAGCTTCATCTTCCAAAGTTGGAAACAAGAACAAAACACCAACCCCAGGCCTGCAAAGGCTGCAAACACGAGTGCACAACCAAGTGCACACACACCTAAGGGGAAGAAAAAGAAGAACAAGAAAGGTAAAAGTAAGTGCTTTCACTGCAATGAGAAGGAGCATTGGAAATAGGATTGCCCCAATTTTCTAGCAGCGAAAAACAAAGGTAATGGTTATAGTTCATTTATCTTAAAAACATATATTTTAGATAATGATAAATCAATTTGGATTATTAATTCTTGATCTATTAACAATGTTTGTAACTCTTTACAACGTCTTGAATCGTTGGAGGAAGTGGACGAAGGTGGCTTAAAGGTTAGAGTTGGGAGCAAAGTGTTTGTTGCATCCAAGCTAGAGGAAGAGATCGCCTGAAGTTCAAAAATAAATATTTAATTTTAAAAGATGTATTTTTTATTCCAGATTTTAGTAGAAATTTAATTTTAGTTTCCATGTTGCAATCAGAAATTTTTTTTATGACTTTCACAAGTTCTAATATATATCTATTTTTTCAATGGATCACAATTGGGTATTGCATGTTTGGAAAACGGGCTTTATATTCTGCGACCTAATGAAACCCTCATGCTAAATAATGAGATATCCAAAGTAGCTGAACCTAGGACCAATAAACGTCAAAAGACTGATAATGACAACATGACGTATTTAAGACACTTGAGACTAGGTCACTTTGGCTATGATAGAAGTCAAAGACTTACAAAGGATATGCCTTTGAGGGAACTCACCTTAGGTGAATTACCTGTTTATGAATCTTGTCTAGAAGGCAAACTGACCAAGTGTCCATTCTCCGCAAAGGGTGATGGGTCCAAAGGACCACTTGGACTTGTCAGATGTTTGTGGACCTTTGAATGTACAAGCCAGGGGTGCTTTTGAGTATTTTGTCACTTTCATTGACGATTACTCTAGATACTCATGTCCTTACATAATGCATAAGAAATCAGAAACATTTTCAAATTTTAAGGAATTCCTAGCTATGGCTCAGAACCAATTAGGTAAAACGTTAAAGATCTTGCGATCTGATAGGGTGGAGAATATTTGGATATGAAGTTCCAAGATCATTTAACTGAACTTGGGATTTTATCACAATTTACAGCCTCAGGTACTCGCCACAAAATGGTGTAGTTGAACGCCAAAATAGAACTTCATTGGAAATGGTTAAATGCATGCTTAGTTACTCAACTATGAACCTTCATTCTGGGGACATGCAATTGAAACTACGAACAACATTCTCAATGTCACACTGTCTAAATTAATCCCCAAAATTGCTTTTGACACTGGAATGGTTGTGAACCTAGTTTACATCATTATAGAATCTTGGGGTGCCCACCCACGTCCTGAGGAAAAAGAAAGGAAAGCTAGAACTGCGAACCGAATTTTTCATGTCTATTGGCTATCCTAAAGGCACTCGGGGTTTTCTTTTCTATAGTCATTCAAAAAAGAAAGTTCTTACTTCTACGAATGCTACATTTCTTGAAAACAACTATGTCCAAAATTTCAAACCACGCAACAATGTAGTTTTAGAGGAGATGGTTGAAGAATTGACTCCAATCAATATTCCATTGTCCAACCGACACAACTCGATTTAAATGAAGAAAGTACCACTGTTCTTGAGAAAACAGTCACGGAGCCTCGTCGTAGTGGGAGGATTTCTAGGAACCCAGTTTGCTATGGTTTGGATGGTGAAACCAATATGGTTGTTGGTGAGACTGGTGATGATGATCCATTGTCTTTCAAACAAGCAATGGCTAGCCTTGAAAAGGAACTATGGCTCGAAGCCATGTAACATGAAATGGAGTCCATGTACTGAAATTTCGTCTGGGATCTTGTGGAAGAACCTAGTGACTTTAGGGCCAGTGGGTGCAAGTGGATCTACCAGATGAAATAAGGTGTTGATGGAAAGAACGAAACTTATAAAGCTCAATTAGTGGCAAAGGGTTATACCCAAAGAGAAGGTGTGGACTATGAGGAAACTTTTAGCTCAGTAGCCATGCTCAAATCCATTCGCATCCTCCTATCCATAGCAGCCGCTCTCGACTATGAGATCTAGCAAATGGACGTTAAGATAACTTTTCTTAATGGGAAGCTTGAAGAAGTCATTTATATGGATCAACTAGAAGGATTTAAAGTAGCTGGACAAGAAGGGAAATTTCGCAAGTTGAATTTATGGACTTAAGCAAGCTTCTCGTTCTTGGAACCTTAGGTTTGATGAAATAATCAAACCCTATGCCTTTTAACAAAATTTTGATGAGCCTTGTGTTTACCAACTGATGGCAAATCAAATAGTGGTATGCCTAGTTCTTTATGAAGATGATATCTTACTCATTGGAAACAATGTAAAGAAATTATTAGATGTGAAGAATTGGCTGAGCACTCAATATTAGATGAAGGATTTGGGTGAAGCGAGTTATGTTCTAGGTATCCAAATAATTGGGGATAGCAATAATAATATGTTAGCTCTATCTCAAGTAGCTTACATTGATAAAGTGCTTGAACGTTTCTCAATGACAAATTTCAAGAAATGACATTTACAGTCCCGCCATGGAATTCATCTTTCAAAGAAGTAGTCTTCCCAGACTCCTGAAGAAGAAGAAGCAATGAGAAAAGTTCCATATGCATCTGCAATTGGAAGTTTGATGTATGTTTGTTGTGTACTAGACTAGATATCTGCTATGCAATGGGAGTAGTGAGCAGGCATCAGTAAAACCCAAGACCGGACATTGGATAGCAGTTAAGCATATTTTGAAGTATTAAAGGTGGACTAGGGATTATATGTTAGTCTACAAGGGTGGTGTTCTGAACCTTGTAGGCTACACTGATTTAGACTTTTAGATTGATGTCGATGACAGGAAGTCTACTTCTAGAATGGTGTTTACTCTTGGGGGTGGAGCAGTGATATGGAGAAGCGTAAAGCTGTCTGTGATCTTAGATTCCACCATGGAGGCTGAGTACATAGCTGTAACGCCCTGGCTACCCCAGAACAGTTACGGTGAATGGTGGATCGGAAATTTGACTCGTTACCTGAGTCCTTTGGTAAAAAACGTGCTCTAAGTTTAATTAACAGGTTAAGGTATTAAACCAATAAAAAGGAAATGGAGATTTTATTACAAACTGCTCTGCAGAGCTAAACAAAACATTTACAAGTGGTTCTCAGTACAAAATGGTCATTACAGTTTTAGATTTACAGTCCCGCCGACCTAAGCGGCAAAAATAGGGTAAACCCCCTAGTTCCTCTGAGAACTCCTTGGCCGTGGTGGTCAAGCGGCCGCATATGTACACAACACCACATCAGCTCTCCACTCAAGGCTAGGTGAGCTTTTCTTTTCCTTTACCTGCACCACATAGCACCCATGAGCCAAAGCCCAGCAAGAAAACATAATACTTTTCACAAACATTATCAAATGATTATCATTATAATCATAATGAGCATAAAGCTTTCAAACAAATGAATAACACATGATTTTAGCGGGAGAGTGGCTGTTGAGTAAGCCACTAGCCTCCAAGCTCTCTTTTCTAGCGGGAGAGTGGCTGCTAGGTAAGCCACCAGCCTCCAGGCTCTGTTTTGTAGCGGGAGTGTGGCTGCTAGGTAAGCCACTAGCCTCCAGGCTCTGTTTTCTTTCATCGACCCTCAGGGTCGGTCAGGCATTAATGTTCCTTGAGTCATTCAATGCTAGAAGTCGATTAGATCTAATCTCTGTTGGCTTGCGTGATTCACGCTAAGGCCGTTCTGACAAATAAATCAGCGCTACCTGACCTGTGTCCAGTATCACTGCCGAACCTGACAAATAAGTCACAGCTTCACAGCTGATACTAACACTTTTGTCGATTCTGTATTCAATCCATGTCCATATTTATACAATCAACATGCCTCACAAATATCCATGCATGTCACACTTTGGGTGCAGTTTTCTTACCTCTGGTTCCGAGCTAGAACAAATAAAAGAGTGACCCTGAGAACGATCGACCTTTTGGTCCTTTAGCGGTTACCTGGTCATAACCAAATTATGGGATTCCATCAATAAAATGAGTAATAAAAGGTTCCCAAACCAAAACCTAACCTCCGGGACCTCAAACACTACTCAACCGGGTAGTAGGTTCAATCCCGAGGCCTTAGGTTTGAATCCCCAAGCCAAAAAGCTCACTTTGGCCAAAAATGCCTTAAGGGCCGCGGCCCGCCCCTCAAACAGAGGCGCCCAAACCCAGCAGCCCCCAAGGGCCGCGGCTCACCCTGACCATGCCGCAGCGCAAGCTCCTGTTCAGCCAAAACCCCTGTTTTTTCTTCCCTCGCATTTTCCCTTGAACCAACCCTTCAAACTCAATTTAAACACCACCTAAACCTCTTTCAAATACCCATTTAAACCTCCAAACATCACCCATAACTCTCCCTCATCATAACCCAGGTAAAACACCACAAGAACTCCCCTTGATTCCAACTTTCCACACCAAAATCAAGAGCTGAAATCCTAAAATGAAAACAGAGCATACATGGAAATTAATGGTTAAAAGCTTACCTCAAGTTCAGGTTATGGTGCTCTTCCACTGTGGAACACTCTCCCAAAGTGTCAAGACCCAGCTCCCAAGCTCAAATCCTCAACAAGATCACAAAAACTCACAAGGGGAATGAGGGAAGGTGAAGGTACGGGAAGGAGGAGAAGTAAATTCTGTTTTTATAGCCATCTAAACCATATATATCCAAATCCCAAATGACCATTATACCCCTAGGTCCTTAAAAGTTTCTAAAGCCAACTCAAGGGTAATTTTGGCACTTTCCACTAATCCCGTTAATCATAACTAACGCTTCCCAATTCCCGCTAATCTCAATATCCTCAAACACCAATATTTCACCTCCCGTTACCCTTTAATGTCCGGTAACACTCTAATCATTAAAACACCCCGAGACTCACCCCGAGCCCCGAGCTTAAGCCCGTTATGACCAAACCGATATTTAACATTCCTTGATCGTCTCATGCCAAATAGCTCGAACAAACCCACATCATAATGTGGTCTCAAATTATATCACCAACATGCGAACAAATAATCAGTTTACCCTCAACGGGCCAAATTACCATCACACCCCTGTGGATAGAAATATGGACTCACATGCATGCATTTCACATCATATCATAATATAATCAACATTTACATGCATTTTATCAATTAATAACATAATTAAGCAAGTATGGCCCTCCCGTCCTACTGTTCACGCCGTTAAACTCAACGGAGAATTTAGGGCATTACAATAGTTGTGTCTGAAACAGCTAAGGAAATAGTCTGGCTAAAGAATATCTACTCAGATCTTGGTGTTATTCCAGATATGGATAAACCTCTTCTGTTGTTTTGTGACAAAACAGGAGCGATAGCCAACTCAAAAGAACCTCAAAATCACAAGAGGAGTAAGCATATAGAAAAAAAGTATTACATAACTCAAGAATATGTGGCAAGGGAAGATGTGAAGGTTATGAAGTTTGCATCTGAAGACAATCTTGCGGATCTGTTTACAAAGACACTACCAGAAGCTACATTTCATAAGCATATCAAGGAAATGAGATTATTAGAATTAAGGCATTAGTTTCAATTAGTGCAAGTGGGAGTTTGTTGGGGTTTTATGCCCTAATTAAAACCCAATTCCTTTGTAATCTCATTTTTATTATTAATAAAAGAATAGAGGTCAATTTTTGACTTGATCAATCACTTTCCTCACGTGTTTTATTTTCATGATTATTTGTTTAATATAAACTTCTATTAAATCTCGTGCATATTGCTAATCATATTTATAGTGATGTAATCACAGTGGAATATAAATATGATTATATGTTTAAAAATAAGTTAGTCCTAAGATTAGTCAGTGCCCAGAATTTACCCTGACTTGCCAATCTACGATATGATCTTCTTACACATTGTAGCGTTATGTTCTTTCTGGACCGATCTTGACAATAGATAAGATAAGTAAACATACTGTAATTATCTATTCTAGTCATATCATACAGTTGACCATAGGTCAATTCAATCTCAATTCTGAGTGGTTAGTATTCTAACTGATTGTATTATTTGAGTTCTTTGACTTGTTTGTTACCAGCTTACCCTACAAACTAGCCCATACTTACATCTTGGAAACTTGGTAGTATAATTGAGTGGGAGTGTTAATCATAGATATGAATATCTATAGCTTCTGATGAAGAAGTAAAATGATGGTTTCCTTTTAGTTTGGTTCGAGGTGCTAAATGATAGAGATCTCATTTCAGTAATTAATATTAGTTTACTAAAATATCATTTACAAGGAACTAAGTGTTTTAAGGATAAAATACAATGAGGGGTAAAACGGTATTTTAGTCTCATCTCATTGTAGACCGTCTATAGAGGACTGAGTGATATTTATTGTTGTAACAAGGGATAAGTAATAACGTATCTATATTGCTTATAGAATGTTCTATGAATTCAAAAGTGCAATTCCGAGTCTTTAGTGGAGTCACGAGGAATTAATAATTTAGTAAATTTATGATAACTTATTATAGCTTGATTTCATAGGCCTAGGGTCCCCACGGTACCTTGGATAAAATCATCTAGATAGTCTCTATTAATTGATTTAATTATCAATTAGAATTATCAAAGTTGACTAGGTGAATTTTGGATAATTTCAGAGAGTTATGCAATTTAGAGAAAAAGAGTGATTTTATGGCAGATTTATTAATTAAGACAAATTGGTGACTAAATTAATAAATATGTTTAAATCAAGGTTCAAATTATAAATAATTAATTTGATAAAGGATTTAAATAATTATTTAATTAAAAAATTCAATAGTAATTAGAGCATAAAACACCAACATAAGGAGCCAAGTGGGTTAGGTTTGAAATTTTAGGCCTTGGTTTAGTGGGGTGGCTAAAAGAGTCACCAAACTACCAAGCTAGAAAGGGTCAGGCATGCAAGGCAAGAGGGTGCGGCTGGGCATGGTAGGCACGTTGGGAGCCAAGAGGCTCAGCTATGCACGACAGAGACGATGAGACACAGGGGCGCGTTCGCCAAGGGATGCGAGAGGAGCGCAAGAAGCGCTGGGTAGCCGTGGGGCTGGGAGCTTGGTGTGCATGGGCGCGATAGGCAGGGTCTGCGGGGCTTGTACGAAATGAGCCAGGGATCGGGCTATGGAATGCTGAGAGGGTCTCAGGGCTAGGGTTACACTTTTTGAAATTAATCATACTATTGCAGAAAATTAAATTACAAATAAAAATCTTATGCCCCATATGGCTTACAATTTTGTAGATCTAGAAAAATAAGTTCAATTCCTAAACCCAAATCACCATATAATTAACGAATCTTAAGAACATACATTCACCAAAATAAACATTCATCCATTCATCACATAATACGATAATATAAGAATGCATATTATACCTATACAGTAATTACTGTATGCAGAGATTAATGACGGCTCTGGTACCAATTGTTGGTAACAAGTTTACCATGTACGCAGCGGAAAGCACGGGGTGTTGAGCCCATAGATTTTAAAATAAATTATTTAATTTTTTTTAAATAGTCGGATCCATTACATGCAATACATTAATCATAGAGAAATAAAAGATGAGGATTTACGAGTTGAAGAACTATCAAGAAATCTCACTATCTTTTTGTATCTCCGACGAACATGCAATCCAAAGCAGTTCTTCAAAATACTCAGACCAAGATCTTCCAACATGTATTTCTACTTCTCAAGACGTGTGTGGGCACATAGAGTAATGGTAGTGAAAAATTTCTGATTCACAAGACATTCTCAACACATGAGATCTTAGAATATTAGGCCTGAGACAGTTTTCAAGGATAAAGAATATAATACGATTTATTTTCTTTCTGTCAAAAGTCTTATAAAACTATTTTCATCTGATAAATTTATAAAAGAATTAAACTTTTGAAATTTAAAATTCAAATTATAAATAAATTATTAAATAATTAAATATATAAAAGAAATATCCAAGACTCATTCTTGGACCTTGTTTCACGCCAACTACAATGCATGCAGTGTAATTGGCATGTAACACATCCATGATTTTAGGGATGTGTTCCAACAATTTTCTTTTAATTATTATTTATTAAAAATATCTAAACCTGATAAATTATTTATTAGATTAATTAAAGAATAAATATCATTTCAAATTCAAATCCAATTTGAATGATCCGAAATATCATTTTCACATTATTTAAATAAATAAATCTAATTAATTATTTAAATTCTATTTTTGAAAAAATTAATTAATTTGTCTCAATTACATATTTGACCCTAAAGAACAAATTACTTTTAAATATGTCGTTTTCCTGACTTTTCCCAATTTCAACTCTTACCTTGAATAGTGTTGATAGAGCCATCTCGGGGACCTATGGACCTATAATTTCACGCTCCAATAAATTTAGATTATTGATTAAAATTGTTTAATATAATAACCGTAATTTATTAATCTCAATATTATTCCACTAAAAATATGAGATTGCACTCTTATAACTATAGACATTTATTTATTGAGTACTTTTAAACATATAAAAAGTGTCCATCGATTTAATCACTACATACAATTCAATTCTCTATTAATGATTTATAATTAAAGTAGGAACTAATTACCGTTTAACCTATTTAATTATATATTGTTTCATTAAGTACCGTTAACTTTACTAGTGAAGGTTAATTGATAAACAAATTTATGAATTTGAGCTCAATAACATTTCAGTTCCAAAAGCCAACACTTAAGAGAACCATTATTCAATTCCTCTCGGAAAGGTATACATTCTATATATTTGTAAATTATGTCCCTTGCCATTTACATCAATGAGTTCCCAAAATAAAAGTTTTCAGTCTGATCGTTCTGACAAACCATAACGAGTGAATCAAAGAACTCATATGACATAAACAAGACTTCATAATAACCTCATGATTAAGATAAATTTGTATATGATCATCTTATTTATATGTTTAATTAATACTTATAAAGTAAACGATATTAAAAAGTATTAATAACATATCGGGTCTCGTTCATGTATAACCACTTTATACAAAGTACCTCCACTAAGATGTCCTAGTACATTAGTAATCCGGATCTAGATTACATGTATTCATAATACTGGTGAACTGCACTTACAATATTTAATCCAAAGATTCTATTATTTTACTGTGAACTGTTTAAATTTGTTCCTTACAATCTTAATCCTCTCGTACCAATACAAGTTTGTAGTCATAATAACGAATTTGATAATTTTATGATATTCTTATAATATTATTATAATAATAATAAACAAAAAATATATGTAAAAATTCATTTTAATTATTTATTTCATAAAACATTGTTCAAAACATATGCTTTAAAGGGCACTAATCCCTACAATAAGTTGCCTGAGACAGTGCCAACTACTTCTTCTTGTGATCTCGAATTAATTGTATCCCAAGAACGTAGCATGCCTCTCCCAAATATTTCATTTGGAATTGGTTGGCTAGCTAGACTTTTATGTCAGATAATTTATTCACATCATTCCCAATGAGTAATATATCATCTATGTATAAAACTTGAAAGACCACTTTGTCCTTGTCGATTTTCTTATAGATACAAGGCTCATGGACATTTTGATCAAAGTCATAAGATTTAACAACCTGGTCAAATATTATGTTCCATGATCTGGATGCTTGCTTAAGTCCATAAAAAGACCTTTGGAGTTTGCAAACCCGTTTCTCTTTGCCTTATTCTATGAAACCCTCTGGTTGTACCATAAAGATACTTTCATCAAGGTGACCATTCAGAAAAGTCGTTTTGACGTCCATTTTCCAAATCTCATAGTCAAAATGAATGGCAATGGATAAGAGGATCCTAATTGATTTTAGCATGGCCACAGAAGAAAATGTTTCTTCACAATCCACACAGTCTTTCTGTGTGTAGCCTTTAGCTACTAGCCTCACTTTGAAAGTCTCTACTTTCCCATCAACTCCTTTCTTTCTCTTGAATATCCATTTGTACCCAATGGGTTTTATATCTTAAGGCGAATCTACAAGTTCTCAGACTGAGTTGGAGTACATCGACTCCATCTCTAGTTTCATAGCTTCAAGCCGTTATTCCTTATCAGAATCATTCATCGCTTGACTGAAAATCAACAAGTCATCAGCATTGTCATCAGATATTGCAACTTATGCTTCTCCGAATCCACTATAACAAACAAGTTATCTTCCAACTATCCCACTACGACGAACTATTATAGTATCCTGGTTTGGAATTGTGATTGATTTGCACTCATGCCAAGACCAAATCTGATAATCAAATGATCAATCTAACTGATAAAATCACATATATATATGCCAATGCCTTAATATCACATATTTCACGCTTGGATTAAAGTGAACATTTATGGCACATAGTCATTTACACAATCTGAAGAATGTCAATTGATCATATCAATCGATCACAACAAATCAATCAATGTAAATTTGTTTCAATCTTATTATCATCTCATTCAAGAACAAAACTTAAATTCTAAAAACTATAAATTTAAAGTATTACAAAGAACCTATACCCAACAAAACAATATGGGTATACATTGAATCTAATTAGAAAATTAAGAACAAAGCCAAAAACTAAGAGAACCATGTAGTTAATGATCAATCTCATTCAACACATTCATTCAACATATTCAAAAGATAATAGAAATAATAACAACCCTTAAGCTCACTCATAAAACATGTGCTCTACGTGTTCATATATTCAAAATAAACATAGATCACATTCATGACACATGATCTCAACCATGTATCTAATACCAATTGTTGGTTTTTGATCATGTGATTGACAGTGCAATGGAAGCATGAGATAATATTTTAATTCGATAATAACAACTATTAAAGCATAAGAACGAATCACTCTAGGAACCATATATAGAATGAGATCTTTCTCATGCGCATGAATCTGAATAAAATAGAAACTTACAAATACCTTTTCTAGGTGTAAAACACGTGTAGATCAAATAGCGTCTTAGCCTCCTAACCCACCATCTTCCATATAGTGGCTCGCATAAAGAGAAAGAGACAGGTGGATGTCAATGCAATTTGGTAGGATATACAAGAACACACTTTTTAATCTCAACACATGAGAAAGTGTTCTTCTCACAATTCAGAGAGAACTAAGTTCTCTATATTTATCTCTTGGAAAAATAATGTGAAAATGCATCTGATGTCTTTTTCTCATGTTATTATGTTATATTAATATAACAATCAACATAAGACATATCCCTAATCTCATTGGGCCTCTGCATGGGCCACAATCCATTTGGATTGTGGTTGGCCCCAACTACAGGGCTTTGTTCCCTGTGGTATTTTATCTTTATAAAATGCTATTTGTTGGCCCTTTATCATATTATTTTATGCAGTATACAATTACACCACAAAATTAAATATGATTAAATTAATTTTCAATAAAAAAATAATTTCACAAAAGTATCAATATAATTTTGTTTGACATTAAATATTATTTCACAAATAATATTAATTTGCGAGATTAAAAAAAATACTTTATTATTTTTAATTATTTCTTTTTAATACAAAAATTCTACCTCTGTGTTATCGAGCTAGTACGTGGACAATATGGACCCGTAGTTCTAAGCTCCAATAATGTAATTTATTTCACTAACTCTTAGTTCCATTAATTAATTTATTAACTATGAATTATTTCACTAGAAATTAATAGTTGAACTCTCAAAACTACAATCTTATATTATTAGAAGTTATAACTATAAAGTCGTCTATTGATTTAGTCATTGCATGAGTTATGACCCTCTCCTAGTTGTTCATAATTAGAGCTAGGTCTTAATGTCCGTTAAACTCTTTAATTATATGTTTATCAATTAGTTCCATTGATCCTCTAATGAACATTTTCTATAGATTTAATTATATAATGAAATTTCTGTTCTCTAACAGAAATTGAGTGCTCTATGTTCAAGCTCTGAATCAACACTAAGAGGAACAACTAATATGCTTTCATTTAAGTAAGGAGAAGATTCCATATCTTAGAATTATGTCCCATCCCACTTGCAGTTCTACGACTCCAAGATATCATGAATTCGGTCGTAGGAATATTGAAACTTACCCGATAAGTCAAAAGTAATAAAATCAAAAATAGGAGTTCATTACCCACTTTAGGATTGAGGTCAATCCTAAAACGACCATCGATTGATGAATAATGAACTTCTATATTTTAATGGAGATTATAAAAAAAAAATTCTTTCATTGTGTCTCAATCTAATACAATCTATATTGCATTCGGTACCTTTATCTCTTTGTGTCGCGACGCTTAACTGTAACACCCTGGATAACCAAGACCATTACATTGTGTGTTTAAAATAGTGCAAGACTCGCTAATCAAGTCGTTTGAACATAAATGTATTTGTAAGGTCAATTGCCAGGTTAAGGTTAAAAGGTTTTGATCGTAAAATGGTTGACTTTCATTAAAATAAGAGTTTGATACACGGGATCCCAAAAATAATATTTACAAGGTGGTTACAACCCTCAAAAGAAAATGTAACTGCAACCAGCCTAAATGGCAAAATATAAAATTTTTCTCTAATCCCTCTAAATCCCTTGGCCGCGGGGGTCGAGCAGCTGCCGATGTACACCCCGCCCCCAAAGCTCTCCAACTCATGGCTGGCCCAGCTTTCCCTTGCCTTTACCTACACCATGTAGCACCTGTGAGCCAAGAATAAACAAGAAAACCAAATTGAACAAGCATAGATAACAACAAAGTGCATATTAAACTTTAGATCAACCAGTTTAATTAACAACAGAGTACAAGTAACAAATTAGGCAACAATGAATAGATTCATCCAAGCATATAATTCAATCTTAATACAATTAATCAGGGGACAATGCCCTCAGGCCAAGCCCTTTAGTTATTCAATTGATCCTGACTCGCTGAGGCCAAGCTGCGTTCAATACACTTAACATCAGCCCCGGCTCCGCTAGGCCGGACCTTCATATCAAACATAACAGATATACAGGTTGTGAAACACTCAATGGAAATTAGTACGAGCTAACCTGCCTATCCAGATATTTCCAATAACAAATACATTTATAACCTTGCATATATTCACATACAAGGGAATCTCAGTCCCATTCACAACTCAGGTGCAATTTTCTTACCTCGAAGCCTGAGCGGAGGATGTGGAGCTGTCCCGAGCACGATCCTTAATCCCGAGCCTTAACGATAACCCTAGTCACAAGTGATAATGGATAACGATTAAAATCTAATCAAACTAAATGCTTTGAAATAAAATACTAGCCTCTGAACCTTGAATTCTACTAAACCGGGTAGTAGAATTTGTTCCGAGCGCTTAGGTTTAATTCCCCTAGCCTAAAATCCAATTTTAGCTAAGGCTGCCTAGGCGGGCTGCGACCTGGCACTAAGGGTCACGGCACGCTCCCAAGTCAGTGACGCCGGCCCCTAGTCCCAGAGGTAGGCGGGCCGTGACTTGCCCTATAGGGCCTTTTGGGTCACGCGAGCCGTGACTCCCATGGACTGGGTCACAACGCACCCCTGCAAACCCAGAAATCCCAACTTCTTCTGCATTTTTCCCCAACTCAAAACCTCATAATTCAACATTAAACATATACCCAAGCCAATACTAGGTCCATAAATCTTAATATTACCTTCCAAACAATACCAATAGCTCAAAACATTAGTTCAATCTTCCTTAAATTCTAAATTCAGACACTCCCTCAAGTATCCCTAAACATGCTCAAAACCCAACTAGAAATTCAACAGATTAGAACCTAAAATCTTACCTCAGTAAATAGCTTTAATCCTCAGCAATTCCTTGATTGCTTCTAGCTTAATTTCCCCAGATTTCCCAGCTCAATTCTCAGGCTTTTCTTTCAACAACTTCAAAACTTCCAAGGCACAAGAGAAGGAGAGGGAGAACGTGAGAGCAAGAGAGAGAGAGAGAGAGAGAGTGTTTGACAAATATTTTATGGTTCAGGCTATTTCCTGATGCCTATTTTACCATATCCTTAACAATAAAGACCAAAATACCCCCTTACACTAACTCAGCCCCTTTGTTGCCCATAAGGGCAGAACGGTCATTAGCCCAAATTCCCGCTAATTCCTCGAGTCATCCTACAAATTCCTAATTAATCTGAAATGCCCAACTAATTACCAAAATACTTACTCGTTACTCGATAAATCCCAAATATATGTTAAACTTCCCAAAATAACCCTAGGCTCACCCCGAGCCGGGTATTAAACCTTACTGTGACTATTCCGCTAATCTGCTCACAAGGATCGCCTCAAGCCGTATATTACAAATATATCCATATCATAATGTGGTCCCAACCATTTAACACATATAATTGCATTTATGCCCTCAATGGACCAAAATTACAAATATGCCCTTAAAAAAAGAACGGGCCTACATGCATATTTAATACCCGTAAACATGCATATAAAGCTCCCACTATACTTAGCGATTACAAACAATTTTTATATTATTATATTGAATTAAATCCTCTTGTATAAATATCATTATACATATACTTAATTCGAGACAACATCAATAATATTGGATCTTCATGATAAATGACATGTATAATTAAATACAAATATGAGTGCAAAATATTAACTTTATTTAATTAAAAGTAATCGTTCATACAAAAATATGCTTTAAGGGTAAAAATCCCAACAGCTTACACATCGTCTCCCCATGTTCTTCTTCTCCCTTCTTGGATTAATAATAAAAACCTTATTAGACTAGTCTTAGTTGAAGGGGGAAGAAAAAGAAAACTAAAAGATCTAAAAAGTATTGACAAATGCCACCAAACTAAACCATAAGAACTTGATATTTTAAGAATCATACCTCATAAGAACACGACTAGACTTAAGATACAATCAGTGATACCCACAACGTACCACCTCCGTAGACCACGTGCCGAGTGCAAACCTGTTGGGTTTTATGCCCTTATAAAACTATGTCGGACATGTAACACGATTTTATATTGTGAATAAAAGAAGTATAAATCATTTAGTTTGACAACCGTGTTGATTGCTTATTTTATTACATGATTATTGGAATAATACAAATATTTATAAAATCCCACTACTACAAAAAAGGGAAATTGTGTCAGTCAACGCAGTTGACTGACGCTGTTGACCAAGAATTAGTATTTGTGGCAGTTGGGCACTACCACAAATGAGGGGGCAATTGCGTCATAACGTACACTGACGGTGTTTAATGGGGCCGTTTGCATCGGTGGGCCACTGACGCAAACGGGCCGTTAACAGCGTTAGTGGCCCACTGACGGTAACGACCCATTTGCGTCAGTGCCCCACTGGCGCAAACAGTCCATTATTGTCAGTGGGCCACTGACGCAAATGGCCCATTTTCTAAATAAACCCCCATCGTCCCCAACAGACTCCATTATACCTAAAATTTCAGAAACAAAAAACTCAAGAAACCAGCGGCACCCCCTTCGACTTTTGCTCATTTTGGTACGTTTTGATCAATTTTTTTGTCAATTTTAATGTAAAAATAATGATTTATATATGTTTATGAAACTTATATATAGTTTTTTTTTTATTTTTTTGTATAGATTTTGTATTTTTGAAGATTATTGTTTGGAAACCCATAAACTTTCTTGGTTTTTTGGGGGTTTCTACTTCAAGAACCCACATTGCTCAATTACCACAAGTAAGTGCAATTTTATCAATTTTTATGATTTAAATTAATTTTTTGTGATTTTTTTTATAAATTTACTATATTTCGGATTTTTAATGTTTTGGATAATTTTATATTAATGATTATGTAATTGTTTTAGGTTTAAACTTTGCATTTTAATATTTTTATAATTTTTTTATTATAATTTCTTTATTTTTTATTAACTTTTTTTAAAATTTAATTTAATTTCGAATTTACTTATGTAAATGAGTATATATATATTAATGTATATATTTTGTATAAGTTTCATTTATTAATTGTTTAGTTTGATTATTATTAGTAAATTTTTGTTTATATTTTGTTAACTTTTTAAATTTATTTTTAAATTTTGGGTTTAATTGGTTAAATATGTATACATTAAAATTGTTTGTTTTTTAAGTTATATTTTATTAATGATTTAGTTAGGATATTTATAGTCGATTTTTCTCTATGTGATTTGTTAACTTTTTTTAAAAAATATATTTTATTTCGGGTTTAAGTATATAAATGAGTACATATAACAAATTATTTGTTTTCTTTAAGCACTTTATTGTTTATTTAGTTACAATATAGCTTTACTATATTTTTTTTATATATTTTTTCAACTTTTTTATTATTATTTTTTTGTTTATTATTATATTTGAGTATGTATTTTGTTGACAACTTTGTTGGTGAGATCAAGCTTTGGAGGATTTTATATTAGAGGTAATATTTTAAACCTTAATGTATAATTAAGATATTGAACTTAGTGGAATGTACAAATTATAAAATAGTGGAGATAGGTTGTGAGATTGTGTGTTGTGGTAATATATGGCTGTAATTATGCATGTTTGATTGATTAATTGGTTTGTTGTGTTTATGTGATGAATATAGGTTTATTTAAATTTTGGGAAATATGATAGAAATTGGGGAAATGCTGCCCAATTTTTTTTTTTTTTAAGATTTAGTAATTTGAGAATTATGCATGTTTGATTGATTTGTTGGATATTTTGGTCTATACCATGTGTTGCATAAATGCACATTTTAAATTTGGGAAATGTGATAGAAATAGGGGAAATGTTGCCCAATTTTTTATAGACATATTGTTTCCTTTATTTACTTGCCAATTAAGTAATCCACGAACTTAATTTTTAATGTTTGTTGCTTTGTTTGTTTGTTTTTTGTGTGTGTGTGAAGTTTGACAATAGATAGAGATTGGATGTCAGCGGATAGGTTATCCGTGAAATATAGGAATGGAGTTGAGTTTTTATTGAAATTTTGTGCAAGAAATACTTAATCTCCTAATAGTATTCCTTGTCCATGTGTTAAGCGTGGTAACATTGTGAGGATTCCGATTTTTAAAATAAAAAACCACTTATTTAGGAATGGAATAGACAAAAGTTATAAGTATGGTTTTTGCACGGAGAAAGAATAAAAGTCACTGATGAGGGACCATCTAAGAATAATAAGTATTTTGATGTGGATTACGAAGTTGATGATATTGCAGAAATGATTGATGATGCACAATATGAATCACATATGGATCCAATTAAATTTAAGCCAATCTTAGAAGATGCTGAGAAACCTATTTTCCCTAATTGTACAAGGTTCACTAAATTATCAGTACTACTTAGGTTGTATAACTTAAAAGCCAAACATGGGTGGAGTGATAAGGAAATGACAGAGTTGTTAACATTTTTTGGAAAATTATTACCCGAAGGTAATGAAATGTCGTTTTCATTTTATGAAGCAAAGAAGACATTGCGTTTGTTAGGCATGCAATATGAAAAAATACATGCTTGTCCTAACGATTGCATCTTATATCGAAAGAGATTTGTTGATGCAATTGCATGTCCGATATATGGCGAGTCTAGATGGCAAAAGAAAAAAAAATTAGATGCAGTTAGAAAAGGTGTCCCTGCAAAGGTTTTATGGTATTTACCACCGATACCTCGTTTGGTTAGGTTGTACCGAAATGATGATCATGCTGAAAATTTAATTTGGCATGCAAAAGATAGAGTAAAGGATGGCAAGCTAAGACATCCAGCTGACTCGCCAGCTTGGAAAACAGTAGATGTTAAATGGCCAGAATTTGGCAATGAACCGAGGAATATTCGTTTGGGTCTTTTTGCTGACGGAGTTAATCCACACAATTCCCTTAGTAGTAAATATAGTTGTTGGCCTGTAATGCTAGTCATCTGTAATCTACCGCCATGGTTGTGTATGAAGAGGAAGTTTACCATGTTGACCTTGTTGATATCTGGTCCTAAACAACCTAGAAATGATATTGATGTATACCTAGCTCCTTTAATTGATGATTTGGGCACATTGTTGTATGAGGGGGTTAATGCTTACGATGCTTATAAGAAAGTAAATTTTAATCTTAAAGTAGTGTTGTTGTGGACTATTAATGATTTTCCCGCCTTAGGTAATCTTTCTGGATTTAGTGTAAAAGGGTACAAGGCATGTCCCATTTGTGAAGAAGGGACTCATTTTGAATAATTAAAACATTCTAAAAAGATTTGTTATGTGGGAGACCAAAAGTTCTTATCTGAAAAACATAAATTTCAAAGTTTGACAGATACCTTTAATGGTAAACCTGAATTTGGAAAGGCTCTACCACCTTTACTTGGAGGACAATTGTTAACAAAGTTGAACAAAGTCCAATGCAAGTTTTGTAAACCTAGAAATTATACAAATAAGAGAAAAAATGTTAGACGTGAAAAAACAAAGGAGGTTGTAGATGGTGCGACAGGTTGTTGGAAGAAGAAATCTATTTTTTTTAGCTTGAGTATTGGGAGCATTTGGTTTTGCGGCATAACTTGGATGTAATGCACATTGAGAGAAACGTGTCAAATAGCTTAATTAGTATATTGCTGAATATTCCTGGTCGGAGTAAGGATGGAATTAAATCTCGGTTGGATTTAAAAGTAATGGGTATATGCAGTAAGTTACAACCAGAGGTTGGTGAGAGACGAACATATTTACCTCCCGCGTGTTATACCATGTCTAAAGAAGAAAAACGAATTGTATGTCATTCTTTGTCAAATGTGAAAGTATTGGAAGATTATTCTTCAAATATTTCTTCTCTGGTAGATATGAAAATTTTGAATTTAGTTGGAATGAAGTCTCACGACCATCATACACTACTTGAACATCTTCTCATTGTAGCTATCCGTTCCGTGTTACCCAAAAAAGTTCAATATGCAATTACCAAACTATGCTTTTTCTTTAAATCTATTTGTTGTAAAGTGGTAGATGTGTCGAAGTTGGACAATCTTCAAACAAATATCATGATAACTATGTGTGAGTTGGAGTAGTATTTCCCACCTTCCTTTTTTGACATAATGGTTCATTTAATAGTTCATTCGGTGAGAGAAGTAAAATTGTGTGGACCAGTATACTTGAGATAGATGTACCCATTTGAACGGTATATGAAGGTTTCAAAAGGTTATGTTAGAAATAGAAGTAGACCTGAGGGTTGCATAGTTGAATCCTACATCATTGAAGAAACAATGGAATTCTACTCAGAATAAATATCATGTGTTGCGAGCATTGGACTATGTTTTTCTAAAATTGAGTTTGAAATAAGTAAAGGTGGTAGAGGTGGTGTTGTTTCTGAAGTAAATTAATCTGATAGAGAGGAAGCACATCGCCTAGTCTTACAAAATATTGATGATGCTCAACCATACATCGAGTAAGTTCTCATACATATGCATGGTCAATCTTATTTTTCTCTTTCATTATATTGGCAATGAATTTAGTTTGTTGATATAAGTGATTTTTCTTGAAGAGAACATTTCAATTGGATCAAGACTACTTATCCTAATAAGTCTCGGAATAAAAAATGGGTACAAGATGAACATTATCGAAATTTCAGCACTTGGTTCGAGAATGAGGTAAAATACTTGTGTTGTTCTTATTTGAGTGTTATTTTATTTTAGCTTGTTAGAATTTAATATACTTTGTTTTATTTTATTGTATTCTAGGTTCTGAATAACAACACAAACAAAGTGTCTGAAACACTAAAATGGATAGCACGAGGTCCTTCAATGAGTGTAATTAAGTATCAATGCTATTATATTCATGGTATTCAATTCAACACCATAGAACGTGATAATATTAGAAAGATACAGAATAGTGGTGTTACTATTATCGCCCAGACTTTTCAAATATCTAGTTTTAAAGATAAAAATCCCATAAATTGTGATATGACATTTTATGGGGTGATCAAAGAAATTTGGGAACTAGATTATGTGACTATTCGAATTCCTATCTTCTTATGTGATTGAGTGAAAAGTGATAATGGGGTCTAAACAGATGACTTAGGATTCACACTGGTTGACTTAAGCCGAATAGGACATAAATCTGACCGCTTTATAATGGTGTCACAAGCCAAGCAAGTCTTTTATGTTGGTGATCTAGTAGAGTCTGGGAGCGATGACATTATACTTCAACAAAAAAACATTTACCATTGATTCACCGCCTATTGATGTCACCATTGATAATGATGATGACTATATACGCGAGAATGGTGAAGGGTTGTGGTAGATAATTAAAGGTATATATATTAATTTTGTGATTTTGTTTTTATGTATTTTGTGAAGTTTATACCAGATACTATTTGTGTTTACTTAATTTCAGATTTATTTATTATGGATCCATCATATGATGAAGAGGGCGATCTGTTTGTTGATGATCATGGTAATGGTCTGGAGGGAATTAATCCTACCGCACCAACAAATACACAAGATAAGAAGTATAGGGGTAAAACGAACTGTAGTGATGTATTCGGAGCAAGAAGTAAGGGTCGCAATTATGAGGTAGAGTACAATCATTTTGGTCGAGCGATGGGAAAAAGGGGGATCAAGATGAACAGCACCATCGGTCTTCTATCATGCACAACCCATCCTTTAGATATTGACAGTTGGAAATGAATACCGAAGGATAAAAAGGAGACTTTATGGGGTCGAATACAGGTAAGCTATAATATTAACTATTAAATTTATCATAACAAATTAATATATTGAAAAAAGTTTAATATTTTTGGGTTCGTTTGTGCAGACTACGTTCAAACTTCCAAATTCTTCTAAAACAGACGTCCTCAAAGAAGCAGGAAAAACATGGAGAAACTGGAAAACAAGACTAACAAAAGATCTTATTTATGTATATAAGAATTTAGCTCCTGAGCTTCTTGCCAAGTCGCCATCAGACTACATCGAGTATTACAAACTTGAAGATTGGAAAAAATTTGTTGCAAAAAGACTAACCCCAGATTGGGAAGAGATGAGAAAATAAAAACAAGATGCTCGGGCTCAGAACAAGTATCCACATCACTCAGGGCGTGGTGGTTATGCACTGGTAGAGCAACAAATGCCAGGCGTTTGCGTCAGTGGGGCACTGCCACAAATTCCAGATTTGTGACAGTGCCCCACTGACCCAAATGTCACTCTGGTTTGCGTCATGGGCAATTGCGTCACATATCAAACTGACGCAAAAACTCAATTGTGGCAGTTATAAACTAACGCAAATGGATTTTTTTTGTTGTAGTGTCCCAAACACAGAAATAGTTACAAGTGGATTATAATTATAATTATAATTATATGTTCAAAAGAATGTCTCTTAAGATTAAGTTAGTGCTTTGGATTTTCACTGATCTGGTAATCTACAATATGTTCTACTTTTACATTCGGGGTGTGATGTCTTATCCAAGGAATTAAACAAGTAGATAAGATCAGATGTATATGGGTTCATTGGACTAGGACTAATATTGATTATTGATATATAAATAAGTATCGTTGTTATTATATCCAATCAATTTCACAATGTTGACCATAGCTCAAGTTGATCTTAATTCTAAGTGATAATATTATGCTAATTATATTATTAAAATCTTTTGACTTGTTCATTACCAGCTTACCCTACAATTGTTGGATCTTGGAATTTAAATTTAGATGCATGCTCCCTATTATTTTTCAAAAAAAATAATAGAAACATACAATAGCATGTCATATATATGAAGTTCAAATACATAAATTAAAACAAACACAAAGATGTAGAAACTTACAAATATGCAGCGGAACAATGACACATTCCTTTAGATTCTCTAACATTTGATTCCTTGTGGTAGCAGGGTATTGCGAAGAATCTAAATCGCTTAAATTATGCCAAAGTCTTCCAAGCCTATCTATAAATTATGTCTAACAAAGAGTGGGCAAGTTCTCAACACATGAGATAAAATTAGAGAGGGAAGAACAAGAGAATGAGAGGCCAAGAAATGATTAGATTATCTAGGTTTTCACTTACCCAATGAATCAACTGAGACTAACTTATGGAAATCCTAGATATCACATTCTTTATATGGTCAACATAATGGAATTTATTGAAATTTAAATTAATTAAAATAATAAACAAAATATCAAAGCCATGGGCTCCCACAAATGGACTTGGACCCAATCTCTTTGTTTTGAATTTAAATCTCAATTGGGCCTAAATTAAAAACATTTTTATTTATTTATTTATCTTTTAATAAATTAACTAAATCCTTATTCAAATGAACTAATTATAATTTGAAACTTGATTTAATATTATTTATTTATATTGTCACCAATTTATCAATATTAATAAATTTGCCAAGAGATTCTCTTTTATTCTCAAATTCTTATTACATGTAAATATCACTAAATTGACCTAGTCAATTTGATATTTCTAATTGATAATTAAATCAATTGTTTGAAACTATTAAACTTTATTTGTTAAGAGACGACATGGGGACTATGGATCAATGAATACAAGCTACAATAAATTCCCATGAGTTTATTTATTAAATAAATCTTCTCACAATTTATTAATTCCTTATGACTCCACTATAGATTTGGAATTGAAATCTTCAGCACATAGAACGTATTTTCTAAACCACAAATAAATGATCCATTGTTATAGCCATCATAGTAAGTCAATCCTTTATCGATGATTTACTAACGAGGTGGGTGCAAATTACCATTTTACCCCTCATCGATATTTTATCCTTAACTCCCACTAAGTTCCTTATAAATGATATTTCCATGAACTTAATCATAGAAATGAGATTTCAATCATTTAATCTTTTGAACAAAGAAATTAACGATAGCATCTTATCACTTCTCATACAGAAGTTATAGATTTCATATCTATTAATAATACTCTCACTCAGTTACACTACTAAATCTCCAAGATGTAAGTATGGGCTAGGCCATAAAGTAAGCTGGTAACAAACAAGCCAAAATATTTAAATAATATAATTAGTAGAATATTATCACTCAGAATTAAGATCGACTTGACCTATGGGTTGATATTACATGTGAAATAAAAAAAAAATAAGTGTTAAAATACAAGGAAGGTATGAACACTTAGTGAATTTCACATAGTGAAGATGTGAAATTTGAATTTCAAATATAGGCACTTTAAAAATGTATTTTTGGGTCCAAAGTGATGCATGGAGGTATATAAGGGTCCCCAAAAAGTTTGTTAGCATTTGGAGCATTTTTAGGACCTTTGAATGAGAAAAAAACAAAAGAGGATCGCCACCCAAGTTGTAACGCCCTAATTTCTCATAATATTATCGAGAACACAGCGTTGGATCATAAATATAAATATTGCTCCTTTTATTTAAGAAAATCATAATAAGCATATGGATCCCATGTCTTTACAAAAATAAAATAAGGTTTGTAACAAAATTAAAGAGTAACATTCAAATATATATATAAAAAAATAAAGATACTTAAAAAATGCTTTAAAACTAAAATGATAGGCCCGTTGATCATTCCTCGACTACATGGTCCCCACGAATGCATCACTAAGCTCTTAGGTTCCACTCACCACCGACCATTCTAACCTAAATTATCTGCACATAAACATCATAAGGAGTGAGCTTCTAAGCCTAGTAAGGAAAATACAAACAAACAAATCAAATAATCACATAGCAATAACATTCATACCATCAGTTCATAACAACACTAATTTATACTAAGCATACAAGATCAAAATATATCATAGGTCATAGGTCATAGTCATAGGTTATAATAACAAGAAAGGTTTAAGAAAAATATAAGTGCTTATACAGGGGTGACAATTAAGCCCCGGACATAAGTCCGTCATACAATTTTGGAACTGGGCCTACCGGACATCATTTAGGTCTGTCATACATTTATGAGCACCTTAGGTCCAGCAACACTTATCTTCTTTTTGTACCTGAAATGTTAGGGTCATACATATCACAAACTAGGTCATAAACTAAACTACCTAATTTTCCTAACATTGACTGTGGAAAGTGAAGAAAAGAGATTGCTTATGCTAATAGATCTCACGCAAACCTTACATATGACATAAAAGATTTAGATTAGAGACTTATAATAAGACTATACTTCCAAGAATTCTAAACCTCATAAAGTCATACCTTCACCCTAGAACCAAAATATCAATACTTCAAAATCCCGAGCCTTCACAACAATGCCTATCTCAATAAATAACACCAAGAGCTTGAGAGCTATTTCGAAGTTGTGAGAAAGTGAAGAGCATAAAAGGTCTATTTATAGGGTTAGAGTCCCAACTTCTCTCCTAATTCTACTCCAACTACTCTCAAATTTGAAATTTAAATAAAATAGAATCATAACTTTTGAGAGAATATCTCTACATTATCATATTAGTATTTTTATTAAATAATTGAGGAATTATCTAGCCATCAAACTACCTAAGAAAGAATATCTCAACCTCTAACTACCTTCCCTTTCTATCTCTCTTCCACATCATCTCCCTCTCTCTCTAAAATTAAAGAGATAAAAAATTACCTTTCCTATAAATCTCATAACTCTACACTCACTTGTAGTAAAATCAACATAACTGGAGCTGCAGGAGTCCGATTTAGACAATCTTTATACCATTGGAAATCTAATTCAAATATATACACTTTTTTAGAAATACATGTTTTCCAAAATTATAATATAACTGGGTCAAAAACAAGTCCGATTTTACAGTACCCTAAAGTTACGAAATTCTATTTAATTATCTAATTCACGATAAAATAACAACCTAATCCACAAATATCTTAACTAACCATAAAATAACATCCTAATCTAAAACCAACCATAAATAATAACCATGGAGATAAAATAACAACTTAATCCACAAATATCTTAACCAACCATAACTAATAACAAACTCTAATTCTCTAGGCTGATTTCAAATTTACTATGCCCAAAATCTTATTGGGCTTTAGGACTTTATGTAGAATCGATCCATAGCAATTCTTAATACATAATTAATTTATTCTTATGCAATCACCAATTTTTACACAAACAAGACTACTAATATCATAAAAATTAATAATAGAATAATAGCTAAAACAAAACTCGGGTTTTACAATCTTCCCCCCTTAAAGGAAATTTTGTCCTCGAAATTATTACATACTAAAAACCTCAGGATACCATTCCCTTATATCTTCCTCCAATTCCCATGTTGCCTCTCTTTCAGTGCTATTGCTCCACAAGATTTTAACTATAGGGATACTTTTGGACCTTAGCTCCTTAGTTCCTCGCTTTAGAACGCGTACTTGCCGTTCTTCAAATCTGAAATCTTGTTTCAACTCTAGAGCCTCATAATTGAGCACATGTTATGGATTTGATACTTACTTTCTCAACATAGATATATGGAAAACATTATGCGTTTAAGATAATGATGGCTGAAAAGCCAACCGATATGCTACTTGCCTTACTTTGTCCAATGTCTCAAAAGGACCTATAAACCCCGGGCTTAACTTTCCTTCCTTTCCGAAATGCATATCCCCTTCATCTGAGATACTTTGAGAAAGACTTGATCGCCTATTGAAAACTCAATGTTTTACCTCTTAGCGTCAGCATAACTCTTTTGGAGGCTTTGAGCGGCAAACATTCTTTGTCTAATCTTTTCTACCGCTTATGTTGCTTCTCTTAGAGCTTCAGGTCCTAAATATCATCTTTCACCAACCTTGTCCCAATGAAGTGGTGATCGACACTTCTGTCCATATAGCATCTCATAAGATGCCATGCCTATCGCTTCTTGATAACTGTTGTTGTAAGAAAATTCTATTAATGGAAGATACTTGCTTCATGATCCTGAGAAGTCTAGTGCACACGCCCTCAACATATCTTCTAATATTTGTATGGTGCATTCTGACTGGCCATCGGCTTGAGGGTGAAATGTCGTACTTAACTTTAACTTAGTGCCCATTACACGTTGTATACTTTCCTAGAAGTTTAAGGTAAAAACTGATCCTCTATCAGAGACTATCATCTTTGGAAATCCATGTAGTCTTACTATCTCTGCCACATAAAGTTCTGCGTATTGCTCTACGTTGTAAACTATTCTTACTGGCAAGAAGAGTGCAGATTTTGTAAGTCTCTCTATGATCACCCACACGGAGTCATGCTGCTTGGTGGTCTTTGGTAACCTCGTCACGAAGTCCATTGCTATATCTTCCCATTTCCATTCGGGAATCTCTAACGGTTGCAATGTTCCAACAGGTCTCTGATGTTCAGCCTTAACTTGTTGACATGTAAGGCAATTTTTCTACAAATTCTGCTATGTCCTTCTTCATTCCCAACCACCAGTACATTGTCTTGACATCATTTTACATCTTGGTCGACCCCGAATGAAGTGAATACGAAGTGGTGTGTGCTTCTTGCACAATACTATCTCTTAATTCATCTTTGTTTGGCACACACACTCGGTTTCTATATCGTAGTGTTGCCCTCTTATTAAGAAGAAGCTCATCCTCTTGTTGTTTCTCCTTAATTTCCTCCACTAGTTTTGACTTGATCGTGAGGTCAACTAGTTTTCCAGTTATTAACTCCATTTCGGACTTCTTAATATCATATTGTAAGTATTGTGCTATCCCCTTAAGTGTAGATATTCTTCCGAAACTCTGTCTACTAAGTGCGTTTGCCACGACATTACCCTTTCCCAGATGATACAAAATCTCACAATCATAGTCCTTTCCTAGCATCAACCACCTCCGTTGCCTCATATTGAGTTCCTTTTGCGTAAAGAATTACTTTAAACTCTTGTGGTCTGTATAGATTTCATATTTTTCTCCATACAGATAATGCCTCCAAATCTTTAGAGTGAAAACCACCGCTGCTAATTCCAAGTCATGGGTCGGGTATCGCTGCTCGTACTCTTTTAGTTGTCTTGAGGCACATGCGACTACTTCCCCGTCTTGCATCAAAATGCATCCAAATCCTTGCTTTGACGTGTCACAGTATACTACAAATTACCTTTATCATTAGGGATGCATAGAATTGGGGATGATATGAGCTCGTCTTTTAATGTTTGAAAACTTTCTTCACACTTCTCTGTCCATGTGAACTTCTACTGCTTCCATGTTATATTTGTTAAGGGTGTAGCTATTTTGGAGAACCCTTCAACAAATTGTCTATAGTATTAGGCTAAGGCCGGAAAACTCCTCACCTCAATGGCAGTCTTAGGCTTGGGCCAGTCCTTCACTACTTCATTCTTTGCTGGATCTACTTCTACACCATTTTTAGACACAATGTATCCTAGAAATGCCACGTTCTCTAGCCAGAATTCACATTTCTTAAACTTAGCGTAAAATTGATGAATTTTTAGCCATTCCAACATCACTCGCAGGTGTTCTTCGTGCTCGTCTTTTGTCTTTGAGTAGATCAATATGTCTTCTATGAATACCACTACGAATTTATCCAAGTAGTCCTTAAATACTCAGTTCATAAGATCCATGAACTCGTAGTGTCCATATCTAGTCCAAAAAGCTGTTTTTGGGATATCTTCTTCTCGTACTCTTAGCTAGTGATATCCTGACCGTAAATCTATCTTCGAGAACACTATGGATCCTTGTAGTTGATAAAAAATATTGTCCATTTGGGGCAAAGGATATGTGTTCTTGATCATCACTTTGTTTAGTTCTCGATTGTTGAAGCACATCCTCATGTTCCCGTCCTTCTTCTTGACAAAAAGCACTAGTGCACCCCAAGGCGAATAGCTTAGACTGATGAAACCCTTTCCTAATAGATCCTGCAGTTGTATCTTTAAATCCTTTAACTCGGTAGGCACCATTCTATAGGGAGCTTTCGAGATTGGTGCTGTCTCTGGTGCCAACTCTATTTCGAACTTGATTTCTATACTCGAAGGTAATCCTGGTAGATCTTCTGGAAACACCTCGGGAAATTCACATACTATATGTGCATTTTTTGGTTTGAGCTGCGTCTCTCTCAACTTGTCCACCACACTGGCTAAAAATTCCTGGCAACCGCTACTGATTAAATGTATTGCTTTGAGAGCTGAGACTATTGGTATGCGAGTTCGAGAAACTTCTCCTTTGAATGAGAACTGTTCTTCGCCTTTTGTTTGAAAGTTGACTGTCTTACCCTTACAGTCTATCGTTTCCCCATGTTTTGCTAACCATTCCATGCCTAATATTACATCATAATCCTTAAGGTCTAACTCGATCAATTCTACTGGTAACTCTCTTCCTTTGATTCTAACTATAACACTGAGCACCCCTTTACTATATAGCATTCTTTCCCCCAAGGGTAGTTCCTTAGCAAACTTATCTCTAAAAAGTTTGCATGGTTTATCTAAGCTATCAATCATATTCATAGAAACAAAGGAATGTGTAGCTCCAGAATTGAATAAAACATTTAATGGTTTTCCAGAGATAGTGATACAACCTGATACCACTGTATTGCTAGTTTCCGCCTTACATTTTGTAAGAGCGAAAACTCTGGCTAGTACTAGCTTATCATCTTTCTTTTGGTCCATCGATTTTGGAAAATCCTTTTTGAGATGACCCTCTTCTCCACAACTGAAGCATCCTTTGATCTTATATCGACATTCTCCTGAATGCTTTCTCTTACAGATAAGGCATTGGGGACACTCCACATAAGGCTTCTTGCTTTCGTTGCCTTTTGGTGCAGTCTTTCCTTTATTACCAGCCTTTTGGTTGTGACTATCGTCATGTTTCCGCTTGTGATCATTCTATTCATTATTTTTAATTCTAGCGACTCTCTTGGCCACACCTTCTTTTCAAATCCGGTCTTCTTCCTGTTCAGCCTCTAAGGCTATTTCCAACATTTCTGCATTTGTGGTTTTTCCCCGAGTTAGTTTCGTGTCCTGGGCTATCATAGGTTTTAGTCCCTTCACGAGTCTTTGAATTCTTGGCGTCTCGGTGGGTACCATGTCCGCTGCAAACTTAGCCAGTCTATCAAATTTCTTGGCATAATCTGTTACAATTGAATTCCCTTAAGTAAGCGTGATGAATTCGTCCACCCTTGTGGCTAGAATCGCTGGATTGTAATTGTAACATCCCAAATTTTTAAGACTCAATAAAGCGAAAATATAAACATTTTCATGTAACAAAATGTCTCCAAAACCCGTATAAAAAAAACCTTTTAAAAGTTGTATGGCCATACTTAACATTTAATACAAACATAGTTTATGAAGAGTAAAATGAGCCTAGTTTATGAAAATAGAACAACATTTCCAAAAACAAAACAGCTTCCCAAAAGGTCAGTCCACGTGTACATTCACAAGGTAGACTCCAGCGCTCACTGCTATGCCTTGCCCTTGTTCTTACCTACAACAGGAAACAACTAGGTAAGTGAAGATGCTTAGTAAGTTCAACTTTAAAACAAAAGCATGCAGAGAAGACAGGTAGTCATTGACCAAGTTACTGTCCATTGATAACAATAGCTCACAAAATTAGGGTTCCGGATCTATCCAGACCCTAAGCAATTAATTTCAAGAACGCAAAAGCATCCTGGCCAACTTATGGTTATGGCTGATAACCAATGACAAACTATTTCATATAAACAAATAAATCCCTACACTCAGAAAATCCCAGAGCAAGCAGATATAATATATCACAATATAATTCGAGACCAACGCTCGACAATTTCCAACAATTCGGGTGTATCATGCCCTCCAGCATAATTGCAAATGTGTAAGAGAGAACCAAGTCTCAACACTAAGATCTAGCCAATAAATATCCCCATCAACGGTAACTATCGAGTTACCTAGGGCATTGTTACTATTCAAGAGTGTAATTGAAGTTACACGGGTTTACAGAGACTTATATGTTAATCAGTGATGCTGGTGAGCAGTTGCCCCTAGGGTGTTTAGCCTCACTCATACTTGGCAACCCCTAGTATCTCTACGCACTCTTGCTGAATGGCCAATATTCACAGTTACTTTCCGGGAATAACTTATTAGAGCACTTGCTTGGGTTCTAACCGTTCAATGTTTAAGTAAGCATGAGGCTCCCTAGGTGGTGCCTCTAGGTTTAAACTAGCAATCCTCACCTCTTGGCCACTTGTCGCGGTAGTGAATCGGGAATAATAAAATCAAACAAGCAGTGTGACGGGGATCAACCGTCTCTGATATGACGGATATCTATCGTTCATATTTTCCGAATCAACACCTACTAGACTAACGTCTATATGCAAACTTTCTACGACAGTGTATATATGTGCATGTGTCCCTATACTAACAGACAATACAATAGTCATTCCATGTTGTAGCCACATAATAGAAGTTGACTTACTTTGAGACCTTAGCTCTCAGCAGGATTTCACCCTCCAATGTATAGTCCAGTTATGCTTAGCCAATACTGTAATTATCCATACAGTATACTCAAATTAATTATGACACTTCATAATTCATTATTATTATTTTGGGTAGTTTGGTCATTTTAAAAATCACTTGTAAGGATTAAAGATCCTTATTTGGTTTTAAAACCATTCAAGAAATTCGTATTCAAAAATTTGAGACTAAACCCTAAGTCTCTGGGAGACCTAACCTATGGTCTCGATACTTAGGCTCGGGTATCGCAATAATATTTTTCCACAATCCGCTAAAAATCTTATTCTTTAAAAGTTTCGCTATTAACCTGTACTTTCAACAATCGATTAAATATATAAAAGATTTTAGCCGGTATTATATCCAGAAAATACTAATTAAATTTCTTAATTATTTTTCAAGAAAGTAAACTCTTAATTTTTCTTAAGGTTTTAATCTCTAAAAACTGTTTTAAGAAAACAGCCTAATTTTAACTTAATTAGGAAAACCGTTAATAATTTCATATCTTGACTAGTTAATTTTCCGAAGTCAATTAATCAAGTTTACTTACTAGAAAAATAATTTACTTAATTATTTTCTTAAAATATCGGGTTTTTAAACCCTCTTTTAATTTATCAACTTATTAATAAATTAAATCTTTTATTTTTAGAAAGAATAAAAATTATTTAATAAAAATAATTCTCGCTAATCTCAAAGTGGTATTTCAGGTCAAAATGTTTTTAAGACTTACCAATTTTTTATCTTGCCATATGCAAAAATGTACTTTGATCTTAAGTTCCAAAATCTCATTTTTGCACTAAGTGTGAAAATCTCATTTTTCACATTTTTAACTACATACTTTGTTAGGTCATAACTTGAAATTTACTTACCCAATTGCTACCAAAATTTTCAATTCCATATTTGGTATGCCATTTAGGTCATTGTGAAATCTAAGGTCAAAAGGAGCATTTTTTATTGGTGAAAATATTTTCCAAACATTGAGGTAAAAATGACCTTATTTTCAAGTTCTTATTTTTTTTCCAAACTTTGGCATTTAATTACTCTCAAACCAATCAATATTTTGTTACAAAAATTTACAGTATAATACTAGGTTATGCCAAGAATATGTCCACCAAATTTTATAAAAAACTGAGTTCATTTGACCTATACAGTGGCTGTCCAAACTTGATCCCGAATTTAAGAATACGAAAAAAAAACAGGTTTTTACCTAAACTTTGAAATAGCATAACTCACTCATTTCTAAACATTTTTTAGTGTTTCAAATGCTCAATTTTATGTACTCCATCTCAAAAAAATCACAGTATAATTTAATTTTACAAAATAAATATATATTAGATGCTTGAGACCTTGGAAGTTACAGTTCAAAACATGTATTTTTGTTTTAGGGTTTTCAACAAAACCCTTAGTGATTTTGGTCCCTATTTTCAAAAATCAATACACAAGCATCATAAAAATTATAAAGAAACTACCATAGCCTTATTACATCACCTTTAAGAAACTTTAAGCATTAAATATACAAAATAATGCTTAAAAATAAAAACCATATAATAACAACCATAAAAAGAAAACTTTTTACCTCTTGTTGTTCTTGCTTTAGGTTTGGATGCTTCTACTAGCTTTGAATCCTTCAAAACTCTTTCAAAAATTTAACCAATTCCCCCAACAACATAGATAGTTAGCTATTGAAAGACCTATGGTTGAAAACTTTACAAAAGTCAAGTTTTTTGATACTTTACCTTAGGAAACTCTTCCTAGACCAAAGCTTAAGCTTCCAAGCTTTCTTAGTGTTCTTGATGGTTGAAAAGGGAGAGAACACTTGAGAGAAATTTTTTGAAGTGATGAGAGTGAGAGTAGAGAGAATGGGTCGGTTGGGTGAGGGTTTGGATGAGCATAACAACTAAATAATATCTAAACACTTGAGTGTTTTACCTTTATCACTTTGTCTCATTAACCTTTATTTAAATGAGATTAAAACTTAATCAATTTGGTCCACACAAATAACATCCTCACATGGCCGGCCACCTCTTCTCTGTATATAATTATTTTTTTATAAAGGTTAATAAATATTTCCTAAGAAGAAAATTCCAAATTGACTTTCTACAACTTTTTTCACTCGTATAAAGTTTTAGAAATAAAACTTAACATATAATAATTAAATGAAATGTCTCTCACATTTAATTTAATAAATCCGACAATACAATTTAAACTAAAGTCCATTTATAAAATAAAATTCCCCAATTCAGTAAGATTAAGCATTTAACACAAAATGCCCTAAAATTTCCATTTCCTCTTAGGTTTATTATTTTTTACCAAACTTTAATTTTTATGAATGTATTTTATGCCCAAAATATATTTGTCATAGTTTTTCATTTTATTTTCTGAGATTTTTTACCCGATTAGGATTTTTGTGTCGGTCCAGGACCGAAAGTCTTATCTTGAGTTTAATCACAAAATTCATAATTTGGCTAGAAATAACTCTTTGAAATAAATTCCAAACAAATATAATATTATTTAAATTAATATTCTTAACTCGGGGAAAAAAATCTCGACCCGAGTTGTTTAAAGGTACCCGAAATGCAAGGCATTACAGTAATACTTTTTTTTGAACACCTAAACAAACTCGTCCCATGTCATAATGTTTACATCTCGGGTTTGCTTCTCTATTTCCTACCATATGCGGGCATATTTCTTGAGTAAACTTGAGGCACACGAGACTCAATCCTCGTTCTCCAATCGCATGAGTTCTAAGATAGATTCTACCGAGCGAAGCCATTCTTCTGCTTCTATTTTGTCTGATCTGCCCTTGAAGTTTGGTGGTTGCTGCTTCCCGAAGCATTCATCTACTGCCTCGTAGCAAGGTTCTACCAACTGTAATAATTGTGCTAAAGGAATGACTTGTTGTACCACTTGGTTTTGTTGTTGTCATTTGTTTATTTGGAATTCTTCTTCTCTCCTCCTTAGCTTTGCCCTAAGACAAGCATTCTCTCTTTCCAAGTTTTTGCGAGCAGCAGCAGTTGTCGGTTCTTCTGCTTCATTAAGTGCTTCTTGCACTTCTGGTGCTGCTGGCATGTTTGGAAATTCTTCATATATAGGGATGGCAGCTACTCCTCTTCCTCACCCTTTCCCCCTTCCTCGACCTCTTCTTTCTCCTCTTTCTTGGCCATTTAGTCTTTCAGATCTTCTTAGTTCCTGCTCCATATTTCTTTTCTTTTCCCCCAAAAGAGAAAAATGTAAAAGCTAAGACTAACAAGCCTATGGTACTATTTTCTATTAGGTCCATCTATCTACTAAAAGCTACCCTATTACAATTAAGTCCAACTCGGGTAAATGGGCCTTAACAATTGAATCTTTCATGGAGGAGGGCTAGGTTTAGTATGTTGTACCTACTACTAAGGCCCCATAACTTCCACTTGAACCCAAAAGGCAGGAATTTGAACCCTTGCCTGATTAATTGTTATTAATTTTAATTAGATCCAATCTAATAATGCAAATCTAGGGATGCAAATGGGGCGGGTCGGCCCCGACCCGACCCGACCCGCCCCATTAAGGCATTTGATGCGGGTTGGGTCAGACCCACCCCAGATGTGATGGAGCGGGTCAGACATGACCCGATAAGATTTTTTTTTTCTTTTTCTTTAATAAAAGAAAGACTAATTTTTTAAAATATGTTGCAATATAAAAATAAATGGCAAAAAAATCTCTCATACTAGACATAAATGAGCTGCCTAAATTATTTTATAAATGGTCTTGCATACTAAAATTTAAAAAGAAAAAAATTAATATACTTCAAAGAAAAACATCAATTTTCTCCTCTATCTCTCTTAAATATAATTTGTCTTATTTATATATAAATATTTGGATCGTGAATCACCCTAAATAGTGGTAGTAATTAGTATTTTTAAAAAAATTCTTTATTACAAAAAAAAAAAAAAAACAACAACAAACGGGTCGGGTCGGATCTCGACCCGCCCCATTTTTGCTCCGCTTATATTCGGATCGTGGGCGCCCCGTCGGGTCGGGGCTCCGACCTGGCCCCATCTGCCGGGTATTTTTGCCATCCCTATGCAAAGAAAATGGGCTTTCACAAATGGGCTAACCCATAAGAGAGGAATTTAAACCTTACCTTTTCAATTGAATCCAAAATTCTTAACATTTACTAAACAGTGAAAAATAAAAGAAAATAACATGTTTTATTAAAATAAGAAATTATTTACAAAATATCGAAAAATTCTAAAAAAAAACATAAAAATAAAACTTAACGATGTGTTCTTATATTCATCTAATCCTCCACATCAGATTCTTCTTCTAGCATGTCCTGAGTGAAGTCCTCATAATCCTCTTCGGTGTAGATAAATCTTGAAGTGAAAGGAACATTACTAAGAAATCATTCCCTAAGATTATTTGTTAATTGGTGTACCATTTCACCTATGTCCCCATTTGGTACATTGATATCTTCAATAATTCCAAAATTTTGAGAAAACCTATCCATAAGATTATCCTCGATTTGTAAACTTTTGTCAAATAAAACCTTGTTCCATATTGTCTTTAGGGCCGGTTATTCTTCTTATTGACTTAACTTTTCTAATAACACTTGGGTCCATTGTGCTAAATTCTGAAAATAGATCATACAAGAAAACATTACAAACATATTTCGAAAATGAGTATACTTACTTGGTAGCGAGTTGGTATTTTGTAGCTTTTATGTGTATTTCATTAGAACGTTCAGGATCAATATAGTTGTGGCTCTCATACCACTTGTAATACCCTAATTTCTCATAATATTATCGAGAATACAGCGTTGGATCATAAATATAAATATTACACCTTTATTTAAGAAAATCAAAATAAGCAAATGGATCTCATATCTTTACAAAAATAAAATAAGGTTTGTAACAAAATTAAAAAGTAATATTCAAATATTAAAAAAAATAAAGATACTTAAAAAAATGCTTTAAAACTAAAATCATAGGCCCGTTGATCATTCCTCGACTATATGGTCCCCACAAATACATCACTAAGCTCTTAGGTTCCACTCACCACCGGCCATTCTAACCTCAATTATTTGGACATAAACATCATAAGAAGTGACCTTCTAAGCCCCATAAGTAAAATACAAATGAACAAATCATATAATCACATAGTCATAACAATCATACCATCATTTCTTACAAGAGTTCATAAGAACATTAATTTATACTAATCATACAAGATCAAAATATATCATAGGTCATAATCATAGGTTATAATAACAAGACAGGTATAAGAAAAAGATAAGTGCTTATACATGGGTGGCCATTAAGCCCCAGACATAAGTCCGTCATACAATTTTGGAACTAAGCCTACCGGAAATCACTTAGATCCGTCATATATTTCTGAACACCTTAGGTCCAGCCACACTTATCTTCTTTTTGTACCTGAAATGTTTGGGTCATACATATCACAAACTAGGTCATAAACTAAACTACCTAATTTTCCTAACCTTGAGTGTGGAAAGTGAAGAAAAGAGTTGCTTGTGCTAATAGATCTCGCCCAAACCTTACACGTGACATAAAATATTTAAATTAGAGAATTATGATAAGACTATACTTCCAAGAATTCTAAACCTCATAAATTCATACCTTCACCCTAGAACCAAAATATCAATACTTCAAAATCTCGAGCCTTCACAACAATGCCTATCTCCAATAATAACACAAAGAGCTTGAGTGCTATTTCAAAGTTGTGAGAAAATGAAGAGCATAAAAGGTCTATTTATTGGGTTAGAGTCCCAACTTCTCTCCTAATTCTACTCCAACTACTCTCAAATTTGAAATTTAAATAAAATAGAATCATAACTTTTGAGGGAGTATCTCTACATTATCTTATTAGTATTTTTATTAAATAATTGAGGAAAAATCTAACCATCAAACTACCTAGGAAAGAATATCTCAACCTCTAACTACCTTCCCTTTCCATCTCTCTTCCACATCATCTCCCTCTCTCTCTAAAATTAAAGAGATAGAAAATTACCTTTCCTATAAATCTCGTAACTTTGCCCTCACTTGTAGTAAAATCAACATAACTCGAGTTGTAGAGTCCGATTTAGACAATCTTTATACCGTTGGATAGCTAATTCAATTATCTACACCTTTTTGGAAAAACAAAATTTTCAAAATTATAATATAACTAGGTCAAAACAAGTCCGATTTTACAATACCCTAAAGTTACGAAAATTATATTTAATTATCTAATTCACAATAAAATAACAACCTAATCCACAAATATCTTAACTAACCATACAATAACATCCTAATCTACAACCAACGATAACTATTAACCATAAAGATAAAATAACAACTTAATCCACAAATATCTTAACCAACCATAACTAATAACAAACTCTAATTCTCTAGGCTGATTTCGAATTTACTAAGCCCAAAATCTTATTGGGCTTTAGGGCTTTATGTAGAATCGATCAATAGTAATTCTTAGTAATACCATAATTAATTTATTCTTACGCAATCACCCATTTCCACAAACAACACTACTAATATCATAAAAATTAATATCAGAATAATAGCTAAAAGAAAACTCGGGATTTACACAAGTGGCGTAGCATCACTTGATGCTTAGAGTTTTTTGAAACCATAGCAGGCGATGCATCACCTGGATGTAGGAAATTTATTTCCTGGTAGGCGATACATTGCATGCATGTAGGCGACGCGCCCCGTACTGAATTTTGTACAAGTTACGAAATTGTTATAAATGACATGTTTTACAAGTCTAATCCTATTGGTTGGACCTAATAGTGGTGCCTGCTCTATATAAGTGTCAAAATAGAGTTTTGAAAGACTTGATCACTCTCTCCAATCTCTCTCTCTCTCTCTCTAGATCCATGACTCTCAATTTTTCTCCAAAAACTCTTAAACAAAGAGTTTGACTTTGTGAGTTTAAGGCTTGTTCAATCTCAATCTTCACTTCCTCCTAGAAAAGGCCTCAAGCATTAAAGTGGCTAGGAAATGGAGTATTAGGACAACGATAAGAAATGTGTATAAGCCTTGGAATTGTGTTTTTCTTTTTTTTCTAAGGATTTGCTCAAAGTGGTTATTCTACCAGGGTTTTCAAGGTTCATCAAGGTTGAAGAAGATGATTCACCTACTTGGGTTTGCATAATCTTTATTTAGTCTATGTCAATCAATTTTTTTTGTGTAGATTCTAAATTTAGAGGTGGTGTTATCTCACTCTCCCCCAACACTCTAATACTCTATAATCTAATATAGCATATCATGGAAGAATCTAACTCTTTTTCAGCATTGAAATTCATGACTCAAGACTGTGTAAGATTGGATAGGTTTGATGGAACTAAGTTTGTTTGTTGGCAAGACAAGATTAGATTCTTGCTCACTACTTTAAAGGTTTTCTACATCTTGGAAAAAGACCTAAAAGCCTTGGGAGATCCTAAGGAAGATAATACTCAAAAAGTTGTCAAAAAACAAAAAAAGCGTGAAGAAGATGAATTGATATGCATTGGTCACATCCTCAATATTATTTCTGATAGGCTCTATGATCTCTACACAATATCAAGACCACCGAGGAGATTTTGGAGGCATTGGAAAAGAAATACAAAGTGAAAGAAGAAGGTACAAAGAAATTCATAATTACTCAATATATGGAATTTAAGTTTCATGATAATAAGCCCCTTCTCCCTCAAATTCATAATAGCCAAGTTACCTTCTTCTTGGAGAGGCTATAGGACGAAAATTCTCCATAGGAATGAGGAGATTTCATTGGATGAAAATCTCAAACACTTGAGAATTGAGGAGGAATCTCGTTCTAGAGATAAGAATGAGGATGAGTCTAGTTGACAATGTGAATAATAAAGTTTCTTCTTCTTGTTGTTATATGCTTGACGCAAATTCTATTAATTTGTGGCATGTTAGACTTGCACATATAGGATTTAGCACAATTACAATGGCTATCAAATTTGGATTAATTGATTGTGATAATGTTGAGCATGATAAATGTGAATTATGTGTTAAATATAAAATGATAAAGAAACATTTTCCAAGTGTTGAAAGAAACTCTAAGTTATTAGATTTGATACATAGAGACTTATGTGAACTCAGTGGAATGTTGACTAGAGGAGGAAGTAGATATTTTATTGATTTCATTGATGATTGCTCTAGGTTCACATATGTATATTTGCTTAAGAATAAAGATGAAGAATTTGATGTGTTTAAAGTTTATAAAGGGGAAGTTAAAAATAAACTTGAAAGGAAAATTAAAGTGCTTAGAAGCGATATGGGTGGTGAATATTTTTTGAATGAATTTAACTTGTTTTGTGAAGAGCATGGAATAATTCATGAATGCACAACCCCTTATAGTCCACAACAAAATAGTATAGTGGATAGAAAAAATAGAACATTTATTGAGATGATTAATAGTATGCTATTGCATTCTAAATTGAATTTTAGCTTGTGGGGTGAAGCCTTGCTATCCGCTTGTCATATTTTGAATTGTATTCCTGTGAAGAAAAATAATATATCTCCATATGAGCTATGGAAAGGAAAGAAATAAAACATTGGTTATCTTAAAGTGTGGGGGTATCTTGCTTATTGCAAGAGCATCGATCCTAAAAGGACCAAGTTGGGTCCAAGGGCTATAAGATGTTCATTTATGGGTTATGCCCAAAATAGCAAAGCTTATAGATTGTTAGACTTGGACTCTAATGTAATAATTGAATCAAGAGAGTGTGAGTTCAATGAGAACATGTCATGCGATGACAAAAAATTAGAACCAACTCAAATTAGAGAGCCTCAAGAGGAGACTCCTAAAATAGTTGGTGGGTAACATTAATTGCCTAGAAGGAGCAAAGGCTCAAAGATATGTAATTAAGTGAAAAATATTCTCAAAAAGAGACACTATACATTGTTGAAAGTGATAATGAGGAAGTTGGAAATATCCAACAATACTTTAAGTAGAAGATGATCCCAAAACTTTCAAAGAAGCAATGTCCTCAAGAGACTCCGCTTTTTGGAAGGAGGCAATTAATGATGAAATGGATTCAATTATGTCTAACCACACTTGGGAATTTGTTGACCTTCTAAAGGGGTCCAAACCAATTGGGTGCAAATGGGTACTTAGAAACAAATACCACACTGATGGCACCATACAAACCTTCAAGGCTAGGTTAGTAGCCAAAAGATTCAAACAAATGGAGGGAATAGATTACTTTGACACATATGCATCGGTAGCAAGAACTACTTCTATAAGATTGTTGTTTTCCTTATCACACACACACACATATATATATATATAAACTTTATGTTCACCAAATGGATGTCAAAACAACATTCCTAAATGGGGATCTCGAGGAGGAGGACTATATAGAACAACCGGAGGGTTTCATTCTACAAGGAAATGACATAAAGTGTGTAGATTTGTCAAATCACATTATGGTTTGAAACAAGCACCAAAAATGGCATGAGAAGTTTGATAAAATCATTATTTCTAATGGATTTAGACATAACAATGCAGACAAGTGCTTATACTCTAAGACTTGTGGTAACTATGTAACGCCCTAGTTAACCAAGGCCATTACACTGTGTGTTTAAAATAGTGCTTAACTCGCTAAGCGAGTCATTTGAACTTAAATATGTAATTAAAGAATAAATCAAGGTCAGGTATTAAAAATTTTGGTCAACAAGATGATTATATTTCATTAAAATATTAAGTTTATACAAGGGATCCCAAAATCAGTTTACAAACTTGAAAAAGAACAAATAGAATACAACTTAGTCGTCCTAAGCGGCAAAACAGAGGTCAACCCTAGTTCCTCCCAAGTTATCCCATCCGTGGTGATCGGGCAGGCTGCATATGTACACACTGCCCCTGAAGCTCTCCAACTCATGGATGGTCTGGCTATCCCTTACCCTTACCTGCACCACGTAGCACCCATGAGCCAAGGCTCAGCAAGAAATCTTAAATCAACATGCACTACTGGGCAACAATATAAAAGCAGTAGACATAAATCATTAGATTCAATCAATAACAAGATATAAGTAACCATCATAATAGTACATTCAGTTCAGCCCAATGCATAAACCAAACTCATCAATCAATATAAATAGTTAAGCGCAATCCACACTTCTATTTATTATGTAATGTTCAGGCTCGGCACTCTTAGGCTGAGTCCTTTGGTCTTATGGCCAACCCTGACACCCTTAGGCTGGGCTGCATTCCGCACACTTGCTATCTGCCCCCGTCACCCTTAGGCCGGTCTATAAACAGATATAATCACATAGCACAATGCACAACAAGTATTCAATGGCAGTGTATACAAGCATGCCTATTTACACATTCTCAGCTACAGATATATTCATATTCACAACATATTCATTAACAGGGGTTTAAGCCCCACTCACAACTCGGGTGTAGTTTTCTTACCTCAAGTCTCGAGCAGCTAGCATATGGCAGCCCCGAGCACGATCCCTAATCCTGAGCCCTTATGTTATAACCAAGTCACAATGTGATAATGGATAACCATTAAAATCCTACACCAATTAAAAGCTTCGTACTAAAATCCTAGCCTCCAGGACTTCGAATTCTACTAACCGGGTAGTAGAAATTGTCCCAAGCGCTTAGGTTTATATCCTTGAGCCCAAAATCCTATTTTGGCTAAGGTTGCCTAGACGGGCTGCGACCTGGCCCTAAGGGTCGCCGCGCGCCCCCAAGTCAGAGGTGCCAGCCCCCAAGTCCCAAAGGTAGGCGGGTCTCGACTGGCCCCTTCAGGTTCGTGGCACGCCTGCGAAACAGCAAGCCCTTAGGGCTCCTGGAGTCACACGGGTCGCGGCGCCCATGACTAGGTTGCGGCGCGCCCCCGTGAACCTAGAAATCCTGGGGCTTTTCAGCATTTTCTCCCAATCAAATTTAATAGAAAGTCATTATAACCTTAAACTAAAACCAGAACTGAGTCTAAGACTCTTAACAACACAATCTAGCCATTATAACTACCAAAAAATCAACCACAAATCTCACCTCAATTCAACAATTAAAGTTAACCTTGAAACCTAGCCAAGACCTATCCTAATAGTAGAATTCACCAAGAAAATTAGGTCATGAAGCTTACTTCAGGAGTGATTTTGACCTTGAACTGCCCTTCCCCCTAAATTCACCAAAACTTCAAATGTCTCCCAAAGCTCTAAAGGGAGAGAAATAAACGAGAGTGATGGAGAGGGAGAGAGCAGTTCAATGTTTTGTTTTCCTTCTGATTGCTTCCCAAGACTACTCAAGTCTGTCCTAAACTTCCATTGAAGTCTAGAGCCCATGACTAAGCTGCCTCTTGGCACAAAAAGACCACAAGTGCCCCTACATCAAACCTTGTCCTAATTGCTCCCAAGGGCGAAACCATCAATCGCCACCATTCTCGCTTATCCTCAAGTGGTCCTATAAGTTCCCAATTAATCCCGACATGCTCAACTAATCACCAAATAGTTACTCATTACCCCATAGATCCCAAATTCGCACTAAGTCTCCAAAATACCTCTAGGCTCACCCAGAGCCGGGTATTAGACCCTATTGTGACTATTTCGCTAATTCGCTCACTAGGACTGCCTCGAGCCGTAAACTGCAAATATATATCCACATATTAATGTGGTCTCAATCATTTAACACATATAATCAAATTTATGCCCGCAACAAGCCAATATTACAAATATACCCTTATAAACAAAAACGGGCCCACACACATATTTAATACTCATAAACATACATATTAATATACTCATACTAGCATATAGATCATGCATTCCATGTAGTCACACATTTAATCAATTAACCACACATACTTTCAATTATGCCCTCCTGACACGCTAATCAAGGCACTAAACCTTATTAGCATTTTTGGGACGTTACAAACTATGTCATACTAGTATGCCTATATGTAGATGATATGTTAATTTGAGTAATGACATGGAAAGGAATAATATAAACGAAGAGGTTTTTATCCTCTAACTTTAAAATGAAAGACCTTTGAGAGGTGGATAGCATTTTAGGTATCAAAGTTAGAAGGAATAGTGGAGGTTTTGTGTTGAGTCAAACCCACTATGTTGAGAAAGTGCTCGACAAATTTAATCATCTCAAAATCAAAGAGGCACATACACCATTTGATTCAAACAAGAAGTTTGAAAAGAATGAAGGAAGAGTGGTGGCTCAATTGGAATATGCAAGTACAATAGGAAGCATAGTATACATCACTCATTGCACAAGAGTGAATATTGCATATATGGTTAGTAAACTTAGTAGGTTTACTGGTAATCCAAGTATCAAGCATTGGAAAGCTATTGAGAGAGTTCTTGGGTATCTTAAGGGTACCAAAGAGTATAGTCTTCACTATACAAACTTTCCAAAGATACTTGAAGGATATTTCGATGCTAATTGGATGTCGAGAGTTGGAGATAATCTCTCCACCACCGATTGGGTGTTTACTCTTTGAGGATGTGCAATCTCATGGGGCTCCAAGAAAAAAACTTATATATCACACTTAACCATTAAAGCGGAGTTTATAGCTTTAGCAGCAACCAAAAAAGAGGTCTAGTGGCTTAGGAATCTTATGATGGATATTTCTTTTACCGCAAAAATGGTATCAACAATTTCAATACATTGTGATAGCCAATCCGCACTTGCTAGTGTTAGGATTAATGCCCTAAAAGCATGTAAAGACATTTTATTGAATTAAATAAAAGAACAATTTTATTATATTTTAATACTATAATTGTTGTTTGAAATAATTATATGATAATGTCAAGAAAATTTCTTATTAATTCTTGAGAATATGATCTTGTATTAGTACGAGAGAATTAAGATCATATATAATGAATAAATTAGTCAGTAACATATTAAAGTATAAAATCTTTAATGAATGGTTACTAGTATGGTTTGCTAAGCATACAAGATGCAAGTGATCTAGATTCAGATTGGTGATGTGGATAGACATCTTAGTAAAATTTTTGTATATAATAGAAATTATAAGTGACAAGACCGATAAGAATTAATTATCTTTATAAACTTGACATTTGATATAAGTTTTTTATTCTTATCATAATAGATGATCATTTGTAGATCAATCTAAATTCTGAGTATTCATGAACTCATGTTTGTGTTGATTGGATCTTTTGATTCACTCGTTAAGGTTTCTTAGTATAATGAGGCTAATGACTTTTTTTTTTGGAGATTCAATATCATGAATGGCAAGAAACATGAATTACAATAATGGGATCCACACTTTCCTAACAGATCGAATATTGGTTCCCTTAAGGGTTAATTTTGTAACTGAATATATATTGAGCTCAAATATATAATTTGATTATAAATTAATTATTCGCTAGTGAATTAATGTTACTTAAGGATCAAGAGGTAATTAGAATGGTAAATTGGTAATCTTAACTAGCTCTAATTAACAAACCAATAAATGGAGGACAAGACTATATTTATTGATTATATCAATGGACTACAAGAGAAAACTCTGTAAATATAATTATATAAATACTTAGAGTGCAATTCCATATTTATAGTGGAGTAATCATGAAATTAATAAATAAGATTATTGGACTAAAGATTTTAATTGATAATCTGGTTTATTGAAGCTTCATATTATAGGTCCATGGTCCCTAGATCACCTCTTTCCTACATTGTCAAGGGTAAGGGTGTCAAAAGAAAGATTTGTAGAGAGAATGACTTAATTGAAAAGGAATTAACTTTCCAGGGCAAAGAAATAATTATGTGATAGTTATGGGTAAAATATTAATTATGAATTATTTAATTATTTAACTATATAGCTTTTATTTTAAAAAACTATAAGTTAAAATTAATATTAATCTTGTTTAGATTAATATATATAAAGAGAATAATAAATATCTTATTTAGAATATGATATTTATTTATTTATTTAAAACTGATATTTTAAGATAAAGTTAATTTTGAATTAACTAATATTTATATTGGGATAAATATATTGTCTTAAAAGTTGATTAAACAAACAAATAAGAAAATTAGGAAAAACCCTAATAAGTGGGCGACACATTCATTGTACAGTGAGTGTGGCGCCACACACAGGGATTCCCCAATCCCTGGGATTTGAATTTTGAATTTCAATTATTTGTTTAATCAGTTATTTAATTACTCCTTTTTAAATATGGTTTAAATTAAATAATTAAATATTTATAGCAGGACAATTTTAATTTTAATTCTATTTTTAATAAAATAAATATTAATTAATTAGAATAATTATCTTTGTAAAAAATGTTCAATTCCTCTTCTCTCAATCAAACCTCTCTAAACCTCATGTGTTGAGTACATCTAGAGAGTCATAAATCAACATTTTGAATCCTACGTACCCACACACGTCCTTGTGTATTGAGGATTGGTATGGAAGATCAAGGTGTGAGCTTTTAGAACTTGGATAGGAAGATCTTTGATTTTATACAAAAACATTCAAGGACACTTAATAGGCTACAAGAGGTAATTTCTAATCTGATTGTATGTGATTTAATGTATATATGTTTGTATGATCTTGGTTGGCATTATTAATTATTAAAAAGTGCTCATTCCCCATTGTGTATCTTTGATTTGCTCTTTTAATACCAACAACTAGAGAATATAATACTGTGTATAATGGAAAGTCTAGACATATTAGTCTAGGACATGAATATGTGAGACAATTGATCCAAGGTGGAATCATATCGATCTCATATGTTAAGACAAGTGAGAACTTAGCAAATCCATTTACAAAACCTCTTGTGAGAAGGTTAGTAAGTTCCACTTCAAAAGAGATAGGATTGAAACTCCTAGAATAATATATTCACCAATGATGGCAACCCAACTCCCAACTTGTACAAATCAAGGGAAAGAGTTCAATGGGTAAGAACAAGTCATTGATAATTTAATAGTTTCAACACTAAAACTTATGGTTAGTTCCATCTGAGATGGTTAGTGTTGGTTGCTACTGAGTTAGGGTTAAGCCTAGGCTATTAATGAAGTTCAGTTGAGTGTAACAAGTATCTATAAAGGTAGCAAAGATGTTGTAAGAACTTCACCTATGTGGACTTAGAGGTGGTGTTGCCTCTCACAGGAGTTGGAGTTTCTCCTCAGAAAGTTCATGAAGAGATAAGCATATGACAATGATAATGCTAAGCGAGAAAGTGGGAAAACAAAAGATGTGGTGGAGGCGTATGAGGTCTCACCAGTTTTATCATATGGAATTCTTGGTTCAAGTTTTTAAGAAATTAATGATTTCGATAGGACTTTGTGGTATTTTCACTAAGGTAAAGTTTAAACTTAAAGGTACTTTATTTTATGCACCAAAACTGTTTTAAGCTAGAGAATGGGGCTTGTATTTAACCAAGTGGGAGATTGTTATGATTGGTTACATACAAAAAGATAAATGTTAAAATACAAGCAAAGTATAAACACTGAGTGAATTTCACATAGTGAAGATTTGAAATTTGAATTTCAATTGTAGACACTTTAAAAATGTGTTTTTGGGTCCAAAGTGATGCATGGAGGTATCTAAGGGTCTTCAAAAAATTTGGTAGCATTTGGAGCATTTTTAGGACCTTCGGAAGGGTCCAAAAATAAAGAGGGAGGCGATGCGTCACCACCCAAGTGGCGTAGCATCGCTTGATGCTTAAGGTTTTTTGGAACCCTAGCATGTAGGCAATGTATTGCCTGGTAGTACGGCTGCAGTCAACATAACACATAACCAAGGGAGTACTTTGATGATATACAAGCTTATGAGTTTCTTGAAGAATTTAAATAAAAATGACTTCTTAATAATGTTTTTTCTGTATTGCTTTTTATTTTGAATAAGTGTGTAACTTTGGTTTTTGAATTGTAGACAACAAACATAAGGACAAGCCAGCAACAAAGGAGAAGATTGAGGCACCCATTGCCATTATTGATTGATGGACTCAAACTTGTAATTTTGTTTAAATTTCCATTAACTATCGACTTGATTTTATATATGACTGTTATGATATTAAGACTTGCGTTTGGAATTTGGATGACTGTAATATTTGGGTTGTTAAGTACAAACTACTACTAGTAACTACTAAGACATGAGTTTCATCATTTTAGGTTTAAATTTGATCTATTTTTTCCTTATATTGTCTTACGAATTTTGAAAAACTTGATAATTTTTTTTTAAATGGGTTATAACCCAACCCAACCCTCAATGTAATATTAGGGTTGGGTTGTACATTAAAAATATTTTGAATGAATTAGAATTCTCTAGGTCGATGTAATTGGGTTGGCTCATTCAAATACCCTCAACTCGACAAACCCAACCTATGTGCCGCCCTACCTGGTAGGCGATACATCGCCTGCATGCAGGTGATGCGTCGCCTACTGGAGTCCGTACAAGTTACGTAAATTGCTTAAATGACATGTTTTACAAGTCTAATCCTATTGATTAGACCTAATGACGGTGCCTACTCTATATAAGGGTCAAAATAGAGTTTTGGAAGACTTGTTCATTCTCTCCAATTTCTCTCTAACCATTCTCTCTCTCTCTCTAGCTCCAAGAATCTCATGTTTTCTCCAAGAGCTCATAAAGAAAGTGCTTGACTTTGTGAGTATAAGGCTTGTTCAATCTCAATCCTCATTTCTTTATAGTAAAGGCTTCAAGCATCAATGGTGGTTAGGAAATAGAGTATTAGGACAACGTTAAGAAACGTGTATAAGCCTTGAAATTATGTTTCACTTTTGTTTTAAGGATTTGCTCAAAGTGGTTGTTCTACAAGGGTTTTCAAGGTTCATCAAGGTTGAAGAAGATCATTCACCTACTTGGGTTTGCATAATCGTTCTCAATCTTTATTTAGTCTCTGTCAATCCATTTTTTTGTGTAGATTATATAATCCACTGTGACCTAGTCACTATAATTATAATTATCTATATGTTTGGAATTTTATGAATGTTTGTATAAATTAAATAAACATGTAACAATACAGGCAAACAATGTGGTTGAATAAACAAAATGATTTCTACTTCTTTTATTGATAATAAAAACGTTTTAGATAAGAAATGTGGTTTTATTAAGGGCATAAAATCCAAAAAACTCTCACTTGCCCTTTTGAAACAAATGGGACATGTTTCTTAAACACATTCACTCTACATGCTTCACAAAAAGGCTCTCTCCTAAAGTCTTGGTAAAAGGATCCACCAGATTATCTTCTAACACTATCTTAATCACCTTGACGTCACCCCTGGCCACATATTCCCTAATAATGTGATATTTTCTCTCTATATGCTTTGCTCTTTTATGACTTCGAGGTTCTTTCGAATACACTATAGCCCCATTATTATCACAATACAATTTGAGTGGTTTATCCATTCCTAGAGTAACATCGAAATTCGTGTAGAACTTCTTCAGCCAAACTATTTCCTTAGCCGCCTCGGACACAGCTATGTACTCATATGGCAGACTGCTTAATGCTTCTCCGAATCACAACTCCACCCCCAAGAGTAAACATCATTCCAGAAGTAGACTTCCTGTCATCGACATCCGTCTAGAAATCAGAATTAGTGTAGCCTATTGGGTCCAGTGAACCACCTGAATAGATGTAGAGTCCCAGAATATTTACTTAACTAGCTAGATAGTAGTAGTTAGTATTAGTTTGTCGTATGTTAAATTCCGTGGATTTTGGTTAAAGCCGGGACTTAGTTCGAAACTCATAGCAATAGTTATGAATTTTATAAGTTTAACCTATAGTTTAAGAATAATAATTATAACATAAGGTTTGATTAATATTGCTGATCCTAGGTGTATTATTTATTATAACCTAAGGTTTAGATAGAGCCAATAAGACTATGACACTTGTCATAAGCATGATTATTAGGGAATTAGAGTTTGTTATTTTATGGTTAGTTAAGAAATTTGTGGATTAGGTTGTTATTTAGATAATTAAATAGATTTTCCCGTAACTTTAGGGTACTGTAACTTCCGACCTATTTTTGACACATTTATATTATGTGTTGACGCCGCTTTTCGTCAAACAGTGAAAGAAGAGCACATAAACAATGAATGACAATGGCCAAATGAAATAAAACAAATCAAACACACGATTTTTACGTGGTTCAGCAGTTAAATCTGCCTAGTCCACGAGATTCTGTTATTAATCTCAAGATTATCTCTGAAAATTGTTAAGTATGAATTCTTCAGAGTTCTCTCTCAAGGATCAGAATTTCGGTCCCTTACAATGGTGCATGGCCTCTCTATTTATAGAGAAGGATGCAGAATACTATCCCACATATTTTGGGTAGTTACTCTTTTTGTGTAAATAAAATAAATGGCTTTAAATGCCTATAATCAGATATAAAAGGAAACGTCCCTGAAGACCAGGAAACGCATAACTGACCAAATAATATCCCACGATTCTAGGGGATTTATATTAATAAATGAGGATTACATCTCATATTTATAATACTTGTAGATATTCAAGGTGGTTATCGCGTATCTCTAAGGCTTCAGCTCCCCAGGTTTCCCGTCGTCGTCCGAGCTAATGACATCTCCCGAGTTCACGTGGCTTTCGAGATCGTACGTACATCGAGCTCGAGACCCCTGATCCGAAGTCATCCCCGAAGATGAGTGTGATCTCGGAGCTACCTTTCGAGATCGCGATCATTTCGAGGTCACCGTATTCGAGGTCACCATATTCGAGGTCATATATCGTACTTTGCAGGCTCGATATACCATCCTGGAGCATACTCTAATCCTTACGAGACCATTTGTTGTGAATCCAACTTTCGAGGTCACATTTACCATGGCTCGAAATCTGGGTATAAAATTATGAATTTCTAAAAATATTATTTCTAGAAAGTTGTAGATAATTGAATTATCTTTCTAACGGTATAAAGATGGTCTAAATCGGAGTTCTACAGCTCCAGTTATATTTATTTTACTACAGGTGAGTTTAGAGTTACGATTAGGATTCTATTTATTTTTTTTTTTTTTAATTTTTAAAACAAGCTTTGACTCCTTAGACCTATCTCTGAACAATTTGAACAAGTCCTAAGCCTTTGACTGACGAATATTCAAATATTTTCAATTAAATTCATTATTTTTATTCAAAGCCAAAAAAAAAGATTTTTATTCCTAGAACTCTATAAATAGGACTTAGAACCCAGCCCTTCTCCTCACTCTTCATCTGTGATCAGACTCCAAGGTGCTAGTACTACCATAAAGTGATAAACACTTGGGTTGGGAAAAAGCTTTGCCATTCTTAAGCTTTATAAAATACTTGGGAAGTGAGGTTTAGTGTATTTCGGTATTGGAGTTAGACCAACCCATAAGGTCAACTAAGGTACTTTTATTCTTTGAGTTCAATCCTTTACAACTCTTTAGTTTTCTTAGTTTCTTTTATTCATATCCTAACTTTCATTATTGGTTCTTGATTAGGTTCTTGAAACTTAAGTTCTTTCTTGGTAAGTTTCTTCTTGATGGTTTAGTTCCACATTCATTCTTTATTCTTTAGAAATACTCACCATTTGTATTGTTGGTTTTAGGAGTGTTCCAAATCCAGTCCTTGTTCTCATATCCCGGTGTTGGTAAGGAAAATAGGATAGATTTTATGTGCTTATATGTTATGTTATGTTTATGTTATAATATGTTTATGCTATGATATGTATATGTATGGTATGTTTTAGTTCTTGGGTATATGTTTTGTTTAGATAACAAGCATATAATTTGTTTAGATAACAAGTCTCAATAGTATATTCCTTGGGCATATGATTTGTTTAGATAACAAGCCCCATAAATTTATATGACTTGTTTAGATAACTAGCCATGTAGAATTATGGGCATATGATTGCCTAGCTAGCAAGCCCCAAGATGTATGATGGCCATTGTAATAGATGTTTTTGTAGCCATATGTTTTATAGTGTATGCTTATGATATATGATATATGTTTTAGATAGTCTTATGTTCTTTTATAGTATTTGATGTAGTCTTATGCTTATGTTTACGACGTATGTTTTGTTTTTAGTAGATTTTCCTTGCTGGGTATTTGGCTCATTCCTTTATTTTAGTGTGATGCAGGAAAATACTTATGGAGGCGGAAGGATTCTTGGTAGCATGGCATGTGTATTGAGGATGAATGGAATGGATGGGTTGCGTGTCGATCGAGGATGACGTTTATTTTAGTCTTTTGAAATATGTCTCTTTTGTAATTCCGCATTCAACTTTTTTTTTAAAATTGTTTTTAAAGCTATGTTTTATGTTTTGGGAACAATGGGATCCCATACCATATCACATTTGATTTTACATTTTTAATAAAGACATGCTATTTCTTATATTTTGGGTTTTCAATAAAGGCATGTTATTTCTTATGTTTGTATCAAAATAGTAGCTATGTCTAGTAGTTTTAATGGTCCAAGGTCTTGAAATAGTTGGGTCATTACAGTTGGTATCAGAGAAATGGTCCATTTATATGAAGTTCTCCTTGATACACACGCTCAAGCTCCGAATCTAACCGCCAATGTAAGTGTTTATGTTATAGTTGTTATGATTATGTGTATTAGCCCTTATGTTTTCCATTAACAATATTTATAAATTAGTTTTGTTTTTCATTATTTATTTTATTTATTATCTTTGCATTTATGATTGTATACAGTGAAATCCTTTTTTCCAAATAAATATCATTGTTATTTTTGAATGACATGTATGAGTTTGATTTTCTTTTACAATCATAATAAATAATAAATTTAATAAATAAAGACCAAGTTTGGTGATGGTGGATACGAATCAATGAACCAGGTTCTAAATTGAGAGTTAGGGGGCCACAGTAGTGGGAACGATTTTACTGATTCCAGCCCTCCCTCAATATGGTTAACTTTGGAACAATGATGAGTTTCGAGCCTGAGAATTAAGTCATATAGGATGATTAGAAACTAACTTAGAAAATAATAAAGATGGCTTATTTTTTTCTAAGTATAGAAACACACCCTAATTAAAAGAAGGCTTATAAAGTTTTTCATAATAAGTCCGAGTTATGTTTGCTTAGATTAAGTTTTTGCCTTAGAGCCTATTAGGGTAAGTTCTAATATGCTTTCTCGACTATTAGAATTTTGCTGAGGATGTAGCTCAAATGATCTGCTCGCAACAACGCCAATGCCTCCAATGCTGCTCCTGAAAGCAATGAAGCCCCTCCAGTTCGCAGAAGGGTAGTGCATTCTACCACCAACCGAAGCGCACTGCAGCTGCCGCCGATTGACAACATTGCAGAAATTGTAAGACTACAACAACAAGTGGAGGAATTACTACAGCAACAGCAACAACAGACTCAGCCTCCGCCTCCACCGCAACCATAGCCTCAGCAAATGGCTCAAGTACCCCATCAAGTAGGTCCTTATGGGGGATGGCCAATGGCGAACCATGCGCCATACCCAGCTCAGCACATGAAGCCAATCTATGAGCGGTTTCGTAAGCAACACGCTCCAAACTTTGAAGGGACAACAGACCCCTTTGAGGCAGAATAATGGTTCATAAATGTAGAGCCAATCCTAGCGCATATAAATCTCGGCAACGCGAATCGCATATCCTGCATTTCCACTACAAGAAAAAACAGTATTCATAACACTTAAAAACTGCTAACCGGGACTATTGATAGCACTTCTGAAAATGCTAGCATAGCCCCTGTTATTAAAAGTCCAGTCTTTTCTATAACAGTTTTTGAATGTTATGTTCGATGTTATCTTAAACTATTCAATAACACATTTTTAGGTGCTGTAATATTGAAATAATAACATTTAGATAGAGTTTTTGGTTATAAATTTAAAGTTTAATCTTGTACTTTTTTCATAACACTTTTCAACTGTTACATTTGATTATTTTAATAACATTTTTAGTTTGTTATATTATATAAACCATAACGATTTTTTACGCTTATAATATGTTTCTAAATCATAACATATTAAGGTTTTTTATTGTGATAATGGTACTTATAAGTTTTTTTTTAATTAAAAGATTTTCATTATTGTATTTTGATAAAAAAAAATCAAAATTAATCATAAAATATAATTCTCAATAGATTGATAAACCATAAGTATTACATTAAACAATAACTAATTCAAACTCTGAATGTGTCTATTTCATGAGATCTTAGTTCTAACTTAAGTTTGAAAGCATAACATAATAAAGTTTTATAATCTTGAACATTTTTTACTTCAAAAATGAAAAACAAAAAATTACAAGATACACAAAAGTAAACCATGCATGAAACTTGCTCCATCATTCAATTCATCATCCTTTGTGCACTTGTCTTTGTTGTGAGTCTATTTATTGTGCACTTGTCATATACATGTTTCTCTTTCTTCCACAGGTCCATGTGTAATCCTCTTTGCAATAAAGCCAGTTGTAGTCCACAAAAGGCCTATTGTTGTCAAATCTGACTTAAACAATAAAAAAGAAGGAGATGAGAAATCATTAAAATTCCAGGGAAAAAAAATATCAAAAGCATGAGCACTTCAACGAGGGGAGGCAAAAAAAACAATACAGCATTATTAACAAAGGAATTGCAGTCTTACATTTTTCTTCCATCAAGTATGGCTGAATTTCAAGTGCCGACTCATTCTCAGAGTCGTCATCATCACTAAGAGATAAATCAAGAAAATACAAAGTATTAATAGAAACTAGAGAGATCTCTAACAATCAATGCGATATCACATACCATAGAAATATCATGGAAGTCTGTCATGAATACACAACAGCTGAATAAAGCTTTTGATGACAGAATAGGGATGCAAAACTTGAATTGATAAATGGAATATAAGTAAAGGAAAACAATCAAGGCCAGTTAAATGCATACCTAACAATCATATACTTCACACTAGTTAAAACAGAACATTTCACAAATGACAAATATGGAATAGAATATTGAAATAAGTTGAGACAACTGCAGTTAAATAAATATATAGAGAGAGAGAAAGAGACCTTTTCTGAACTATGAGAGTCACTAAGGAGGGATAAGTGACTAGCATAACAACCAAATAATAATTGCACCACACTTAATTCATAGTAACTGCTCTTTAAAAGTTCTATGCATCTGCCTTTATATAATATGCAATGTCCTAATGGGAATTTATATTTGGAAAGACAACCAAAGAAAAAAAGTTACTTTTTGTAAACAAAAGTAGACCCTACAAGCAAACAAAATTAACAGAAAACAGATGAAATATTGAATACACCATAACAGATGGAAATACACATCACAAGCTAAAATGACATGGTGAAAACTTATAAGAAATCAAGCTATAGAATCATGCCTTGTGTAGTCATGATAGCAACAAAAAGGATTATGCCAACAGGTTGCACCTTAAAAAAATGCCAAGCTTTATGCATTTTAATTTCTCATTAAGACCAAGCTAAAAGCATTGAAGCAATCAATACAAAATATTATATTACCACTGTGTCAAAAAGCAAACAGTTGAATATTTATATTAGATGAAATTAGCGCATAAATGATCAACTCTTAATAATGGACCCATTCTAAAGATACTTTCATCTTTTACCAAAACATTGATAAGTGCTTATAGTAACTCTTAAAAAAACCATATTAATTATCAAAAGCATCAAACAAAGAAGCCTAAATATGATTTTGATTAAGAGCTTATCCAATTTTAGTTTAAGGATCAGGTTGTTTAGTTCTACCTCTTTTTATGAATTCCTACTTTGTAGGTCTCAGCTAAGCGGCTGAAGCTATATATAAACTCTTGTAATTCTTTTGTTTCTTAGTGAAGTGGATTTAACAATGTTTTAGTGTTTCCTTCCTTAACCAGCTTTACTCGTTATCTAATCTTCCTTTCATCTTATTGTTTGTTTTATCATTTTATTCTTCTTTTGACGATATGATTTTGACAACTTGTAAGTTTCAAATTAACTTCATAACTATTACTAATTTTTTAAAGAAAACATACTGTACGCCCTGATTTTCCCACGGGCTGATTAGTAGGACGAGCCTCGGACTAATCAGGTTTAGTCCGAGGTGCCCACAGGACGAAGATCCTATTTCCAGGACGGATCTTCTCAGCTCGAGAGGGGGCATCAGAAGGTCACGCCAGGAGAACAGCTCGTAATACGAGCTGTTTGTGTCACGAGGAGCCCAGGAAGCTCTGAGCCTTTATGAAGTCAACGCACGCAAGATAAACGTGCATATATCCGACATCACGTGTCTGATATCCCCCTGACTTCTCGGACACGCAGCAGGAATGTGCGTGTCAGACACCCACGGATGGGTTGGGCCGTGCGACCCATTATCTCCTTCCATGCTGATTAGACCACACTTATATGTCAGGTTTAGGTATTAATCTTGAATGCCACAGAGCTGATATGACAAATGGTAAGGTCACGGGATGACCTCCCTACCAACTTCTAGGTGCCTTCTCCTATAAGTATGGAGACCCTGGGAGTTGATAGGGGTTGGGAAAAAATATTCTTTTAAGAACTATATACTTTGTAAACCAAATACCCAGAGAGGATGAATAATATTGACTAGTGGAATAGAAGGATTTTAACCTTCGAACCACTTAAAAACGTGTCTTGAGTCACCTAGTTCATTATATAAGATTTCATATCTGTGACGGTTCTACCTTGAGTGCTAATCTATTTCTCTTCTCCTCTTAATTATCTGTTGCCGAAGAACCGCGTCAACACATACTAATCTATATACTAAAATTTAACAAAGTGCACCAGACACTGTATAAGACTAAAAATATTCCTGTCCAGTCAGATCTACTGAAATCCAGTCCAAAGGTTTATTTAAATAACTAACTTCTTCGTGTGACTGGAGAATACATGCCACAAGCGTAAAGCAAGAAACTAATGGCATACAGAACAGTTAGCTGAATACAGTAAGTTGTCCCCCGAAACCTATGCACACAAAGGAGCCAAAGACAACATATTATCAGGCAGTATAAAATGCTCCGAACTTACTTGCATTTTGGGTGTTGATCGCAGCCAATAAAGTAGCCGGCACCAAATCGACTGACTTTAAAAACCAATGTGCCCTCAAAACAGCTAAGAAGCAAAACCATGAAATAGACTAATTAAAATTTAAAAATAAATAAATAAGCATTTAATTAGGCAGCATAGACATTCCCCATTAAATAGGAATAATAGAAATCATGCCCCCCCTAAAAAATGATTCGCGCCAACCTTGAAAAGGAAAAAATTTAAAACCATCTAAGAACCATTATGCAAAGAAGGAAAAATAAATGTGGAGAACTTTTGAAATGCAATTCAGAAATGTAAAATAGAGAGGACAAGAATATTTCTACACAATACATTTTGCATAAAACTTTGCTATTACTTAATGTTGAAATTATCATTGATTCTAGGTGATATTACAGCCGTATTTTACAGCTGTGATCAGTTATTAATTTTCTCATTTGTAATAATGCTGATAGTATGCTATCAGAATATATCTTTATAAGCAATTAATTAGGAGAAAACTCTTATATATTCAACCTTAAATGAATGAATAAATTTCCTGCATATGGAAGCGAATTTTCAATTATCAAATGGCCAAATTCTCACAATCCAATTTGGTTGTATCCTCAATTAGACAAGTGCCAATGATCTCCATTTCATCATTACAAAAAAAGACATAAAGGTAGTGTGCAAAACATAGTATTTCAGGCAAAAAAATAAGTAATAAAATAGAAGAACAAATTTACAAAACATGCAAAATTTAAATCTAATTTCATTTTTTTTCACTTCTGTGATTAAGAACCTAAAATATGCAAATGAAATACAATTGCAAAAACTGATATGCAAATAATCATAGTTTAACTTTAAGAGAGTAGAGCTTCAGATAACACTTATAATATACTTAATAAGCTAGCTATAACAAATAAAAACACTTAGTGACACTATAATAAATAAGAGTTCAAGCAAATGTTTTGCAACTGTTAATGAGACAAGAAAACAACAACAGAACAAAAACCTGAACACCAGGATGTGTCTCATGCATGAACTCAAACAATTTGTTCACAACAGTTTTTAGATGGAATGTCCAATTGAGTCAATCAGAGTAAATAAAAAAAATGTTAACCATTTAAATAACTAAAAACAAAGTAAAATCCCACCTAGAGAGATCCTTCTTCTTCTGAAAGGTAGTCCTCAACATAGTAGCCAATGTATTCTGGACAAAATCCTTGACCTCTGCATGTATTGTTTCCCATAAAGCATCAGCCACCAATGTATCACATTGATGCATCATGGATCCAATGCTTTTAACATAGCTAACAAGTTCAACCAGGGCTTTCCTTTCCTCTGAACTGTAATTATATCGTACAACCTGTAATACAAAAGGAAAAATCAAGTCAGCATGTGATCTGCAGTTGGAGCATGCACTATAGTTGGGTGGCCAAACCAGCATTTATATATATATACATATATTTATCATTCCTACAATGCGAAAAAACATAAAGCTATACACTATTTCCTGAAATTTTCAATCACTTTAACCAACACATTGACTTCAAAAATTTCTCTAGGTATCGCTACCAAACCATATTTTAGACTATGTGTGGCGTCATAATGTTCGAACTAGAGATAGAAAATAAATAAAATATTTATACCAGAGATAATAAAATATTTTAACATCTTTTTCTATTATTTTAGATAATTAATTATTTTAAACTATTTCAAAACTACATGGAAGAATTTAAGTGGCCTTTTTCCAAATAAGAAGAGATTACTAGATATCTTGTAAACACATAATATATATCACATCTCATCTCCTATACACTAAATATATTTGTGTCTCTCTACTCTGTTTTTAATGAAGAGTCCAATATGACTTGATCATATTTTTTTTCTGATGCTTGTGTCTTCAATTCGTCATATATACAAGTCTGAAAGGAATATTTAAATCACAAAAAGTGGTATACATTTTCAAATATTCTAAATAAATAACCAGCCTAAACTGACCTTCAAAATTAAGACCCTAATACATGATACATGATAAAAACTTACAAACATAACAAACATAACAAAGGAATACTTAGAAGTTCATCATTTATAATTTGTATGTTCATCCCAAATCATAAATCTACCATGTTCATTACCAATCCTACAGTGGACTATGGTATTTTTAGCCCTTTTCTTTGTTTTTTCTGTTCTGCATCACAAAGAAATCTATGGCTCATGGCATAGAAGTTTACCTAAAAGAAAGAAATGCTACTATATATATGTATATGTGTTGTATGCACACAGGTTTTGTTATTTCTCTAGCTTTGAATATAATATAAAAAAATGAAATCAGATTATAAATCACCCTAGAAGTTCACCCTATATTTATATATTGATTAGTGAGTGAGTGGTTGTGTAGATCAGAGTGAGTGGAGGAGAATAACGTGGTTGTGTAGACGAAAAAAAGAGAGAAAGAAAGAGAAGCTGAGAAGCAAGAAAGAGAAGCTGAGAAGCAAAGAAAGAGACTAGGAAACCAGAAAGAAAGAGAAGCAAAGAGAGGCAAAGAGACGAAAGAAAGAGAGGCACAGAGACGAAACCAGAAATTAGGGATTCAATGGAGGCTTAGGGGTTCGGAGGCTGAGACTAGTTTACTGTGTGCTTCCGTGTCTCTTATTTTCATTTGGCGCCTAGTTATATATTTCATATGGCGCCAAATGAAATTTCACATATGGGGCCGTGTGTTTTTTTAATTGCTTATTAATAGAACTTTTAAATAAGTGTTATTTTTTTAATGTAATATATAATTCAATCATCCAAATCACATCAATGGGCAATAATTAAAACATAATGAAGAAAATACCCTATAAACACCACTCATTGCACCCAGCATGGAGATACAAGAATAAATAATTGAAAGAGCTTTTGCACGTAAATATTTGTCATACACCTGCACAAACAAACCATACAATAGAAGATAAAGTGGAACTCAGTGTAATATGGTTTTCCTTCTATCAACCAGAAACTAAGAATGTAGAGAACAAAACTTTAACAATGAATACCACTAGCATGTCAACACTATAATGTTCAATGACAATTGCAAAAAAAAAAAATGGAGCCTTCTGCCCACAAATAATGGAAACTATTTACGCAAGCCACCAATTAATAGTTCATTAACTCTAGCACAATCCATGATAATGTTTTAAAGGAAAAAAATCAGAGAGCACAGGGAAGAAAAATCATGAGCATAAAAATTCATTTTCATTTCTACATAACAAAATCATGTAAATACTCGTTGTAAATCATGATTTTTTCTTAAGAAAATTGATGATTAGCACAGAATAGCCATCATCTTTAAACAAATAAAAAAATAACATGGACAACATAAATGAAAATCAAACCCATAAATTAATCTTTAAGGAATTACCCCATGCATTTAGCTTTCAAATCTTTCTAGAGCATATCGTAATATATTGATTGTTGAGTATTGCAAATTAGGGATTCAATGAATTTACCTACTGTTCAGCTCACACAAGAAAAGGGAGTGTTGTGTCGGAGTATAGACTTAACTTTGCTCACTTTCTAATAGATTAAGCTTCTGAGACAACTACTAATCACTATGCATATTACCCACCTTTAGCTAAAGAAATAAATAACATGCCCAGCGATTGCAAACAGACAAAAATGCAAGTACGATTCAGTCATTTGGTAAGCAATTTAAACTTTTACTTGAACCATCAAATTCCTCGCGAAGTTTTGACATAAAATTCTCATTCATTTGGCCTCTTTACCTCACTCATTTGTTCAATAAAGCAAATGACTCAAAATTAACATTGTTATGCACATGTGCAAATACTAATGTGAACTCAAAAGCATAATTGACTATTTATGCTTATTTCAGATTTCCTTAAATAACACCCCTTAAAAAATAAAATAAAATTAAAATTAAAAAACATCAAAATACACTCAATATAGGATTCTAAAGAGCTGCCAAAATGGGAACCAAAATATAACACAAACAAACCTGAGTGGATGAAACAATAGTAAGCAAGCATGGGAACAAAACAGGTACTAATGTGGGCATCACTTTATCGTCCAAGTCATCAGAGAGAAGAGCCAAGCACCTCAAAGCTCCATGAACTACAACATTTAGAAGCAAATCATGCATCTTTCAGATGTAAAAGCCATAAAACTCTTAAATATGAAACAAATAACAAACAATAACTTGCAACACTTGAGCAAGTTAAAATCCCTAATAGCCTAGATTAAAAATTGTCATAATATAGTACACACTTAGAGGTTATTGTTGTCAATCTAACATAAGTGGTAATATGTAATGACCCACTAATCTAGACTATTTGGGCCATTAATGAAACTATACATAAAACTTACATTTTTGCGGAAATACCATAATTTTATTGAGTAACTTGTAAAAGTAAGAGTTACTTACAAAATAAAATACTAAGAAGGGTATGGGATCCCATTGTCTTTAAAAACAAAACATGATTTAAAAATGAAAAGAATTACATAAGAAATGCGGAAAATACATATAAAACCATAAAAAGGTAAAACGAGACTACATCCTCGAATCGAATAACGCTCAGCCCCTTGACTCCATTCACCATCGATACACATCCTCTAAGCGTCCACGAATCTTACCGCCTCTTAAAGCTATTTTCCTGCACATAAAACAAAAAGGAATGAGCCTAATGCCCAGCAAGGAAAATCTAACACATAGTCATAAACATAATTTCATAAGAAACATAAAGACTTATCATAATACATATAACATACACTTATTATAATGGCCATTATTACTTGGGGTCCCATAGACTAAACAAGCTTATGCCCATGAGATTAGTGGGGTCCTACTAGCTAAGTAGGTCATATGCCCATAATCTACTTGGGGTCTTGTTAGTCAAAAAGGGCATATGCCCAAGCCTATAAACATACACATTTCATAACATATTTATAGCATGTTTCATAACATAACACATAAGATAACATAAACATAAACATATAGATTCTAGCCTATTTTCCTTACCAAAGTTACCGGGATATGTGGACTGAGTTGGGACTTTTTGGAACACTCCTAATAACCATTAGAAAGAGTGAGTCTAAAGAAGAAAAGAGATGAAATGAAAGGGATGGAAATACTAAACCATTTGAAAAGCATGCTTACCGAAACTTATGTGCTCAAGAACTTAGTTTTCCTAACCAAAATAAGAATGAGGTTAGGGAACTGAATAGAAGGCTATGAGAAAGAAAATAACATAAAACAATGAGCTAGAGTTTTGGTTTACCTCAAAGACTTGAAAGACCAATCTACACCACAACCGAAATACTATAGAACCTCACTTCCCAAAGTGTTTGATAAGCTTATGATGTTTAAGCTTATGATTTTCCCAAACCAGGTGTTTACACTCTCACACTCACTTAACACTAGCAGCTTCTGAACTTAGAGTAAAAGGTGAATAATGGTTGGGTACTAGGTCCTATTTATAGAGTTTGGGAATGAAAGTATCTTGATTTTACTTGAATAAAAATAATGGCTTTTTAGGTGAAAATAGTTTGAATAATCGTTCAGCAGAGGCTGAAGACTCGTTCAAAAGATGCTGGACTTATGAAGGAGTTTGAATGGCTGAAAGGAAAATAATTCAAAAATGTTTGAAAACATGCTGGAGGAGGCGATATATCGCTCCCTGTAGGCAATATATCGCCTGGGCCAGTATGCCCGAAGCGACCGTGCATCGTCTCGTGTTTTCCGTATCTACGTGCTGCGATATATCGGCACACGCTGAATATTTAAACACGAAATTACACATTTTTAGCTAAGTTTGAATGGGGTAAACAGCCTTGACTAAGCCCTCAACGTAGTCAAAGCTGCTGACTGACCTTAAAGCATTCAAATTTTACCCTTATTTAATTTAATCCTCAAAAATACTTAATCCTTAATTACCCATTCATAACATGTGCTTAAAATCCTATTGGTTGATATCTAAACCTTATAATATAACAAATATTATCCTTAATATCAGTCATATAATCAAACCTTAGGTTATACTTAATATTCTTAAACTATAGGTTAAACTTAGAAAATCTATAAGTACTACTATGAGTGTCCAAATAATTCCCGGTCTGAACCAAAAATACATAGTAACAAAGATAATACTATACGTACTATAATACTACTAAATAATTAGCTAAGTAAAGTTCTTGGACTCTACATAATAATAGAAAAACAACAAACAAGACAGCTCAGCACCAGCTGCTGCTGGACAAGCCTAATATATGATGTGTATGTTAAAAACAGAAATTAAAATCACAGCATATGACATGTGATGCATTTTTGAGCTTCCTGATTCAAGCCAAAGCTTATATTGACGCAATAATTGAGGCCATCAAATACTTTGACTTGGCCAAATCATGTAACTAAGGAACCTTATCAATTTCTTTCAAAATGATTTTAAGGAGAATGTGACAACAACCTCATAGTAAAACTTGAAATCCTGAGAGATTAATATATGTTCGCAAAGCAAATATTTAAAATTGAAAAAGCATTCACATAGACCAAGTAGTAGAAAATTATTGTATTTAAAACCACACAAACAAAGGCCAGTAAGAACAATGACGGAATACTTACCTCCATCCCTTGCATTTTTCTGAGAAACAGGAAAATGTATTTTCTAAGGGAAAAAAAATAGACAGTAGCAAAAAGAGTAGAATCCAGTGACTTTATGAATCAGATAGTGCAAGATATAAGACAAACCTATATATGTCATCTACAAGCTGTGCCACCTGTTCCTTCCCCACAGCATTCTTCTTTGCCCACAATTTAGAAACTGTAAAAGAGAACATAAATTCAGCTAGAATTAATTTCACACAAAATAAGAGAATTTAGACCACAACCAGGACATGGTAAAAGCAAGAAACCTCAAAGAAGAATGCTCAATTACAGTACTAATAAGCACAAGTTTGAGCAACCCAACCAAATTCTATACCAGGCTACAATGCCAGAAAACTAAATTTGAAATGGAAACTAACCTATAGAAAACATAATAATAACTTTTTTAGAAAAACAAAGATGTGTGATGTAGACAGTCGTTGTTTTAGTGTTTAAGACTGACTATTTAATAGATATCTACCTAGACAAACATCAACTACATAGCCAAGGTCCAAATATATAAATTTCACTGGAAAGAAAAGTAAATAACACAAGACTGACAAATGCAAATGAAAGGAATTTAGTTATTTTCAGGTAGGAAAGCAAAAAAACACACCATCTATACCTTGATCATCTGATAAAACAACCAATATCCGGTCAACAAGGTCCTGCATTAATAACAACAAATGTCAAGTCATAAAACACCAATCCAAAAACATTAACAAGATGCTCAAAATGAATCATTAAAAAAAACACCCTTCTAGTAAAAGCATAAATAGACAATATTTAGACTAAAATTCATTAGTCTTGTGCAAGTAAGGTGTCATCGCAGAAAATTATTCTCAGATGGGCAACTGTTACAAGAACTTGATGTTATTGTATCTTTATTACAGATAATCATCAAGTTAAGTGATCAAATCCCTGCCCCTACTGTCAAACTGTTTGCCTTTCTCCCATAATTGCGGGAGAGGCAGATAAATAAGAAAAAATTAAGATTTATTGAGAAGAATACACACCAATACAAAAATCAATTGTGTATGAATTCTGTATTAACTGAATAACCAAAAAAAAATACTAGTACAACCTTTTCTCTTATTAGTGGGTTACACAACAGGAGGTAACCCTCTCCCTTGCCCATAATCCCTTCCCATAAGAAAGGAAAAATTTGACCTGATGTTCTGCAACATGACACCAAATGACTAACAACTACCAATTAAACTAGCTAGCACCTTCTCAGTAAAACCTTTACAAAGCCAACATCACAAAGAAGTTATTGGATTATGCATACCAAAAAACAAAAAGTGCTACTCCTAATCAACAAAAAAAGGAGCAACATGTAATTTTTAAACGTTGAAGCCAAAGTGTGATAAATTGCCAAATCCACATGCAGGCAACACCCAGCACAAACAATTTCTTTAGCATCTCACCTGCTTCTTCCCCTGCTTTGAAAGACCCAAGTGAGTGAGAACATCCTTAAGCTCTTTTATTCTAAAATATGCCAACTTTTCCTGCAACAAAAACAAACACATCAATAAACCTTGAATGCAACATCAACAATTCAACGTACAAACACTTTCAAATAATTTCATCACAAAATAATTTCAACACCCAAATGATTGAAATAGAGAAGTACCTGAGAGCCAGCAAGCTCCTCAAACTACTTGACCCAATCATCCATCATAGCATTATTACCCAAGTCTGGAACAGGTGGCCTGGCAAATAATATTGAGCATAACATTTTCTTACTCAATATACAATACTCAGATTCAAGAAATCCACAGATAATAACAAGATATAAAAAAAAGATATACCTAGATTCAAGAACAAACATTTGATGTGGTAAACAACATATGAAAATTAAACACTGTAAAAAAATTAATACCCTCATATGAAGACTGCGTCCACCACGCATGGCAAGGTCAGCCACCAAAAGAGAACATATATATTACTCGGAGATCGTGAGCTCAAGCACCGCCGCACCCACGCCGTAGACCCACCGCCGCAAACACCGTCGCACCCACGAGCGAGCCACGCCGTAGACCCACGAGTCAAGCCTCCCTGTCACACGACCCAAGCCGCGGACCCCATCACCTTGTTGCACACCTGCAACAAACAGAGAGAAAGAAAGAAAGATTGAACGAGAGAGTTGCTGAGAGAAAAAGATAGAGCATGAGAGAGAAATAGAGGAGGTGTAGGGTTATTAGGGATTTTTTGCTTTTGTCTTTCATTTGGCGCCTAAGTATAATTTACCGCCTAAATTTTTTAGTCGGGTCAAACAATAGCGTTTTTTAAAATATGCTATATTTTAATGTAATATATAGGCATAATTTTTGTAGTGTTCGTCTCTGCTTAAGAAGGATGCAAGAATATGGTGGGACTTAGTTCAGCAGACTAACGATGTCGCCACCATGACATGGACAACATTTGTGGAGCTATTTTACAAGAAGTATTACAACTCGGAAGTCATCACTACAAGGGTCGAGGAGTTTAGTAGTTTGAAGCAGGGAAACTTGACGATAGTAGAATATGATCGGTAGTTCGACAGATTAGCCAAGTTTGCACCAGTGATGGTTCCAACTGACTTTCTGAGGGTGACCAAGTTTGTTAGAGGACTTAGACCAAAGATTGAGCTAGGAGTTAAGCTAGCAAACCCGAGAAATACTACATATGCCAATGTTCTAGAAACGAAAATAGAAGTAGAAAGGCTTCAGGCGAATGTTAGTAAGGAGAAGGTTAGTAAGCCTAAGCCTAAACAGTAGGGTCAACCTCAGAATGTTCGGAACAACCACAACAATAGCCGTCAGCATAGCCATAGTAATAGTAATGGTCAGAAGAGAAGGCATCTAGATGATAAGCAGGCCAATGGTGATAAAAGAGCACGGACAAACAATGGAGGCAATAAGTTGGGTTATGTAGAATACCCGCAATGCTCTAAGTGCCAAAAGAAACATCTTGGGGAATGTCATGCAAACATCAAGGGATGCTTCAACTGTGGTCAGGAAGGTCACCAAAGGAGGTAGTGTCCCTAGCTCAAGCAAGAGGAGAAAATGGACAATACAATGGTTCCTGCCAGGGTATTTGCTTTAACCCAAGGAGAAGCTGATGCTAGCAATAAATTGGTTACAGGTTAGATTTCTATCCTCAATAATTTATGTTTTGCAGTATTTGATTCGGGAGCAATATACTCGTATATCTCGTTAGGAATGATAGAGAAATTAGACAAACCTTGTAGAACTAGGTTTTTGACATAGTTGGCTTCGGGTAAAATAGTCCTATCATTACGAATATTACGAGGCGTACTAAGCAAAATTGAGGACGTAGAACTAGAAGGAGACCTGATAGAGCTGGAAATCAAAGACTTCGACATGATATTAGGCATGGAAGGGCTAGCAAGGCATGGCGCAACCATCAATAGCAGACGTAAGCAAGTGATGTTCGAGACTCCTGACGGTCAGAAACGAGGCTATATGGGAAAAGTTTTAGGACTATATACGCCGCTTATTTCATCTCTCAAAGTTCAGAGGATGATAGAAAAAGGATGTCATGCATTCTTAGCCAAAGTTACGGATGTGGTAAAGGAAACACCACTAAAAGTTGGAGACTTCCACATTGTAAAGGAATTCCCAGAGGTATTTCCTGGCAACTAGAAGGATTGCCGCCAACACAGGAGATAGACTTCACAATCGAACTAGTACCGGGCACCGAGCCATTTGCTATGGGGAGCACCGATTCTATTTGTGAAGAAGAAGGATGGAAGTATGCATATGTGTATAGATTATCGTGAGCTGAATAAGGTGACAATTAACAATAAGTACCCGCTACCCTGACTTGACGACTGGTTTGATCAACTCCGAGGGGCAACCGTGTTTTCAAAGATTAATCTACGGACTGGGTATCATAGCTCAAAGTACGGGAAGAGGATAATCCCAAGACGGCTTTTAGAACTCGTTATGGACATTACGAGTTTCTAGTTATGTCTTTTGGTCTTTCCAACGCTCGAGCCGTGTTTATGGATTTAATGAATAGGGTCTTTATGGATTATTTGGATGAATCTGTCGTAGTGTTCATCGATGATATCTGGTGTACTCAAAGGACGAAGTCGAACATGAGGAACATTTAAGGTTGATCTTGTTACGACTAAAGGAGCATCAACTTTACGCCAAGTTCAAAAAAGTGCGAAATTTGGCTTTCGCAAGTAACGTTCCTCAGGCACATAGTATCCAAGGAAGGAGTTACAGTAGACCCATCTAAGGTAGAGGCTATAAAGATTGGCCAAGACCAAAGAACGCGTCTAAGGTAAGAAGTTTTCTGGGACTAGCAGGTTATTATTGGAGGTTCGTAGAAGGCTTTTCTAAGATAGCCACTCCGTTTACCAACCTAACCCGGAAACAGCAAAGGTTCAACTGGACTGATAAGTGTGAAGAGAGTTTCCAGTTGCTTAAGAATATGATCAACACCAGTACTTTATTTACTAACACCCAATGATAAGTTTGTAGTCTATTGCGATGCGTCGAAGCAAGGATTGGGTTGTGTGCTGATGCAGAATGATAAGGTGAAGCCTGCGCCTCAAGGAAAACGTAGTTGTTGATGCACTAAGTAGGAAGAATTACAGAAGTCTAGCATCATTAGCTGGAATAGAAAAGCCGCTACAGTAGGAGCTGATCAATGCTGGAATAGAATTAGTCATTGGTAACCTGACTAACTTGTCCATCTAGTCAAGCCTGTTAGAAGATATACGGATTGGGCAAGGACATGATGACACATTAGTAGCACATATGGATACAGTTAGAGAAAGGAAGGCCACAAATTTCCCAATATCTAGTTAGGGGTTATTAAGATACAAGGATCGGGTATGCGTGCCAAATGATTAAGGGATTAAGATGAAGACTTTGAAAGAAGCGGACAATACCCCATACTTAGTTCATCCTGGGTCGACCAAGATGACTCATGACCTTAAAGTGTTATATTGGTGGCCAGGAATTAAGAAAGATATAGCGGAGTATGTGTCTAAATGCTTGGTATGCCAGCAAGTGAAAGCAAAACATCAGCGCCCTGCAGGCTTATTGCAACCACTTAGCATTCCATAATGGAAATGGGATGATATAGCCATAGATTTCATGACGGGTTTGCCACGAACAAGTAAGCAGCATGATTCATCTTGGATAGTAATAGAGAGATTAACCAAGTAAGTTCATTTCCTATCTGTTAAGACTTCGTACACTGCAGATCAATACGCAGACGTTTAAGTCCAAGATATAGTACGACTTCATAGAATCTCTAAGACAATAGTATTCGATAGAGGATCGGTGTTTACATCGAGATCTTGGAGTAATTATTTGCCGCTGATAGAATTCTCCTACAATAATAGCTACCGGTCAACAATCGGGATGGCACCCTACAAGCTACTTTATTGAAGAAGGGTCGATCTCCGTTGCATTAGGACGAGGTAGGAGAAAGGCAACTACTTGGACCTGAAGCTGTTAGAGGAGCTCGAGATGTAGTAGCGCTGATTAGAAAGCGTATGCTCGCTAATCAAAGCCGTTAGAAAAGTTATGCGGATGCCAAGCGGCATGATGTGGAATTCAAAGTCGGAGATCAAGTCTTCTTAAGGATATCTCCTATGAAAGGTGTGAAGCGGTTCAGGAAGAAAGGCAAGCTTAGTCCCAAATTTATAGGTCTTTTTGAGATATTGGACAAAGTGGGAGTAGTTGCATATAGATTAGCCCTACCGCCAGCTCTAGCAGATAGACACAATGTGTTCCACATCTCGATACTGCGTAGATATGTGTCAGACCCATCTCACGTCCTCAAATATGATATGATAGCACTCCAGAAAGACTTGAGTTACGAGGAACGACCGGCTAGCATCCTAGATAGAATGATGAAAGAATTACGGTCTAAGACTTTTCCAATAGTCAAGGTCCTATGGAGTAATAGTTCTCAACGGGAGGCAATGTGGGAGTTGGAGGAAGACATGTTAACCCGGTATCCGGAATTGTTTGATAAGTAAATTTTGGGGACGAAATTCTTTTTAGTGGGGGAGAATTCTAGTCCTAGAATATTTACTTAACTAGCTAGATTGTAGTAGTAGTAGTTAGTATTAGTTTGCCGTATGTTAGATTCCGTGGATTTTGGTTCAAGTCGGGACTTAGTTCGAAACTCATAGCAATAGTTATGAATTTTATAAGTTTAACCTATAGTTTAAGAATATTAATTATAACATAAGGTTTGCTTAATATTGTTGGTCCTAGGTGTATTATTTATTATAACCTAAGGTTTAGATAGAGCCAATAAGAATATGACAGTTGTCATAAGCATGATTATTAGGGAATTAGAGTTTGTTATTTTATGGTTAGTTAAGAAATTTGTGGATTAGGTTGTTATTTAGATAATTAAATAGATTTTCTCGTAACTTTAGGGTACTGTAACTTCTGACCTATTTTTGACCTAGCTATGTTATGAATTTTGAAAAATAGTATTTTTAAAAAGTTGTAGATAATTGAATTAGCTTTCTAACAGTATAAACATGGTCTAAATCCGAGTCTTACAGCTCCAATTATATTTATTTTACTACATGTGAGTTTAGAGTTACGAGATTTAGGAAGTTAGAAGTTAGGATTCTATTTTTTTTTTATTTATTTTTAATTTTTAAAATAAGCTTTGACTCCTTAGACCTACCTCTGAACAATTTGACTGAGTCCTAAGCCTTTGACTGACGAATATTCAAATATTTTCAATTAAATTCATTATTTTTATTTAAACCCAAAAAGAAGATTTTTATTCCTAGAACTCTATAAAAAGGACTTAGAACCCAGCCCTTCTCCTCACTCTTCAGCTGTGATCAGACTCCAAGGTGCTAGTACTACCATAGAGTGATAAACACTTGGGTTGGGAAAAAGCTTTGTCATTCTTAAGCTTTATAAAATACTTAGGAAGTGAGGTTTAGTGTATTTCAATATTGGAGTTAGACCAATCCATAAGGTCAACTAAGGTACTTTTATTCTTTAAGTTCAATCCTTTAAAACTCTTTAGTTTTCTTAGTTTCTTTTATTCATATCCTAACTTTCGTTAATGGTTCTTGAATAGGTTCTTGAAACTTAAGTTCTTTCTTGGTAAGTTTCTTCTTGATGGTTTAGTTCCACATTCATTCTTTATTCTTTAGAAATACTCACCATTTATATTGTTGGTTTTAGGAGTGTTCCAAATCCCGTCATTGTTCTCATATCCCGGTGTTGGTAAGGAAAATAGGACAGATTTTATGTGCTTATATGTTATGTTATGTTTATGTTATAATATGTTTATGCTATGATATGTATATGTATGGTATGTTTTAGTTCTTGGGTATATGTTTTGTTTAGATTACAAGCATATAATTTGTTTAGATAACAAGTCTCAATAGTATATTCCTTGGGCATATGATTGTTTAGATAACAAGCCCCATAAATTTATATGACTTGTTTAGATAACTAGCCCTCTAGAATAATGGGCATATGATTGCCTAGCTAGCAAGCCCCAAGATGTATGAAGGCCATTGTAATAGATGTTTTTGTAGCCATATGTTTTATAGTGTATTGTTATGATATATGATATATGTTTTAGATAGTCTTATGTTCTTTTATAGTATTTGATGTAGTCTTATGCTTATGTTTACGATGTATGTTTTGTTTTTAGTAGATTTTCCTTGCTGGGCATTAGGCTCATTCCTTTATTTTACTGTGATGCACGAAAATGATTATGGAGGCGAAAGGATTCTTGGTAGCATGGCATGTGTGTTGAGGATGAATGGAATGGATGGGTTGCGTGTCGATCGAGGATGACGTTTATTTTAGTCTTTTGAAATATGTCTCTTTTGTAATTCCACATGCAACTTTTTTTGAACTAGTTTTTAAAGCTATGTTTTATGTTTTGTAAACATTGGGATCCTATACCATATCACTTTTTATTTACATTTTTAATAAAGACATGTTATTTCTTATATTTTGGGTTTTCAATAAAGGCATGTTATTTCTTATGTTTGTATCGAAATTGTAGCTATGTCTAGTAGTTTTAATGGTCCAAGGTCTTAGAAATAGTTGGGTCATTACAATAGACCTGCATATACTCCTTTGTCCTTCGTAGATGCTTCCATATGTGCTAGACCACTATCCAATGTTCTCTACTAGGATTTGATTGGTACTTACTCACAACCCCCATTGCATGGCAGATGTCCGGCCTAGTGCATAGCATAACATACATAAGACTTCCAACTACAAATGCATAGGGAATATGTTTCATCTCTTCTTCCTCTTGAGAAGTCTGTTGGGAGTTCTTCCTATAAAAGATGAAGTCCATGTCTGGATGGCAACAATCCCTTCTTCGAGTTCGTCGTAAAGAAACATTCAAGTACCTTATCTATGTATGATGCTTGAGATAGCGCCAACATCTTGTTCTTCTTGTCCCGAATAATTTGGATACTGTTGACCCTGATTTTGGTCAACGACACAGAGTCTAGAAAACGACAGGAAAATGATATAGAGCTTGAAAATAACCTAATGGAAAGATAAAGAACACATAGATTTATAGTGGTTTGGCCCCAGTGATTGGTAATGACCTACGTCCACTTGATACTATTATTAATATTGAGGTCCCAAGGTGTGATCAAAGAACTAGGGTTCCTGAGTTTCACGGACCTTAGAAGAAGAAAACAATACAACAATGGATAATTGTAATATAATTCCCCCAGAAAAAAGATCGATCCCCTTCCTTGAGCTATCTCTTGTATATTTATAAGCTCAAGAAGAGTTACATGAATTAGGAAATAATGTCTATCCTTAATGATCGGATATGTAGATCATAATGAAGAGATATTCTCGGATATCAGCACAACTGTACAGATCTTTACATAAATAAACGAAATACACGACCAAGCTGGTCATATATAGAACTTGATCTCTTCGTGTAGAAATAATGCTCATTGATAGGCAAGTTGTATCTCTGCTACGTGTCCGCCACGTGTCGAAAATCCTTGCCACGTCATCAGCAGCTTTTTTATGGATAAAAATTTGCCCCCAAGTTTATTTATTGCAACCATCAATAAGTAAACTTAGGAAAATAACTTTTCGTAGGCCCCACGAAATCTGTTAGAGCTCTCATGCGTTCTTGAAAACAGTGACCTAATCACATCCAATCATGCCTTTTCAGTTTTCAAGAAACCATTCCGATGGCTGTCACACTCCCCCATGCCTTGAAAAAGGTAACTCATGATTACCCCTTTTCGGCACACCTCAGTTTCTATAAATAATCCCCACATTCTTCTTTTAACTCTTTACACGCTATCTTTTTGCCAAGAACTCTCAAGAACTATATTCCAGAGCCCAGAACTTTAAAGTTTTCAGACGCTTTGCCGAGGTTCTTCGCTTGCAAACACAAAGTTTCTCCTTTTCAGGATCTCCAATCTTCATTCAGGTAAATTTTCTTCGACGTTTAACCCTCTGAGATGCCATGCATACTGCTTCTGTGCTCTGAAACTTTTTGTGTTCTTAAGTAGAAATTCGTGCAGATTTTGTATATACCATTTGATGCTTGATAGGGTAGTGTACTTTTGCTCTATATAAGTTAGGAATCAGTTTGATAGTCAGGATCATGGGTTTAGGGCATAAAATCGAAGTAAAAATTCGATTTTTAGGCTAGCTGAAAAACTGGGTTTTTCCCGCCCCTTTGGAGTTGAAAAAGCTTTTTTCAGAAAAAAATTTTACTTTCACTTTTTGATCTGTTTTTCAAACTGCTCACATAAAACTTAGTGTTTCGGTTAGAATGCTGCTGGTCGATAGACGTGAGCAACGTTATTCCAACTTAAGTTCCCAGGCTGTGCGTCTTATCTCCTCCTTTGTTTGTTTGCAGTTTATATGCAAGACTCGTGGGGAGGAGAAAGACCCATCGACGACGATCTGCTAGCTCAACTACTCGAGCATGAAGAACAACCCTCAACATTGATACCCAATATTCCCTTTTCTCGTATTAATCCAAACACTTCCCCAGTCTTGACCCGAAACATGGCTCGCACCAAAACCAAGGCCCAGAAAAGAAAAAACCACGACACTTCCCATCAACCTGCTACTACAGCTGATGTTCCCTCGACCAGTGGTCGAGATGAAAATTCTCCCGATCCAAACATCCAAAGACATGCCCGCCCTCGACACGTTATTCAGCCGGATGTCGAGTGGCATGTAGTCTCTGAAAGTAGGGTGACGGTCAGAATGATCGCCAACTACTTAAGGAAATACAGTCTGCCAGGGGTGACCATAGTCAATCCTGACCCAGACCAAAGGGCTAATCTGCCTAGAGGCGCCTATAGCGCCTGGTCGCGGTTTCATGTTGAGGCAGGGGCCACGTTGCCTCTTCACCCATTCTTTCAGGGGGTGGCCAACTATTTTGGAGTTGCCCCCTTTCAAGTAACCCCAAATGGATATAGGATGCTTGTTGCACTCTATATCCTGTACTGCCATAAAAAATGGCCCGTGCCATCGCCTCATAAAGTCAACTACCTGTTCGACCTCAAATCTAACCCCAACCATGAAGGCACGGGGTTCTTCCACTTTTTTCATCAGGAAACTGGGCGCACTTTCTGGACTGACACGACCCACATCTCAAACGTGGGGAGGTACTACCGAGAGTACTTCCTTACGACTGATCTGGTCGTGGACAACCTGGCTTTTGCACGAGGAGGTAAAACTTTCGTATCGCTGGCTGACTTCTTCACTTAGTGTTTTCCTCCACAATGTCTTATACTTTTGATGTCTTCCAGGCCTGTGGCTGCGACCAAACCCAACTCCGGGAATGGAGTCAAGATCAGCACTCTTAGCCAGCATGTCAGATGCTGAGAAGAGTGTCAAGAATCTGGTTATAGAGGCTAACCTTAGGTTGGCTGGCCTTTGGGCCCCTCAATCAGATACGAGGGGGCCTTCGGCAGGGAGTGCTCGCGCTGAAGAGGAACCCGAGCAGCAACCTCAAGCGTCTCCTCCATGGAGGAGACCGACTGGGGTCACGATCAGGGAACCTGCTAGCACTCCTCGAGCAGAGAGGCCCTCGGCCCCCTTAGGGAAAGGAAAACAGAAGGCCACTGATCCTGCTGACATCTCTGACGACTCGTCGGATGACAACGGTATAGTAATTTCACTTTTAAATAAATTCCCAATTCCTTGTCATCTATTCAACGGGGACGACAATTTTAAATATGCTCCACACTTAGGGCCAGACTTCTTCGTGTCAAACAATAAGTGTAAGACTAGTAGAGTCAATAGTGTAGCGACCAATAATAATAGCTTGGGTATTGGACTTTGCAATCCTTTTTTGTTTCTTTTTCTGATGTAATATGTTTGGCTATTCATGCTATCTCATTGTTTGACTTTGTTCTTATTTTTTAGGCAAGGACTCCACCAACGTATTCGACCTTTACAGCACCCCAGAGGCTGCTGCTGCCCCTCCAAGCAAGAAGAAAACCAGTAAGAGACATACTGGGGAGAGCAACAAAGAGCCTCGGGCGAAGTAGGCCTGGAATGCAGGCCCTTCGGAGGATGGGCCCTCTGCCACTGCAACTCAACCTTCCCCCCGTTAGCAGTGGACTCCGTCTGCTGTGGCCGGGTCGACTCCTTCTCCTGATGCCCCATCTAACTAACCTCAGCAGGAGGATCCTGCCTCAACTGGGAACTTGATGGTTGGTCGGGCCTTTATGCTGATTAAGGAAAGGGTCACCAAAATCGCGAAGCATGAACGTTGCTAAGAGGCAATGGCAGCTACGGAGACGATGGGCATTGACCCAATTCTGAACCGAACCCTGAATGAGTTCACTAGTGTAAGTTATCTTCTTTTGTGAAATCAGGTCTTCGTTAGTTTACTGTTTGTCTAATTTTTGTTCTGAATGCAGGCCATGCTAACCTTTACTGCTAGCCGCATTCGCCTGGGTGCTGTCACCGAGCAGGCTAGGACCTCGGATCAACAGCACGAGGATGAACTCAAAGCTGTTGAGGCCAGACATGCCGATCAGTTGGCGGCAGTGACTGCGGAAAAGGCCCAACTAGCTAAGGAGTTGGAGGAGAAGCTGAAGTCTCTGGAAAAAGCCCGCGAGCTGAGGGACCAATACAAGGAGTCCAACCACTCTAACTATAAAGTGGCTAAGCAGCTCGAGCTAGACTTAATCACGAGCAGGCAAGAAACCAACGATTTGGAGGGTCAAGTTAAGGACTTGGAGAAGACCAACGCTGCCAACTTAGAGAGGTACAAAAATGCCACCCTGAGGTGCTTCTACGATTTTTGGAAGCACAATCAGGGTGCCAATTTTGACTGTCTTCCTGAGCACGCGAGGGAAGATGAGCTGGCTCGCTGCGAGACTCAGCTAGCTGAAGAACAAGGATCGAGGGTCCTTGCTTCCCTCGAAATCTCGCTGGCTGCCGAGATGGAGGGTGCAGACAATGAAGTTGTCAACCAGAATCTTCCCCATGATCCTCCAGCTCCTCAAGCTCCTTAGTCTTTTCTTTTTATACTTCTTTCTTTTTTAACTACACGACCTACGGGTCGTGATGTAAAGACTATAATTTTTCTTTGGTTTTGCTGCATGGGCATCTCTTACTTTTATTTTGAACAATTACATCCAAGCAGTTACTGCTTGAGGTGTAAAAGGATCGCTTTGATATTATAGTATATTTGCATATTATTATAACATCTATTTGTTCGCATGACAGAACTTAGCATATCACTTTGGTTTGATTTAACAAGATATCAAAATTTTGAAAAATACTCTAAGTGCCCTAGCATGCTTTCACTTATTTTGCTCATGTGTTCACATACCTTTCAACGATATGCTTTGCTTACTTGTACCTTGTATGCCCCCCAAGTGATCAGGGAGCTTTAGGTCCTTGGTCACTTGCCTTGACTAGAACCTGCCCGAACGTTACTGCTCGTAGCAATGCGATTAGAATTATAATACAGCAAAACAAAACATGTAATGAGCAAATACTTGTCATAAATACAATAGTTGGCAAGAAATGACTGGCTGAGCACAGTTCCTTTTATTCTCGTAGTAAATGGACTAAATATGTCTTTACGAGTGATCAATAAGATCTTACACAAAACTTGTAAAAAGTAAAATTTATACAAGCCAATTCTTTAAGAAGAATTGTTCATTGATAATACTTGCGCAGGTGTTCTCCATTCCAATATCGAGAAACGAGATCTCCGTTTAAGCGTGCAAGTTTATAAGTGCCTGGGTGAAGGACTTCATCAATGTGGTAAGGCCCTTCCCAATTTGGCCCGAGTACTCCAGCAGCTTGGTCGCGGGTGTTAAGAAAAACTCTTCGGAGCACAAGGTCTCCAACATTGAATTTTCTTTCTCGAACTTTGGAGTTGAAATACCGGGCGACCTTCTGCTGGTATGCAGCTACTCGGAGTTGTGCTTGTTCATGCCTTTCATCAATTAAGTCCAAGGATTCCATCAATAGCTGGCTATTATAATCCTGGTCGTATGTTATTCTACGATGAGAGGGTGGATCCAACTCAACAGGCAACATGGCCTCATACCCGTATGCCAAGGAAAACAGGGTATGACATGTTGCTGTTCGGTGGGAAGTTCTATACGACCAGAGGACTTCAGGCAACTGTTTTGGCCATGCCCCTTTAGCTTCTTCAAGTCTTTTCTTCAGTGTATCCTTCAGCGTTTTGTTAACTGCCTCGACTTGCCTGGGGATGAGCGACTGAAGAAAAACTTTTGATAATGTCGTGACGTTTGCAGAAATATGTGAATAGATCACTGTCGAACTGGGTGCCGTTGTCCGAGACTATCTTCTTTGGAAATCCATAGCGACAGATGATGTTTTTGACTACGAAGTCAAGCACTTTCTTTGTCATTATGGTCGCGAGTGGCTCGGCTTCGGCCCATTTGGTGAAGTAGTCAACGACAACCACTGCGTACTTTATACCACCTTTCCCCGTAGGCAAAGATCCGATTAGATCTTTTCCCCAAACCGCAAAGGGCCATGGACTCTGCATTTGCTTTAACTCATTGGGAGCTGCTCACGACATCTTAGAAAACCTTTGATACTTGTCACATTTGTGTACGAACTCCATGGAGTCTTCATTCATTGTTGGCCAGAAATATCCCTGCCTTAGGATCTTTTTCGACAGGCTTTGCCCCCCAGCGTGGTCTCCGCAAAAGCCTTTGTGTACCTCCTTCATTAACTCTTTGGATTTCTCCTTTGTAATACATCTTAGGAGTGGCAATGAGTATCCCCTTCAGTACAGGATTCCTTCAACCAGGATATACCTTGCAGCTTGCCACTGAAGGGTCCTAGCTTTGTTTCTGTTCGCTGGTAGCACGCCGCTTATAGACACTCTACATATGGCGCCATCCATGTATCCGTCATCTAGATGACTAAAGTGGTTTCTATTGCTTGGATGCTGGAGCGGATAGTCGCTCGGCTGGCACTATGTTCAGAGTATCAGCATCTTTTCCACTTGCCAACTTTGCCAAAGCGTCTGCATTGGAATTCTGATCACGAGGCACTTGCTGGAGAGTGTATCTGCTGAACTGGGCCAACAGATCCTTTGCTTTGTTCAAATAGGCGACCATCTTTAATCCTCGCGCTTGGTACTCTCCCAAGATTTGATTCACGACTAGATGAGAATCACTATAAATATCAAGCGCTTTTATGTTCATGTCCTTGGCTAACCGCAGTCCAGTGAGCAGTGCTTCATATTCAGCCTCATTGTTAGAGGCAGTGAAGTCAAACCTTATTGCACAGTAAAATCGATGCCCTTCCGGCATTATCAATATCACTCCTGCTCCTGCGTGGGGTTCGTTAGATGATCCGTCAGTGAACAATTTCCACGGGGGTGCTTGGATTTGACATTCAGGCTCGCTAGGCTCCTCGATCTACTCGCCACCCGTGGGCTCTGTGAACTCTGCGATGAAGTCAACTAAGGCTTGTCCCTTTATCGCTGCTCACGGCAGGTAAGATATGTCGAACTGCCCGAGCTCGACTGCGAACTTTAGTAATCTTCCGGCAGCCTCTGGCTTTTGCAAAACTTGCCGAAGAGGCTGGTCGGTCAATACCATAATCGGATGGGCTTAGAAGTAAGGCCGCAGCTTCCTAGAGGCCAATACTAAGCAGTAGGCTAACCTTTCAATGGGGGGATATCTCAATTCTGCTCCGATTAGCCTTTTGCTTACGTAATAGACAGCCTTTTGCACACCTTCTTCTTCTCTCACCAAAACAGCACTAGCAGCGTAATCCGTGATCGCCAGGTAGATGAACAAAGTCTCTTTATCGACCGGCTTTGACAGAATGGGTCGCTGCGCCATATGCGCTTTTAGTGCTTGAAAGGCCTGTTCACACTCATCTGTCCATTCAAATTTCTTGTTGCCTCTGAGTAGATTGAAAAATGGGACGCACTTGTCCGTGGATTTTGAAATAAATCTACTAAGAGCGGAAATTCTCCCAGTTATACTTTGGACATCCTTAATCTTCACTGGCGACTTCATCTCAATCAGGGCTTTTATCTTCTCTGGATTAGCTTCAATTCCTCTTGAGTTAACTATGAATCCCAAGAACTTCCCTGATCCAACTCCGAAGGAACATTTACGGGGATTCAGCTTCATCCTATATTTATTAAGGACGTTGAAGCATTCCTGCAAATCCCTTACATGTCCTTCTGCCTTCTTTGACTTAACCAGCATGTCGTCAACGTAAACCTCCATGTTTGCCCGGATCAGCTCCTTAAACATGTGGTTGACGAGTCTCTGGTAAGTTGCACCAGCGTTTTTCAAACCAAAGGGCATCACCTTGTAACAGTAGAGCCCTATATCAGTTCGAAAGCTAGTGTGATCCTCATCAGGGGGATGCATACTAATCTGATTATACCCAGAGTATGCATCCATGAATGAGAGGATCTCGTGTCCTGCAGTGGCATCAACCAGCTGGTCGATCCTCGGGAGTGGGAAACAGTCTTTGGGGCAGGCTTTATTGAGGTCTGTAAAATCCACGCACGTACGCCACTTGACATTCGGCTTGGGCACAAGTACGAGATTGGAGACCCACGATGGATAAAATGCCACCCTGATGAACCCATTCTCCTTCAGCTTCTCAACTTCTTCCTTCAAAGCTTTCGATCAGTCTTTGTCGAGCAGCCTTCTTTTCTGCTGCACAGGTGGAAAGCTCTTGTCAATGTTCAGGACATGACTGATGATTGCAGGATCTATCCCAACCATGTCTTTATGTGACCAGGCAAAGACATCCTGGTTCCTCTTTAAGAACTCCACCAGTGCTTGTTTTGTTGTTGTCTCTAAGTTTTTACCGACTTTCACAACTCTAGTCGAATTTCCCTCATCGAGTTGTACTTCTTCAAGGTCCTTGATGGGGCCTACTTCTTCTTCGAAATCCCCAAAGCGAGGATCTAAGTCTCTATCCTCACTTTGGGCAATGCCCTATTTGGTGAGATTATCACCTGAGCGGGCTTGAACATCAGATGCCATTTGCAACTCTTTTTCGGCGACATCTCTCGATACACCCTTTTTTTCCTTGGTGATCGAGGCATTGTAGCATTCTCTCTCCTCTCGATGGTTTCCCAGCACGCATCCTACTCCTGCGTCTGTTGGGAATTTCATGGCAAGGTGCCATACAGAAGTGACGGCTCGAAGGTCAACCAGAATTGGTCTCCCTATCACGGCATTATACGCCGAAAGACAATCAACTACTATAAAAGTAGTGAGTAATGTCCTATTAGTAGGCGCAGTACCTGCTGTGACTGAGAGTCTAATTGACCCTACTAGGGCGAGCACTTCTCCAGAAAAACCATAAATGGTTTGGCTGCATGGCTCTAGGTCCTTGATGGACAATTTCATCCTTTCCAGCGAGGACTTATATAGGATGTTGACGGAACTTCCTGTATCGACCAACACCCATTTCACCATCATATTTGCAATTTGGACATCCACGACCATCGGATCGGAGTGTGGGAATCGCACATGCTGGGCATCGTCTTCAGAGAAGGTGATCGGTTCCTCCTCTATTCGAGCTTTTTTGGGTGCACGATCCTCAACACTCATCATCTCGATGTCTTGGTCGTGGTGTAGGGTTCGAGCGTATCGTTCCCTCGCTTTTCCACTATCTCCTGCAAGATGTGGGCCTCCGCAGATGGTGAGTAGGGTACCAACCATGGGAGCTGGCTGTAAAGGTGGTGAGCGCTGGCGTGCAGGCGCCGACTCATTGCCACCTCGAGCTTCTCGCTGAGAACCTCCCACAGCTCGTACATATCGCCTTAAGTGTCCCTGTCTTATCAGGAACTCGATGTCGTCCTTTAGCTGGTTACACTCATTGGTGTCATGCCCGTAGTCGTTATGATAACGACAGAACTTTGTCAAATCTCTCTTGGAGATATCTTTTCTTATAGGCGCGGGTCGTCTATAGGGCACGCTCAAGTTGGTCGCTAGGAAAACCTCGTCTCGGCTTTTGACAAGGGTGGTGTACTTGGTGAATTTCGGTTCATACCGATTATTTTTTGGGTGCTTACTCTCAGAGGTCGAGGGTTCGCCATTCGCCCGCTTTCCACCATTTTTACCGTTGCCATTCCCGTTGCCTTTGTCGTTGCCATTGGGCTTAGATCCGTTGGTGGCTTTGGCAGGTTCTTCTTTGGACCCCTTGTCCTTTGCTAGCGATTTGCCTTCGTTGGCAATCGCGTCCTCGAGCTTGATGTACCGATCAGCTCGATCTAAAAACTCCTGGGTAGTGTTAACCCCATGATTCCTAAGGCTACTCCAGACAGGAGAATGGCGCCTAACCCCAACAGTTAGGGCAATCATCTTGCCTTTATCGCCCATAGTCTTGGCTCCTACTGCGGCTCGCATGAAGCGCTGAACATACTCCTTCAAAGGCTCCCCTTCTTTCTGGCGTATCTCGACCAGTTGGTTTGCCTCGGTGGGGTGCACTCGGCCCACATAGAACTTTCCATAAAATTCCTTCACGAACATTTCCCAGGATACTATACTTGCAGGTGGGAACTTAAAGAACCCCTCCTGAGCGGCATCAGAAAGGGTCGCTGGGAAGATCCTGCAACGAGCGTGTTCAGAGACTTTCTGAATGTCCATTTGTATCTCAAATTTGTTTACATGAGATACTGGGTCTTCATACCCGTCAAAGTTTAGCAGGGTTGTCATCTTGAACTTGCTGGGGGTTTATACCACAGCAATCCTTTGTACGAAAGGGGTGCCTCTCCTCCGATCGTACTCGATATGCGATGTCCACCCCCCGACCAGCTTTAGGAATTGTTGGGGCCTCTGGTGCTAAGGGGATGTATTCATCGTGCCTTTCTCGGAGGTCGTTGAGTACATCCCTCAGGTCATCGTCTCTTCGCCGCTGCTCGCTAGCTCCGAGCTGGCTAAAGACGTTGTTTTGTCTGGGCTACCCCCCAGCATTATGTCCTGCTTGTCGGTCTTCTCTAGGTGGGGGGCTTCTGCCTCCAACTCTCTCCTCGTTTCTCTGACCAGCATTCCCTCTGCCTGAGTCGACCTCATTGTAGACGTGGCCATCTCTGAACCTTGACTGGCTATGGTGGGACCGACTGTTTCCTCTGTTGCCTCCTTGGGCTGGAACTTCCCGAGCGTTAGGAGGAGGCCTACGCTGGTCGGTGGGTCCTCGTGCATTGTCATACCGTGGAGGGCCCTTGACCGCAGAGCCTGTCTCTGAGTTCTTTCTGTTGGCAGAAGGACGCTGCCCCCTACTCGGTGGGTGCAGCTCTTCGCCCCCTGGGCGTCTAGGGCTGCGGAGCTGTTGCCCGGCCCTATTCTGCCTTGGGCGTGGGGGATTGCCTCGACCAGCCTGTGACGAAGGCTGCATCTCAGGGTCCCTAGGTGGGATATCATCCTGAGGCATCGGTGGCTGTTCCGGCCTTTGAGGGCTTGTTGGCTGGAGCGGAGGGCTAGGATTGGGACCTCTTTGAGATGGCCCACTTGGGGGTTGATCAGGCTGCGAGGCATGTGCAGCTTGATTCCTAGCCAACTGGAGGGCTACTTAAAGGGCTGCCATGGCATCCCTCTGACGACAGTCCATCTCCGCCTGTCTCTCGCTCAGCTCTTGGCGCTGGCGCTCTATCTCCCTTTGCTATGATGCCATTATCTCGGCAGCACTCTCTTGATTGGCCCTCAGAGCGGCCAATTCATCTTGCAACACCCCCAGTGTTGTCTTCAGGGCCTCAGAGTCCACTTCCTCCTCATCGAACTCCAAATGAGGTTCGTCTTCAGCCATATTTGGGGCAGGAGGCTGGGATGGTGTGGCAGCAGCCTGTCCAGTTATCTTGGTAGTCTTTTCCATTAGATTTTCTTGAGTTCAACTCTCAATGAAAGCACCAGAATGTTGACCCTGATTTTGGTCAACGACACGGAGTCTAGAAAATGACAGGAAAATGATATAGAGCTTGAAAATAACCTAATGGAAAGATAAAGAACACAGAGATTTATAGTGGTTCGGCCCCAGTGATTGGTAATGACCTACGTCCACTTGATACTATTATTAATATTGAGCTCCCAAGGTGTGATCAAAGACCTAGGGTTCCCGAGTTTCACGGACCTTAGAGAAAGAAAACAATACAACGATGGATAATAGTAATATAATTCCCCCAGAAAAAAGATCGATCCCCTTCCTTGAGCTATCTCTTGTATATTTATAGGCTCAGGAAGAGTTACATGAATTAGGAAATAATATCTATCCTTAATGATCGGATCTGCAAGTCATAATGAAGAGATATTCTCGGATATCATCACAACTGTACAGATCTTTACATAAATAAATGAAATATACGACCAAGCTGGTCGTATATAGAACTTGATCTCTTCGTGTAGAAATAATGCTGGTCGATAGGCGAGCCGTATCTCTGCTACGTGTCCGCCACGTGTTGAAAATCCTTGCCACGTCATCAGCACCTTTTTTTATGGATAAACAGATACCAGGAATGTAACTAGCTTCACCCAAAATTTTCATCTGAAATTTGGTCCCAACCCAGTTCTTTATGTTTGATAATTTCCTGACATGCCAATGAGCAAGATATCATCTACATAAAGCGCCAAGAACACTATCACTTCATTTCCCTTTAATTGGTAAGCACAAGGTTTATCGTCGTTCTGCACAAATTAATAGGTCTTAATTATTTCATTAACCCTTAAGTTCCGGAGCACGAAGCTTGTTTAAGTCCATGAATGGACCTATTGAGCTTCCAGACTTTCTTTTCTTGTCCAGCTACTACAAATCCTTCTGGTTGATCCATATAAATGGTCTCATCAAGAAAGCCATTGAGAAATGTTGTCTTAATGTCCTTTTGCCAAATCTTATAATTAAGAGCTGCGGGAATGGATAAGAGTATGAGAATAGATTTTAACATGGCCACTAGAGAGAAAGTTTCCTCATAGTCAACTCCCTCTCTTTGGATATAACCCTTTGCCACGAGTCGAGCCTTATATGTCTTGACCTTTCCATCAGCTCCTCTCTTCTTCTTGTACATCCACTTGCATCTAATGGGCCTAAAGTCCATCGATGCTTCTACAAGATCCCAGATAGAGTTGGAGTACATGGACTCCATTTCCTTGTTCATGGCTTCGAGCCGCATATCATTTTCAGAACTAACCATTGCATGTTTAAAGGTGAATGGATCATCCTCACAAGTTTCGGTTACTACCATATTGGCTTCACCATCCATCTCGTAGCATTCTGGGTTCCGCGAAACCCTCCAATTACGATGAAGCATCGCAACTGTCTTACTTGGACCAGCTGTCTGTTCTTCTTCCACATTCTCATCGATTTGCATCAGTATGGGTTGAAAATTTCCTCCTGATTGCATTTCTCCCAACACTATTTTACTCCGAGCTTCGAAGTTTTTCATGTCTTCATTTTCCAAAAAAGTAGCATTTGTTGAAATAAACACTTTCTTGTCAATTGGACTATAAAACAGACCACCCCGAGTACTTTTAGGATAGCCTACAAACAAGCAAACCTCAGTTCGCGATTATACCTTTCCTTCTTTTTTCCTCTAGACATGAGCAGGACATTCCCAAATCCTATAATGTCGTAAAATAGATTCACATCCATTCCATAGTTCTGGAGGCGTTTTGGAGATAGTCTTAAATGGTACAACATTTAAAATGTCATTTGCAGTCTGAATGGCATACCCCTAGAAAGATGGTGGTAGAGTTGAATAACTAATCATTGACCTAACCATTTCTCACAATGTTCAGTTCTGACGCTTAACAACCCCATTTTGTTGCAGAGTCCTTGGGGTAGTAAGTTGAGACAAAATCTCACACTCAGTAAGATGATCTTGGAACTGATTATCCAAATATTCTCCACCCCTATCAAATCTCAAATTCTTTAAGGTTTTGCCTAACTAGTTTTGGACCATTGTTAAGAATTCTTTAAACTTGTCAAAAGCTTTAGATTTCCTTTGCATTAGGTAAAGACATGAATATCAAGAATAATCCTCAGTGAAAGTGATGAAATATTCATTACCATCTCTTGCTTGAACATTAATCGGTCCACAGACGTTAGTATGAAAGAGCCCTAGGGGTACTTTGGCCCTTTCTCCTTTTGCAGAGAGTGGACGCTTAGTCATTTTACATTCCAGACAAGATTCGCAGACAGGTAAGTCACCCATTGTGAGTTCCCTCAAAGGCCTAGCCTTTGTAAGTCTTTTAATCATATCATAGTTAATATGAACAAGGTGAAGATGCCATAGGTATGTCATGTGATCATTATAGATCTTTTTTCATTTGATGGTCCTAGGATTAGCTACGTTAAACAATTCGTTGTTAAGCGCGAAGAGTTTCATTAGGTTGCAAAATATACAAGCCATTTTCCATACATCCAACACACAATTCACATCCATTAAATGAAATAGATATTTTAAAACTTGTGAAAGTAACAACAAATTGTTGTTGATGTAATAAAGAAACTGAAACTAGATTCCTACTAAAGTTTGGAATAAAATAAACATCATCCAGTAGCATAAATTTATTTCCAAAATTTAAATGAGGTTTTCCTTTTGCTTGGACCTCCATGAATTCACCATTGCCAACTCTAAGCTTTAACTCATCCTCCTCCATCGCTTTCAAGTTTCTAAGTAGCTGCAAAGAAGTACACACATGATTAGTGGATCCTAAATCAACTATCCAATCAAAAGAATTATCCTCTAAAACACATACATCCAAGACAAATAGATTACTATTACCTTGGGTTCCAGTTGCCTTAAGGGTGGGGAAATTATGCTTCCAATGCCCATCCTCCTTGCAATAGAAACAATGTCCTTTCACCTTCTTGCTAGTTGGTTTTGTTCCAGCAGGCATTTCAGATGTTGATGCTTTTTTAGTTGCTTGCTTCTTAGCCTTCTTTTTCCCCTTCATTGTTTTTCTCTTCTTGCTCTTCGAGGATGAGGATAAGTTATCCTCACCCTGAGCACCCCCGGTAGTGACAACCTTCTTCTTAGGTCCTTTACTCGGGCCACCGTTTATTCCTTCATACACCCAAAGCTCATTCAACAGCTGAGTCATTCCATACTCCAGCTTGTTAAGGAAATAGTTCACGGCGAACGTAAGGAAACTAGGTGAAAGGTTGTTGGGAATGATTCTAGCTTGAGTCTTCTAATCTACTGTTTCTCCATGCAGCTCACCTTCATGGAAATAGTTCTTCATCTTAATGAAATGATCAAGAACATGTTGGCCAAGTGCCATCCTACAGTTCACAAACTTCTTGGTATTCTCGAAACTAGCTTGCCCAGACTTGTGCCCAAACATTCCTTGGAGTTGCTCCATTATGTCGTAAGCAGTTTCGACATTATCCATCTTATTCATTAGCAATTCTGGCATGCTGGCGAGCATGTACACCTTGGCCTTATTGTTGGAACCATTCCAACATTCTCCTTCACTGCCTTCGAGGCATTCTCTTCGGGAAAGTCAAGTTCTGTTTCTGTCATCACGAATTTTGAGTTGTCACCAATCAACACTATGTTGATATTAGACTTCCATTTCATGAAGTTCTCGCCGGTTAGCAACTCCTTGGACAAAATAGAGATAATGGGGTTGGAGGCCATAGAGCTACGATTATCAATTAAAGTAGAAATCAACGCATTGTTCGACAAACATTCATTCGTACAAGTTTCAGAAATAGTAGAACATATAGACAATGGTCAAAGATAAGTAAATACTAAAAACTCTTATCTTTCTATTTCTTAGGTATTTCAACTATCCATGAACCTATGTGTCCCGGTAGGTGAGAGTCACAAATATTCATTTAGTCAAATAATGAAAAATCTCAATTAATAAAACTTCCTAGACTTTTATTAATTACCTATCGATTCGATCAAAGTAACGAAAACAAATTAATTCTTTCTTTATGAGTTTGACCCACGGTTTTGATTATCATAGACTTAATTCTTATAGTCACCGTAGGCATGAGTCTATATAAGTTACATCTATAACTATCTATCATAAGAAATTCAACCATGTTAAGAGTCCAGTGAATACCTTCCGTAGGGAGACAAAATCTAAGCGCCATTAGGTCCCACTAAACCCTAACCTTGTTAAATTAATGATAGAGATCGACTTTAGATTTTAAAAACTCATTATTAAATCTTTTAGTATTTTATTCTTTTGAAAATTACCAACTTAGGTTTGCCAAATTATTAAAATAATCAATAAACCATAGTTTTTAATTTTCCTATTAATTCTAAGATTACTAATGAAATTAGTCCAAATAGTTAGAATTAATTTATTTTTAATCAATTATTAGTTCTAACTAAAAAGATTAACCTAATACAATTAAGTCCAACTTAGGTAAATGGGCCTTAATAATTCAAGCTTGCATGGATGAGAGATGGGTTCATTATGTCGTATCCACTTCTAATTCCCCCTAACTTCCACAAAAAGCACAAAAAGACAGGATTTTGAACCTTTGTTTTATTAATTATTATTCAATTGATTAGGCACAATCTAGTAATGCAAAGAAAATTGGCCTTCAAAAATGGAACCACCCACAAGAAAGGAATTTGAACTTTATATGTTCAATTGGGCCCAAATAAAACCTAACATTTTGTGAAAGTTTTATTTAAGTTTTCCCACATTTTTCAAAAACAAAAATTGAGTCATCATTATACTTATATTTAAATCCCAATTGCAAAAAATAACTTAATAATGATGGATGATATGCTAATAATTGGATGGGCCTAACATGTTACAATATGAGCATGTATTATTAAATTATGCAAATATACCACAATATTATGCTAATTATATTATTTAAATCTTTTTACTTGTTCGTTATCAGCTTACCCTACGACCTAGCCCATACTTAAATCTTGGAGATTTAGTAGTGTAATTTAGTGAGAGTATTAATCATAGATATGAAATCTATAGCTTATGTATGAGAGGTGAAAATATTACTTCCTTAATAGCTTAGTCTAAAAGGGTAAATGATTGAGCACTCATATATGTGATTAAGTTCACAGATTTATCATTTACAAGGGACTTAGGGGGAGTTAAGGATAAAATACAAAAGAGGGGTAAAACTCTAATTTGCACCTGACTCATTAGTAATTCATCAATAGAGGATTGACTGACTGTAATAGTTATAACAATGGATAACGTATTTGTGGTTTGGAAAATCAGTTCTATGAATTCAAGAGTTCAATTCTGAATCTATAGTGGAGTCATGAGGAATTAATAAATTGTGAGATAATTTGTTTAATAAATAAACTCACATGAATTTATTGAAGTATGTATTCATTGATCCATGATCCCCATGTCATCTCTTATCAAATCAAGTTTAATAGTCTCAAATAATAGAACTATCAAATTGACTAGGTTAATTTAGTGATATTTACATGTAATAAGAATTTGGGAATAAAAGAGAATTTTTTGGCAAATTTATTAATATTGATAAATCAATGTCAATATAAATAAATAATATTAAATCAAGTATCGAATTATAATTAGTTAATTTTAATAAGGGTTTAATTAATTAATTGAAAGATAAATAAATAAAAATATTTTGAATTTAGGCTCAATAAGGATTTAAATTCAAAACAAAGATTTTGGGCCCAAGTGTATTTGTGGGAGCCCAAGGGATTGATTTTTTGTTTATTATTTTAATTAATTATAATTTTAATAAAGCCCTTTAAGTTGCCTATATAAGGAATGTGATGCTTTGGGTTTTAATGAGTGAATCTCAGTTGATTCATTGGGTAAGTGAAAACCTAGAGGAGTTTTTTGGTATGAGGTTTAGGTTTGTGAGAGTAAAGTTTGAGGGGTTTAGATTAAGGGAATGTGAAGCTCAATTGTTTAAAGAAGTTAAGATTACCCTCAAATCAAGCTAAACAATGGGACCCACTTGGAAACACAAACCCCCAAGCCATTTAAAATAAATTTACCAAACATAGGTTAGATTTGACATTCTCATTCCCACCAATACAAACCCCCATACCAAACACCCCCAGACAGTCTAATCATTTCTTGGCCGCTTATTTTCTTGTTCTTCCCTTTCTAATATTATCTCATGTGTTGAGAACTTGTCCACTCTTTGTTAGACTTGATTTAGAGATAGGCTTGGAAGACTTTGGCACAATCTAAGTGGTTTAGATTCTTGGCAATAGTTTGCTACCACAAGGATTCAAAGGTTAGAGAATCTAAAGGAAAGAGTCATTGTTCCGTTGCGTATTTGTAAGTTTCTACTTCTTTGTGTTTGTCTATAATTTACAAATTTAGTTTTCATATGTATGCCATGCTATTCTATGTTTCTATTATGTTTTTGAAAAAATAATAGGGAGCATTCATCTACATTTAAACTCCAAGATCCTACAATTATCCTCAGAGCCTAGGTTGCCCAGATATAGATGTTTTGAATGTATGATTATGTTTATGAACTTTGACATGTTTAGAAAATTGGATGGTTGCATGTTCTAGCAACATGTTTAGGTTTTATGTGTTTTACCCTAAAAATTTATTGTTTTGGTGTTTTTTTTAATTTTTATGTATTTTATTAATTGTATAAAACCCCTAAAATTTTTTAGAAACAAGTTTGGAATGATTTTTGACACAAAAAGTCGAATTTTTGCGTTTTTGGGCAAAAAGACGCATTGAGCGCGAGCTGATGCGCATGTGGTGCTGCGCAAGTGAAAAAATATATATTTTTTTCGGAGACGATACATTTTGAAAATTGATATTTTTTTAAAAAAATTCAAAATTCAAATTATTTATGGTTAATAAATTAATTTTTTTTTAGTTTCATTATTTTGTGGGACATTTTCTAAACTTAACAATCAAGTTTAAATTTAATTATTCAATAACTATTTTTAAATTAATAAATGCCTAATTATTGTCGGATAGTTAGGATTTAATTTTTTTTTGGCAAAATTGTTTATTGTTAACATTTCATGCATCCGTTTTAAGTTATTTTTTGCATTTGGGCTTTAAATATAAGTATTATGATGGCCGAATTTTGTTTGAAAAATGTGAACAAACTCAAATAAAACTTTTATAAAATGTTAAGTTTTATTTGGGTCCAATTGAACATGAAAAATTTAAAGAGAAATTCACAAAAATGCTTAAGATTTAAAATAATACTAAAAAATTCTAGAAAAAATTATAAAAATATGGAGGGGCATACTCGTAAATACATAATTTTATTTTTTGTAAACAAAGTTTATAAATTTGTAATAATACAATTTTTTTGTAACCAAAATTTACAAATTTTAACTCAAGTTAACAAGTTTGTAACTATATGTTACAATTTTGTAATCTACATTTACAGACTAAATAGAAAATTGTAACAAGCAGTAACATAACTGTTACAAACTATTATCCGTATTTTTGTAATTTTTGTAAAATTCTGTTTTTTTTTTTTTTTTTTTTTTAAATTTACAGTGCTATGGGTAATTTTTTTAAAGTTTAAATTCATCTCTTGTGGGTGGTTCCACTTGTTAATGCCTATTTTCTTTGCATTAATAGATTGGGCCTAATCAATTGACTAATAATTAACAAAACGAAGGTTCAAATTGTTGCCCTTTTGGGCTTATAGGCTAGTTTCTGTTTAAAAGGGCATTTTCATAATTTTGACTAGTTGAGGGTATAATTGTAATTATATGTGCTTTGTGAGTGGGACCACAATATTATGTGGATATATTTGAGATATGTGGCACAAGGCGATTCTATTGAGCAATTTGGCAGAAAAGTCACATTGGGGATTAATACTCGGCTCAAGTTGAGCCTAGGGGTATTTTAGTAATTTGGTGAATCACCAAGGGTATTGGAGTATGAGTTATAATTGGGGTAAAATATTGTGTTTAGAAGATTAATGGGATTAATTGGAAATTTTAAGTGGAATTTGAGGTTTGGGGGGAAATGTCAAATGACCATTTTGCCCCTTGAGGGCATTAAAAAAACAAGGTCAAGGCTAGGGGCATTTCGGTCTTTTCCCTAACCTCTAATTTCCTTAGTCACCTAGAAGCTTTAGGAGATTAGAAGAAATACAAAGAGAACACTTCACTCAGTAGCTCACATTTTCTCTCTCTCATTTTTTCTTTCTCTCTTGGGTACTTGGGGAAGTTTTGAAACTTGGAGAGATTTGCTTGGGGATTGAAGGAGTCTACAACTAGGATTGGATTAGGAGCACCTTAAGGGTTGGATTGATCAGCTGAGGTAAGATTTTAAGTTCAGGTTTTACTAAGAATTCTGGTGGTTTAAGTTGTTTCCTTGAGTTTCAAGCTTATGATTGAATTTTTGGGTTTAATGAGGTTTTGATTGAGTTTCAAGATTGGTTGTGATGTTTGTGAGTTGCTGAGACTACTTCTGTGGTCGAAAACTGCTGGGATTTTGTTTGGGATTGATTTTGTGAGTTTTGGGTTAGTTTGCGATTTCTAGAATCACTAAAAAATTTGGTTCGCAGGGTTGCGTCGCGACATTGTTCCTGGAGCGTCGTGGCCCGCATGAACTCAGAGGCGTTGGGGGGGGGGGGGGGGGGTGTCTCAAACTGCCTTAGCATCGCAGCACAAGCGTAGGGGATTTTGGGTCAGGGATCTCTGCCAAGTCAGGCGTCGTGGCTCTTTTGTAGTTGCAACACGACTCAAAATTGGGGAAAAGAAAAAAATCTTGTTTTGAGTTATGGGAACCCAAACCTAAGCCTCGGGTCCCAAGGGCTAGGACTTGATCTTAAAGATATTAATTGGCTTAGTTCTTGATGGATATTCCTTAAATATGTTGTGACTAGGGGTACCTCAAGGCTCAGGAGGAAATGATCGTGCTCGCTGTCGCTTTACCTCATTGCTCAGGAATTGAGGTAAGAAAATTGGCACATGCACCGAGTGTAGGGCTTGTGCCCTTGATTATAGGGCATGGGAATGACCGTTTCATTAATTCATTTATAGTTGAATGTTTGTTGTGTTTGAATCTATGCTGATATACTTGTTTGTAATGATTGTTCGGTCGGGAGACCGTTATCGACCTTGAGGTTATTATCGGTACTACATGCGTAATGTAGGTCGTAGTGGCAAGGCCAGGCCGTAGTGGTGGGACCATTACATGGATGCGATGTGCATCTATCCGGCATGAGTCGTCATACTTGTTGAATTATCCACGTATATATATATTTATATATGGTTATGATTAATAAAGCATGTATTTGATAGGAATGCTAATCTGAATATTTGTCTTATTTTATTAAGTTTTCTTGAAGGGCCTTGGCTCACGGGTGCTTTGTGGTGCTGGCAAGGCAAAGGATAACTGACCAGCTATGAGTTGGAAAGCGCTAAGGGCGACGCCTAAATACTCGGCCTGCTCGGCCACCATGTTTGAAATAACTTTGAGGAACATGGGATATTAACTCGATTTTGCTGCTACGTTGACTAGTTCTGTAAATATGATAAATTTGTATTATTGTTTTAAAAACTTGTGATCCCACATGTTTAGTCAAACCCCTTTTTAAATGAGAAGTTCGACTTTGTTGACCAAGCTTTTTAGTACCTAAACCATCATTTATGTTATCCAGATTTCCGGATAGCGTTTAGATTGATGACCTCGGGGAAGCAGAATTATCGATGTCTTTCACGGAGGGTGACCAGAGCTCGCGGATGGACAGAAAGGCTTCGCCTCTCCTGTCTAGTATCCGGATTACTCTTCCAAGCAAGCACAACACGGAAACTCGTCGACTCTCCCGGACTCCCGAAGGATACCCCTCGGGGAGGCCCCTTCCAGGAGAGGCTCTTCGAGTGGTCTCCGCGGAAACAGTTCCGTGCCCCGCACAGAACAAAACCGAACGGTCGAGTCCGGGAGAAGGCATATTTGGAATGATATCCGTCTGACACAGGATCCCGCCTGACACGCCCGTCAGGTCAAAGCCGCACACATCCCAGCACGCCTAAGGGTACCTTTTCGCCTACTGTTCCGCTGACAACTTGAAAAAGACGGCTGACTTTGTGTGTTCCCCATACTTTCACGTAAATATACCCACATAGAGTCTGGTAGCCATGCTACTACAGTAATTGTATCCCCTATTTATGGCTGGTGTAATTAAGACTCATGTACGTAGAGAAAAACCCTAATCCGAAACCCTAGCTATAAAGACCCCTTCCTTTTACAAGAAGAGGGACGAAAAAATCATATAGCAAAAACTCTACTAAAATCTCTCTAGCTTCATCTTCTTCAAGAGAACCCGAGAGAAACACTGTGAGTGTGTGAAGTTCTTGTGCACCAGCCATCTTACTGTAACCTTTTCCAAGTATAATAACATCGACTCGTGGACTAGGGCTCGTTAACGCCTGAACCACGTAAAAACACTGTTTGTTTAGTTACATTTCAGCATTTCTACAGTTCCTATCTTTTTATTATTCTGTTAGTTATTCGTTTCCGAAAAACTCGGTAAACATTTTGGTGCTTTCATTGAGAGCTGTAGGAAGTTGTTAGTCAGCTCTTTTTCTGTGTACGTTTTTTGTATTCACTTCGTACTAAAGAGATGGTGACTACGAGAAAATCCGCTGTTGACAAAAATGCTACGGTCAACCCCGATACCGTGATGGAAGATGTGGTGCAAAGCGAACCCTTAGACTACCAAGGTGAAGACCCGACATCCCGCCAGGATCAGGTCAGTACCGAAGATACAACATACTTAGAAGACGAAGAAGAGTATGTCCAAGACGGTTATTACAAGGACGGCTGCTACTATGAGAAGGACCCAGAACTGGTCCAAGTAGCCGAAGAACTGGTGGCCACTAAGGCCAAGCTTGCTGAGCAGGAGCGCGTCTCCGAAAGAATGCAACGCATGATGGAACGCCTCCAAAGTAAGTTCGGAGATCTAGGTGACTTGGACGAGGATGCCTCTGTTCGAGGTGGGGCTGATGCCCCCATGCCGGATCCACCCGCTGCTGGACCATCCAAAGCCGCCCCTAACAAGGGCAAAGAAAAAGTTGGAGAGCCTGTGCGCGCTGACGCCCCTGCACCTCCTAAAGGCGTGAATCACCAGGCCGACTGCCCCCCCCCCCCCCCCGCGCGCAGAAGGTCTCTGGCGCTCCTAAGCCCAGACGTCCTTCTGCCCCAAGGGGGCACTCTGTGCCTAAAGGGCCCGGTGCTAAGGCACCCAGGCCTAGGGGAAGGAACAACCGCCCCAGTGATTCCGTCAATCAGGACGGTCGGGCTGCGAACTCGCACTCCGAAGATAGCTGGTCCACGGTGGACCTAAGAAGAAGGTTGGAGGCCAAGTATGAAAAGGCCAAAGGAGAAAAGGCCCGGCCTCGCGGAGATGACCTCCGAAATCATATTAATGACAAGCTCCGGGGACGTGACCTCCCGGAAAGTGATACGAAGAGGCTCGAGGAACAGATTGCTGCCTTGACCAAGCTGGTCCGGAAGCAAAGTGGGGCCCTGTCAGACTCTGAGGAGGAAGACCCGGAACCATGTATTAGGAGGATCGCGGAAACGTCCCTCCCGGATAATTTCAAAATGCCTCACATAGAATTATATGATGGGAGGACAGACCCGCGTACCCACCTAGCTAAATACAATAAAATGATGCAAGTGGCGCGTGTCAGTGAGGACGCCAAATGCATGTGCTTCTCACTCACCCTTACCAAGTCCGCGGAGGACTGGTGGAAAAGATTAGCTCCCGGATCAATCCACAGTTGGAAGGAGCTACAGTCCGCGTTTAGGAGGCAGTTTATTGCTGCCCGCGACCACGACATGGAGGTTGGTTCCTTAACCAACATCAAGCAGCAACCCACTGAGAACCTCAAAGCTTTCATACAGAGAATGATGGAAGCTGCTGCAAAAACCAAGGTCAGCGATGACATGAAGCTAATCGCCCTTCAATCGGGCCTTACTGTCGGCTCCCTGCTATGGGGGGAAATGCAAAGGAGACGGGCAGAAACACTATCCGAATTCATGTCAAAAGCTCAGGGAATCATCAACCTTGAGGATGCCTACCAGCAGGCCTTTGGAGTTCCCCCAGCTCCAACCCCTTCCGTGACTGCGCCGAGCTTTGCTTCGCAAGCTCCCGCACCAGCACTCACGCTTCCAGGAGCCCGATTCACTCCAAGTGTGTATGGGCCTTCCGCGTCTGCTCAGACGCCGAGTCAAACCCATTTCTCTGGGTACGGAGCAGTACAAACCGGATGTAGTATCGCTCCTGGCATGCCGCAGCCGCAAGCGGAAGCCCCAGAACGAAATTTGAGCCAATCGCGGAGCAAACGAAGCGGAAGAAACTCCAACCGGGGAGACCATTCAAAGAAACCTCGAAAGGACTATGAGCCCAAGTTTGCGGAATATACCAGTTTGATAGACTCGCGAGAGAATGTCTATCGGGCGACCTGTAATATGGTCAACTACAGGAAGCCCCCGAAAGTGTCTCACGGAGGAAGGCGTCCGCGAGACTCCAATAAGAGGTGTGAGTTTCACGGAGACGTGGGGCACACCACGAATGAGTGCCTTCAGCTGAAGGATGAGATCGAGTCCCTGGCAAGAGCGGGACACCTCGGTCAGTGGGTGAGGATACCCATTATCTATCCCGGACAGGGGGTAGTTCACAGAGCTGCATATTCCCCGGGACAGAGGGGGGCCGCTAGCGCTCCTGGAGCCGGTCACCCCCAAGCTCCCGGGTCTCAGTTCCCAGCACTTCCTGCTCCACCCGCTCCGGCGCCCATTGCCTTGTTGGCTCCAGGACCAGGCAACCCATATCCACCCGGCCTTGCTCCGCCACCCGTTGACGGACACGTCGCCACCATTTCTGGAGGACCACACCTTGCCGGAAGTACCCGCAACTCCCAGAAGAGGTACTTGAAGGAGTTAGAGCACGCCGAGGAGATGTGCGGTTTGGTCCAATCACCTGCTCAACGTCCCCGAATGATGGATCTTCCCATCACCTTCATGGAGGACGATGCTCGACATGTGCACTTCCCCCACAACGATCCCCTCGTAGTGGAAGCCCAGATTGCCAATAAGAAGGTCTCACGGATCTTGATCGATAACAGAAGCTCCGTGAACATCCTCTTCAAAGCGGCCTTCCACGCGATCGGATTGACCGAGACGGACCTGGCCCCATGCCCCATCCAGCTTCAAGGTTTCAATGGGGATGCACTCATGCCATTAGGCAAAATTCAACTTCCAGTCACCCTCAGAGGAGAAAGCGACGCTTGTGCCTTCAAGCATAGCACATTCGTGGTAGTCGACTGCCCCACGGCGTATAATGCCATCTTAGGCCGACCAGTCCTGATCGATTGTGGGGCCATAACCTCGATACGCCACTTATGTTTGAAGTTTCCATGCGACGATGGGCGTATTGGCACCCTCCGAGGAGACCAAAGAAGTGCACGGAGCTGTTATAACGTCTCCGTCCGATCCGTCTACACGGTCCAAGAGACGTTTGCTGCCATTCCTTTGGCGGAAGAATTGCCAGAAACTGGGGGTGCTCAGGAGGCATACTTTGACGAACTCGACCCAAGAGTGGGAATCGAGAAAGCAATAGAGCCGATGGAGGAAGTCGAAGAGGTGATCCTCAACCCAGGAGAACCCACCAAGGTCATTCAGGTGGGGAAAAACCTGCCGTCGGCCGTTCGAGATAAGATCGTAGCCACTGTGAAGGATAATCAGGATATCCTGGCATGGTGCCACGCTGATATGACGGGGATTAATCCCAATGTTGTGTGCCACGCACTCAACATAGACCCATCTGCAACTCCAATTCGCCAAAAGAGGAGGCCGCTGGACCCAGTGAGAGCCGAAGCCGTCAAAGCTGAAGTGGACAAATTGATGTCCATAGGCTTTCTCCAGGAGTCGCACTATCCCGTGTGGTTGGCCAACCCAGTTCTGGTCCCGAAACCCGATGGGTCCTGGAGAATGTGCATTGACTTCACGGACCTGAACAAGGCCTGCCCGAAAGATTGTTTCCCTCTCCCGCGAATTGATCAGATGGTAGACGCTACTTCCGGGTATGAACTCTTATCCTTCATGGATGCGTACTCCGGATACAACCAGATCAAGATGCATGTCGCGGACCAGGAACACACCAGCTTCCTCACGGACAAGGGTGTCTACTGTTACGTGGTCATGCCTTTCGGTTTGAAGAATGCTGGGGCGACATACCAGCGTCTGGTAAACAGAATGTTCAAGGACCAACTGGGGAGGAACATGGAGGTGTACGTGGACGATATGTTGGTAAAGTCCAAGACCTCCGGGGACCACAGTGACGACCTTGAGGAAGCTTTCGCCGTAATCCGAAAGTACGGGATGAAACTAAATCCAAAGAAATGTACTTTCGGGGTCTCGTCTGGGAAGTTCCTCGGTTTCATTGTCAGCTCCCGCGGAGTGGAAGCCAACCCTGAGAAGATAAAGGCGTTCATAGATATGCCTTCCCCCCGGAAACATAAGGACGTCCAAAGCGTTACCGGAAGGATAGCTGCTCTTAGCCGCTTCGTATCCAAGGCCACTGACAAGTGTATCCCCTTCTTCAATGTGTTGCAAGGAAACAAGAAGTTCGAGTGGACCCCCGAATGCGAAGCAGCCTTCCAACACCTCAAGGAACATTTAACCCAAGCTCCCATTCTGTCCAAACCTGTCGAAGGAGAGGCGTTGTTCTTATACTTAGCTGTGACTGAGCACGCAGTGAGTGCCGCTCTCGTCCGGGAAGATGGCCGTATCCAGCTCCCTGTGTATTACGTAAGCAAGAGGTTATTGGACGCCGAATCCAGATATTCGATGATCGAGAAACTCTCCCTCTGCTTGCTGATTGCTTCACGGAAGCTGAGGCCATATTTCCAGGCGCACACCATCAAAGTACTCACCAACCACCCTCTCCGATAAGTCCTGCAGAAGCCCGAGTCTTCTGGCAGATTGCTTAAGTGGGCCATGGAACTGAGCCAGTTCGACGTCCACTACCAACCACGTGTTTCCATAAAAGGTCAAGCTCTCGCGGACTTTATTGTGGAATGCTCGGGAATGAATGACCTCCCGGAAGATCCTGTCCCGGAACTTCCCACCTGGAAGGTCTATGTAGACGGAGCCTCAAATGAAAAAGGAGCTGGAGCGGGGGTCATCCTAATATCTCCCCAAGGGCATCAGCTCCAGAGCGCCATCCGTTTCGCGTTCCCAGCATCCAATAACGAGGCAGAACACGAAGCCATGTTAGCTGGGTTACGACTGGCCAGAGAAGTCGGAGCCCAAAAAATCGAAGTATATAGCGACTCCCTACTTGTGGTAAACCAAATATCCGGGGAATACCAGACGAAAGGCGAAAGAATGGCTGCCTACGTGTCTCTCTCCCGTGATCTACTGCAGCATTTCAAAGGCTACCAAATCCGCCAGGTCCCCCGGGACCAGAACTCACTCGCGGACACGCTGGCCAAGCTTGCGACGGACCCGGAGATTGAACAGTATGGCTTAGTCCCCATCGGGCACTTAGAAGCCCCCAGTACTGAGACACGAAGGATAAACGCCATCATCGACCATTCCCACTCCTGGATAGGACCCATCCTCAGATTTCTCACCACCGGAGAGCTCCCCACTGATAAAGCTGACGCAAGGAAGCTCCAATATCAAGCTCCCCGATACGTGGTTATGGATGGAAAGCTTTACCGCAGGGGGTTGTCCATACCCTTCCTTAGGTGTGTTGCCGGAACCGAAGTCAGCACCATCATCCATGAGATTCACGGAGGCTTCTGTGGCGATCATACCTCCGGGCTGAGCCTCTCCAAAAATATCCTTCGACAAGGATACTTCTGGCCCACCATGAAGAAGGATTGTGTGGATTATGTCAGGAAGTGTGAGCAGTGCCAGAGGTACGCCAAGGTTCCGCGAGCGCCGCCTACAGAAATTACCCTAATGACCAGCCCCTAGCCGTTCGCCGTTTGGGGCATTGACCTAGTAGGTTCCCTCCCAACTGGAAAGGGTGGAGTGAAGTACGCCATAGTCGCGGTAGACTACTTCACCAAATGGGTTGAAGCTGAACCTATGAACACGGTCACATCAAAAAAAGCACTGGATTTTGTCATCAGGAATATAGTGTGTCGTTTTGGGCTTCCACGGAAAATTGTGTCCGACAACGGAAAGCAGTTTGACAGTGAACACTTCACGAACTTCTGTGCTTCGCATGGAATTATCAAAAGCTTTTCCGCAGTCGCCAGACCCCAGGCTAATGGGCAAGTGGAAGCTGTAAACAAAATATTAAAGACCACGTTGAAGAAAAAACTCCAAGCCTGCAAGGCTCACTGGCCGGAAGAACTTCCGCGAGTACTTTGGGCCTATCGCACAACAGAGAGAACTTCGACGGGGCACACGCCTTATTCCATGACCTTCGGTTGCGAGGCCGTCATCCCAGTAGAAGCTATGATCCCCTCTCACAGGAAAGACACCTACGATCCTACCCGGAACCATGCCCTCCTCCAGGAGTCCTTGGACATGATCGAAGAGCTCCGGGAGCAGTCGCAGGTCCAACTAAAAATGTACCAAGGCAAGATAGCCCGACACTTTAACATGAGAGTCCAGAGCCGTGCATTCGAAGTGGGGGACCTTGTCCTACGGAGAGTATTTCCTGCTACGCAGGATCCGGGAGTAGGAGTCCTCGGACCCAACTGGGAAGGCCCCTACAAAGTCCAAGAAAAAGTGGGCCATGGGACGTATCACTTAAAGAGACTCGACGGATCTAAAGTCCCGCGCGCCTGGAACGCGGAGCACCTCCGCCGTTACTACCAGTAGGCCCCGGACCATCCAGTCGAAAGTCCTTGGCGAAAATAACAAAAGTGAAAAAAGTGGAAATAATCCTCCCTGTTGTAAAACTCACGCCTAGCAGGCTAATTTAATGAAACACGGAGAGATTCACTCCGCTTTTACTGCACTTTTTATCCCTGTGTTCAAAGCTGCGTTTTAACAAGTGACCACGCGGTCCGGAGACGTCCGGACCCCACGCTCACTTGGGGGGTATACATGGCTAAGGCATAACCATACGCCCCTTGAACAAAACGTACACAGAACACCACTTATGTGCTAGCATTGTGTTTGAAATTTTTAAATTGTTTGAAATGTTTAAATTGTTGAGCTTAGGTTTATTTGTTGCCATGAACATGCTTGCATTACGTGTCATATGTGCATTATGTGCTTATGTGAAAATTTCCATGGAAATGCCTGCCATTATGTATCATGAGAATTATCTCCTGTGTAGCCCAGCGATGGACAGGACTGGGGGTTGAGGCACGTTCATAGAGCTACGCCAAAACACCCCCAACTCCCTGACAAGTCCTTTGCAGAATTCTCCGCGAACGCTGTAGAGCTTTGCTTCGCAAGCTCCAGCTCCGGATCCCGCAAGGCGAAAGATGGCATGATCCGCGAGCGCTGTAGAGCTTTGCTTCGCAAGCTCCAGCTCCGGGTCCAGCGAGGCGAAAGATGGCGAGATCCGCGACCGTGGTAAGCCTTGCTTCGCAGGCTCCAACTCCGGATCTCACAAAATAATGCATGGCAAGCTCCATGGCCATTGCAAGTTTCAGCTCCAGAAGCAGACATGCTTGATCCCCCCACTCACAGCCGGCTTTGCTTCGCAAAGCCCCTGCTCCAGGATCACACCTGGTGGGCGTGGCGATTTCCCCGACAGCAATAAGCCTTGCCTCGCAGGGCTCCATGCCAGGTCCCTGAAGTCAGCCACAATGAGGTTCGCAACAACGGTTAGTTTTTCTTCGCAAAGATCTAACCTTAAGTCAAGCGACGCTCACCAAAAGAACTCCCGTTCCAAACAATGGAACGACTCACCTTAAGCAATCCCAGCGAAAAGTATAACTACAAGTCCCGGGATAGGCTATTTGCCTCAGGAAAGCTAAAATACGGTGAAAGGAGCCTGGCCGTTGGAACCAGGAAACCTTCGTAACCTAGAAACTATATGGGAAAAAGACATCATTCATTAAAGCTTCAAGTGGGAAGTGCATAGGTTTTGGCCGTTGGAACCAAAACCCCATACGCCCCTACAACAGTTTCTACCGTATACATGTCTACCCTAAGCGCAAAGATAAATAAAGAACTCGGCAGAAAAGAAAGGAGAATGCTATGATTATGGCAAAAATGTCCGCAATGAAAAACTCAAAATGAAAAACAATTAAAGATAAAACCCCTTCAAGCATTGGGGGTAACTACAGCGTCCACGACCGCAGCTTCGGGGGCATGCACGAGAAACGTGGATGGCCTTCCCCGAGCAAAACAAAACATCGCTTCATGCTCCAGGAAGCTCCCGTACTCCTTGAAGTCCGGGAATGACATGCTGAGAGAAGAAGGGTCAACCATGATGACCCCTTCTGGCAGACTACCATCACTCAGACACCAGAGGAGCTCATTTACCCTATCGCAGTACCTGTCGAAAGGTATCCTATGCGGATCTAGCCTAAGGAAACGGGGATCAAACCCCATCTGAGAGGTCCGAGAAACCTCAGACAGGCTGGGGGTGTGGATCAATCGAAAACTAGTCTTACCTCTCCCGGAGGTACTAGCCCCCGGAGCCCCTTCGTTAGGGTAAGCCGCGGCGTGGCGAGCCTCGATATCCTCTTCCTCCGGCTGGGGGTCGGGGAACCTCTCCGCCCAACTAGGAGATAGAGTATTTTCGTCCCGAGCTGCTTGGGTGATCACCTTAGACAGCTCCAGGGCAATCTGCTCCCGGATGTCAGCCGACACCTGAGTCTGCCCCCTACCACTTACTGGCTCGATATTTTGGAAGGAGGCGAGTAACCCATACTCCCTCAATGATTCGGAGGTCACAAGTCCCTCCACTTTCAACTCTTCCTCAGAAAGCCCTTCGTAGAACTTGGACCTCCTTATCATCTCCGCGCAGCGAGGTGTCCGCGGAACGACTTCTGCAAAAATCAAATACAAGCGTTAGAGATCCTCCCAAAAAGCAAATCAAGTGCAAAGAAACAAAGTAGAAAAAGAGAGGGAGGAGCGCTTACCAGGGATTTTGAAGTCCAAAGATAGGGCAGGCACCCTCTTCAGCGGGAAGCCAGTCGTCAGGAACCAGTATTCCCGGAGGTCCGGGACCCTCGCGGTATGACAAGTGGGACACATCACGTCCGGGTGCCTTTCTAGCCTGTAAAACCCCACCTTGTCTGAATGACCCCTCATAGGCTGAGACTTCAACCCGTAGAAGTACAGCACCTCCTCCGGGGTAGGAGCTTCCAGTCTCCGGGACTTGCAAAAGATGAACCACCCTGCTAAGAGCTTGTAGCTAGGAGGAATTAACTGGAAGGGGGCAATCCCCGCCTTCACACAGAAATTGGCGAAGTAACTCCTTAGGGGCAAGTGCGCCCCACACACTATGTGTGCCCAACTCCAGGCACCAAAGCCCTCATGACTCTGGCTAGCTGACTCGCCCAGCACCGACAGACGGTGCCACATCAGGCCTGGGATGTTCTTCAGGCCTGCCTCAGAGGAATACAGCTCCAGCATGCCATAATTCCTGAAAAGGTTCGGCTTTTGGTCCATCTCCCAGATGGAGCTATTGGAGATTGGTGGGCTAGCCGCGACCACTTTCGCCTTTCCTTTCCCCTTTCCACCAGCAACAGGAGAGCCCTTCTCTTGGGCAGAATCAGCCTCCCCCGCAGCAAGAAGTTGTTCCTTCGAGATGTTCGTCACTGGACAAAAGAAAAGAAAGAAGAAAACACTCTAAGCAGTCAGCACCCTTGTCATACCCTAGTGGTATCAAAGGCGTCGGGAAGACCCTCCCCGAAAACTGCTTGGAGAGGCTCCCACCGAGCTTACCGAGGGATTGGCACCATGCCACCCGAAGGACAGCGAGGAACCAAACTCAGACCCCGAGCCTAAGCCCACCAAAAGAAGTGTTTTTCCAGAGAAAGACACCCTCAAGGCGTTCATGCTTATGCCCTAAAACAGCAAAACAAGGGACGACTTTCCAAACGCAAATCACCGAAGCATGCAGAAAAGGCTACTTATCGACTCACAATCGATCACATGTCTACCAAAGCCCTATTCACGCATGCACATAAGCAATAATGGCAGAAACCTCTACTCTAACAACTACCAACAACCTAAGGTCTGAAAGGAAAGAGCAAAGTAGAAATACTTACTGATTTTCGGGTAGTTGGAGGTTGAAGAAATAACTGGATCAATGCACAGCACGATCGCGAGAAGTAAAAGCTGCAAAGACGAACGACGATTCAAACCAGGAACTTCGGGGAATAAACCCACTGCCAAATCAAAAAGAAAAGTTTCCAGATACTTACCAAAAGAAATGGCAAGTTCAGGGGAACGTAAGCTGGGAAGCCTGAGAGTTCGAAGGTTTGGAAATCTGAAAATCCTAAAGATGGAGAATCTGAAAGCGTAAAGAGGAAGAAAGGTCCTTTCCCTCGTTTTTATAGAAGGGAAGAAGCCGTTTCGAATTCCTCAAGTGGACGGTCCCGATCTTCCCATTCCATGTGCGTCAGATCCAACGGCTGGAGAGGAAGCGACGATCCTATTTATGACTCCTCGGATGGGAATAAAGTATTTATTTCCCATCATTACACCACCTCGGGCCCTGAGTACCATTAAAAACCGTCAAATCATTAGTCAGATGACTGACGCACGCATCCTCAACCAGTCGCCTCACGCACACGTCTTGGTCGCAGAACCATTCCCAGAATGACACGTGATCCTTGCCGCACTTGAGTACTTGATCTCAAACAGAAGAAATTCCTTTTCTCTTTCATACTAATACTCAGGCGGGAAAAAGGAACCCTTCCGGGAACACAGAAGGTGCCCCCTCGCCTAGTCTAAGAAACCGATTGTACAAGCTCCCGGATCTCTCAAAGCTCCGCGACCTTGGGGGGTAAATGTTATCCATATTTCTGGATAGCGTTTAGATTGATGACCTCGGGGAAGCAGAATTATCGATGTCTTTCACGGAGGGTGACCAGAGCTCGTGGATGGACAGAAAGGCTTCGCCTCTCCTGTCTAGTATCCGGATTACTCTTCCAAGCAAGCACAACACGGAAACTCGTCGACTCTCCCGGACTCCCGAAGGATACCCCTCGGGGAGGCCCCTTCCAGGAGAGGCTCTTCGAGTGGTCTCCGCGGAAACAGTTCCGTGCCCCGCACAGAACAAAACCGAACGGTCGAGTCCGGGAGAAGGCATATTTGGAATGATATCCGTCTGACACAGGATCCCGCCTGACACGCCCGTCAGGTCAAAGCCGCACACATCCCAGCATGCCTAAGGGTACCTTTTCGCCTACTGTTCCGCTGACAACTTGGAAAAGACGGCTGACTTTGTGTGTTCCCCATACTTTCACGTAAATATACCCACATAGAGTCTGGTAGCCATGCTACTACAGTAATTGTATCCCCTATTTATGGCTGGTGTAATTAAGACTCATGTACGTAGAGAAAAACCCTAATCCGAAACCCTAGCTATAAAGACCCCTTCCTTTTACAAGAAGAGGGACGAAAAAATCATATAGCAAAAACTCTACTAAAATCTCTCTAGCTTCATCTTCTTCAAGAGAACCCGAGAGAAACACTGTGAGTGTGTGAAGTTCTTGTGCACCAGCCATCTTACTGTAACCTTTTCCAAGTATAATAACATCGACTCGTGGACTAGGGCTCGTTAACGCCTGAACCACGTAAAAACACTGTTTGTTTAGTTACATTTCAGCATTTCTACAGTTCCTATCTTTTTATTATTCTGTTAGTTATTCGTTTCCGAAAAACTCGGTAAACAATTTAGTTTTAATTAAACTTTTGAGTTCAAATGACTCGCTTACTGAGTTAAGCACGGTTTTAAACACACAGTGTAACAATCCTGGTTAGTAGGGCGTTCCAGAAAGGTAGTTAATAAAATTATAGGACGTTTTATTAATTGAGATTTTTCTCTGTTTAACTAATTGAATATTTGTGACTCTCGCCTACCAGGACAGATTGATTCATGGCTAGTTAAAGTACCTAAGAAATAGAAGATAAGTGTTTTAGTATTTTTCTTATCTCAAAACATTTTGTATGTTATGCTATTTCTAAAAATTTTATGAATAAATATTTGTCAAGAAATGTGTTAATTTATACTTAGTTGATAATCCGAGCTCTAGGCTTCCCACCCTATACTCTCTCTAATCTCTAAAAGTTACTCTATGATGAGAACCTCTCGAAATGTTGTCCAACATCAACATGGTGTTGATTATGGACAACATCGAGTTTGTGATAATCAAAGATATTCATTTTTTTCCTATGCAAAGATCACCAATCCTTCAAAGAGGATTATTGATGGGGGACCGAGCAAAGGAAAGAAGGCAAATACTACCAAACATGCTCAAGGAGAATCTTCCTTAAGCTTCTTCGTCAAAAAGCAAATGAGGAAGAAATTCAAACAAAAAGGACAAGAAGACCACTGGCAAGGTACTGAATGCTGCAAAGCATCCTGGAGCAAGGCACGATTATAAGTAAACTAAAGGGGAGTGTTTCCAATTGCAAGGAGACTTGGAATTGGGATAAGATTACCCAATACTCAAGGCATATGAAACCCAAGATAATCAAATATTTGTCTTGGATACATGTGATTTTAGAGGATGATTCTTCAGTTTTAGATCATTGAATCAGGATGTACTAACCCATGCATGTACTTTTTTACAACTTTTTAGCATTGGGAAATTCGTGAAGGATGAAAAGCTAAAGCTTGGAATCTGACAAGAGTTGTTCGTATCAGACAAGGCAGAATGATAAGCTTCAATGAATTTTGGAAATAAATATATTGTTTTAAGACAATGTTTATTTTATTATGTTTTTCAATGGAAATTTTCCTTTCAATTTTCTTTATTACATCAACAACTATATGTAATTACTTTCTCAAGTAATAAAATCCTAATTCTTTAAATGGGTGTGAATTGTTGGGTGGATGTATGGAAAATGTGCCATACCTATTGCATCCAAAAAAATCCTATGTGCTAAATAATGGGTAGTTTAAGATAACTAAACTTAGGACCGTTAAACGACAAAATGTCAATAGTATTAAAAATGACGTACATCTGGCATCTTCACTTTGGTTATATTTGATATAATAGGGTTCAAAGATTAACAAAGGTTAAGTCTTTGAGGGAACTCACCTAGGGTGACCTACCTGTATTTGAATTGAGTCTCGAGGGAAAAATGAAAAGGCGTTCATTCTCTGTGATAGGAGAAAGGGACAGATGTCTGGGGACAAATGAATCTTCAAGAAAAGACTGGTTATGAATATTTCATTACCTTCATTGACAATTGCTCTAGAGACTCATGTAAGTACATAAAGCATGAGAATTTGTTAAGAATTTCAAAGAATTCATTGCTATGGCTTTAAAGCCAAATTAGGTAAAACGTTAAAGATCTTGTGATCTAATTGGGGTGGAGGATATTTGGATAATAAGAACAAAGATCATTTAATTGAACTTGGAGAATTATCTAAAGCAACTGCCCCAAGGACTCCACAACAGAATGGTGTTGTTGAGTGGCGTGAATCGCTCGTTTATGAAACTGTGTTTTCTATGATAAGATATTCAACTCTACCAACTTCTTACCCAGATCTTTTCAGGAGACATACTACATAGACCGCATGTGACATTTTTTAAATGTTGTGTCGTCTCAAAGTTGTCTCCAAGACACCATTAGAACTATGGAATTGTCATGAACCTGTTTTACGTCATTATGGAATTTGGGGTTGTCATGCTCATGTCTTGAGGAAAAAGGTAGGAAAGCAAGGACAGCGAACTGAGATTTGCTTGTTTGTTGGCTATCCTAAAGGTACCCAAGGTGGTCTATTTCTATTTTATAGTCTAGTAGACAAGAAAGTGTTTGGCTTTACAAACGCTACTTTTCTGGATAACGACTACATAATGAATTTCAAGCCTTGTAGAAAAATAGTGTTAGATGAAAAATGATAAACTATTGTTTCATCTTCACCAACGCAATTCGATGAAAACAATGAAGATTTAGAAACCACTTGTTGATGCAGTTTTTCGCTAACAATAGATTAAGAAATCCAATACCAAAGATATTAGTGCTATTTTCTAAACTTTAATGAATTATATGAACAACTTCTCACACTAACAATTTTACGAGGTTTAGTGGTTAAAATCCACCTAGTCCATGAGATAATATTATTAATCTTTTACAATTTCTGCAAAGTTTCTGTAGAATAAAAAGCACTCCCCTTTCCTGTCCATTGTCCCTGATATTTATAGTGAATATCCTTGGACAGGTTTGGGTAACCGCGTGCATAAATATGGTAAACAATTAATCATGATAATTCTCATTTACATAGGGATACAATTGCCTATGGAAATTACTCCCATTATCTCGGGCAATAAATATGTAACACATCATGGGTATTAATGAGCATATAAGGAACCTCCTAGTCTTTCGAGATCCTTCACTGTGCGTCATGACCAGGCTTCCATGAGCTAAACATATTCCTTGACCTAGAGATCGAAGAATGAACAGACTTTAGTTTGAATCAAGTTCAAGTATCTGGAAGGTGACCTAACCATTACATGTACAGAACAAGGTTATTGTCCTAAGAGGCGATCTGGAGACTATCTGCATGGCGCACTATCAAGTCTTAAGTCGAGCTACTCACATCGAAGTTAGCTAGATGTTCTACTTGCTTGTTTTCTCCATGCGTTTATCTGCCAGTTGTACCCTCTAGCTAAATGGTTGAATTCGTGCTTATTTTGGGGTACAACATTTGCCCCCCAAGCTCCTGCTCATGCATGACATCATTTTCTGACACGCACAGTAGGGGCATTTAGGATTCTGTCGTGTGAAATTGTACCCACCCACTACTTGAGTGTTAAACACGTGGTCGTCTATAATTGGCGTTTGTTTGAGTTTTGAGAACTGTGACAACTGTCATGTCACCTTTTTGCCACTGCAGTGGTCATTTAATCCTGGCCTTTGGATCCCGAGCTGACCCGATCAAATGGCCAAGATTAATTCCTGAAGCTTATGTATAAATTGGAAGGTCAGGCCCGAGCTTCACCATCTTTGCTTTCAAAAAATTTCCTTTTTCTTCTCAAAACATTCAAAACCCTTCACCATTCTCCCATTCTTCAGAAGTTCTCAAGCAACTCTCATCGGAGCTATCACCATTTCCATCAATCAACCATTTGAACTGTAAGAGTTTTTATACTTGGCTTAAATTTTTCACCCTTATTTTTCAATAAGTTCCTTTTACTTTGAAATTTTTTTCAGTAAAGTCTCTTACTTTGGGTATGCTTGGTTAGAAGCAATGTGCATAAGAAATGCGTAGATTTTTGGGCTTTGAAAGGGTATGGTGTATGATTAAGCATCTAGGTTGCTTGTTTATGCGTAGGAACTTTGAGGGTTTTTAGGTTCAATTCGGGGTAGCTTTAGGGCTACGATTCCCTGAGTGGTTTTGCATTAATCCGCCTTTGAAAAAAGGTAGTGGGTCTGACACGCGAATCTCGAAGTATCAAGGGATTTCCCGAGTTTATAGCGCATGGCTTAGGACTGCGCGTGGAAATAGGAGTTGGTGCTAGGATATAACTTAACTCATGTAGGTTTTGGATTAGATAAACCGCATTCAAACCCTAGTTCAATCATACCTTTATCGTCGTATCTATGCTTTGTTTTAGGTCGCTACTAATTAGTTCACAGGCTCTTCTTCTCATAGCAAAATTAAGAACAAGCAGATTGCGTCCGAAACTCCTATCCCCCACTTCAACCCAGTGGTGGACAGGGAGATCGTAGTAGATCCTGACGCCTTTTTCGAGGCCGAGCACATCATGTCTTGAATAATGACCCAAGGCAAGGTGAATACAATTTTGTTGAGCCACGGGATTGAGATGGGACCCAGCGGCCTCGTTGTACGACCTCGCCTAGAAGGAGAGCAGAGCTGCGCTCCATTTCAGGATGACTTCGAGGCATGGAGTGATGAGCACCTGAAAGCAGGTGATTTCTTCCCTCAGGACTAGTACTTCGTCGAATTTTTAAACTACGTCGAACTCTCTCCATTCCAGCTCCCCCCAAACTCATATCAACTTTTGACAGGGCTGAAGTATTAATTTTTGAAGCAAGAGTGGGAGGTCCCCACCCCGACCGATATTATGTACTTCTTCTACCTCAAGGCCAACCCTGAGCAGAAGTGGCGAGTTAATGGTTTCTTCTACCTCACTCGATTCCCTCGCTCGGTCTCCATCATCAACCTCCCCAGCCACCCAAATGACTATAAAGATCAATTCTTTATGTCAAATGGGTTTAAGAACTGCACTCACCGGTACTTCAATTATCCTTGTAAGTTTCCTAACTTTTTGAATTTCATATGTGAATACCTTTCTTATTGAGTTTAACCGTTCTAACTGAGTTTCTTCTTTGTGCAACTATATACAAGAGGAAAAAGCAGTCTGAAACCCTTAGAGGTCACTATGAGACACTGTCTCATATTCCTCCAATAGAGAAGGAGTTCCGAGCAGTAGTGAACGATGCTACTATGGTGGCCTGTAATTTGATCCGTAAAGATCAAACTTTGGCCATCTGAGCCCGAGGGCCTCCCCTCGAGCTCCCTCCTCCTCAAGAAGTTCTCCTCGCCGTTGACGATACTGGGGAGGAAGAAGAGGTGGCACCACTGGTGCGCAAGAGAAGAGCTCCTAAAGATGGGTAGCATCCTGACCCAGACCGAGCTAAGTCTGGGGAAGAAGCCGGCACTTCTGGCCAAGGTAACCCCTATAGAGAATTAAACTGGGCTGCAACGAGTTTTAGGCTAATCCATTTCAACCCTCTCCAGCTCGTGAGACGTCGCCCAGTTGACCCAGACCTGAACACAACCCTCCTCCAATGTGTGGATCATCTGGTGGTACGCTACGACCATAGCTACCCCAGATGCACTGTTGTGGTAGAAATACCCTCCACTTTATGTCCATAATTTTTTAGGAGTATGGTACGAATCATAGAACGTGGCCTTCCCTACGCTAGGGCATATTTTCCCCCGGTTTTAGGCAGCCTGTAGATGAGTCCAGCTCGGAAGAAAAGCCTGAACCCCATGGGAGCCAAGATGTAATAATATTAGAGTCCCCACTCCACTGGCAGTCCAGGAGTTGGAGATTTTACCCAGTCCGATTCATACCCCAAGCCGATCATAATAGTTTCATCCTCTAGCTCAGAGGGTAGGGTTCTTGCTTTATTCTTTTTCTTTCATTATTTTAGTTAATTATTTCTTGCATCAGAATCCTCTGCTAGTTTCTTTGCAGGTGAAGAGATGGATTTGCAGGGTGCCTTGGGTTTGAAGGGCACCTTTAAGGTTGGTGGAGCCGAAGCTAGACCTGTGATAAAAAGGGCTAGGATATCAAAGAAAAATGCTTCCATGTCTGTTTTGGGAAAAATTTATACATGATCTTTATTTATTTTCATGTATATCTAATATTAAAGAAATTAATACGAGATAGCCTAAAATATGTTTCTAAAATTGAATTCAAAGAGAAACAATGAATAGAATACTTACAGTCTACGCAGCAGAATTAAAGAGTCTTTCCTTCAGTTTCTTTAACTCTTGAATCCTTTCTGTCGCAGAGTATTATTAGGAAACTGAACTGTTCTTCTAATTTCTTCACAGTCTTCTAATGTAACCTTAGAATCACCTAGACTAGTGTGGGCAATTCTCAACACATGAGATAGATACAGAGAGAAGAAGAGAAATTAATCAAGAGGCTTAGAAAAAGACTTGTGTTTAGAGAGAATCTAAAACTATCAGAAAATCTGACTTGTGACTTATCAAACTTATATGTCGTCTCATAAATCTTAACTTCTGACTTCTCTCTAAGCACTCCTTTTATAGACTTTGTGAATGCAAGAAATTGACCAAGGAAAAAATCTTTGGTCCCTAGTTAGACCACATGGCTAAAGGTCGGGTATTCATGCCATTGGGCTCGAACCTGTGGGTCTTGGGAATGTGGAATAATTTCCCTTAGAGCTTTCCTCGATGGAAGTATGGAAATTATAGGTGAACATTTCCCTAGGCAAATGGCCTCGCGCCATCAGGGTGATTCGCGCCTCAGATGGGCCTCATGCCTAGAAGGGTGTCTCGTACCATGCACGCCTAGCCTCGCGCATTGAGACACCACATGCCCGTCCAGCCTCGCACAGCTAGGCGCTCCTTGCCCAGGCCAGCCTCGCACAGCGAGGCAGTCTAGGCCTCGCCCAGCCTCACATAGCGAGGCACTCCATGCCACGCGGAGCCTCACGCACCCGAGGGTCTTGCACCCTCGTACCCTCACAAGTGCCTCGCACCAATGCACCCTCGTACCCTCGCAAGCGCCTCGCACCAACACACCCTTGTACCCTCGCAAGCCCCTCAGATGCCTCGCTGCGCACCCGAGGCTCTCACACCCTCGATCCCTCGCATGCCTCGCCATGCACCTGAGGCTCTTGCACCCTCGCACCCACGCATGCCTCGCCATGCACCCGAGGGTCTCGCACCCACGCATGCGTCGCCGCGCACCCAAGGGTCTCGCACCCTCGTGCCCTCGCATGCCTCTCCATGCACTCGAGGGTCTCGCACCCTCGCACCCTGTCATGCCTCGCCATGCACTTGAGGGTCTCGCAATACGTTGGGCCTCGCACCCTCGCATGCCTCGCATACATAACCATCAGGTACAAAGCACCCGTACGTGTACGGGTGCATGACGTACGACCATGAGGATGACAGAAGCATGACCATGACATCTGTATAACACAAGCAGTGAAGGTACGGATTTGTACAAAGAGTGGAAGCACTACATGCATGCCTCTGACTAGGTACCAGGACGACACCAAGACCTTCTGCCCCACCACAACCTGTGTCACTACCCTGACAATGTACCTATGTACAATCTTGTCCCCAGGGACCACAATGTATGAGGAGCCATTAGAGCTCCATTATAAATAGATCATCACCCCTCCAGAAAAGGGGTGGGAAAATTGAATGTATGCTAAGGCTGTTAAGCAATATACAATTTCGACTCCATTGTAGTTCGACATATTTACTCTTTCAAGTTTTCTCCATCTTCTTCTAAGATACCTTTGGCAATATAGTCTTAGTTTTCTAACGTTATATCATTGACAATATTTAACCGTCAATAGTTTGGCGCCGTCTGTGGGAAGAACAAGCATCAAGCCAACGTTCTTCCATCACTTCCAGAAAAGAAAGATGCCAAGGCGTTCACAATGCTTGCGATAGCTACAAGACGTTGAGGTTCACCTGAATGGAGAACGAATGAGGGCTTCCAGGAAAGACCCTCCTCCTCCTGGGCATGGAGATATGCCAGAGGAATGTCCTCCCCTGGGGGAGGAGAAGGAATCATCGTCCCCAGCTGTCCAACCCGACAGTGGTTACTCAAAGCCGCCAGTGTACCCACATCCCCGGTCCCTGGTGGCACCATGCTCAGGCTACCAAGACCCAGGTCCCTCGACACACAGGCCAGGCAAGAGTCCGGCTCAAGGACTCGCTTCTACAAGGATGAGATTTGTGAGTTTCATAAAAAGACTCGAAGGCTAGAAACCACGATAGAGAACATGCAGGAGGTCTTAAACGACCTCTTGCAAGGAAAGTCAAGCATACCCCTTCCTCAGCGTAAAGGGAAGGAGCGTGAAAGAGGGGAAAATACTGTCCCCGCAAATGATGGGAGAACCCGACCCTCCGGTAGTAAAACTCTCCAGACAAAGTACCATGAGGGACCTAGGCCGACGAAATGCCCCCGGGAGCAAAGGCGGAGGGAAGACGATGGTCGTAAGAACGAAGTAGAGGTCACCTCAAAAGAGGCGCCCCCTGGCCTAAGAGAAGAGCTCCATGGGAAGAGGTCAAAAGTAAGAAACGCACCCCCCGTGGCTCCCCCGAGGAACACAACCAAGGTAAGGGATCAGCCTGAGAACCCACAAGACTCCTTATGCAAAAAGAGGAGGGAACTAGACATCAAAATGCAGCACCCTCAAGGCAAGATTATCACCGCACCTGGGGGGCATAGAGATGATGAAGAATTTGACCATGATTCGCCCTTCACAAGGGAGATCTAGGCTGAGCAAATCCCCGCCAACCTCAAAGAGCCTCGCATGACTCCATACGAGGGTACTACGGACCCAAAGTATCACTTAGACTACTTCAATAACTTAATGAGGTTAAGAGGGGTCAACAGCAGAGCAAAATGTCATTTCTTTGTTGTTACACTTAAAGGTGTTGCATACATGTGGTTCAAAAGGTTAAGGCCAGGAACAATCAAATCATGGCAGCAATTCTCTGGCGAATTTCTTCAGCAGCACCATGCAGTATGTGATTACGTTATGCCAATTACTCGCTAACATAAAGCAAGGAAAAAATCAAAGTCTGAAGAACTATATCCATAGTTTCAATATGGAAGCAACAAATATGGGGAGTTTAACCAAAGCGGAGCTCAAGATGGCTATTACAGCCGGAGTTCGTCCAGAAAGCAAGTTATGGGGTAGCATGCTCAAAAGAGAAGTTTCAAATTTAGATGATTTCTTCGAAAGAACACAGAAGTACATATGGGTGGGAAAGGGCCATAAGGACTCGCATGTTGAAGAAAGCGAACCTTCCTCCAGTATCCCTACTACCAATACGTCTGAAGAGTCCATGTATAAGGGGACTTCATGCTAGAGGGGTCGCTGACAAAGTTTAAAATTGGACGAGGACCATCTAGCCATAAAAGTCCCGACACGAGGGGAGATCACCTCAAAAATCGTAAAAGGGTCTCAAAGTAGACGCTTGCAAAAAGTGTCTCAAAGAAGGCGCTTGCCAAAAAGGGTCTCAACGAAGACGCTTGCAAAAAGGGTCTCAAAGAAGACGCTTGCAAAAATATTACTATGCCTAATGACAAGAAGGACGCTTCTCGCAAAAAATAATAATAATAAACGCGCGCTAAAATACATAAAAGGATAGCAAGAACCCAAGGGGTCAACATATCCTTACAAGTAATCAAAGTGCACCAACGAACACGAATCACCCAGCAGTACCGCCAGAGCAAAGTGAGTGTAGCATTACTAAGAGTCTACCAGGAAGCCTGAAGACTTCCTAATAGACTGGGGGGCAAGTGTGAATGCAAAAAATTGACCAAGGAAATAATCTTTTGTCCCTAGTTAGACCACATGGCTAAAGGTCAGGTATTCATGCTATTGGGCTCGGACCTGTGGGTCTTGGGAATATGGAATAATTTCCCTTAGAGCTTTCCTCGATGGAAGTATGGAAATTATAGGTGAACATTTCCCTAGGTTAATGGCCTCGGGCCATCAAGGTGATTCGCGCCTCAGATGGGCCTCATGCCTAGAAGGGTGTCTCGCACCATGCCACGCCTAGCCTCGCGCATCGAGACACCACATGCCTCGTCTAGCCTCGAACGGCGAGGCGCTCCTTGCCTCACCCAGCCTCGCACATCGAGGCGCTCCTTGCCTCACCCAGCCTCGCACAGGGAGGGACTCCAAGCCTCGCATAGTGAGGAGCTCCATGCCACACGGAGCCTAGCACACCCGAGGGTCTCGCACCCTCGTACCCTCGCAAGCACCTCGTACCAATGCACCCTCGTACCCTCGCAAGTGCCTCGCACCAACGTACCCTCATACCCCCGCAAGTGCCTCGCGTGCCTCGCATGCCTCGCTGCGCACCCGAGGGTCTTGCACCCTCGCACCCACGCATGCCTCGCCATGCACCCGAGGGTCTCGCACCCTCGCAAGCACGCATGTCGCGCCGCGCACTTGAGGGTATCGCACCCTCATGCCCTCGCATGCCTCGCCATGCACTCGCAGGTCTCGCACTCTTGTACCCTGTCATGCCTCGCCATGCACCTTAGAGTCTCGCACTACGTTGGGCCTCGCACCCTCGCATGCTTCGCATGCATAACCATCAGGTACAAAGCACTCGTACGTGTACGGGTGCATGACGTAAGACCATGAGGATGACAGAAGCATGACCATGACATCTGTATAACACAAGTAGTGGAGGTACGGATTTGTACAGAGAGTGGAAGCACTACATGCATGCCTCTCACTAGGTACCAGGCCGACACCACAACCTGTGTCACTACCCTGACAATGTACCTATGTACAATCTTGTCCCCAGGGACCACAATATATGAGGAGCCATTAGAGCTCAATTATAAATAGATCATCACCCCTCCAGAAAAGGGGTGGGAAAATTGATTGTATGCTAAGGCTGTTAAGCAATATACAATTTCGACTCCATTGTAGTTCTCTATATTTACTCTTTCAAGTTTTCTCCATCTTCTTCTATGATACCTTTGGCAATACAGCCTTAGTTTTCTAACCTTATATCGTTGATGAGATTTCACCGTCAAGAAACTCAATTAGGCCATTTAATTTAATTAAAAAATCAATAAAATAATAGCCATTTTAAAGCCCTAGGTCGAAATTATCATGGGCTTTAGGCCCGTTAAATTTCCCATTTGATTATAAGCCCATTGGACTTAAAAACAAGGCATGTATTATTTTCTATTGATTTAATTAATAAAATAATCATTTAAATCCTTTATCAAATTAATTATTTATAATTTGAACCTTGATTTAAACTTATTTATTAATTTAGATACCAATTTATCTTAATTAATAAATCTACCCTAATTTCTCCTTTCTTCTAAAAATTACATAACTCAGCCAAACTACTCCATTATAGACTCGGAATTGCACTATTGAATTCATAGAACGCTCTATAACAAATATAGATACGCTATTAATTATCCATCATTACAACCATAATTTTCACTCAATCCTCTATAGACAGTCTACAATGAGATAGGACTAAAATACCGTTTTACCTCTCATTATATTTTATCCTTAAAACACTTAGTTCCTTGTAAATGATATTTCAGTAAACTAATTTAATTACTAAAATGAGATCTCTATCATTTAACACCTTGAACCAAACTAAAAGGAAACCATCGTTTCACTTCTTCACTAGAAGCTATAGATGTTCATATCTATGATTAACAATCCCACTCAATTATACTACCGAGTTCCCAAGATGGAAGTATGGGCTAGTCCATAGGGTAAGCTGGTAACAAACAAGTCAAATACCTCAAATAATACAATCAGTTAGATTACTAACCACTCAGAATTGAGATTGAATTGACCTATGGTCAACTATATGATATGACTAGAATAGATAATAACAGTATGTTTACTTATCTTATCAATCGTCAATATCGGTCCAGCCCGATGTAACAAATACATCCGATCTTATCTACTTTGCTAATGTTCTGGAAAGAACATAACACTGTAATGAGTAAGTAGATCATATCGTAGATTGACAAGTCAGTGTAAATCATGTGCCCTCACTAATCTTAGGACTAACTTATTTTGAACATATAATCATATTTATATTCCACTGTGATTACGTCACTATAAATAAGAGTAGCTATATGCACGGGATTTAATAAAAGTTTATATTAAACAAATAATCATGAAAATAAAACATGTGAGCAAAGTAATTGACCAAGTCAAAAATTATGTCTATTCTTTTATTGATAATAAAATGAGATTACAAAGAATTTGGGTTTTAATTAGGGCATAAAACGCCAACAAACTCCCACTTGCACTAATTGAAACTAATGCCTTAATTCTATTAATCCCATTTCCTTGATATGCTTATCAAATGTAGCTTCTGGTAGTGTCTTTGTAAACGGATCTGCAAGATTGTCTTCAGTTGCAATCTTCATAACCTTCACATCTCCCTTGGCCACATATTCTCGAATAATGTGATACTTCCTTTCTATATGCTTACTCCTCTTATGACTTCAAGGTTCTTTCGAGTTGGCTATCTCTCCTGTATTGTCACAAAACAACACAAGCGGTTTATCCATTTCTAGAATAACACTAAGATCCGAATAGAACTTCTTTAGCCAGACTATTTCCTTATCTGCTTCTGACACGGCTATGTACTCAGCCTCCATGGTGGAATCTGAGATTGCAGACTGCTTTATGCTTCTCCAAATCACAGCTCCATCCCCAAGAGTAAACACCGTTCTAGAAGTAGACTATCTATCATCGACATCAGTCTGAAAATCTGAATCGGTGTAGCCTACAGGGTTTAGAACACCACCCTTGTAGTCTAACATATAATCCCTAGTCCGTCTCAAATACTTCGGGATATAATTAACTGCTATCCAATGTTTCGGTCCTGGGTTTGACTGATACCTGCTCACTACTCCCACTGCATAGCAGATATCTGGTCTAGTACACAACGTGGCATACATCAGACTTCCAATTGCAGATGCGTAAGGAACTTCTCTCATTGCATCCTCCTCTTCAGGAATCTGGGGAGACTACTTCTTTGAAAGATGAATTCCATGGCGGGACGGTAGACGCCCTTTCTTGGAATTTGTCATTGAGAAACGTTCAAGCACTTTATCTATGTAAGCTGCTTCAGATAGAGCTAAGAGTCTGTTCTTTCTATCCCTGATGATCTGGATACCTAAAACATAACTTGCTTCACCCAAATCCTTCATCTGGAATTGAGTGCTCAGCCAATTCTTCACATCTGATAATTTCTTAACATTGTTTCCAATGAGTAAGATATCATCTACATAAAGAACCAGGAATACCACTATTTGATTTGCCTTCATTTGGTAAACACAGGGCTCGTCAATATTTTGTTCAAAGCCATAAGTCTTGATTATTTCATCAAACCTAAGATTCCAGGAACGAGAAGCTTGCTTAAGTCCAAAGATGGACCTATTTGACTTGCAAACTTTTCCTTCTTGTCCAGCTACTTTAAATCCTTCTGGCTGATCCATATAAATGACTTCGTCAAGCTTTCCATTAAGAAAAGCTTTCTTGACGTCCATTTTCCATATCTCATAGTCGAGAACGGCTGCTATGGATAGGAGGATGCAAATGGATTTGATCATGGCTACCGAACTAAAAGTTTCCTCATAGTCCACGCCTTATCTTTGGGTATAACCCTTTGCCACTAATTGAGCCTTATAAGTCTCGATATTTCCATCAGCACCTCGTTTCTTCTTTTAGATCCACTTGCACCCAATGGCCCTAAAGTCACTAGGTGCTTCCACAAGATCCCAGACGGAATTTGAGTACATGGACTCCATTTCCTATTTTATGGCTTCGAGCCATAGTTCCTTTTAAGGGCTAGCCATTGCCTGTTTGAAAGACAACGGATCATCATCACTAGTGTCACCAACAACCATATTGGTTTCACCATCCAAACCATAACGAACTGGGTTCCTAGAAACCCTCCCACTACAACGAGGCTCTGTGACTGTTTGCTCAGGAACAGTGGTACTTTCTTCATTTAAATCGACTTGCGTCGGTTGGACATGAAGATTGGGAATTTCATCATCAACTTGCGTTGATGACGATGGAACATTGGTTCGAGTCAATTCTTTAACCATCTCCTCTAAAACTACTTTGATGTGAGGTTTAAAGTTCTGGACATAGTCATTTTCCATAAAAGTAGCATTTGTAGAAGTAAACACTATAGAAAAGTCCACCCTCGAGTACCTTTAGGATAGCCAACAAACATGCAAACTTCAGTTCATGGTCCTAGCTTTCCCTCCTTTTTCCTCAGGACATGGGTGGGACACCCCCAGATTATATAATGGCATAAAATAGGTTCACGACCATTCCAGCGTTCTAAAGGTGTTTTGGGGATTGATTTAGACGGTACGACATTGAGAATATCATTCGCAGTTTCAATTGCATGTCTCCAGAACAAAGTTGGTAGAGTTGAGTAACTAAGCATGCATCTAACCATTTCCAATAAAGTTCTGTTCCAGCATTCTGCTACACCATTTTGTTGCGGAGTACCTGGGGCAGTAAGTTGTGATAAAATCCCAAGTTCAGTTAATTGATCTTGGAACTGCATATCCAAATATTCTCCACCCCTATTAGATCGCAAGATCTTCAACATTTTTCCTAATTGGTTCTAAGTCATTGCTACGAATTCCTTAAACTTTGAAAATGTTTCTGATTTCCTATGCATTAGGTAAAGACATGAGTATCTAGAGTAATCATCAATGAAAGTGGCGAAATACTCAAAACCACCACTGGCTTGTACATTCAAAGGTCCACAAACATCTGAATGCACAAGACCAAGTGGTTCTTTGGCCCTATCACCCTTTGTAGAGAATGGACACTTGGTCAGTTTGCCTTCTTGACAAGATTCACAGATAGGTAATTCACCTAAGGTGAGTTCCTTCAAAGGTCCATCCTTTGTAAGTCTTTGAATCCTATCATAGCCAATGTGACCTAGTCTCAAGTTCCATAAATACGTCATATTATCGTTATCGGTCTTTTGACGTTTATTGGTCCTAGGTTTAGCTACTTTGAATAAATCATTATTAAGAGCGAGGGGTTCGTTAGGTCGCAGAATATAAAGCTCGTTTTCCAAACATGCAATACACAATTGTGATCCATTGAAAAAAATAGATATATTAGAACTTATGAAAGTCATAACATATCGTTCTAATTGTAACATGGAAACTGAAATAAAATTTCTACTAAAATCCGAAATAAAAAATACATCATTTAAAATTAAAAATTTATTTTTGAACTTCAGACGAGCTCTTCCTCTAGCTTGGACCACAACGAACGCTCCATTCCCAACTCTAAGCTTTAAGCCGCCTTCGTTCACTTCCTCCCACAATTCAAGAAGCTGTAAAGAGTTACAAACATGGTTAGTAGATCCAGAATCAATAATTGAAACAGAGTTATCATTCTCTAAAACACATGTTTCTAAGATAAATGAACTATAATCATTACCTTTGTTTTTATCTACTAGAAATTTGGGGCAATCTTGTTTCCAATGCCCCTTCTCTTTGCAGTGAAAACATTTTCCTTTACCTTTCTTATTTTTCTTGTTCTTCCCCTTAGGAATTTGTGCACTCGCCTTTGCAGGCTTGGGTTGTTGTTTTGTCCACCTTTCCTCTTGTTTCCATATTTTGAAGACAAAGCTTGGTTAGCTTCAGCCTTAGATGGATCAGCAACAGTAGTAGTAGTTGTCTTCTTTTCTCCTCCCTTACTTGGTCCACCCATGATAGACTCAAAAGTCTAAAGCTCGTTCATGAGCTGCGTCAGACCATAGTTGAGTTTATTCAACACATGCAATTGAGATTTATAAATACGCAGTTGAGAATTGCACTGTTGAATTCATAGAATGCTCTATAACAAATATAGATACGCTATTAATTATCCATCGTTACAACCATAATTTTCACTCAATCCTCTATAGACGGTCTACAATGAGATAGGACTAAAATACTATTTTACCTCTCATTATATTTTATCCTTAAAACACTTAGTTTCTTGTAAATGACATTTCAATAAACTAATTTAATTACTGAAATGAGATCTCTATCATTTAACACCTTGAACCAAACTAAAAGGAAACCATCGTTTCACTTCTTCATCAGAAGCTATAGATGTTCATATCTATGATTAACACTCCCACTCAATTATACTACCGAGTTCCCAAGATGTAAGTATGGGCTAATCCGTAGGGTAAGCTGATAACGAACAAGTCAAAGAACTCAAATAATACAATCAGTTAGAATACTAACCACTCAGAATTGAGATTGAATTGACCTATGGTAAACTATATGATATGACTAGAATAGATTATAACGGTATGTTTACTTATCTTATCAATTGTCAATATCGGTCCAGTCCGAAGTAACAAATATATTCGATCTTATCTACTTTGCTAATGTTATGGAAAGAACATAACACTGTAATGTGTAAGTAGATCATATCGTAGATTGAAAAGTCAGTGTAAATCCTGTGCACTCACTAATCTTAGGACTAACTTATTTTGAACATATAATCATATTTATATTCCACTGTGATTACGTCACAATAAGTAAGAGTAGCTATATGCTCGGGATTTAATACATGTTTATATTAAAAAAATAATCATGAAAATAAAACATGTGAGCAAAGTGATTGACCAAGTCAAAAAAAAATTTATATTCTTTTATTGGTAATAAAATGAGATTACAAAGAATTTGGGTTTTAATTAGGGCATAAAACCCCAACAGTCTAGGACTTCCACCGAATCTCCCGTGAAAGATAAAGGTGCCAGCTCCACCCAGAAACAACAAAAACTCTGCCTGTAACTCCAGTAACAGTCGTTAAAATTCTAGCGTTTCCAGTTCCTCTCCCTTGACATGCATCTACTCTGGTCCCTTAGGTTATTCAAAGCATAGCACATTCCATTCATATCCCCTTCGTTTAGATGCCAATAAAACCACTCTCACTAGCAAGGATCGCAGAAGCATTCTGAGGGACTGTTTACGAGATGGCGAGCCATATGGTGGACCACGCATGTAACGCCCTGGTTATCCAAGACCGTTACACTATGTATTTTAAATAGTGCTCAACTCTCTAAACGAGTCATTAGGCCATAAACGTTCATCTAAGTTTTATTACTGGTAAAGGTTAAAAATTTCGGTTAAAAGGAATGGATGTTAAATTAAAAACATTAAATTGTACATGGGATCCCATAATAATGTTTACAAAGTTGTTTACAGTTCTAAAAATTCCATTACAATTCAAAAGTTACAACCCATCGACCTAAGCGGCAAAAATAGGGTTACACCCTAGTTCCTTTGAGAAACCTTGGTCGTGGAGGTTAAGCGGCTGCATATGTACACATCGCCACTTAAGCTGTAACGCCCCACGTCACTATGGCTGCTTTCTGGAATGACGACTGGCCCTACAAACCAACACGAGTCTTTTCAGCATGCATTGTCCTCACTCACATGCTTCCTAGGAAAACATCCCAGGAGGTCACCCATCCCTAGATTACCCCAGGTCAAGCACGCTTAACTTTGGAGTTCTCAAGTGATGGGCTACCGAAAAGAAGATGCATCTTGTTGATATAGGTAGTACCCATCAATCCATATAAGCCCTCTTCAACTGCGTAGTCCCATACCTACACAGTCTTAGAATCATCACACTTGACCTTCCCCAGGCGGTGTGGGATTGCACAGCTTACCCGATCTTTCCCCTCACGGATCACGGGATTCTGACTATCACATAAGCTCTCCAACTCATGGCTGATCCATCTTTCCTTTCTCTTTACCTACACCATGTAGCACCCGTGAGACAAGGTCCAGGAATAAAACTTAATACAAGTGCATGAACAATATATACAAATTCAGATGTATATCTAGTATGCCCAGCAGTAGTAACCTACTAATGCATGCATACAGGAACAAATAAATGGTTATGGAATTGTTCTGGGGCTCGCAACCCTAATCAGATGACCATAGATTCACCCCGAGGTCCTTTGCCCTAAATAGATGACCATAGAGTCAACCTGGGGTCCTTTGCCCGTAATAGATGACCATAGAGTCAACAACGATCCTTTGCCCTGAATAGATGACCATAGAGTCAACCATGGGTCCTTTGCCCTAAATAGATGACCATAGAGTCAACCAGGGGTCCTTTGGCCCTGAATAGATGACAATAAAGTCAACCAGGGGTCCTTTGCTCTAACCATGTGACCATAAAGTCACCCTAGCTCTAAGTAACTAGCCATAGAGCTAGTCAAGCGCTTTGGTTTTCTATGACCATTAGGTCGAACGAGCGTGTAACGCTCTCTTAATTAGATCTAATCATAACAACCAGTGCTCAAAACGTTATTTCTGCCCTTGACTCATAATTCAATGCTTTATGACTAGCGCTCAGCGCTATTGCCATCCTTGACTGAAAAGTCAAAGCTTTACGACCAGTGCTCAGTGTTATTGCCGTCCTTGACTGATAATTCAAAGTTGTTCTCAAGTATATAATGCAAACAAGCATTCATCAAATAACAATATCCATATATAGAGCACTCAACATGCTTCATCAATAATCACAAGAATAATCTAATCATGCGCATTTACAGGGACTAATGCCCAATCAACACTTTATTCAACATTTGGGATAAGCCCTAATTATGTATATCACGTAATGGGTGCATTTTTATTACCTTAAGTCTAAATGTAATGAAAAATAAGAACGACCCTTGAGCATGATCCTGATCCTGAGCCCCTAGAGATAACCTAGTTACAACCAATTATAGAATCTCGTCAATAATGAGTAAATAAAGGCTTCCAGACCAAGTCCTAGTCTTTAGTACATCGAATCCTACCAAACCAGGTAGTAGGATTGATCCCAACCCCTTAGGTTTAAGTTCCTAAGACTAAAAATCAACTTTGGCCATTTTTCCCCTTTTGAGTCGTGGCCCCAAACACTAGAGCCGCAGCCCTGCTCAAGTCAGGGGCCCAAAGCCCTCTCTGAATGCATTAGCGTCATGGCTCAAATAGCCCAGCAACATCATCCTCTCCTTCATCAAGCCTGGGCTGCGGCGCCCAAGAATAGGGCTGCGACCCGACCACGAACCTGGCCAAAATCTCCATTTTTCTCATTTCAAAACCTATCCTAACATACCCAAATCTCAAAACCAAAGTTCCCAATCATCTCAATGGCCCAAAATCCTCAAAACCCAAGCCTCAAACCATTCAAAAATACCTCAAAACATAAAATCCAAATTCAAAACTTAAGAAATTTTAGGAAATGGAAACTCATAAATTCAAAGCTTAAATTACCTTTGATAATGTCGTTTCTCACTAAATCCTTCGGCTAATAAGCTTATAATCTTTCCTAGAATCGATATGACTCTATCCTTGCTTGAATCTGAGTCCTAAAATTCAAGTTTCCTTCAAAAATTTAACGAACGGTAAAAAAGGATAACAAGAGACAAAGAAATAGTGTTTTGAACGTAAATCTATTTCAGCCAGGTTACTTTGAGCTTAAGTAACCTTAAGACCCAAGGCTTGGGGTCCCAAAAACGTCCCCCAGGGAATAAATAGTTAAAATTCCCAGAATTTCCTCCTGATCTCCCTAACTCCCAATATATCATCAAATATTCATTCCCATTACCCAACATCCCGATAATGTACTAAATACCCAAAATACCCCTTGACTCACCCCGAGTCAGGTATTAATCCCGTTGTGACTTTCCCACTAACTTGCTTCCTAGGATCGCCTCATGCCAAGTAACCCAAATATATCCACATAATAATGTGGTCCCACACATATATCACATACATGACAAATATACCCATAACAGGCCAAATTACAAAAATTGCCCTTCTAATAAGAAACGGGCCCACATGCTTAATTAATACACCTAAACATGCATATCGAGTCATACTATAATATAACTCACATAATCACATATTTACATGAATATATAACACATAAACATGTTATTTCCATAATTTACCATCCTAGCCCCCTAATCAAGGCCCTAAGCCTTATTAGGTAATTTGGGACGTTACAACTATCCCCTCCTTATAGAAATGTCATCCTCGAAATTTTACCTAAATAACTCGAGATACTGACTCTGCATATCTGACTCCAACTCCCAGGTCGCCTCTTCAACCTTGCTATTTCTCCATAATACCTCAACCAAAGGAATAGTTTTGTTTCTCAGGACCTTGTCCTTCTTGTCAAGTATCTAGGATGGTTGTTCCTCATATGAGAGATCTGCCTCAAGCTCCAAATACTTGTACCTCAACACATGAGTCACGTCTAACACATATTTCCAAAGGGGTGAAATATGAAATACATTATGTACGGTCGATAGTGCCGGTGGTAAGGCCAACCTATAGGCCACCTGACCAATCCTCTCTAGGATCTTAAATGGCCCTACAAATCTAGGGCTCAGCTTGCCCTTCTTCCCAAATCTCCTCACCCCTTTCCATGGTGAGACTCTGAGGAAGACATAGTCTCCCATTTGGAACTCCACATTCCTACGTTTGGGATCAATATAACTTTTCTGCCTGCTCTGAGAAGCGAGCATCTGAGCTCTGATCTTCTCAATAGCCTCATTGGTCCTCTGTATAGCCTCAGGATCCAAGTATTTCCTTTTTCCTATCTCATCCCAATGAATGGGAGACCTGCACTTCCTACCATACAACATCTCATAAGGAGCCACCCCAATGGTCGACTGATAACTGTTATTGTAGGAAAACTCTATCAAAGGAAAATACTTACTCTAGGACCCACCAAAGTCCTGCACACATGCTCGCAACATGTCCTCTAATATATGGATCGTCCTCTCAGATTGTCCATCTGTCTAAGGATGATAAGCAGTACTAAACTTCAACTGTGTACCCATGGCCCTCTGCAAACTTCCCCAAAACTTGAAAGTAAAGTGGGATCGCGATCTGATACGATTAACCTCGGAGCTCTATGAAGGCACACTATCACTCTCACATAGATATCTGCGTACTGGTCAACTCTATAAGTTGTCGTCACTGGTAAGAAGTGGGCTGATTTGGTGTATTAATCCACAATAACCCACACTAAATTATGTTGACCCACAGTCTTGGGTAACCCCACCACGAAATCAATCGTGATGTCCTCTCATTTTCACTCTGGGATGTCCAGAGGCTGTAATAGCCCTACTGGTCTCTGATGCTCAACCTTGACCTATTGACATGTCAAGCACTTAGCCACATGTTCTGTCACATCCCTCTTCATCCCAGGCCACAAATATAATGATCTCACATCCTAATACATCTTCGTAGTGCCTGGATGCAAAGAGTAAGGAGTAGTATGAGATTCATCCAGAATCTCCAGCCTGATAACAGTGTCCATCAGAACACAGATCTGACCCTTGTACCTCAACAAGCCCATATTTGACATTGTATAGTCCCTAGACACTTTGGCTAGGATGTCCTCTCTGATCTTTGTCAATTGTGGATCACCCAACTGACATTCCTCTATTCTTTCCAACAGTTTAGACTGTAACGTAATGTTGGCCAACTGACCCACCAGTAACTCTATACCAGCTCTAGTCATATCCTCTGCTAACTCTCTAGATATCAGTCTCGCACTATATATCTTTCTCGGACCCTTCCGGCTTAAGGCATCTACTACCATGTTGGCCTTACCTGGGTGATACAGGATTTCACAATCATAATCCTTCACCAACTCTAGCCAACGCATATGTCTCATGTTCAGGTCTTTCTGTGTGAAAAAGTACATCAGACTCTTGTGGTTAGTGTATATCTTACACTTCTCCCCATAAAGGTAATGCCTCCATACCATTAATGCAAAGACCACTGCTGCCAACTCTAAATCATGAGTGGGGTATCTCTGCTCATACTCTTTCAACTGACATGATGCATAGGCAATCACTTTCCCCGACTGCATAAGAACACAACCCAAACCCTGATGTGAGGCATCACAGTAAATCACAAAATTCTCCTGATCTGTCAGGGGACTCCAAATTGGAGCTGTGATCAATCTCTGCTTCAATTCCTATAAGTTTTTCTCACACTCATCTGACCACACAAACTTTTGATTCTTGTGTATCAGTTCAGTCAAAGAAGTAGTTGTTGGATTAGCTTATACATGTTCTTTATTTATTTTCATGTATATCTAATATTAAACAAATTAATACGAGATAGTCTAAAACATGTTTCTAAAATTGAATTCAAAGAGAAACAAATAATATAATACTTACAGTATACGCAGCGGAATTAAGAGTCATTCCTTCAGTTTCTCTAACTCTTGTATCCTTTCTGTCGCAGAGTATTATCAAGAAACTGAACCGATCTTCTATTTTCTTCACGATCTTCCAATGTATCCTTAGAACCACCTAGACTAGTGTGGGCAATTCTCAACACATGAGATAGATATAGAGAGAAGAAGAGAAAATAACAAAGAGGCTTAGAAAAGGACTTGTGTTTAGAGAGAATATAAAACTATCAGAAAATCTGACTTGTGACTTATCTGTCATCTCTTAAATCTTCTCTCTAAGCACTCCTTCTATAGACTCAATTAGGCCATTTAATTTAATTAAAAAATCAATAAAATAACAGCCATTTTGAAGCCCTAGGTCGAAATTATCATGGGCTATAGGCCCATGAAATTTCCCATTTGATTACAAGCCCATTGGACTTAAAATCAAGGCCTGTACTATTTTCTATTGATTTAATTAATTAAATAATTATTTAAATCCTTTATCAAATTAATTATTTATAATTTGAACCTTGATTTAAATTTATTTATTAATTTAGAAACCAATTTATCTTAATTAATAAATCTGCCATAATTTCTCTTTTCTTCTCAAAATTACACAACTCTGTGATACTATCCAAAATTGACCTGGTCAACTTTGATAATTCTAATTGATAATTAAATTAATTAATTGAGACTATCTAGATGATTTTATCCAAGGTACAATGGGGAACATGGGCCTATGAAATCAAGCTCCAATAAGTTATCATAAATCTAACAAATAAATTTACTAACTTATTAATTCCTCGTGACTCCACTATAGACTCGGAATTGCACTCTTGAATTCATAGAACGCTCTATAACAAATATAGATACGCTATTAATTATACATTGTTACAACCATAATTGTCACTCAATCCTCTATAGACGGTCTACAATGAGATAGGACTAAAATACCGTTTTACCCCTCATTGTATTTTATCCTTAAAACACTTAGTTCCTTGTAAATGATATTTTAGTAAACTAATTTAATTACTGAAATGAGATCTCTATCATTTAACACCTTGAATTAAACTAAAAGGAAACCATCATTTCACTTCTTCATCAGAAGCTATAGATGTTCATATCTATGATTAACACTCCCACTCAATTATACTACCGAGTTCCCAAGATGTAAGTATGGGCTAGTCCGTAGGGTAAGCTGGTAACGAACAAGTCAAAGAACTCAAATAATACAATCAGTTAGAATACTAACCACTCATAATTGAGATTGAATTGACCTATGGTCAACTATATGATATGACTAGAATAGATAATAACGGTATGTTTACTTATCTTATCAACTGTCAATATTGGTCCTGTCCGATGTAACAAATACATCCGATCTTATCTACTTTGCTAATGTTCTGGAAAGAACATAACACTGTAATGTGTAAGTATATCATATCGTAGATTGGCAAGTCAGTGTAAATCCGGTGCACTGGCTAATCTTAGGACTAACTTATTTGAACATATAATCATATTTATATTCCACTGTGATTACGTCACTATAAATACGAATAGCTATATGCTCGGGATTTAATAGAAGTTTAAATTAAACAAATAATCATGAAAATAAAACATGTGAGCAAAGTGATTGACCAAGTCAAAAAATGATTTCTATTCTTTTATTAATAATAAAATGAGATTACAAAGAATTTGGGTTTTAATTAGGGCATAAAACCCCAACAGTAGCAATCCTTGAGAACCCTTCCACAAAATGCCTATAATACCCTACCAACCCAAGGAAGCTCCTAATCTCTGAGGCATTCCTTGGCCTTGGACAATCTCTGACCGCCTCAATCTTTGCTAGGTCCACCTTGATCCCCTCCTTAATGACAATATGACCAAGGAAAGTTACCTGAGGTAATCAGAACTCACACTTCTTGAACTTTGTGAACAATCTGTGTTCCCTCAGTCTTTGCAAAACCAACCTCAGATGTTGCTAATGTTCTGACTTTGACTGAGAATAAATCAGAATAACGTCAATAAAGATGATCACAAATCGGTCCAAGTAATCCTTGAACACCCTGTTCATCAGATCCATAAAAGCAGTTGGGGCATTAGCCAACCCAAAGGACATGACTAAGAACTCATAATGCCCATACCTAGTGCGAAAATAATTTTTTGGTATATCTCCCTCCTTAATCCTCAGCTGGTGATAACCAGATTGAAGATCTATCTTTGAGAATACCATCTTACCCTGCAACTGATCAAACAGATCATCTATCCTTGGTAAAGGATACTTGTTCTTGATTGTCAACTTGTTCAGTTTTCTGTAGTCAATACACATTCTCAGAGAACCATCCTTCTTCTTTACAAACAGGACTAGTGCACCCCATGGTGAGAAACTGGGTCTAATAAAACCCAAGTCTAACAACTCCTGCAGCTATATCTTTAGTTCTTTTAACTTTGCTGGGGCCATTTTGTAAGGTGCCCTAGACACTGGCTGCGTCCCTGGTGCCAGCTCAATCACAAATTCAATCTCTCTGTGTGGTGGCAACCCTGGTAAATCCTCTAGAAACACATCCAGAAACTCACAGATTAACTTAGTTTCCTCTGGTCTCACTGGAATGACCTGAGTAGTATCTACCCCACTAGCTAAGAATCCTATGCAACAACCTTGCAATAGATCTCTAGCCCTCGATCCTATGCAACCACCATGCACAGTGCCAACAAACACAAAAGAATCCTCACCTTTCAGGCTTAAAGGTTACCATTTTCCTTCTGCAATCTATGGTTGCCCCATACTTCACTAACCAGTCCATACCCAGAATCATGTCAAAGTCAGTCATAACCAACTCTGTCAAATCCACTGACAACTCTCTACCCTCTACTGTCACTGACAATGATTTGACCCATATCGTAGATACTGCTAACTCTTAGTGGGCAATAAAGTCCAAAACCCCACAACATAATAATAACATGGTTTACACAATCTATCAATAACTCTACTACCAACAAAAGAATGTGTAGCACCAGAATCAATCAAAACAATATAAGGTGTTCCAGCACTAAAAAGCTGACATGTACCTATTGAGGGACAAGCCTCAGCTTCTACCTATGTCAACGCGAACACTTGTGTTGGGGTCGAGCTGTCCACCTTTCTTGGTTCTTCCTTTCTTGCCCATGGGAAATCTTTCTTTAAGTGTCCCACTATCCCACATAAAAAGTAGGTCATTGCCCGACACTCCCCAATATGGCGCCTCTTGCATTTGGCGCACTCTGGAAAAGTCCTCCAGCTCTCATTGCCGCCCTTGCAGCCTATTGTAATACCACGTGGTCTCTTGTAAGGGCCTGGAGCTGGAAAAGCATCAGGAGCCTTCCTTTTCTGATCACTTGGGCCTCCGCCCTTGCCTGAACTCACAAATGAAGGTCCCACCCTCCTAGTATCTCTCCTGGCCACGTTCTCATGCCAGATTTTGTTTTCTGCGCTCTCATCTATGAGCGCCTTCTCAACAACTTATGCATAGGTAGTCACCCCCGGCACAGTGGTAATGCAAACATCTCAAGCTATCATAGGTTGTAGCCCCTGGAGAAACCTCTCCCTTCTGATCCCATCAGTGGGCACCAGTTCCCCGAAAAACTTTGCCAATCTATCAAATTTCAGGGCATATTCACTCACTGATGAGTTGCCCTTAAGTAATTTGCTGAACTCTTCAGCCTTTGCCGCCTTGATGGCCTTGTTGTAATAATTTTCATTAAACAGGGTCTGAAATTCTTCCCAATCCAAGGCATTAACATTTCTAGTGTGGGATATCACTTCCCACCAAGCTTGGGCATCCTCCCAAAACTTATATGTGGCACAAGCCACCCTCTCGTTACCGGACACCCTCATAAAGTCTAGGATGGTGGTAACCATACTCATCCACTGCTCGACCTTAGCTGAATCTGCACTACCCTGAAATACTGAAGGGTGCTATTTCTTGAACCTTTCATAAAGAGGTTCCCATTTATTCCTAGCCTCTGGCGGCTGCTCAACTATTGGCACCATCAAAGGTGGTGCCTCTAGTAAAACATTCCCTGCAGGAACTTGTTGCTGTCTCAGGAGGCGGATTTCTTCTACCTCTGTCAATACCTTGGCTTGCCAATCAGCAAGCAACTACTCTAAGATCTCAGGAGCTAGCTGAGGGGTTTGACCATGGTCATTATCCTAACTCTGTCTATCATTCTGGCCCTAATCTACTTAGCCAGCTGAAGATTCAATTTGCCTTAGAAGTATACTTCCAAGCTTATACCTTGCTGAAATAATCAATTCGGCCAGTTAGGTAATGATAACTAACCCTCTTGCCGCCTCACGATCCAAGATCAGACATATAACCATTCATATTCAACAGTCATGCCAATAAGCATTTTGATTCATATTCATATTCAAGTCTGGTGCTAATAAGCACATTATGATATTCATAACAATTAGCAATTAACAATGCTAATAAGCATATTATGGCATACATGTATCTATGACAACGCTAATGAGCGTGTCCTGAACCACATGTCCATACAACAGCGCTAATAAGCGGTTCTTTGGCATTCCCGAGCAATATCAGTGCTAATAAGCATGTTCTTGTTCATCATGCAGCAATCAAGGGCCATGCAAATAAAGCATTTATATCCTATTTAAGCAGTTAAACACTATTAGGCTATTTTTAGCCTACTTTCTAAGTGTCTTAATTCATGTTTTATTGTTATGTTTGCGTGTTTTTGGGAGCAGATTTACGCTTGTTTTTCTTGATTTCAAGTTTAAGCACAAGAATGGTTCAAATGGAGTGGAATGTGGAGAACAGGTGCTAAACCGGGCTTAAAAGTGTTCAATGCAGGATATCCAATTAGGGTCGCGGCGCTAGAATTTGAGCTGTGGCGCTAGTGTCCATTACAGCCGCGGCAAGGGTCAAATATCATAATTAGAGTCGAAGTCTCAGAATCAATTAGCGCCACGGCGCTTAGGTTTATTTGAGCCGCGACGAGCCATTTTCCAGGAAGTCGAGAAATCCCAATTTATGAGTGTTGCGGCGCAAGAATTGGCACGAATTTTCCACTTATCAAAAAGAATTTTTGGAATTGGGACAGAAAATTATTAGGTCATCGTTTTTAATCAGGAAAGTGCGATTTTTAGAGGGATACCTTTTCAGAACTTAGAAAACAACAAAGAGAGAATTGGAGATCAAGCTTTGGAGCAATTGTGACAACCCCGAATCTAGTTTCTTCTCTACCCTTTTTATTTTCTGATTTTATTATTTCTTTTATGGATTTGATTATGAATATTTTAATGGAGATTATGAGCTAAACTCCAATTTGGGGTTTTTAATGGAGATTGTCTGAAGCTTTCTATGGATTAATGCAAGTTCGATATTTTTCTTCTATTGATGTGTGATTTATTCATATTTGTGCTTATTACATGTATTTAATTGGCCATCCTGTGCATGATTTATGATTTCAATACAAAATCTGAAAAGTGAGTGTTGAGAATGCTCTAATTGAATGAACATAGGTTTCGACATAAAACGAGAGTATTTATGTGGCTTGTGTAGCTTTAGGATTATTGCTTAATGCTGATTATGTGTGTGTTATGCCTCAGAAATGTAGGATGGTGCCATATAATTTAGAATCTATATGTCTTAGTCAGAATATAGGTTATTTTTTTATCTGCTCTCACATTAGGTAGAAGAAGAATAATTGGTTTGTAGTATTAAAATAGGAAGTGGAAGCAATTGAAATTAATTTCCCTATATTTCATTTCTTGATTGAATCTTATTTATTCTTTCGTTATTTATTTATTGTTTAGATTATTTAGTTTAAACAATCCATTTTTTCGATAGCCAAATAGAAACAAAAAATCAATTAATTGGTACTTAGCTACAATCCTTGTGGGAACAATCTCACATACATGAGTTATTACTTGTAAAGACGATATGTATACTTGCGTGTTGGATTTTTCACAACAAACACATAAACACATAAATAGTTACCGAACATTGGGTTGAGCTTGTCTTTAGTGTCGAGTGTGCATGCCCACCCTATCTACAGGAACCCTTAACCTTGGCACGCTCTGATACCAAGTTGTAACACTGTGTATTTTAAATAGTGCTCAACTCTCTAAATGAGTCATTAGGCCATAAACATGCATCTAAGTGTGATTACTGTTCCAGTTTAAAAATGTCGATTAAAAGGAATGGATGTTTCATTAAAAACATTAATCTGTACATGCGATCCCATAATAACATTTAAGTTATTTACAGTTCCAAAAAGACCAATACAATTCAAAAGTTACAACCTGTCGACCTAAGCGGAAAAAATAAGGTTACACCCTAGTTCCTCTGAGGAAACCTTGGTTGTGTTGGTCAAGTGGCCGCATATGTACACATCACCAATTAAGCTCTTAAACTCTTGGTTTATCCAGTTTTCCTTTCCCTTTACCTGCACCACGTAGCACCCGTGAGCCAAGGCCCAACAAAGAAAACTTAATACAAGTGCATGAACAATATAGACAAATTCATATGTATATCTAGTATGCCCAACAGTAATAACCTACTCATGCATGCATACAGGTACAAATAACAGGTTATGGAATCATTCTGGGGCTCGTAACCCTAATCAGATGACCATAGAGTCACCCCGGGGTCCTTTGCACTGAATAGATGACCATAGAGTCAACCAAGGGTCCTTTGCCCTAGTCAAGAGCTTTGTTTTTCTACGACCATTGGTCGAACGAGCGTGTAATGCTCTCTTGATTAGATTTATTCATATCAACCAGCGCTCAATGTGCTATTGCTGCCCTTGACTCATAAGTCAATGCTTTATGACCAGCGCTCAGCACTATTGTCTTCCTTGACTGATAAGTCAAAGCTTTATGACCAGCGCTTAGCGCTATTGCCGTCCTCGACTAATAATTCAAAGCTTTTCTCAAGGATATAATGCAAACAAGCATTCATCATATAACATATATCCATATATAGAGCACTCAACATGCTTCATCAACAATCACAAAGATAATCATAACCATGCGCATTTACAGGGACTAATGCCCAATCAACACTTTATTCAACATTTAGGCCAAGCCTTAATCATGTATATCTCGTAATGGGTGCAGTTTTCTTACCGCATGTCTGAGTGTAATGAAAAACAAGAACAACCCTCGAGCACAATCCTGATCTTGAGCCCCTGGCGATAACCTAGTCACAACCAATTATAGAATCCCGTCAATAATGAGTAAATAAAGGCCTCCGGACCAAGTCCTAGCCTTTGGGACGTCGAATCCTACAAAATCGGGTAGTAGGATCGATCCCAAGCCCTTAGGTTTAAGTTCCCATGACTAAAAACCCACTTTGGCCATTTTTCCCCTTTTTGAGTCGCGGCCCCAAACATTAGAGTCGCAGGCCTGCTCAAGTCAGGGGCCCAAAGCCCTCTCTGACTGCACTAGTGCCGCAGCCCTTTATTTGGCGTCGTTGCTCAAATATCCCAGCAGCACCATCTTCTCCTTCATCAAGCCTAGGCTGCGGCACCCAAGAACAGGGCTGCGGACCGACCACGAACCCGGGCAAAACTTCTTTTTTCTCATTTTAAAACCTTCCAAAAATCTATCCAAACATACCTAAATCTCAAAAAAAAAGATTCCAATAACCTCAATGGTCCAAAATCCTCAAAACACAAGCCTCAAACCATTTAAAAACACCTCAAAACATAAAATCCAAATTCAAAACTTAAGAAACTTTAGGAAACGAAAACTCAGAAATTCAAAGCTTAAATTACCTCTCATTATTTTGTTTCTCGCTAGAACCTCCGACTAATAAGCTTCTAATATTTCCTAGAATCAATATGACTATATCCTTACTTGAATCTGAGTCCTAAAACTCAAGTTTCCTTAAAAAATTTGACGAGCGGTAAAAAGGGATAACGGGAGATAGAGAAACAGTGTTTTGAACGTATATCTATTTCTGTCAAGTTACTTCAAGCTTAAGTAACCTTAAGTAAGACCCAAGGCTTGGGGTCCCAAAAATGTCCCTGGGGGCAAAATATTCAAAATTCCCAGAATTTCCTCCTGATCTCCCTAACTCCCAATATATCATCAAATATTCATTCCCATTACCCAACATCCCAGTAATGTACTAAATACCCAAAATACCCGTTGACTCACCCCGAGTCAAGTATTAATCCCGATGTGACTTTCCCACTAGTTTGATCCCTAGGATCGTCTCGTGCTGAGTAACCCAAATATATCCACATAATAATGTGGTCCCACACATATATGTCAAATATACCCATAACGGGCCAAATTACAAAAATTGCCCTTCTAATAAGAAATGGACCCACATGCTTAATTAATACACCTAAACATGTGTATCAAGTCATATTATAATATAACTCATATAAACATATAATTACACGCATATATAACACATAAACATATAATTTCCATAATTTGACATCATGGCCCCCTAATCAAGGCCCTAAGCCTTATTAGGTAATTTGGGATGTTACAATGCATATAGAGCCAATGTTAAGGACCTGAGGGATATGGAGGAGCATACTCCTGAAGATGTTCTTGAGTCCTCAGTGGTACTGAACCTCACTGTGAGCCACCTTCATTCCCCCTATAGTACTTTTCTTGTTTTTTTTCTTTCGCGAACTATACTTGAGCTGTGTTTTCTTTTTGTAGTCTATCCTGGCTCAACTCCGCAGTATTTCTCAATCTTGAGCCAGGAGGGAGAAGCTCCAAGCTGCTCTGGCTACCTCCCAAGAGAACGATCGGATTGCCAAGGCCGCCCTGGCCACTGCCCAGGAGAACGAGCAGATTTCCAAGGCCTCCCTGGTCGCCTCCCAAGAGAACAAACAGATTGCCAAAGACCAGGTCATGGAGGTGAGTCAATGATGGAACCAACTATAGGCCAAGATTGATAACCTCAAAAAGAAACTTGACGAGGTCAACATGCTTAAGAATAAGCTATCTGAGATTGAGGCCAAAGCCAAGGAGGAGGCTAAGAAAGTGAGGCTGGAGATTGTAGACTCAATAAATGCTCTGGAGGAGATGCTCTACCAGTGCTAGGCTATCAACCAAGACAAGGATTTTTCCTTCATTGAGCCAGATTTTTGGGGACCTTATCTTACCAAGTTCAAGACTCGCTTCTCACAGGAGCCTTCTGAGACCGTTGATGTGAATGGAGCTGACGACGAGGATAGCGAGGAGGTGACATCACTCGAGCAAGTTGACAGAGCTCAGTGTTGCTTTCATTCTATTTATTTTACTCTTTATCGTGTAATTAAGTCCTCAAGGATTGAAACAATCGCCTTCGGGCTCAGATCGAGGTTTTTTCTCCTTGAGATAACTATATACTTTTTAGTACATGTTTGTTAATTTGTGATCTATTTTGTTCCCCTTAATCTTTTATTTTCTCGTGTTTTATGAATTTTGAATTCTTGCACACTCAAGGTCGTAGAGGTTGTCTTTAGATCGGGATAGGTTTTTGATGGCTTGGCTAAAACATTTTAGTCGACATCCTGGTTATACTTAAGAATTTGCCCGCCTAATTGTGTTATGCCTGTTAGGAATCAGGCCTCGGACCTGATTATGTCCAGAAGTTTTATCTGCTTAATAGCATTATACCTATTAAGGTTCAGGTCTCAGACCTGGTGATATCCATGGTTTCCTAGTTGTCTTCTAGGTTTTGTTTTATCTTAGATATTTCCCAACTTAGTTTGTATTCGAAATTACTCTGAAATCTGAGCTTTAAAAAGCTGTGAATAATTAATTTTTCCAAATTCTAAGTTTCAAATTTTATCCAAATATGCTACTCTTTTAAGATTTCATCGGTTATGTGCCCCCCAAACAACAAGAATTTATACATTTTCTAGGTCGCTTTTACAAAATGAGCACGTGACACTTTACAATAATAAGACAAAAATATTGACTACGTAAAAATCCAATGTTATTAAGATGATGTGACTTTTATAAATAAGCCTTACATGGAACAGTACCAAAAACATTAAAGAAAAAAGTAATTATGCCAACTACTAGTGATGGTATTTTTGAAGGTGTAAGGCATTCCAGGTCCGTGGGACTATTTCTCCATTTAATCGAGCTAGTTTAAAGGTCCCTTCTCGTAGAATTTCCACGATCTAGTATGGCCCTTCCCAGTTTGGTCCTAACACACCATCCTTGGGATCTTTACTTGCCAAAAACACCCTCCGGATAACTAAATCACTGAGTCCAATTTTGCGATCTTTCACCTTCGAGTTGAAGTAGAGAGTGATTCTTTGCTGATAATGGGCGAGTTGCAATTGTGACTCGTCTCATTTTTCTTCAATTAGATCCAAAGATGCACTTAGTAGCTCGTGGTTTCGATCTTGATCAAAGGTTTTCCATCTATGGGTCATCACCAGCGCCTCAATCGGGAGCATCGCCTCACTTCCAAAAGTCAGAGAGAAGGGAGTGTGTCTTGTGGAGGTACACTGTGAGGTTCTAAAGGCCCAAAGTACCTGTGGAAGCTGCTCGGACCATAATCCCTGGGCTTAATCTAATTGTTTGTTTAAGTTCGCCTTTAGGGTTTTGTTTACAGCCTCGACCTGCCCATTAACTTGCTAGTACGCTACTGACAATAAACTCTTAGTTATGTCATATTTCTCACAAAAATTTGTAAAGAGATCACTATCAAACTGAGTTTTGTTGTCAGAAACAATCTTCTTTGGGAGCCCAAAATGACATATGATGTTCTTTACAACATAATCCAGGACTCTCTTTGAGGTTATGGTCGCCAAAGGCTCGGCCTTGACCTACTTCATGAAGTAATCGATTGCAACAACTACGTAACAAACTCCTCCTTTTCCTATTGGTAAATAACTAATCAAGTTGATTCCTCATACTGCAAATGGTCAAGGGATGAGATCATTGTTAGTTCAACGACTGCTGCCTGAGCACTAGTGGTGAAACACTGGCACTTGTCGCATTTATGTACGTATAAGGATGAATACCTTTTTAGTGTAGGCCAAAAATAGCCCTGTCTCAAAATCTTTAGAGCCAAGTTTTCCCCCCAGCATGGTCTCTGCAGAAGCTTTCGTGTATTTCTTGCAAGATAGTTTGCGCTTCCTCAGGCAGAACGTACCGCAGGAGAGGTAGCGAATTCCCTTGTCGATATAGAGTCCCTTCAACCATAACATAACGCGGAGCTTGATATAGAAATTTTCTTGTGTCCTTTTGATCGCCTGGTAACTTACCGGTTGTGAGGTACTCCACTATGGAGGTCATCCAGGTCAGTTTTATATCAATCACTTCAACCTCAACCAATTCTACTATTATGCTCGGTTTTTCCAAGAACTCCACCAGAGTTACGTTCAGTGTGTCCGCCTGTTTGGTGGTGGCAAGTTGGGCTAAAGCATCTACATTGGAATTTTTTTCACAAGGAACTTGTTCATCAGAGCTGAACTCGAATTCAGACAACTCACCTTTAACCTTAGCTAAGTAAGTCACCATTTTGATACCGTGAGCTTGATATTCCCCCAATATTTGAATAACCACGAGCTAGTAATCACTATAACATTGGATCGCTCTTGCTTTTAGCTCTCTTGCCACCCTTATTCCTGCTAATAGGGCTTCATACTCGGCTTCATTGTTGGATGCTTCAAAACTAAATCTAAGAGCTGTATGGAATCGATGCCCCTCAAGTGAGGTTAGAATTATCCCTACTCCTGATCCATTTTCGTTAGAGGAACAATCAATGAAGATTTTCCACAACTCCTGCACTGGTTCTTTCATCAGCTTGTCCTAAAATCCTATGCACCTGGTCACGAAGTCAGCAAGGGCTTGACTCTTAATTTCTATGTGTGGCATATACAGTATCTCGAACTGGCTGAGTTTGATGGCCCACTTTAGTATACATCCCAATGTTTCAGGCTTTTGCAAGACCTGCCTTAAAGGTTGATCGGTTAAGACTTAGCTCCCAGAAGTCTTTTACTTTCGTAGTACACTGGTTTCTGCGCCCGATTCTCTTCTCGAACTAACACAGCGCTAACTGCATTTTCCATCATAGCCAGACATAGAAGAAAACATTCTCCACCTGCCGGTTTTGATAGTACGAGGAGTTCAGCTAGGTGAGCTTTCAAGTCATGAAACTCCTGTTCGCATTCTTCGGTCCACTCGAACATTTTGTTTCCTCTGAGCAAGTTGTAAAATGGGAGACACTTGTCAGTGGATTTTGAAACGAAGGGGTTTAGGACCGCCACTTTTCGAGTTAAACTCCGTACTTCCTTACATGACCTAGGTGAAGGAATTTCCAATAACAATCTGATTTTCTTTGGATTAACCTCTATCCCCCTTGTGTTGACTATAAATCCCAGAAAATTTCTCGACAAGACTCCAAAAGTGCACTTATGGGGGTTTAACTTCATGTCGTACTTCCTTAATACCCCAAAACACTTTTCCAGGTCGGGCACATGGTTACTAGAAGTATTTGATTAAACAAGCATATCATCGACATACACTACCATGTTTTTCCTAATTTGTTTAACGAACATTTTTTTGACTAGTTGTTGGTGTGTTGCACTGGAATTCTTTAACTCGAATGGCATGAATTTGTAGCAGTATACGTTATGCCCAGTCATGAAGTTGGGATGCTCTTGGTCTGCAGGGTTCATCGTGATCTGCTGCGTCTACCAACTAATCAATCATCGATAATGGAAAATAGTCCTTAGGACAAGCCTTGTTGAGATCGGAGAAGTCAATGTAAGTTCTCCACTTCCCATTTGGTTTTGAGACAAGAACAGGGTTAGCAACCCAGGTCGAATATTTTGCTTCCCTGATAAATCTGCATTTAAGTATGTGAGCTACTTCTTTTTCTAATGCTTCTGATCGTTCTCTCCCCAAAAGCCTTCGTTTTTTGGAGTGTGCAAACACATTCATGTCCAAATTCAAAGTATGCATTATTACACTCGGACTGATTCCCACCATACCTTCGTGTGACCAGGCGAAGACGTCCAGATTCTTTCTCAAGAATTCGACCAGCCCTTTCTTCCTTTCAACTCCAAGATTTTTCCCAACTTTTACAACTCTTGAAGGTATCTCTAGGTCAATACTAACTTCCTCAAGTTCCTCCACTGCTTGGAGCTCAGACTTGTCCTTGCCTAATCGCGGATTGATATCCTCCTTTTGGGCAACCTCCTTATCTCCTTCTTGAGGTTCTTCCACCCCATAGGTAACTTCCATTACCCGGGGCTCCTCTCCTCCCTCGACTATGACCATTGTCTGCTGCTCGGGCTGTGATTTTCCCCTCATGACAATGTTGTATCATTCTCTGGCAGCGAGTTGGTCTCCCCTTATGGTACAAATACCTAAAGTTGAGGGAAACTTCATCGCCAGGTGTTGGATCGAGGTCATGGCCTCAAAAACTATCGATGTAGATCATCCCAAAATCACACTATACGCAGCAAAACAATCGATTACGATGAACTCTAGTATTTTAGACATAGTTCATGTATCATCCCCTAGCATAACTACTAGTCTGATTATCGCTATGGTAGTTGTTCCTTCACCTGAGAATCCATACACTGTCATTGAGGTTGCCTTAAGATCGGTTACAAACAATCCCATCTTTCCTAGGGTGGACCTAAATAGCACATTTACTAAGGCTCCATTATCAGTCAATATCCTTCGCACCCTTCGGTTGGCGAGCTGAACAGTTACCACCAACATGTCATTATGTGGGAACTGAACGTGGCTAGCGTCCTCTTCTGTGAAAATGATTGGTTTTTTTCCATCCATTGTTGTTTTGATAACCGTTGCTCCGGGATAAATTGAGCACTGTTGTGAGATTTCAACTCATGTATATACCTCTTTTGGGCCCAACTGCTCGTGCCTGCCAAATGGGGTCCTCCGACAATAATGATTATATCTCCTCCTATTATTGGAGGAGAGTCAACTTGGTTCCCCTGATCTTTATGAGCTCTGGTTGAAAAATCAGAGTTTCCAGAGTTAGACGAGAATTCTGCGCGGTTGATTGATTGGGAGACTCGGTTTCGGGTGTACTATGCTAATGGTCCAGCTCGAATGAGAGTTTTGATCTCGTCCTTCAATTTTCGGAAATCATCAGTGTTAGGGCCGATGTCATTGTGATATTAGAAAAACTTATAGGGATCTCTCGTCTCCTTCTGGTGCTTCAATGGCTCTGGTTTTTTCCACATAAGGCGTTTAGAGTTCGCCGGGAAAATATGTTCCCTTATATCGGTCAGGTCAGTGTAGATGGCATAAATGGGTATGAATTTCTCCCCAGGCTTGTTCTTCTTTGTGCCGCTCTGATCGCCATCACCATTCCCTTTTCTTTTATTTTTTCCCACTTGGTTATTCTCGTTAACAGGTTGAGCCGTAGCTGCAACATCTGTCACCGTTCCAGCAGGCTAAATAGGGACCTGGCTAGTTCTTGCGATAGCAGATCATGCCTCCTCCAAATTTATCCATTCCTGATCCTGGGCCAAGAACTCATCTACATGTTTAACTCCTTTTTGCTGGAGCTCCTGCCATAAATCGCGTTCTATCATGATTCCCAGCCTCATTGCCATGAGCTTGGAGTTATCATCAACATCTCTAGCTCATGCTGCAATGTTGGTGAACCTACTCAGATATGCTTTCAAGGACTCACCAGGTTGATGTTTTATGTTGGCCAATGAGTCGGCCTCGATGTGAGTTTCCTTTCAAACTCGAAACACTCTCTTAAACTCAAAAGATAACTTCTTCCACGAGGTGATCAAATGTCTTTTGTATTTTTTGAACCACAAGGTGAAACTCAGGTTCGGTAAGAGTTGTGGGAAACAAAATACATCTTAGGTCAAACCTGACTTTTTGGACCATCATCAGCGTATTAAATGTCCAAAGGTGGTTGGAAGGATCTGAGTTTCCACATACGCAGGCCTGGTCGGCATCCTGAATCCAACAAGGTATGGATCTGCTACAATGTTTGGAGCAAAAGGCTCAAGCTCCTCATCAAAATCATAATCATCAAGTCCTTTTCCAGATAAAAGCCTCTTCATCTACTCCTCCATCAAGGCCAATCACTTAAGGGTTGGATCTTTGGTCTCTAGGTTAGCTGGGAGCTATTCGCCAGCCCCATCCTATTGTACGCATTAGATGGGTTTTTTTCCCACCATGTTCGAGCTTGGTTAGGTGGGACATTCCCATTTTTGCGCATGATAGATGGACCTCCCCCATGTTGAGTATAACTCATATCATCATTGCAAGCTCGATACCTCCTTTGTGAATTCAAATGGTCACACAGATCAGGATGTGGATCGGAATGAGGATTTTGTGTGGAACTCAAATGATTCCTCAGGTCTCTATCATACCTACCTCCACACTAGCTCCACGTCCAGTAACTTCCGTTAGCGAAACTTACGACCTGCAGCTGAGATCGAGGGCCTAGATTATCAGCGTGAGGTCGTGGGACATAGATGTCCACTGACAGGGGAAGATTCCTCCTACTATCCCCCTGAACTGAAGCGTTTCTCTATGGGCGTGATGGTGTTGGATGTCTAACTAGTGATGGCGGGTGCCTTATCGGCGAGGCTATCCTTGTCCCATCAGGTCATACTAAATTAGCTAGTCTCAGTTCTACCTGGATCTCCTGAGTCCTCTGTGCATGTGGCTCTGATCGCAGTACAAATGGATTCGTTGGGACATTTTGTCTCCGTGAATTGGTCCAAGCTCATCCTGTTGGTTTGTTGTGAACATTCCTTGGAATCAGTTTAGAAAGCATGGAGTTGGGGTTTGCAGTTATGACCGATCGACTAACATGGGGATGATGATCCCTGTGATGATTAGTAGGTTAATCACTCTGGTTATTTCGCTCAGAAGGTATAGAGCTTGGAGTTGTTGTCCTGATAGAATGACTGGGATTGGGTCGGTTATTCCTATGGGACCTATGGGACCCACTTTGCCTCTTTCTGACGTTAGCATCAGTTGCAAGAGGGGGTAACTGAGCCAGGACCTCTTTGATCTGCCTGTTATCCCGAGAAAGATGGTTCCTTAATTGGGCATTCTCCATCTCGATGGTTGTTAGATATCCTGGATTAGGATTTGGTGGGCGTGACGCTGAACTCCTAGTATCGTCTTTGCCCACCTGTTGCTTTCCAAGGTGTTGCTGTATGTCTAGGCCCTTTTCAGTGGGAACGGTCGTATGATGTGCCTCTTGGTCACCAGGCTACTCCATTTCATTGTCGTGCATTGATCGGGTGACCACCATGGTGACTATTAAATGAAACTTGTAAGAGATTAAGCACTAAAGTTCTCTCAACGAAAGCACCAAACTGTTGATGCAATTTTTCGCCAACAATAGATTAAGAAATCCAATACCAAAGATATTTGTGCTCTTTTATAATATCTTAATGAATTATATGAACAACTTCTCACACTCACAATTTTACGTGGTTCAGTGGTTAAAATCCACCTAGCCCACGAGACAATATTATTAATCTTTTACAATTTCTACAGAGTTTCTGTAGAATAAAAAGCAGTCCCATTTCCTGTCCATTGTCCCTAATATTTATTGTGAATATCCTTGGACAGTTTTGGGTAACTGCATGCATAAATATGATAAACAACTGATCAAGATAATTCCCATTTACATAGGGATATGATTGCCTCTGGAAATTACTCCTGTTGTCTCGGGCAATAAATATGTAATATAGCTTGGGCATTAATGAGCATACAAGGAACCTCCAAGTCTTTCAGGATCATTTACTGTGCATCATGACCAGGCTTCAACGAGCTGAACATATTCCTCGAGCTGGAGATCGAAGAGTGAACGAACTTTAGTTCAAATCCAGTTTAAAGTATCTGGAAGGCGACCTAACCATTACATGTCTCGAACTAGGTTATTGTCCTGAGAGGCAATCTGGAGACTATCTGCATGGTGCATTGTCAAGTCTTAACTCAAGCTACTCACATCAAAGTTAGCTAGATGTTCTACTCACCTATTTTCTCCATGTGTTTATCTGCCAGCTATATCCCTAGCTGAATGGTTGAATCCACGCTGATTGTGGGGTACAACACCACTAATCCAAGTCAGAAAGTTACGGTGCCTCATCTTAGTGGGAGGGTTTCTCGGAACCCGATACCTATGAGATGGATAGTGAAATCCACAAGTTAGTTGGGGACATTAATAATAATGATTTGTTGGTCTTTAAACAAGCAATGGGTATGTCTAAAATGGTTCTTCAGCTCAAAGCCAAGTATCAAGAAATTGAGTCTAAGTACTCTAAATTCATCTGAGATCTTGTAGATGCGATATTGGACTTTAGGCCCATGGGATGCAAGTGAATCTATAAGAAGAAGAGACGAGCTAATGGAAAGGTCGAGACATTTAAAGGCTCAACTCGTGGCAGAGAAAGAAATCTAACTTAAAGAAAAAAAAATTCTCCAATATCCATGTTAAAATTCATTTATTATACTCTTATCCACAGCCACAAATCTTGATTAAGAGATAAGGAAAATGGACATCAAAGAAGCATATTTAATGGCTTTCTTGATGAGACCATTAACATGGATCAATCAGAAGGATTTAAAGTAGCTGGACAAGAAAGTCGACAAGCTGAGTAGGTCAATCTATGGCCTTAAGCAAGCTTTGCGCTCCTGGAACTTAAGGTTTAATGAAAATATTAAGACATATGGTTTTGAACAAAATGTAGTTGAGCCTTGTGTTTAACCAACTTAAGGAAAAATACATTGTGGTGTTCTTAATCCTTTATGTAGATGATATCGTACTCGTTGGAAACAATGTCAATAAATTATCAAACATAAAGAACTAGCTAGAAACAAAATTCCAAATTTCGTTGTAGCAAGTCGTGTTCTTAGTATCCAGATCATCAGGGATAGATAGAATTGAATTTTGGCTGTAACTCAAGAGACCTACTTATGTGAGGTGCTTGGGCATTACTCTGTAACAAATTTCGAGAAATGATGTTTAGCGTCTTGACATGGAATTTATTTTTCTAAGTAGCAGTCTCCACAGACTCCTCAAGAGAAAGAAAAGATGAAACGAATTCCTTATGCATTTACAATTAAAAGTCTAATGCATGCTATGTTGTGTGTTGTGACCAAAGATCTACTATGCATTGGGAGGGGTGAGCAAGTGTCAGTGAAACCTTGGAAATGAACATTAGATAGCGGTCAGTATCTTAGACGGACTAGAGACTATATGTTAGTCTATTCAGGAGGATCTCTAAACCTAATAGGCTACACAGATTCAGATTTTAGATTGATGTTGATGACCAAAAGTTTGCTTTTGAAAAAGGTGTTTACTCTTGGGGTGGAGCTATGATTTGGAGAAGTGATAGAATGTTTGCCATCTCAGTAATTGTGATTTGAAAAGCGTTAGGCTATCTGCCATTTCAAATTCCACCTTGGAGGCTGAGTACATAGCTGTGTCTGTGGTGGCTGAAGAAGTTCTATACGGATCTCGGTGTTATTCCAAAAATGGATAAACCACTCATTTGGTCTAGTGAAAATAATGAGGCAATTGCAAATTCGAAAGAAGCTCGAAGCCACAAAAGAACAAAGCATATAGAGAGAAAGTACCACATCATCGGGGATGTGTGGTGAAGGCGTGACATGAAGGTGATGAAGATAGCATTGAAAGGAAATCTTTCATATCCTTTTACAAAGATATAAGTAGAGAGCATAATTATGAAGCATTTAGAATGAATGGTTTTGAGAAACATGTCCCATTTGTTTTAAAAAGGCAAGTGGGAGTTTGTTGGGTTTAATGCCGTTATAAACCCATGCTGGACTTGTAATGCGATTTTATATTTTCAATAAAAGAAGTAGAAATCATTTAGTTTGACAACTGTAATGCTTGCTTGTTTTATTATATGATTATTGGAATAATATAAACATTTATAAAATCACGAACATATAAATAAGTACAATTAAAGTGACTAAGTCACAGTGGAGTATAATTTGAATTATATGCTCAAAAGAATAAGTACTATAGTGCATTGGATTTTCATTGATCTTGTAATCTACGATATGGTCTACTTACACATTTGGGTGTGATGTCTTATCCAAGGCATTAACCAAGTAGATAAGATTGGATGTATATGGGTTCATTGGACTAGGTCTGATATTGATTATTGACAGATAAATAAGTATCGTTGTTATCAAATATAATCAATGTCACAATGTTAACCATAGGTCAAGTTGATCTTAATTCTGAATGATAATATTATATTAATTATATTATTTAAATCGTTTGACTTGTTCGTTACCAGCTTACCCTACGGTCTAGCCCATACTTACATCTTGGAGATTTAGCAGTGTAACTGAGTGAGAGTATCAATCATAGATATGAAATTTATAGCTTCTATATGATAGGTGAAAAGATGACTTCCTTAATAGCTTAGTCTAAAATGGTAAATGATCGAGCGCTCATATCTATGATTAATTTTAAGGATTTATCATTTACAAGGGACTTAGTTGGAGTTAAGGGTAAAATGCTAATTTGCACCCGACTCATTAGTAAGTCGTCGATAGAGGATTGACTGACTGTAACAGTTATAACAATCGATAGCATATTTGTGGTTTCAAAAATACGTACTATGAATTCAAGAGTTCAATTCCGACTCTTTAGTGGAGTCATGAGAAATTAATAAATTGTGAATAATTTATTTAATAAATAAACCCACGAGAATTTATTGGTGCTTGTATTCATGGATCCATGGTCCCCATGTCATCTCTTATCAAATCAGGTTTAATAGTCTCAATGTAACGCCCTAGTTAACCAAGACCGTTACACTGTGTGTTTAAAATAGTGCTTAACTCGCTAAGGAAGTCATTTGAACTTAAATGTGTAATTAAAGACTAAATCAAGATCAGGTATTAAAATATTTGGTCAACAAAATGGTTATTTTTCATTAAAATATTAAGTTTACACACAGGATCCCAAAATCAGTTTACAGACTTTTAAAGACCAATAGAATACAACTTAGCCGTCCTAGGCGGCAAATCAGGGTTTAACCCTAGTTCCCCCTGAGTTGTCTCGACCATGGCGATCGATCAGGCAACATATGTACACACTGCCCCTGAAGCTCTCCAACTCATGGCTGGTCCAGTTATCCCTTTCCCTTACTTGCACCTCGTAGCACCCGTGAACCAAGGCTTAGGAAGAAACTTAAACCAGCATGCACAACTAGGCAACAATATAAAAATAGTAAACATAAAACATCAGATTCAATTAACAATATATTATAAGTTACCAACCAACAGTAATATTCAACTCAGTCAAATACATAAACCAAACTCATCAATCAATAGAAATGATTGAGTGTGAACCACACTTCTTTTTATGGGGCCTGGCACGCTTAGGCCAGGCTGTGTTCTCCACGCTTGCTATTGGCCCCCGGCACCCTTAGGCTGGCTTGCAAACAGATATAATCACAAATGCACAATGCATAACAAGTAATTAATGGCAGCGTATACAAGCATGCCCATCAAGATATTCTCAGCTACAGATATGTTCATTATCATAATATATTCATTAGTAGGAGTTTAAGCCCCATTCACAACTCGGGTGTAGTTTTCTTACCTCAAGTCCCGAGTAGCTAGCATATGGCAGCCCCGAGCACGATCCCTAATTCTGAGCCCTCGTGGTATAATCTAGTCACAATGCGATAATGGATAACCATTAAAATCCTAAACAATACTAGCCTCCGAGACCTCGAGTTCCACTAAATCGGTTAGTAGAATTCATCCCGGGCGCTTAGATTTAAGTTCCTGTGCTAACAAGACTGTTTTCGCTAAGGCTACCTAGGCGGACCGCGACCTGGCCCTAAGGGTCGCGGTGCGCCACAAGTCAGAGGTGCCAGCCCCATGTCCCATAGGTAGACGAGCCATGACTAGCCCCTCAAGGGCTGTAGCGCGCCTGCAAAACAGCAAGCCCCTCAGGGCTCCTGGGGTCACGCGGGCCGCGGCACCCATGAACTGGGTCGCGACACGCCCTCGTGACCTAGAAATCCTGAGGCTTTTTCAGTGTTTTCTCCAAGCTTCTCCCACCAGAATTCATCACAGTTCCAAACCTAAACCAAAACTATACCTCACAATCATTTCCAAACATTGTAAGCACCATATAACCCTCAAAAATCAAACCAAACCATTACCACAACCCAAGCTCAAACACCTAAATTCAAAACTTCAAGACACTTAAAATAAACTAAGGATTTCATTAACAAAACTTGCTTTACTCTTACCTCAGTGCAGATTCTGAGCTTAGACTAGGTTTTCCCCACATAGCTTCAACTTGTTTTCCCAAGTTCCCAGCTTCAAATTCAAGGCCTCACCACCAGAATTCTCCATAATTGTCTAAGTCTTCAAAAGGAGGAGAGAGAACCGTGAGAGAGAGAAGGTTGAGAGCTTAGAGAAAGTTCCTTCTTTTGTCTTTCCTTAATTCCAGTATTTTCTCAATGCCACCCAACTGCCTAAGTCCATCATTTTGCTTCCTCATATTTCCCTGCCTAAGTCTATCCTCAACCTCAAAAGACCAAAACACCCCTTAAGCTTACTCCTATCCTTTAATGGCCCCAAGGGCCAAATCGTCATTTGCCACAATTCCCGCTAATCCTCGAGTAGCCCTATAAATTCCCAATCAATCCTGACATGCCCAATTAATCACCAAATAATTTCACGTTAGCCAATAAATCCTAAATACGCACTAAGGCCCCGAAATACCCCTAGGCTCGCCCCGAGCCGGGTATTGGACCTCGTTGTGATTATTCTGTCAATCTACTCACTAGGATCGCCTCGAGCTATATACTGCAAATATATCCACATAAATCTCAATCATTTACACACATATATTCACATTTATGCCCGCAACGAGCCAATATTACAAGTATGCCCTTATTATCAAGAACGAGCCCACATGCATATTTAATACACATAACACATGCATTTAAATCCATATTATCATATAAATCATGTATGCCACCTAGTCACACATTTATTCAATTAATTCAACATGTATATCTCATTATGCCCTCCAGGCACTATAATCAAGGCACTTAGCCTTAATTCTAAATTTTGGTCGTTACACTCAAACTATTAATTTAATTATCAATTATACATATCAAATTGACTAGGTCAATTTAGTGATATTTACATGTAATTAGAATTTGGGAATAAAAGAGAATCTTTGGGAAATTTTATTAATATTGATAAATCGGTGTCAATATAAATAAATAATATTAAATCAAGTTTCAAATTATAATTAGTTCATTTTAATAAGTATTTAATTAATTAATTTAAAGATAAATAAATAAAAAGATTTTGAATTTAGGCTCAATTGGGATTTAAATTCAAGACAAAGTGATTGGACCTAAGTCCATTTGTGGGAGCCCAAGTCTTTGATTTTTTTTTTATTATTTTAATTTTAATTTAAATAAAGCCTATTAAGTTGCCTATATAAGGAATGTGATGTTTAGTGTTTTAATGAGTGAGTCACAGTTGATTCATTGGGTAAGTGAAAACCTAGACAGTCTAATCCTTTATTGGTCGCTCATTCTCTTGTTCTTCCCTTCCTAATTATGTCACATGTGTTGAGAACTTGCCTACTCTTTGATGAGGAAGATGAAGAGAATGGGATGAAGAAGATAAACCTCAAATTTGATTTTATGTTTGTTTGTTTAAAATTGAATTTATGTTTTGGATCAGATTTTTATTTTTTTTTAAGGAATTTTATATTGTTAATATAAATCTGTTTATGATTTTTTTATTTAAAATCTAATTACCCTTTTAGGTTTTGTTTTTAATTTTTTTATTTAATTTTCAATGAATTAAATGTAATGCCCCTAGTTTAGGGCACCAGGTAGAATTCATGCTTACGGGAAATTTTATTCTCAGAAATTTTATTTCCAGGTATTTTGATACTTGTAAGAAATATGGTATGTCTTGTATGTAAGTTATGTTTGGTTATGCAATCAAACTAAGACTGCGGTCGCGAACCAAGGCAAAACCCTTATTGGTTGAAAATCTTGGATCTAAAATATTCTCGAATAATTATGGCGAAAGTAAAATTAAGTTGAGCATAAAATAATTATAAATAAAGGGAAAAAAATAATTTTAATGAATTTTCCAGGAAAACTCAATATGAGCAAGCTATGGAAAAATACTTAATCCTACTTAAGGTGGAATTAAGATCAAAGAAAATTACATAAGTAAAATTCTGTAATATGTATTTAGTAAGACTAATGTCATCAAATATTCTTGGTATGACATTCAATTAAATTAAAAATCCTAAGTTCCTTAGTTGAAAACTATAGGAAATTACAGTTTTACAAAAGTACCATTCTAACCTTGGTGAATAAGTCGCTTTATTTCAAAGCTTGGCTTGGAGAGAAAAAGAAAATGAGAGGGCATTTTGGTCTTTCTATAGGGGACAGCCACAAGGGAATTGAAGAGTCTATTGTATTATTTTATTTATTTAATTAATTGTGTAATCATTACACACATTTTCTTAACTCCCAAGTCAACTTGAGAACTCAAAAGCCTCTCTTCTACTCATTTCTCTTCTTCTTCTTCTTCTTCTTCTTCTTCTTCTTCTTCTTCTCTCTCTCTCTCTCTCTCTCTCTCTCTCTCTCTCTCTCTCTCTCTCTTATATTCCAATTACAAAAGTCAAACCCTTTTTCTCTCTATTTCCTCTCAAAATTTCGTGCTCCCTCTCTCTCTCTAAGGAAAGGAAAAGCCGCCATTGAAGTTTCTAGGCTTATCTTGAAGAAACAAGTTACAAAAAAGGTAAGGTTCATGAAAATTTATTTTTGTCTCCCTTATGCCGAACCTAGGGCTCTATTTTTCCATATTTGTTTATGAGTTTCCACTCTTAAACACACTCTTTGATTTTTGATATGGAACCTAGGAGTGTTGCATGCAAGATCCAAGAGCTTCTATGGCATATTTGGAGCTTTGAACATTAACAAGGTAAGTTTTTGTAGGGTTTTGAAATTTTAGCATTTCTTCTCTTTTCCTTCTTTTTATTGAATAAAATCAGATCTTGTAGAGGTATTGGGGAGATGTTTGAAGTTAGAAAGCATTTGGAAAGCTTAGAGCCAAACCCTAGAAACCAAATTCAAAGCTTGAATACAAAGGTAAAATCTTGATTCTTTACCTTAAATCTTTTTTAGTGATCCTACAATCTGAGTTTTTGGGTCATGTTTTGTGTTAAAATAAGTTAGTTGATGTGTATTATTGTTTTTATGGCTGTTTGGTTTGCATGTATGTAAGTTGTGGTTGTTTGGTAGTGGAAATTCAAAGTTTACATAGGCTTTGTTGAAAATAGCTTGCTGCCAAAAACGTTATAGTAGCTTCCAACGGGTTTTGCAGTGCCTAAATGACCTAGTTTATAAATGAGATTTTCACTAATGCATTATTTAGGAAGAATACATAATTTTAGCATTTTTGAACACTGAACAACATTTTGTATAACTCAAGTTATGAGCATTTTGGGATTGCATGTGCAATTTGAAATGTTGACTAGCAGTTTTAATGCTAGGACTTTGAGAAACTATTTGAATAGGTTAAACTAATTATTTATTGCTGAAATTTTAACTGAAAATTCTTGGTATATTTAATATTAAACATATGAAACATTTTTAATAATTCACTATAGTTTGGGAGTTATAAATTTTCTAACTTAGATGCTCAAAAAAAAAATCGTAAAGTAAATAGAAGATAACTTTCTATGAATTAAGAGTTAAGATTTAAGTAGCTTAAAATATAATGAGTTTTTATATTTTATTGAAAATTCTTAAGATAGTACTCTTGTGTGAGTTATGACTTAATTTTTTTTCACAAAAATAATTATCACTTAGGACTAAAATTTGTTATTTGGTTATTTGAGGAAATAAAATCTTTTTGGATAATAAAACTTATGGGTTTCTTAATTTACTGAAAATGAACATTTTTAATTTAAAAGATTAGTAAATAAAAACCTATTTTTCAAACTTATTAATTCTAATTTCATAATGTTTTCCTGTACAATTTAATTAAATCAAGAGACAGCGTTTAATACTTTTATTTTATAAGGAAAATAAGAAAGCAGTAATGGAAGTTTTCTTTAGGTTTAAGAATGTGGTCTCTTTATGCAATTGATAATTTATTTTCAAATTTTTGGCACCATTATGTGTAGACATGTTTTTCCGAATAACGTGATAAGGCTATAAATTCAAATGTTTGGTCTAAACTTTAAGACTTAAGAACAAATATTTTTTTAAAGTATTGAAAATTAGTTAAGTTAAGTCCCCCCCCCCCCCCCCCTCCCTCTAATCGCTCAATTTAAATACATAAACTAATTAATCAAACACCATAATTAATCTGAGTCATTGTATGAATTCCATTACAATGTTAATTGCACAGGAAAACTCATTTTTGGACTCAAGAATCTCGCCTATCCGCTAAGGACAACTGGAAAGACAACTTATGAATGTTTGGCCACAACATGACATGACTATTTTTAATTTAAGATTTAAGTACACAGTTGAAAACTAGTTCATAAAGGTTACTTAAGATCGTTGTCCTAAAGAGGTTCACATACTCATAAGTAAGGTAAGCAGTTATGATTATAAAATTGGGCTAGCTATTGGTATCAAGTAAGTAAGAACTGGGTAGCTCCCGATAAGTAAGTAAGGAAGCATCGGACGCCTCCGGTGACTTTGTAAGTAAGCTCGGTTGGCCACCGTTATAACTAAGACGTCTGGTTTAACACGCACGACATAAGAGTCCTGTTAAACTCCATGACATGTAAGTAAGACGTTTGGTTTAACACTCACAACATAAGAGTCAGGCTAAACTATGTGACATGTAAGTAAGACGTATGGTTTAACACCCGCGACATAAGAGTCTAGTTAAACTCCGTGACACATATGTAAGATGATTCCAGAATCAAGTCATTAAGATTATTAGAGTGTGTTGAATTTTCCTAGGAGTCTTAGTAATTGGTGTATTTTAAGTATACACCTATTTTTGTGCTGAGTAAGGTAAGTATGATAAGATGATGAGTGCGATATGTATGATATGTAAGTTAAGTATGATAAGATGATAAGTATGACATGTATGATATGCATATTAAGTATGATAAGTACGATATGTATGATATGTGAGTTAAGTATGATAAGTTGATAATTATGATATGTATGATATGCATGTTAAGTATGATAAGATGATAAGTACGATATGCATGTTAAGTATGACAAGTAGGTTATGAGTTAAGATCATATGTATATATTGTTAGGAAACTTTTACAGGATCTTTATTTATTTTCTTGTAGATCTAATATTAAACAAATTAATATGAGATAACCAATAACATGTTTCTAAAATTGAATTCAAAGATAAACAATGATAAGAATAATTACAGTATACGCAGCGGAATGAATGAGTCATTCCTTTAGTTTCTCTAATCCTTGTATCTTTTCTGTCGTAGAGTATTACCAAGAAACTAAACCGATCTTCTATAACCTTCACAGTCTTCCAAAGTATACTTGGAATCACCTAGACTAGAGTGGGCAATTCTCAACACATGAGATAGATACATAGAGAAGAAGAGAAAAGAATAATAAGAGGCTTAGAAAAGGACTTGTGTTTATAGAGAATCTAAAACTATCAGAAAACCGGTGTGTTGACGCCGTTTTTCGTCAACAGTGAAAGAATAGCACGAAAACAATAATCAGTAATGGCCAATAAAAATACAATAATACAAACGAGATTTTTTATGTGGTTCAACAATTAAATCTGCCTAGTCCACGAGACTTTGTTATTAAACTTGAGATGATCTCTGAAAATTCTTCAAGGATGAATTCTCCAGAGTTTTCCCTCAAGATCACAAAAATTCGGTCCTTTACAATGGTGCATGACCTCTCTATTTATAGAGAAGATTTCAGAATACTATCCCACATATTTTGGGAAGTTATTCTGTATATGCAAATATATTAAATGGCATTAAAAGCCTGCAATCAGATATACAAGGAAACGTCCCCTGAAGATCAGGGGGCGTATAACTGAACAAATAATATCCCTTGATTATAGGGGATTTATAGTAATAAATGTAGACCGCGTCTCTTATTGGTGATTCACTGGGATATTCAAAGTTATTATCCTATATCACCAAGGCCCCATTCACCCAGGTTTCTTATTGAGATCCGAGCTATAGCATCTTCCCGTGGCTATATGACTTCGAGCTCATACGCGCGTCAGGCTCGGAGCCCTGATCCGAGGCCATCCCGAGAACAGATGTACTTCGAGGTCTATCTTTCGAGCTTGTGAGGATTTCGAGGCTATCATCTTCGAAGTCCTCTCTGCTTCGCAGGCTCGATGTTTAGATCCCAGACATATTCTAGACTTTACGAGTTCATTCCTTATGAATCCAGCTTTCGAGGTCACAATTTTCATGGCTCGAAATCTGGGTGTAACATCTTGCCCCCTCAAAAGTATTTGTTTGAATCCTATGAGAAGGAAACTTTTGAACTACTTTCTTCGGGAACCGCATCGTCACATACTTGAAAATGGACACGTGTCAGTTGGGTATTGCCCATTCAGGGTACTCGAGTACCTTGGAAATCTGCCCACGATCGTTCGCCTGCCACCTTTATGGTACCATCTTATTATTAATCCCTATCCGTTGGATTTTGCAAGGGCTTTGTTTAATGGCTTAGATTAATCCCCTTTTTCCATCTATATATATAAGACCCCACTCATCGTCTTCCTTTTATTTTTTGCTCATCAGAAGAAAGAAAAGAGCAAAACCAGAGACTATCCCTGAGAATTTCTTGCTTGTGCATGTTTTCTCAACCGAAGAAACAGAGGACCACCAGTTTGTTCGAGACCGTGAGCTCATATCTGCAGCCTCTCCTTCAGTCAACGATTTCTCTGCAATCGCCATTATTGTGTAAGTGTCCAATTTTTATTTTCCTTTATGCCAGTTTCTGTCCATATTGTTCTTGTTATTTCTGGGAGTGCGCTAATATATTTCCTTAGTATGATATGCTAGGAAATTTTTTACCGATAGGCTTCTGCGTTTACGTTCCCATACTAGGTTTAAATCTCTGGTTTCGAATCCAGTTTTGGTGTAGAACAAGGTCTCTTTTTTCTAGGTTTCAAAATTTTAAAAGACATATCTTGCACACCAAGATATCGAGTATAAAACCTTGGTTTTAAAGAACGCACGATACCCAAGATTACCTTTTCTGGATAACCGCCACTCTTTTTCCCCTGATTTTCGGGATTTTCAAAAAAATTTGTCCACTCTCCTCCTTTTTCTCGTGGAATACACGCTCTGACTCTCAATCGGAGTCTTAGTTTCGAGCTCGTTGCATTCTTAAGCATTCTCCGAGCTTATCCTGTCAAGCTCATAATTCTTGAACCCTTGCATGCATGGCCCTCACCATTTTTTCTTTCTCGCTAGATGACACAGAATCTAGAAAGACGGTGGGGGTCGTTGCTGGCAATCCCTTACTCGCCAAAAACCTCGAGCCTGGAGTCACTGTTTGCTCGGAATCAACATCTCATTCGCGAGTACGATCTCGCGCGCGAACAGGAGGAGATTCGAGCTCATTATCACCGCCAAATTGACGAGGTTATAGAGAGGAAGAGGAGAACCCTTCGGGAGGCTCTTTGTCCAGAACCTGATTCTGGACCCAGGCCGATCCCCCTCGACCCTAAATTAAAAGTGACCATTGCTTATAGCCCGGGAGAGCTCCAATTCTCGCTCATGGGGGAGCCTTCTACCTTTCAACCAAGGAGGGAGTTCTTCGAAGCCGAGCACTACTGGAGCTTGATTACCTCACTAGGCCAGATAACTGATATCCTGGCTCTCCATGGTCTTAGCCTGTTAGGCACCCTAAGGTGTCGAGCTCCTACCCCCAGTGAGTGAAGCTGCTGCACCCCGGGAGATGGAAATCCCAAGCTGAGATATGTGGCCTGGAGCCAAGAGCATATGAAGGCAGGAGCGTTACTGCCTTTGAAGTCATTTTTCAAGGACTTCACGAATTTTGTTGGGCTGGCTCCATTCCAGCTCAACACCAATTCTTACAGGGTTCTGTCTGCCCTGAGGTTGCTATACCACGAGCTGAAGTGGGAAGGACCCTCACCACAGGAGATTTTATACCTCTTCTGTCTGAAAAGCAACCCCTCCCGAGCTCGGGGAGGAGACGGATTTTACTATCTTTCGAGCTACCCCAAAGAGAAAAAGGTGTTTGAGGATCTTCCTAATCATCCACCTGACTTTAAGAAAGCCTTCTTCTGGATAGATGGCTTATCCCCGTCTCGATGCTACTCATTCAGACGGATTCGTAAGTACTCCAACCTTCTTTATCTCTTTGTTGGGGCTTTTATTTGTAGGTTCATACTTAGTTGCAATGTGTCTTATTTTCCAGCTAATTTTCACCGTCCTACTCTCGACGACGCAATGAAGGAGCATAGAGAGACTCTACTCCAACTCCCTTACGGCAGGAGGTCCCTCTCATTCCTCTTACATGAGAGTAAGCTCCGAGCTTGCGGGCTTTTGGGAGATGGCCAGTGTAACGACCCAAATTCGCTAATAAGGCTTAAGGGCCTTGATTAGTGTGCCTGGAGGGCATATTGGGATTTATGTGTGACTTTAATGAGTAAAATGCATGGTTATGATTTAAAGCATGTTATATGACTATTTGACTATTTAAGATGTATGACTATGTGTATTAGTATGCATGTAGGCCCTAATTGTGTTAGAAGGGCATAATTGTAATTTTGGCCATTTTGGGCATAACTGTATTGATATGTGATGATTGTTGAGACCACATTGTGATGTGGATGTATCTGTGATTTGTGACTCGAGACGATCCCAGAGAGCAGATTAGCGGAAAAGTCCAGGCGGGAATTTATACCCGGCTCGGGGCGGGCCTGGGGATATAAACAGGAATTTAGAGAATATATTGAGATTAATTTTGATGATGAGGAATACATATTTGGTGATTTATCAGGTATTGGGAAGCAACAGGAAAAATATTAGAGACACTTGAGGAATTAGCGGGAATTGGGTAAAATGACTAAAATGGCCCTACATGGACAAAAGGGTTTAGAATTAATAGGGAGGGAATTTTGGTCAATTGGTTTCTTAGAGATAAGTTTATTGAGGCTTTATATACTTAGTGGGATTGATAGATAGAGTGAGATGGCCGTGGAAAAGAAAGAAAAAGGAAGAAAAAGAAAAAGAGAGAAAACAGAGGGGTTTTTCCAAATGGGGCGGTTTGTGGATTCTAGCACCATTTCTCTTCAAATTTCTTGGAGCAAAGCTCAGTGGAGAGCTAGGATAGGCTGAGCATCAAGGATCCTAAGTTAGACTTGAAGATTTGGCAAGGGATTAGCAAGAACACATCTACTTTTGAGGTAAGTTTTTAGAGTTTTCAGTTTTTGGGTTTGGCTGGTTTAAGTTGTGTAATTAAGCTGAATGATGGGAACTTTAGGGGAATTTCTGGGCAAGCTTTGAGGAAGATCAAGCTAAGGAGGTCTAGGAATTGAATCAAGGTCGAAATTGCATCAACGATATGAATTCTAAGCCTTTAACTATGGTGTTTGACTGAATTTCTGGGTTTAGGGTTAATCATGGTAAATTTTGAGATTTGGGATGAATGTGCTTGGGTTTTGAGGATTCGGGATGCTTGGGATGAGTGGAGAGTGTTTATAAGCTTGATTTTGAGTTTGGTAAAGATTTGGGGAAGTTTGGGTTGAGATTGGCTCAAAGAAATCGCAGAAAAAGAATTTGGGAGTTGCCTGCCTGCAACTAGCGCTACAGCGCTAGTCTTTGGGCGCTGTAGCGCTAGGCCCTGTTTTTGGGGGTGCCATTTCTGCTTGTAGCGCTATAGCGCCCTCTTTAGAGTGCTGTAGCGCTACCCTGTTCCCAGAAAGGGGTTTTTGGGTTATTTTTAAGGGATTTTGAGCTAGGGTTCGGGGTTCGATTCCACCATCTTGTTTTGTGGATCTAGGACTTCCCGGGGGGCTCAGGATTGGTCCCGAGGCTAGGTTTTCGGACTTGAGCTTCGGTGATGACTTTGACCTATGGCTTTTTTTAGGTGTGCGCTAGGGCTCGAGTGGGATCGTGCTCAAGGAGTCAAGTGTTGAAAGCTATCAAATTGACAGGTAAGAAAACTATAGCACCCGTAGGACAGGGCATGGGCCCATAGTGTGATTGCAGGGCACGGCCCTATATTGCATTACATGTTAGGGTGCAGACTTAATTGAATTGATATATGTTTGAATGTTATTTGAGTTATACTATTTGTGATTATAGTAAGAATGAATGGCAAAAGAGCCGGGAACGGCAACGGAGCCGGGGACGGCAAAAGAGCCGAAACGGCAAGGGAGCCGAGAACGGTGAAAGGCCGAGAACGGCAGCTGGGCCGGAAGTAACACTTAGCACGTGAAGTTCTTGTAGACAGGGTGGGACCCCAATGGATACAGGGGATATCCTTACGGTGAGGACCGAGACCCCAGGCTTTGGTAATGCCTCTGGGACGGCATGGCCGTGTTTGTTTAGTCTGGTGGAATACTTGTTTATTTGTGGATTATCTGATATGTTAACTATATAAATTGCATATGTTATGTACTGTATGAGTTTTCTTGCTGGGCTTCGGCTCACGGGTGCTCTGTGTTGCAGGTAAGGGCAAGGATTGAGTCAACCAGCCATGAGTATGGAGAGCATGAAGTGACGCGTACATGTTTGGCCTGCCCGACTGCTTTGGTTGGGGGTTTATCCGAGAAATGGCTGTAATAATCTGTGATTTTAATAATTAATCGACTGTAAACTTATTTTAAGTTGTAAATAGTTTTCAAACCTTATTTTGGGATCCCAAATGTTAAATACTAGAAGTTTTCAATGAAACAACGCATTTTTTAAAGATTACAACATTAACTTTTGCTTAGTCACACTTTTGTTTTAAAAACCTCGGTTAGCGAGTTCATTGCACATTTTTCGTTTTAAAACTCACTTAGTAACGGCTCTAAGGAAGTAGGGCGTTACAGCCAGTCCACCTCGGGCTGGTCCAATAAAAAGTATGATCGTTGGGAGCAGGTGCCTTTGCCCACAGGCATCCTCCCTCCAAGGAGAGAAGTGAGGCCTCCACCTCTAGCTCGCCGAAGGAGTCCACCATCGGGGAACGAGGCTAACGATGAAGCCTCGAGCTTAGACTCGGATGAAGAAGGTAAATTCATCCTTAGCTCAAGAATGTGGTCCCCCACCCTATTAAAACACAAACCCGATAGGTTAGTTTTATGCCCGGATGATAGGGACCACTTCTACATATGGACTTGGGTAGACGACCGAGTTCATAGGTTTGATAGTTGGCTTGGGAAGTATGACACCATGTACAATCTGAACGAGGTGTGGGATGGGATAGACATCCAATATGGGACCAATGATTATAGGGACCTTTCGAGGTTGACGTCCACCTATAGGGAAGGTACTCCCCCCGCCTCTTCTGAAGATGGGGGAATTTCATGGTCCCCGAGCTCGAGCTCGAGGGAGAGTTCCAGTTAGGTTTCTTCTATCATTACTTTGTATATCTATGCGATACTGAATCACTTTATATACTATTCCCTCTTTTTGTTATGATTCACCTTGTGGCGTGACTGTGCAGGCAAGATGGACTTTGACCTTGACAACATCATCGAGAGTGGCGGCGCTAAAGGAGCAAGCGTCCCAGGGCGGGGTCGTGAAAGGCTGACCGGCCCACCAAGGTCCCCCAGAGGTCCGAGAAAACTCCTCCTCCGCCTATTACGAGCTCCATCGCGCCGACTTTGCAGGTCGGGACTTCCACGGTGGCGCCGACTTCGTAGGTTGGTGCCTCCATTATGGTCGAGCCTCAAATTCCTGTAGTGGTCCAGCCAACACTTGGTCCACCTCCCAGAAAGCCTTCCGCTCCTCGAGCTCAGAAGCTGTCAGTTTCTACTCACGTCGAGGAGTATGTAATTGACAACGTGGCTGGATCCCATGGGTCTATGCTATGTTCGGATGTTATGTCCCGAATCGGCCAGAGCTTCAGCAGTCTCGAAGCTCCTCAATGGAAATACTTGAACAATGCCCGAGACCGCACTGCCCTCTATGAGAAGAGTATCGAGCTCACTGCCGCGGTAAGTTTTCTTCTACTTCTTAGTTATATTTACATAGTCCTGGCGTTAATGACGATTTTTTCTTTTGTCACTCTCTCGCCTTTACTGCCCAGCTCAACTATAGGTTGAACAACGAGATCAATTCAAGAAAGTCTTATGCTCAGGAGGCAAAGGATCTTAAACTCAAAGCGAGTGACGACCTAAAGGCAGCAAATGAAAAGCTCGAGGCAGGAGCCGAGGAGCTTAAGGTTAAAGCGTCCGAGCTTGAGAAGCTGAATACTAGGCTCGCGGAGCTCGAGAAAGAGAATGACAGGCTCGCAGAGCTTGAGAAGGAGAACGCTCGGCTCCAAGAGGCTAACAAAAAGCTCGAAGAAGACTAGGCTGCTACCTTCGATATAATTGAGGGTGAAAAGGCTCGCCTCCTTGCTGAGTATAAAGAGAAGAAAGACCAAGCGGTTGATTCGGCCATGTACAGAATGTGGGCCAACAACGAAGACCTCGATACTAGTTTCTCAGGTCCTCTCGAGGCAAAGCTTCTGGATGAGTGGAATGCTTAGCTCGAGGCGGAAGAGGCTGCTCGGGAGGATAGTCATGCTATTCGTCCTGAGGGGTCCAATGCTGCCGATGCTGAGAAGGCCAAGGAGACTCCTCCTTCTTGATTTTGATCTCGGGGAAATCTTATCATGGGGCTGCGTCCCCTTATTTTGTAATTGTTTTAATTTATGCCCGTAGGGCTGATACCATTTCTTTTTACATTGATACATATGCTTTACATTTCTTGTTTCGAAATATTTTGCATATTTTTTATTAATTTACATTGATACATATGCTTTACATTTCTTGTTTTGAAATATTTTGCATATTTTTTATTAATGAATCATTTATGTTTATTTATTCACACAAACATAGTTTGGATTTTGGGCTCGAAGCCCAACGCATTCGTGCATCGTTTGCTCGAATTATCCGCTTCCGACCTCGTTATTTATCAAGGTCGGGTATTACTTTAACCATGAACCCGAAAGCACTTGTATGGTATGTAATGTGAATGGTTTAGTTATATCTTATTACTTAGTTACTTTTTCTTGTCCTCAGTTATTTCTTCGAGGTTAAGATTTCGAAACTATTTTCCTTTAAGATATTCCAGCCTCGATCTCGACTTATCTCAAAGCGGGTTTAGGTTCCCACTTATCGTCGATTAGTTTTAGCTGGTTTGTTCCAAACCTATTAAGTTCGTGTTTTGGTTTGTAATCCACACTTACATTTTTAACCTAGTTTGCACATTTGGTTATATCCAAACGTTTGTATGTTTTTGATAATTCGGTTACGTCCAAACTATCTAAGCTCGCGCATCTGGTTGTATCCAAACACTTGTATGTATTTCGTATATGTTATTTTATTTTTTAAGCTGATGGTATGTATACCAATGATGCCCCCTGAATATCCTATGAGTTTGACTATAGGTTATTAAATTAAGAGAGATTGCAAAAAAAAAGAGACATAACATATTGAACGAAATAGATCTTTATTTGATGGAATTCGAAAGCAGACAAATTAATACAGATAGAAAAATCATGGTTATAGGCAACACTTTTCCTATACTATTGGTAGTAAGGTCTAAGGTGTTCGCCATTCCATGCTCGCGGTACCAAGCTCCCATCCAATCTCGCTAGCTTGTAAACACCGGACCGGATGACTGACTCTATTTGGTATGGTCCTTCCCAATTCGGCCCGAGCACACCAGCTGCTGGATCTCGTGTTGCCAAAAATACGCGTCTTAACACCAGATCTCCCACACCGAACTTTCGATCTCGAACCCTCTTGTTGAAATACCTGGTAGCTCGTTGCTGGTAGGCAGCGTTCCTCAGCTGAGCCTCGTTTCTCTTTTCTTCAATCAAGTCTAAGGTTTCTTCGAGCTGAGTGTGGTTTGAGTTTTGGTTGTAAATGTGAATTCGGATTGTTGGAATTTTGACCTCGATAGGCAACATTGCCTCGCAACCGTACGCTAGAGAGAACGGGGTATGCCCCGTTGATGTTCGAGCTGTGGTCCTATATCCCCATAGGACTTGGGGCAATTCTTCGGGCCATCGTCCCTTTGCTTCCTCCAACTTTTTCTTTAGTGAACTTTTGAGAGTTTTGTTTACAGCCTCGACCTGGCCATTCGCCTGAGGATGAGCTACTGACGAAAAACTCTTTATTATTCCATTCTTTTCACAAAAGTTGGTAAACAAGTCGCTATCGAACTGAGTTCCGTTGTCGGATACAATCTTCCTCTGCACCCCATATCGGCATACGATGTTTTTTACCACGAAGTCGAGGACCTTTTTGGAAGTTATTTTTTCCAACGGTTCAGCCTCCGTCCACTTTGTGAAATAATCCACAGCGACTACAGCATATTTTACATCGCCCTTGCCTATTGGGAGAGAGCCTATGAGATCGATTCCCCATACCGCGAATGGCCATGGGGATGTCAACATGGTCAGCTCGGATGGTGGAGCTCGAGGAATCGTGGCGAATCTCTGGCATTTGTCACATTTCTTCACGTACTCGAAAGAATATGTTTTAATGGTAGGCCAGAAATATCCTTGGCATATGATTTTCTTGGATAGGCTATGCCCCCCGGTGTGATCTCCGCAGAATCCTTCATGAATTTCTTCGATGATCTTCTTAGCTTCGGGTGGAGTTACGCACCAAAGTAATGGCATGGAATACCCCCTTCTGTATAGCTTTCCGTCTAAAATGGTGTAACAGGGAAGTTTATACATTAACTTTCGAGCCTGGTTCCAATCTTTTGGAAGGGCTCCGGTCTCGAGGTATTCAACTATCGGGGTCATCCAGGTAGGTTCGGATTCAATCATACACACATCTTCCTCCTCCGGTTCGTTGATGCTAGGTGCTAAGAGATGATCTATGGGCACAACGTTCAGTTCTTCATTTTCAGCGGAGGTGGCGAGCCGAGCTAAGGCATCTGCATTTAAGTTCCGCTCTCGGGGAACCTGTTCAATTGCATAAAATTCGAAGCGCTCCAATGCGGATTTTTCCTTCTCCAAATAAGCTGCCATTTTCGTGCCATGAGGCTGGTATTCTCCCAGGATTTGATTAACCACGAGCTGGGAGTCGCTGTAGCAATGTATTGCTTTAGCTTTGAGCTCCTTGGCTATACGAAGCCCCGCCAGTAAAGCCTCGTATTCGGCCTCATTGTCCGATGCTTTGAAGTTAAATCTTAAGGCAGAATGAAATCTGCTTCCCGCGGGGGTAATCAAAATGATTCCTGCCCCCGATCCATTTTCATTGGATGAGCCATCGACGTAAAGTTTCCACAGCTCGTGGGCCAGGGTTATAACTTCATCGTCAGTCATGCCAGTACATTCTACTATAAAGCCCGCCAACGCCTGTGCCCTAATGGTCGTCCTCGGGTGGTAGGTGATCTTGAACTGTCCGAGCTCAACCGCCCATTTAAGAAGTTGACCTGAAGCCTCCAGTTTAGACAAGACCTGCCTAAGTGGTTGATCAGTCAACACATGGATGGGATGCGCTTGAAAGTAGCAGCGGAGTTTACGAGATGAATGAATTAAACTAAGTGCCAGCTTCTCCATCAGGGGGTATCTTGACTCTGCCCCCAGTAACCTTTTACTGATGTAGTAAACGGGTCTTTGTACTTTTTCTTCTTCTCGCACGAGTACTGCACTTATCGCGTGTTCGGTGGTTGAGAGGTATAGGTACAGTACTTCTCCCGTTTCAGGTTTTGATAAGATGGGGGTTTCGGCGAGGTGCTTTTTAAGCTCCTGGAATGCCAGCTCACACTCCTCTATCCATTTGAATTTCTTACCTCCCCTCAAAAGGTTGAAAAACGGGAGACAACGGTCCATAGATTTTGAAATGAACCTACTTAGGGCCGCCATTCTGCCGGTCAAACTTTGGACATCCTTGTGTCTTCGAGGTGAGGGCATGTCAATCAGGGCCTGGATCTTGTCGGGGTTGGCTTCTATTCCACGAGCGTTCACGATAAAGCCCAAGAATTTTCCTGAAGATACTCCGAAAGTGCACTTCTGAGGATTCAGTTTCATGTTATACTTGCGGAGCACGCCAAAGCACTCTTCGAGGTCATCAACATGGTTATTGTTAAGTTGAGACTTGACAAGCATGTCGTCAACATAAACTTCCATGTTATTTCCTATCTGTTCTGAAAACATCATGTTCATGAGCCGTTGGTATATGGCCCCAGCATTTTTGAGCCCGAATGGCATGACATTATAGCAATATAGCCCCTTATCCGTTATGAAGCTCGTACGTTCCTGGTCGGGGGCATGCATGGGAATCTGGTTATATCCAGAATAGGCATCCATGAACGACATCAGGCCATGCCCCGCCGTGGCATCCACGAGCTGGTCAATCCTTGGTAATGGGAAACAGTCTTTCGGGCAAGCTTTGTTGAAGTCTGAATAGTCAATACAGGTCTGCCACGTCCCATTGGGTTTTGGGACCAACACCGGATTGGCTACCCAGTCAGGGTAAAAGGCATCCCTAATGAATCGGTTTGCCTTTAACCTGTCAACCTCCTCCTTCAGTGCCTTCTTTCTGTCGTCGTCCAGCTATCTTCGCTTTTGTTGCTTCGGAGGGAAGCTTTTGTCTATATTTAGCGCGTGGCTTGCTATATTCGAACTTATTCCCACCATGTCCGAATGTGACCATGCGAAGACATCCTGGTTCTTCTTTAAAAAGCAAATTAGTTGCTATTTTGTCTCATCCTGGAGGTGTTTTCCAATCTTCACCTTTTTTCGAGGGATCGGTTTCCTCGAGCTGAATGTCTTCGAGCTCTTCTAAGGGTTCGAGGTCAGCTTTCTCCTCAACCCTTGGATCGATCTCTTCATCAATTTCTAGGACCGTCCCGTCTTTACTTTGAATAATGACTAGTGCTTGTGCCCTCGTCTGTTTCTTTCCTCTCAAGGAAATGCTGTAGCATTCCCTCCCAGCTAATTAATCTCCCTTTAATGTTCCGATGCCGCTAGGGGCCGGGAACTTAAGGGCCAGATGCCTCACTGATGAAACTGCCCCCAGCCCAACCAGGGCGGGTCTCCCGAGCAGCACATTGTAGGCTGAAGGTAGATCTACTACCACGAACTCCATCATCTTGGTTGCCGAGACTGGGTAGTCTCCCAAGGTTACGGGGAGCTCGATGGATCCCATGCAGGCGGTCCCTTCTCCTGAAAAGCCGTATAAAGTAGTCACACATGCTTTTAGGTCGCGAAGGGAGAGTCCCATCTTTTTGAGGGTTGCTTTATAGAGAATGTTCACTGAGCTCCCATTGTCTATGAGAACTCGGTGGACCCTTTTATTTGCCAGCTGGAGAGTGATGACCAGCGGATCATGGTGAGGAAACTGGACATGGGACGTGTCTTCCTCGGTGAAGGTTATTGGTTGAGATTCAACCCTCTGACACTTTGGAGCTCTAGGTTCGAGTTCATAGGGAGACCAGTCCCCAATCTTCAGCTCGTTAACGTATCTCTTTTGGGCATTCCTGCCCATTCCTGCGGGATGAGGTCCTCCCGAGATGGTTATTACATCTTCTCCATCTATTGGCGGGGGCATATCTTCCTCCTGAGCTCGGGAATTATTGTTTTGCGTGGGCTGCGACGCGGCTGCTCTCTGGTTCACGGTCGCCTGATTAGTACTCTGGTTCTTGACGTATTGTCTGAAGTAACCTCTCGAGATCAATCCTTCGATCTCATCTTTCAGCTGTCGACATTCATCAGTAGTATGCTCGGTGTCTCTGTGAAATCGGCAATACTTGCTGGAGTCCCTCTTGGACTTTTGATTTCTCATTGGGTCCGGACGTCTGAAGGGGACCTGGTTTTCATTAGCCAGGTATATGTTCTCCCGAGACTCGTTGAGCTCGATGTACACTTTGTACACGGAGAAATATCTCTCCCCCTTCTTTTTCTTTCCTCCTTCGGCCTCGGGGTTGCTCCCTTCGTTCTTTTTTCTCTTGGAAGGGTTTTCCACAGCAGGCTTTGAAGCTACTGGGTCCGCCGAGGTTGAGGCAGAGTTTACGTTTATCGTTGTAGTTCCGAGCTGGGAAGTCACATTAAGTTTCGACCTCGCTTCCTCTACATTGACAAACCTCTGCGCTCGTCTATTAAACTCGGTTAGGGACCTCACCGGTTTTCTCTGCATGTCGTCCCAGAGAGCACTTCCTGGCATTACTCCGACTTGGACAGCCATTAAGGGTCCACTGTCATCCACATTCCGAGCTCAGGCAACTTCCAAATTAAACCTTGTAAGGTAACTTTTTAATGTTTCGCCTGGTTGTTGCCGAACGTTAGTTAGGGTTGACGCCTAAGGTCTAACCCCCATCATGGCTTTAAACTGTTTCTTGAAGTCTTTAGACAACTGCTCCCAAGAAGTTATTGAGTGTCTCTTATATTTTTCGAACCAGCTTTTGGTTGGTCCTGTCAATGATGCTGGAAATAACATGCATCTGAGCTCGTAACCCACGTTACTGGCGCTCATTATGGTGTTGAACGTACTCAGATGGCTGTACGGGTCGGTCTTTCCCTCAAACGTTGGGACGTGAGAGATCCGAAATCCTTGGGGAAATGGAGTGTTTGAAATATGGGGAGCAAACGGTTCAAGCTCCTCATCAGAATCTTCATATCGATCCTGTCCTTGCTCATTTTTCAAAAGCCTAAAGGCCTTTTCCAGCTGATCAATTCTTTCCTGGACTGGGTCCGTGAGGGATACTGTCTGGAATCGGTTGTCATCGATAACAATTCCAGGCTCGCGCCTCCGTAAGGGATCTTTACGCCTATTCAAGCAATCCCTCAGGTAATGGTTTACCGGGTCAACATTACCCCGACTTTTATTCAGGTGCTCTCGCAGGTCGGAGCGATTTCTGCGGCTTCCAGTATTCTTACGACCTTGATCATGCATGCTGACCGATCTGGTATCTCCAGAATCGTCACTAGTAAAACTCGTTGCATGGTTATTTTGAGATGGGTCTTTTCCGTGCCGCCTCGTTTCCGCTGTGCGAGACGGAGATGTTTGACTTCTCTCTGATAGGGCATCTCTCTGCCCCTGGAAAGCTTCCCTGTTTCCTTGTCTCCTCCCCGCACGCCTTTCGTCCTAATCTCGAACCGGTTGAGCATTCCTGAGAGGGGGTGAAGGGTATCTTATAGGTGATGGAGGGAAACGTATGGGTGACAGTGGCTGCCACCCATTTCGCGGCCTAGATGGTTCGGAGTTTGCCCGAGATGGGTTGGTTCCATGTGGTGTGTTCCCAGGGATTTGAGTCCGAGCCTCTGCAAGGGCTCGGTTGTTCTCAGTTCCCGCAGGTACTTCCACAGGTGGATTAACTGGGGCCCTAGCCCGAGTACTTCTCTGGGGCCTAGGGGGAGTGGATGGCTCTGCTGGTGCCGGAGGTTGTGTCGGCCTTCTTGGGGCAGCATTCTTTCGCGGACGCCCCCGGGGTCTGCGGGGAGGAACATGTACGTCCCTAGGAGGAGGAGCTTGGTTTTCACGCGGAGGCGGGGGCTGAGCCACCTGCGCCTCTGCGGCTATCCTAGCTAACTCCTCATTCCGCTTATTGGCCTCTGCCAACTGCTGTTTCAGCTGCCGGTTCTCAAGTTCCACAATGGGAACATATCGTTCAGGATTGTAATAGATATCCTCATCTCGTGGCGGAGTGGGTGGTCCGAGAGAATCGGAGGATCCGCTTCTTTCCTCAACATCTGGGTTTTCCATCGGCTGTTTCCCAGGACGTCTTGGGTAATTCTCTTCAGTAGCATTCTGATTATTAGTGGCCATGACTTATTCATGGACTGAATGCTTAAGGCTCTCAATGAAAGCACCAAACTGTTGACGCCGTTTTTCGTCAACAGTGAAAGAAGAGCACGAAAACAATAATCAGTAATGGCCAATAAAAATACAATAATACAAACGAGATTTTTTACGTGGTTCAGCAGTTAAATCTGCCTAGTCCACGAGACTTTGTTATTAAACTTGAGATGATCTCTGAAAATTCTTCAAGGATGAATTCTCCAGAGTTTTCCCTCAAGATCACAAAAATTCGGTCCTTTACAATGGTGCATGACCTCTCTATTTATAGAGAAGATTTCAGAATACTATCCCACATATTTTGGGAAGTTATTCTGTATATGCAAATATATTAAATGGCATTAAAAGCCTGCAATCAGATATACAAGGAAACGTCCCCTGAAGATCAGGGGGCGTATAACTGAACAAATAATATCCCTTGATTATAGGGGATTTATAGTAATAAATGTAGACCGCGTCTCTTATTGGTGATTCACTGGGATATTCAAAGTTATTATCCTATATCACCAAGGCCCCATTCACCCAGGTTTCTTATTGAGATCCGAGCTATAGCATCTTCCCGTGGCTATATGACTTCGAGCTCATACGCGCGTCAGGCTCGGAGCCCTGATCCGAGGCCATCCCGAGAACAGATGTACTTCAAGGTCTATCTTTCGAGCTTGTGAGGATTTCGAGGCTATCATCTTCGAAGTCCTCTCTGCTTCGCAGGCTCGATGTTTAGATCCCGGACATATTCCAGACTTTACGAGTTCATTCCTTATGAATCCAGCTTTCGAGGTCACAATTTTCATGGCTTGAAATCTGGGTGTAACATGGTGATTAAACTTATAAAACATATGTTTTTAACTTCTCTCTAAGCACTCCTTTTATAGACTTAATTAGTTCATTTAATTTAATTAAAAATCAATAAAATAATAGCCAATTAACAGCCTTAGGTCGAAATTATCATGGGCTTTAGGCCCGTGAAATTTCACATTTGATTATAAGTCCATTGGACTTAAAATCAAGAACTGTATTATTTTGTATTGATTTAATTAATGAAATAATTATTTAAATCCTTTATCAAATTAATTATTTATAATTTGAACCTTGATTTAAACTTATTTATTAATTTAGATACCAATTTATCTTAATTAATAAATCTGCCCTAATTTCTCTGTTCTTCTCAAAATTACATAACTCTGTGAAACTATCCAAAATTGACCTGGTCAACTTTGATAATTCTAATTGATAATTAAATCAATTAAGTGAGACTATCTAGATGATTCTATCCAATGTACAATGGGGACCATGGGCCTATGAAATCAAGCTCCAATAAGTTATCATAAATCTAACAAATAAATTTACTAACTTATTAATTTCTCGTGACTCCACTAAAGACTCGGAATTACACTCTTGAATTCATAGAATGCTCTATAACAAATATAGATACGCTATTAATTATCTATTGTTATAACCATAATTTTCACTCAATCCTCTATAGACGGTCTACAATGAGATGGGACTAAAATACGGTTTTACCCCTCATTGTATTTTATCCTTTAAACACTTAGTTTCTTGTAAATGATATTTCAGTAAACTAATTTAATTACTGAAATGAGATCTCTATCATTTAACACCTTGAACCAAACTACAAGGAAAGCATAGTTTCACTTCTTCATCAGAAGCTATAGATGTTCATATCTATGATTAACACTCCCACTCAATTATACTACTGAGTTCCCAAGATGTAAGTATCTTCTAGTCCGTAGGGTAAGCTGGTAACGAACAAGTCAAAGAACTCAAATAATACAATTAGTTAGAATACTAACCACTCATAATTGAGATTGAATTGACCTATGGTCAACTATATGATATGACTAGAATAGATAATAACGGTATGTTTACTTATCCTATCAACTGTCAATATTGGTCCAGTCCGATGTAACAAATACATCTAATCTTATCTACTTTGCTAATGTTCTCGAAAGAACATAACACCATAATGTGTAAGTAGATCATATCATAGATTGGCAAGTCAATGTAAATCATGCGCATTGACTAATCTTAAGACTAACTTATTTTGAACATATAATCATATTTATATTCCATTTTGATTATGTCACTATAAATACGATTAGCTATATGCTCAAGATTTAATAGAAGTTTATATTAAACAAATAATCATGAAAACAAAACATGTGAGCAAAGTGATTGACCAAGTCAAAAAATTATTTCTATTCTTTTATTCATAATAAGATGAGATTACAAAGAAATTGGGTTTTAATTAGGGCATAAAACCTTAACAGATATACACTTGCTCTGGGATTTTCTGCGTGCAGGTTTGCTTAGTTATGAAATCTGGTTATTGGGCATGACCATAAGTTTGTCAAAATATTCCCACGTTCTTGAATTGTATGTTAGGGTTCGGTCTTTCCGAAACCCTATTTATGGTTGAATATATGTATGATCACTGTTAGGGCTTCCTGTTTGTCTTCTTTATGTTATGTATGTTAAGTTGTTCTTAATAAGTGTTTCGCTTACCTAGTATGTTGTAGGTAAGCAAAATGGGAAGACGGATGAGTGAGCGCTGGAGTCTGTCATACGGAATGTACCCCAACTCTGGAAGTCGCTATGCTTTTGTCAAGTTTTTAAGTTGTGTAAAAACTTTAAGTCATTTATGTTTAAGTTGTTTTAAAGTTTCAAATACCCTAATCTTATTTTAAGCATCCAAATGCTTCTAAACTATGTATTTAAAAAGTTTTTTTATACGAATTTTCGAGTCTTTTAATTAAACGAAAGTAAAATGTTTTCTGCAAATGATGTATGTTTTCCGCAATTATGTTGGTCGTTTTTACTGAGTCGTTACATTAAATTTATTTATAAAATAGATTTTTACATAAATAATTGAGTATTTAACACGTGGCCAAATAGATTATGGACACATGAATCCTCCCTGGCAAATAACGACATGTAATGGATGACACTGTAAATTTGCTAACAGAAAGTGGTTTAGAACGTTTAGCCACTAAATATAAGCTTAGGGTTTTAAGTGTCTCAAAATTTACGGATTAGGAAGTTTTGCCACCAATTACTCATATAAAAATATAAGATATTGTTTAAAACAAAATACAAAATATTTAAGATTTAAACAATTTTACAATTAAATTTTTTAATTATTTTTATTATTATCTTTATTTATTCCAAATATTAGTTTTATTATAAATAATCTATAACAAATAAGTAAATATACAAAATAATTACAGATTCTTCAATAAGCTAAATTTTGAAATTGAATTATACCAGCTTCACATTATTACTTTTGCTTCCGTATAAAATATTTAATAAGTTGTATTTTGTTTATTTACTAAACAATTTTATTGTACAACTTTTTCAAAAAGAAAAAAAAAACATCTTTTAAATTTTCTAAAAGCTTTACTAAGCTGACACTTTACTTTTACTTTGATGGCATTATTAGTTCCATGCAAAGTTGATTTTAACAATTTAAATTGAATATTCGAAATCTCGATTAAAAGATAACTTGAACTGAAATCATTTCAAAATATAAACCACAAAAGTGCATATAATTAAAAAGGGATTTTTTGTCCATTCAAATATACCCATGATTAGATGAAGAAAATTTTTTGGGATTTTTTCATATATTTATGGATTTTTTTAGGTTGATTTACAAAAATATGGACATTTAACTTTTCTATTTTTTTATAACTTTTTTTGATCTGGATGTTCATAATTATAAAATTTTATTTCCCATAAATTTGAAAAATATATAATTAGGTCATATTTCTAATAATAGTTATGTTTTTTTTTATTTTGGGATTAATTTTGTTATTATTATTTTTTTAATTTCTTTATTTTTTTCCTTAATTTTTTTTGGAGAAATATCATTTTAGCCCATGTGTTTTGTAAATGTTACTAATCGAACCCTCTGTTTTGTTAAATGACAATTCAAACTCTGTGTTTTACAAAAAGGAACAAAATAATACATTGAGCTTAATTTTGGTTAAACTTTTTTAAAATATGACCAAAATACCTCATATTTTATTAATTAATAGGATAAATAAATATTAAATAAAATCATATAAATTGAATTTAAAATAAAAATAAATAAATATTTTTAACCTTTAAAATAGATTTGAGATTCAAATTTTTCTTTAAAAAAATCCAAAACTAAATCTTTCTAAACAATAAATTAAACCTAAAAACTAAGAAATTAAAAAAATATTTTTAAATTTTTAAAGCCTAATACTTTTCATTCTTCACCCTTCTCATCTTCTTCTTCTTCTACTACTTCTTCTTCTTGCCTCCTCCATGTTTCTTTTTTACAGGTACCTTGAACCTAAAGCAGAGCTGTGACAGAGGTTCTGCTGAGATGGAGCACGACGGGGAGGGCTTGCATGCAGTGAGCATCTCGATGTTGATGGGGATCAAAGCTGCAATGCAGCACGACGCAAAAGGAAAGAGCTAGATGCTCAACGATGGTGTGGGGGCTCGAGGATGGCACGAATTTGGACTGGAAGCGTAACTAATTTGGAAGTTGTTTGTGTATGCTTGAAGCACTTCCTTACTGGGCTTTAGTTGCTCATTCTTTTCTTTATCTTTTGTGCAGATAAAAAGTAAAATTGTAAAGCAGATGGAATAAGCTAAGACTCGATACAGAAGTGTATGTATCCTGTGAGGATCATGTAGCTAATGGGGAGATCTCAGACACGCCTATTTTTATTTATTTATTTCAGTAAAGATTGTTGTTATGATTTGTTTTAAGACTATTTTTTTTTTCAACCGGTATCCCATTTTTTTGAAAATTCTCTTGCAATTAATAAATTTAGCAACTTCTATTGTTTATTTATTTATATTCAATTTAAATAGTTTTATTAGAAAGTTAGGGCGTTACACTCCTTTCTTCATTTTAATGTTCATATAGGTTCTAGTATCCTCATGTCTGCATTGATCGGACTATTGTCCAAACTTGGCTTGAAGAGACTCCCATATCTCATATCCAATCTCCATGTCTTCATGCTTCTTTCTAAGTACATCACTCATAACAGCAAGCATGTAACACTTAGCCTTGTTTTTGGATAAAATCCAAGCATCATTCTTCTCCCTAGCAGTTTTGGGAGCAGTGGAAGCAAGGATCTCAGGACATTCCTCAGTAAAGACAAACTTGTGGTTCTCACAGATCAAAACAATGTTCATATTTGATTTCCATTTCATAAAACTATCACCAGTAAGTTTCTCGTTTGCAAGTAAAGCAGTAATAGGGTTTGAATTCATCATTGCTGAAATAAATAGATAAAACAAAATTGAATTTAGCATATATTATGAATATCAACAATTTTTGGAATAGTAAATATGATGCATGAAAAAAAACAAATTTAAATAACACATACAAAACAATTATTACTAATTCCGTGATAAATTAATTTAAAAATGAATGGACCACCCTTAGGGTAGGTCAGACTAATCTTAAATTAATTTTAAGACACTTCTCAAATTCATAAGTGAAAACTTAAAATCAACTATTTTCTCTTTTGGCTTATGAACAATCGCTAGTTTGGTCAAGATTAACTAGTTCGCTTAAAAGCTAAGTTTTGTGAGTGTAACCCATTATTTTAGATTAATGGCTTAACTCAAAAGTGTTGCTTAGGGTCAGTCAAATTTGAAATACATCATAAATCCTATTCTATATAGAAGTTAACCTTGAATAATAACACAGTTAGAAACCTTCCTTAGGGGGACGCAAACAAAGGCGCCTCGAGGCCCATTCCATGAAACATCGATGTTAACTAATAATGGAGACCATAAGAGTTATCGTTATTACCCCTTCTCCCACTCACTATTTTAGAATATGTGTTTTCTCAAAACATCCTACGCTTTTTAATTAATTAAATAATCAATTTAATTTATCAAATGATATTCTAATAATTACTAATCTCATTAAGCATTTAAATCATTAAAAAAGATTTAATCATCTTACTAAATATGCCATTAAATTATCTAGTCAATAAATGCTCTAATTATTAAAAATATCATTTGTCTATATAATAAAATTAATTATTAAATAGGTCTTGTAATTAACACTTAAAATCAATTTACCGTTTTGTTTTAGATTAATTCTATATGATTCATTTAATGCATATAATCAAATAGGACGTTCATAATTCAAGCATGTATCTACTCGATATGAGATGTATGCTTGAATTAGATATACTGTGTGGGTAAAATGGCATGTTATAATCCATGACAATGTTATTAAACACTTTTAATACATTCAAACATTTAAATAAATAATAAAACAATAAATAAGTAAATAAATGAGAGTCAGGTGTTTTGGGTAATTATAGAAAAATAATAACATTTGCAATAATTTACAAAATAAATAAAAATAAAACCAAGACATCATGTAGAATCTTCATCTCCATCTTTATGGGCCTTCTATTATTTTTATGTCATCAAGCCCATTTTTTAATTATAAATGACTTCAATCATTTTCAACAATCTTTTAAAATATTGAACTTGGCTAATAAAAGCCTAAGGGGTCATTTAGGTCCATTATTGTAATGCCCCAAATTCTCCGATGAGTTTAATGGTGAGAATAGTTGGTCGGGAGGGCCATACTTGTTTAATTATGTCATTAAATTAATATATATGCATGTTTATGAGAATTATATTATAATATGATGTTAAATGCATGCACGTGGGTCCACATTTGTTTACAGGGGTATTGTGGTAATTTGGCCCGTTGAGGGCATAATTGTATATTTGGTTGCATGTCAATGATCTATTGTGAGGCCACATTATAATGTGGATTGGTTCGAGTTATTCGGCATGAGACGATCTTTAAATATAAATTATCGGTTTGGTCATAACATGCTTAAGCTCGGGGCTCGGGGTGAGTCTCGGGGTGTTTTGGTGAATGGAGCGTTACCGGGAATTAGAGGGTAACGGGATAAGAATATTTGGTATTTGGGAATATTGAGATTAGCGAGAATTTGAAAGCGTTAATTATGATTAACGAGATAGGTGGGAAATACCAATTTTACCCTTGGGGAGACTCTAGAAACTTTAAATGACCTAGGGGCATTAAGGTCATTTGGCTTGGGTTTATATAAGACTTTGGTTGGCTGTAAAAGAACAGAACAAAAACATAGCCCTCATTTCTCCTTCCCGTACATCACCTTCTCATTGTCTTCCTTTGGAGTTTTTGAGCTCAAATTGAGGAATCAAGCTAGGAAATCAAGGAGTTGAGTTTATAGAGTTGGTTCACCCATTGAAGGGGGTTTAATCTCAAGTTTGAGGTGAGTTTCAGCCATTAGTTTCTAGTTTTACTCTGTTTTGGTTTAAGTTTCAGCTTGTGATTTCTTTGTGGTTAGTTGGAATTAGTGGAAGTTTGGTTGGTGTTTAACTTGGGTTTTGATGAGGGTGAGTTGTAGATAAAGTTTAGGGGTTGAATTGGGTGTTAGGTTGATGTTTGGGATTGGTTTGAAGGGTTAGTTTCAGGGGAAATCGCAGGGGAGAAAAATCTGGTTCCTTGCTGTTTTGCGTAATGATCCGCGACATGGCTATGGTGAGCTGCGGCCCGTGCTAATTTCTGGGAAGGGCCGCCTTTGTTTGTGGGGCGAGCCGCGGCGCGGCTAGGGAGGGCCGCGGCCCATAGGGCATTTTTGGCCAAAAATGAGTTTTTAGCTTGGGGATTTAAGCCTTAGGCCTCGGGATCGATCCTACTACTCGGTTTAGTAGGATTCGATGTCTCGGAGGCTAGGTTTTGGTTTGGGACCCTTTATTATTCTTTTTCATTGATGAATCCTATAATTTGGTTATGACCAGGTGACCGTCAAGAAATTAAAAGATTGATCGTTCTCAAGGGTCGTTCTTATATTAATTTTCACTTGAACCAAAGGTAAGAAAACTGCACCCTGTGTATATATGACATGCGTGATTGTTAATGAGGCATGTTGATTGATAAATGTGGACATGGATTGCATATTAAATGCTAGTGAATATTGTTTACTTGTATATGGCACTGACTAGTCAGGGACACGGACCTAAGAGTCAGAACCGGCATAAGCGTCTTGAACGCAAGGCCGAATGAAGATTAGATCTAATCGATATCAGCGTTGAATGGCTCTAAGGCATTAACGCTGGACCGACCCAAAGGTCGACGAACTTATAAGCGCTTGACTAGTCTAAGACTAGTTACCTAGAGCCAGGGCATAAGGCCCAGGTGATTGTTTGTCACATGGCTAGGGAACGTTGTTCCAAGGTTATGGCCCTACGGTCATGAGGAAGGTTATTTTGGTGACTAGTCACCATGCACCTATCCTGTTCAATTTGATAAAAGTTCACTTATCTATTAAGCCCCGATGACCTTATCGTCACAAGGATAAAGGGAGCTAGACCCAATTTTGTGACTTTTGCGATTGTCACCTATTTGTTTGGACTGATGGTCCTGAATGATTATTATGATCATTATTGATATTATATCATGCTTTATTGTGTTTTCTTGCTGGGCCTTGGCTCATGGGTGCTATGTGGTGTAGGTAAAGGGAAAGAAAAGCTCACCCAACCTTGAGTGGAGAGCTTAGGTGGTGATGTGTACATGTGCGGCCGCTTGACCACCACGGCCAAGGAGTTCTTAGAGGAACTAGGGGGTTTACCCTATTTTTGCCGCTTAGGTCGACGGGTTTGATATTTTGATATAGTAATGACCTTTTTGAGTTGTAAATGTTCTTGTGGGCCCATGAACAATTTTATGTATTCAATAAAATATATCATTTCCTTTTTATTGATTTTCCACCTTAACCTGTTAATGACACCTAGAACACGTTTTTAACCAAAGGACTCGAGTAGCGGGTCAAATTTTTGGTTCACCGCTCACTATAACTGTTATGGGGTAACCAGGGCGTTACAACTTGGTATCAGAGCATGCCAAGGTTAAGGTTCCTGTAGACTGGCTAGGCATGTACACACATCACTGAAGTCAAGCTCAACTCATGGTTTGGTAACTATTTATGTAGTTATATGTATAACTGCTTAAATATAGTATATATGTTGTACCTGTATGCATAAGGCACTATGTTAAACCTGTGCCCTGAAATATTATATTCTCAGCAACTGTGTGCTTATTAGTACTGAAATTGCTGGAACATACTTATAAGTATGATTGATTATGAACTATTATGTGATACATGCTGAGTGCTAAATGCTATAAACATGTATCTGCTTGTATTACTGAATGACTGTGGAATATGATAATTGTCTGCTTGTTCTTAGACCGTAAGGCGGCAAGAGGTTTAGTTATTACTACCTGACTGGCCGTATTGATCATTGTTTCAGGAAGGTAACAGATAAGAATGAATCCAGGGTAGACAGACATGTCAGCTGGCCAGAGTGATCAGGGCCAGAATAATAATACCAGCCAGGGTCAAGAGAATGACCAGCCCCAGATTCCACAGCCAGCTCCTGCAAACTGGCAGCAGTTGTTTAATGACTTGCAGGCGACAGTGTTGAAACAGGGAGAAGAGCTTCGTCTCCTAAGACAGCAACAAGTGCCTGCAGTGATTAGTGTATCAGAGGCACCCCCTGTGTCGGTGCCAGCAGCAGAGCAGCTGCCTGAGGTAGGAAATAAATGGGAACCTCTTTATGAAAGGTTCAGGAAGCAACAACCTCTTGTATTTGAGGGCGGTGTAGATCCTGCCAAGGCAGAACAATGGATGAGTATGATTACCACTATCCTTGACTTTATGAGGGTAGCTGGTAATGAAAGGGTGGCCTGTGCTGCCTATATGTTTCGGGAGGATGCCCGGATTTGGTGGGAAGTGATTACCCAGACCAAGAATGTTACTGCCCTGAGTTGGGAGGAGTTTTAGACCTTGTTTAATGAAAAGTACTACAATGATGCTATCAGGGCAGCTAAAGCTAAGGAATTCATTAGGCTACTTCAGGGAAGTTTGTCAGTCACTGAGTACGCCTTAAAGTTTGATCGTTTGGAAAAGTTTACCAAGGAATTGGTGCCCACTGATGGGACCAGGAGAGAGAGATTCCTTCAAGGGATACAGCCCAGATTAGTCCGTGATGTTCGTATCACCACTGTGGCAGGGGTTACTACCTATGCATAGGTGGTTGAGAAGGCACTCACAGTTGAAAGTGCAGAGATTAAGATCTGGCATGACAGTGCAGCCATAAAGGATTTTAGGAGGACAGTTCCTCCATTTGTGGGTTCAGGTAGGGGTGTTGGCCCCAGTGATCAGAAGAGGAAGGTTCCTAACACCTTCCCAATTCCAAGTCCTGATAGGCGGCCCTGTGGTATTTCAATGGGTTGTCCAGGTGGTGGTGAAGCCTGGAAGTCTTATCCTGAGTGCCCTAGATGCAAGAGGCATCACCTGGGAGAGTGTAGGGCAAGGGCCTGCTTCTCATGTGGAGCAGTGGGTCATCTTAAAAAGGATTGCCCTAAGGCAAGAAAAGAAGAACCCAGAAAAGCGGACAGCTCGACCCCAGCTTGAGTGTTCGCATTGACACAAGCAGAAGCTGAGGCTTCTCCCTCAGTTGTTACAGGTCAGCTTCTTAGTGCTGGAACCCCTTATAATGTATTGATTGATTCTAGTGCTACACATTCTTATGTTGCTAGTAGTGTTATTGATATACTGTGTAGACCCAGTGATTTTTATGCTGTGGGGTTTGGTACTTTGTTGCCCACTGGAGAGTTAGTGGTATCCAGGAGATGGGTCGGATCTTTGCCAGTGACAGTGGAGGGCTGAGAGTTGTCAGTGGACTTAATAGAGTTGGTTATGACTGACTTTGATATGATATTGGGTATGGATTGGTTGGCAAAGTATGGGGCAACTATTGATTACATAAGGAAAATGGTCACCTTTGAGCATGAAGGTGAGGATCCTTTTGTGTTTGTTGGTGCTGTGCATGGACCTCGCATTCCTATGATCTCTGTGTTGAGGGCCAGGGATCTATTGCAAAGAGGTTGCATTAGATTCCTAGCCAGTGTGGTTGATACCACTCAGGTCATGCCAGTGAGACCAGAAGATACTAGACTTGTATGTGAGTTCTTGGATGTATTTCCAGAAGATTTGCCAGAGTTGCCACCACACAGAGAAATTGAGTTCGTTATAGAACTGGCACCAAGGACGGAGCCAGTGTCTAGAGCGCCTTACAGAATGGCCCCAGCTGAGTTGAAAGAATTAAAAGTGCAGTTGCAAGATCTGTTAGATTTGGGTTTTATCAGACCTAGCTTCTCACCTTGGGGTGCGCCAGTTCTGTTTGTAAAGAAGAAGGATGGTTCTCTAAGGATGTGTATTGATTACAGAGAACTGAATAAGCTGACAATTAAGAACAAGTATCCTTTGCCAAGGATAGATGATCTGTTTGATCAGTTGCAAGGTAAGAAGGTATTCTCAAAGATTGACCTTCGTTCTGGTTATCATCAGTTGAGGGTCAAGGAGGGAGATATACCGAAGACTGCTTTTCATACCAGGTATGGGCATTATGAGTTCTTAGTTATGTCATTTGGATTGACTAATGCCCTTGCTGCTTTTATGGATCTGATGAACAGAGTGTTCAAGGACTGTCTAGACTAGTTTGTGATCGTCTTCATCGATGATATTCTTGTATATTCTCAGTCTGAGTCAGAGCATGAGAATCACCTGAGGTTGGTTCTACAGAGACTAAGGGAACACAGATTGTTTGCTAAGTTCAAGAAGTGTGAGTTCTGGTTATCTCAGGTATCCTTTCTTGGGCACATTGTCAGTAAGGAAGGGATTAAGGTAGATCCAGCAAAGATTGAAGCAGTCAAAGATTGGCCAAGGCCAAAGAATGCTTCTGAGGTTAGAAGTTTCCTTGGATTGGCAGGTTATTATAGGCTAGTGCTTTAACTGAACTGACACGCAAGAGCCAGAAGTTTGTGTGGTCAGAAAAATGTGAGAACAGCTTCCAGGAACTGAAGCAGAGATTAATTACAGCTCCGATTCTGAGTCTTCCAACAAATCAGAAGAAGTTTGTGATTTATTGTGATGCTTCTCATCAGGGATTGGGCTGTGTTTTGATGCAATCAGAAAAGGTAATTGCCTATGCTTCTCGTCAGTTGAAGGAGTATGAAAAGAGATCTCCCACTCATGATTTGGAGTTGGTGGCGGTGGTTTTTACTTTAAAGATATGGAGGCATTATCTCTATGGAGAGAAGTGTGAGATCTATACAGACCACAAGAGCCTGAAGTACTTCTTCACCCAGAAGGACTTGAATATGAGACAAAGGCATTGGCTGGAGTTAGTAAAAGATTATGACTGTGAGATTTTGTATCTTCCAGGAAAAGCCAACGTGGTAGCTGATGCTTTAAGCAGGAAGGGTCCGCGACAGATTCATGGTATGAGGCTGTTAGCCAAAGAGTTAGCTGATGATATGACCAGAGCTGGTATAGAGTTGCTGGTGGGGCAGTTGGCTAACATTACGCTACAGTCTACACTGTTAGAGAGGATTAAGGAAGGTCAATTGAGTGATCCACAGCTGATCAAGATCAGAGAAGATGTTCTGGCTGGAGCATCCAGAGATTATACAGTGTTTGAGATAGGTTTCCTGAGGTATAAGGGGCGGATATGTGTTCCGCTAGACACTGCTTTGAGGCAAGAGATTCTAGATGAATCCCATACTACACCTTACTCTTTGCATCCAAGCACCACGAAGATGTATCAGGATGTGAGATCGCTGTATTGGTGGCCAGGGATGAAGAGAGATGTAGTAGAATATGTGGCTAAGTGCTTGACATGTCAATAGGTCAAGGCTGAGCATCAGAGGCCGGCAGGGTTATTGCAGCCTCTGGATATCCCAGAGTGGAAATGGGAAGACATCACAATGGATTTTGTGGTGGGCTTACCCAGGACTGTTGGTCAGCATGATTCTATTTGGGTGGTAGTGGATCGCTACACCAAGTCAGCTTACTTTCTGCTAGTGAGGACTACTTATACAGTTGACCAGTATGCAGATCTCTATGTGAGAGAAATCGTGCGCCTCCATGGAGCTCCTAGGTCGATCGTGTCAGATCAGGACCCCACTTTTACTTCCAAGTTCTGGGGGAGTTTACAGAAGGCCATGGGTACACAATTGAAGTTCAGTACTGCTTATCATCCTCAGACAGATGGGCAATCTGAGAGGACGATCCAGGTATTGGAAGACGTGTTGCGGGCATGTGTGCTGGACTTCGGTGGATCTTGGAGTAAGTATCTGCCTTTGATAGAGTTCTCCTACAATAATAGTTATCAGTCTACCATTGGAGTTACACCTTATGAGATGTTGTATGGTAGGAAGTGTAGATCTCCCATTCATTGGGATGAGACAGGTGAAAGGAGATACTTAGGTCCTGAGGCAGTTCAAAGGACCAGTGAGGCCATTGAGAAGATTAGAGCTCGGATGCTCGCTTCTCAGAGTAGGCAGAAGAGTTATGCAGATCCCAAGCGCAGGAACATGGAGTTCCAGGTAGGAGATTATGTTTTCCTCAGAGTCTTGCCATGGAAAGGCGTGAGAAGGTTTGGGGAGAAAGGCAAGCTGAGTCCTAGGTTTGTAGGTCCATTTGAGATTCTGGAGAGGATTGGTCAGGTGGCTTATAGATTGGCTTTGCCTCCCGCTTTGTCAGCTGTACATAATGTATTCCATGTTTCAGATCTTCGGAGGTATGTATCTGATGTGAGCCATATTTTGAGTTATGAAGATCTGGAGCTTGAGCCAGATCTCTCCTTTGAGGAGTAGCCAATTCAGATACTTGATAGAAAGGACAAGGTTCTCAGGAATAAGACGATACCTTTAGTTAAGGTATTGTGGAGGAACAGCAAGGTTGAGGAGGCAACCTGGGAGCTGGAGTCAGATATGCAGAGTCAGTATCCCGAGCTATTCAAGTAAATTTCGAGGACGAAATTTCTCCGATGAGTTTAATGGCGTGAATAGTTGTTCGGGAGGGCCATACTTGTTTAATTATGTCATTAAATTAATATATATGCATGTTTATGAGAATTATATTATAATATGGTGTTAAATGCATGCACGTGGGTCCACATTTGTTTACAGGGGTATTGTGGTAATTTGGCCCGTTGAGGGCATAATTGTATATTTGGTTGCATGTCAATGATATATTGTGAGGCCACATTATAATTTGGATTGGTTCGAGTTATTCGGCATGAGACGATCTTTAAATATAAATGATCGGTTTGGTCATAACGGGCTTAAGCTCGGGGCGCGGGGTGAGTCTCAGGGTGTTTTGGTGAATGGAGCGTTACCGGGAATTAGAGGGTAACGGGATAAGAATATTTGGTATTTGGGAATATTGAGATTAGCGGGAATTGGAAATCGTTAATTATGATTAACGAGATAGGTGGGAAATACCAATTTTACCCTTGGGGAGACTCTAGAAACTTTAAATGACCAAGGGGCATTAAGGTCATTAGCTTGGGTTTATATAAGACTTTGGTTGGCTGTAAAAGAACAGAACAAAAACAGAGCCCTCATTTATCCTTCCCGTACATCACCTTCTCATTGTCTTCCTTTGGAGTTTTTGAGCTCAAATTGAGGAATCAAGCTATGAAATCAAGGAGTTGAGTTTATAGAGTTGGTTCACCCATTGAAAGGGGTTTAATCTCAAGTTTGAGGTGAGTTTCAGCCATTAGTTTTTGGTTTTACTCTGTTTTGGTTTAAGTTTTAGCTTGTGATTTCTTTGTGGTTAGTTGGAATTAGTGGAAGTTTGGTTGGTGTTTAACTTGGGTTTTGATGAGGGTGAGTTGTAGATGAAGTTTAGGGGTTGAATTGGGTGTTAGGTTGATGTTTGGGATTGGTTTGAAGGGTTAGTTTCAGGGGAAATCGTAGGGGAGAAAAATCTGGTTCCTTGTTGTTTTGCGTAATGAGCCGCGGCATGGCTATGGTGAGCCGCGGCCCGTGCTAATTTCTGGGAAGGGCCGCCTCTGTTTGTGGGGTGAGCCGTGGCGCGGCTAGGGAGGGCCGCGGCCCATAGGGCATTTTTGGCTAGAAATGAGTTTTTAGCTTGGGGATTCAAGCCTTAGGCCTCGGGATCGATCCTACTACTCGGTTTAGTAGGATTTGATGTCTCGGAGGCTAGGTTTTGGTTTGGGACCCCTTATTATTCATTTTCATTGATGAATCCTATAATTTGGTTATGACCAGGTGACCGTCAAGAAATTAAAAGATTGATCGTTCTCAAGGGTCGTTCTTATATTAATTTTCACTCGAACCAAAGGTAAGAAAACTGCACCCTATGTATATATGACATGCGTGATTGTTAATGAGGCATGTTGATTGATAAATGTGGACATGGATTGCATATTAAATGCTAGTGAATATTGTTTACTTGTATATGGCACTGACTAGTCAGGGACACGGACCTAAGAGTCAGAACCGGCATAAGCGTCTTGAACGCAAGGCCGAATGAAGATTAGATCTAATTGATATCAGCGTTGAATGGCTCTAAGGCATTAACGCTGGACCGACCCAAAGGTCGATGAACTTATAAGCGCTTGACTAGTCTAAGACTAGTTACCTAGAGCCAGGGCATAAGGCCCAGGTGACTGTTTGTCACATGGCTAGGGAACGTTGTTCCAAGGTTATGGCCCTACGGTCATGAGGAAGGTTATTTTGGTGACTAGTCACCATGCACCTATCCTGTTCAATTTGATTAAAGTTCACTTATCTATTAATCTCCGATGACCTTATCGTCACAAGGATAAAGGGAGCTAGACCCAATTTTGTGACTTTTGCGATTGTCACCTATTTGTTTGGAATGATGGTCCTGAATGATTATTATGATCATTGTTGATATTATATCATGCTTTATTGTGTTTTCTTGCTGGGCCTTGGCTCATGGGTGCTATGTGGTGTAGGTAAAGGGAAAGAAAAGCTCACCCAACCTTGAGTGGAGAGCTTAGGTGGTGATGTGTACATGTGCGGCCGCTTGACCACCACGGCCAAGGAGTTCTCAGAGGAACTAGGGGGTTTACCCTATTTTTGCCGCTTAGGTCGGCGGGTTTGATATTTTGATATAGTAATGACCTTTTTGAGTTGTAAATGTTCTTGTTGGACCATGAAAAATTTTATGTATTCAATAAAATATATCATTTCCTTTTTATTGAATTTTCCACCTTAACCTGTTAATGACACCTAGAACACGTTTTTAACCAAAGGACTCGGGTAGCGGGTCAAATTTTCGGTTCACCGTTCACCGTAACTGTTCTTGGGGTTACCAGGGCATTACAATTATGAACTTGGGCCAGTTAATTCAAAATTTAATTAGAATTTTAAAATTCCTATTAACAATTTGGGCCAAGCCCAGAAATTCATGGAAGTCGATAATCACTCTAGGTCTCGGGTAAGGAGCCAAGTGAGTTAGGTTTGTAATTTTCGAGCTCGGCTTGGTGGGGTGGCTCAAAGAGCCACCAAACCACCAAGCCGCAAAGGCTCGGGCATGCAAGGCAGCAAGGTGCGGCTGGGCACACTAGGTAGCAGGGAATTCAAGGCGCGATGGGAGCAAGGAGGCTCGGGTGGGCGCGACAGAGGCTCCGAGACTGTGTGTAGCAGGGTGCGGCTGGCGTGTAGCATCCCTATCTTTTAGGGATGTGTTACAACCAATTTTCTTTTAAATATATTTAACAATTTATTTATTCAAAAATATCTAAACCTGATAACTTATTTATCAGATTAATTAAAGAATAAATATCATTTCAAATTCAAATCCAATTTGAATTATCATAAATACATTTTCACATTATTTAAATAAATAAAATCAATTAATGCAAAATTAATTATCTTAATATTTAAATACCATTTTCGAAAATAACATTTTATTTAAAAAATCATTTTCAAAAAATATAATTAATTTATTTATTAATTTCAAATTTTAATTTATTAATTAATTAATTTGTCTCATTTACATATTTGATCTTGAAGAACAAATCTTTTCAAAATATGTCATTTTCCATATTTTTCCAAATTTCAACTCTTACCTTGAATAGTGTTGATAGAGCTATCTCAGGGACCTATGGACCTATAATTTCAAGCTCCAATAAATTTAGATTATTAATTAAAAATCATTAATATAATAACCTTAATTTATTAATCTCAATATTATTCCACTAAAAATATGAGATTGTACTATTGTAATTATAGACATTTATTTATTGCGTACTTTTAAACATATAAAAAGTGTCCATCGGTTTAATCAATACATACAATTCAATCTTCTATTAATTATTCATAATTAAAGTAGGAATTAATCATTGTTTAACCTATATAATTATATCTTGTTTCCTTAACTACCATTAACTTTACTAGTGAAGGTTAATTCATAAACAGATTTATGAATTTGAGCTCAATAACCTTTCAGTTTCAAAAGTCAACCCTTAAGAGAACCATTATTCAATTCGACCTGGAAAAGTATAGATTTCATATCTGTATATTATGTCCCCAGCCATTTACATTAATGAGTTCCCAAAACAAAAGTTTTCAGTCTGATCATTATGACAAACCATAACGAGTGAATCAAAGAACTCATATGACATAAACATGAGTTCATAATAACTTCAGGATCAAGATCAATTTGTATATGATCATCTTATTGATATGTTTAATTAATACTTATAAAGTAAATGATATTATTAAGTATTAATAACATATCGGGTCATGTTCATGTATAACCACTTTATACAAAGTACATTCACTAAGATGTCCTACTACATAATTAATCCGGATCTAGATTGCATGTATTCATAATACTAGTAAACCATACCTACAATATTTAATCCAAAGATTCTGTATAACTTTGTTTTACTGCGAACTGTTTAAATTCGTTCCCTACAATCTTAATCATTTTGTATCAATACAAGATTGTAGTCACAATAACGAATTTGGGAACTTTCTGATATTCATATAATACTATTTTAATAATAATAATAATAAACAAACCATATATGCAAAATTTTATTTAATTATTTATTTGATAAAACATTGTTCAAAACATATGCTTTAAAGGGCACTAATCCCAACAATATTATTATATTGGGGATACACATGACGCATTGCTAGTCAAATTTTCCTATATATTTTATATTTTTATGTAGTGTAAAACTAATGTCACCCCAATTAATTTGAATTTTTAGACAACTTTATCCAAAAATCTCTAATCACAATTGTAGGAAGTAAACCATCGCTTGGCTGGCGTGGTGGTGGAGGCAACCCTTCTTTGTCAAAGAAATGAATGGTTCGAACCCGAGTTCCTGGTAGGTTGTGTCAAATTGGAGAATTGTATATAGAATTGCAATATATTTTGTACTATTAATGTACACATATATTGTAACATGTAATGATATTTTAAAAAAATGTAGGAATTAAAAGAGACTAAGTGCCAGATTGGGAGAGCTTTTAAAAAAGCTAAAAACACTTTTTGGAGAAGTTATGAGTTGATTAGTGTTTGGTAAAATTAAAAGAATTTAAGTAAAAGTTTCAGCTTTTAGCCAAAGTTGGACCACCCCAACTTTAGGATTTAGTTTTTATGGGAAGCTAATTTATTAGTTTAATAAATATTTTATTGGACCAAATTACCCTCATTCTAATTACAAAATTCTCATTTTACCCACTTTAATTTTAGAATTCTGTTTTATCTCGACATATTTCATCTCTCATAAAATAAGACACCAGCCACCCTCTTTCTCGCCAACCTCCAAATTTTCATACTCATCACTGGTAAGTACTTATCATATCATTCCATTTTTGTGAACCGTTTATGCTATCTATAAGATAGCTCTAATATGCTATCTTTCATTAATTGAATTTGGTTTATATATGTTTTTCTTATTTTTTTTATATTTCTTTTTAGCCATGAGTTTTCGAGCCATGTATATTTATGAAACTGTGAAGTTTCTTTTTTATTATTCCTGATGACATGTACTTATTTTAGTATAACACATATATATATTTGGTGCAATGAATTTTATGCATTTGTTTTATTTATTATATATATTCATAACAATTTGGTGCTCTCACAATTTTGATCAAAGCTTGAACAATTAAACAATCTTGTCAATAGTAGCAGTAAGATAAGTTATATGATAAGGCTTTAAAATCATAGTATAGATACAAGGTAAACTGTTGTACATGAACAACAAGAATTATAGAGATGATAAATTGGTCTTTGGCCTAGGATTTGTAAAAATGATTTCCATTTTTCTTAGGATCAAAATGATTAATTAAGATAGTTAATACATGTATGGTGCCTCATTTTTTTAAGTTCAGTATTGTTTTGAATTATAGAATCTTTTAGTAATGAAATTAGAATAAAACATAGTTAAGTACATGTATCATTAATTATTATTTTATTTTAATTAGATGGAGAATAAAAAAAATACTTGTATTTAAAATGAGAGTGACGTACCACGATGTAAAGCAGTATGGCATCCTGAGGCAATGAATCTATTCTTGGATTTTTGTATCAAAGAGGTTGACGATGGACATTGCGCTACTACATATCAAGAAAAAAGTTGACATGTAAACTAGATAACAAATATAATGAATGCAACTGGAAGAGTTTATACAAGAGCCCAACTAAAAAATAAGTGGGATGGGTTAAAAAATTATTGGAAGCTTTGGAAGCAACTCCCTGGCAAATAAACTAGTTTAGGATGGAATATAAAAAAGAATACAATTGATGCATATGAAGATTGGTGGAATAGTAAATTAAAGGTACATGTAAATCTTGTTAAATATTTTTATTAAATTAAAATATTGTTTTATGAATTTTACATTTAATTAACAAAATTATTTTTGTAGAGTCACCCCAATGCTGCAAAGTTTCGTATTCGGGAAATTGAACCAAAGTTAGAACAAAAGTTAGATAGGATTTTCATGAACATTGTTGCTATAGGCGAGTATGCTTGGACACCTTCATCTAGAATAATTCCATAAGTCTTAATTTTTTTAATGATAACGAAACCTTATATGAACAACTTGAGAGTAATGATGATGAGCCAGAGATGCCTAATATTGATATATTGCCCGAAGAGAGAAATAACATGAGATCAACTGAGCTGCTTGAGAAACAAAATAAAGAAGTGGAAAAATAAAAAATAAAAATGAAGAAGGGAGGGTCTACAATGATATTTGAACAAATTGGCTGCCTTGTTAATGTCATGGAGACTAGAAGTAGAACTATTGAAATAGCTAATGTGAGTAGTATATCAGAAGTTATGAAAGTGCTAGATTCTTTGCCTAGAATTGAGGTTGGGAGCAACTTATATTTCTTTACAACTCGCTTGTTTACAGTGAAAGAGAATAGAGAGATTTTTGTTTCATTGAAAGAACTTGAGGTCAAGCTTAAATGGCTCAAGTATCAACATGATGTTGTCACTCTAGTATAAGTATGATGCTTAAATGACTTAAACTTGAAGTACTTGCTTTCAAAACTTTGTGTTATGACTATTTAATATATGTTTTTTGAATTATTTCTTTTACTTGTATTGTTCTCAAAACTTTGTTATGACTATTAAATTTATGTTTGTTATTGTTATCCAAAAAACAGGCACGGATGACATGGCAGGCGATTTTTGAACACGTGGCTGACACCTGGCAGAGTTCTGTTAGAGTATCGACCAGTAAGACATTACAGGCGCGGCAGTTGAGTTTTTATCACGACCAGCATGGTCGTACATTCCAGATATTTCAAGATAATCTTGTAGAGATCATAATCAACTTCGAGATTATCTCCAATGATTCCTGATTATCCGATTAATTAGGAGAGAATATATGTAACAAATTCATGTAATCCTCCTTAAGCCTATAAATAGAGAAAGATAGCTCAAGGGAGGGACTTTTTGGCTTTTTCTTAATTAAAATTACATATTTACAAGAGAATTAGAGCTATTGTATTACGATTGTACTATTGATCTCTCTCAGGTTTGTGAAACTCGGAGAACCCTAGTTCTTTGATCACCCCTTTGAGATCTCATATCAATAATAGCTTAAGTGGACGTAGGTCATTACCAGTTCTTGGGGTCGAACCACTATAATTTCTTATGTCCTTTACTGTTTTTGTCATTATATTCATTCCAATAAATCTATCCACATCAAGCTTTTTGACTCCGTGTCAGTTGACCAAAACGAGGGTCAACATTCTGGTGCTTTCATTGATAGCTTGATACGAAATCGTTGATATAGTAATGGCGAAAACAACAAAGAAGATTAGACAGGCGGCTAGCGCGGCACCATCTCAACCGCCTCCTCCTCCTCCAAACATGGCTGAAAATGAGCCACATTTTTAATTTGATGAGGAAGAATTGGATTCCAAGACGCTGAGAAATACCCTGGGGGTATTGCAGGATGAACTGGCCAATTTGAGGGCCAGCCAAGAAAGTGCTGCTGAAATTATGGTGCGGCAACAACAAGAGATTGAGCGACAGTGCCAGGAACTGAGTGAAAGACAGGCGGAGATGGACCGTCGTCAAAGGGAGGCCATGGCAGCCCTCGAAGCAGCCCTGCAGTTGGCTAGGAATCAAGCTGCACCTACCTCACAGCCTGATCAACCTGCAAATGGGCCACCCCAAAAGGGTCCCAATCCTAGCCCGTCGATCCAACCCTCGAGCCTACAAAGGCCCGAGCAGCCACCAATGCCTCAGGATGATATCCCACCAAGGGATCCTGAAGCGCAGCCTCCATCCCAGGCTGGTCGGGGTAATCCCCCGCAGCCAAGGTAGAATAGGGCCGCCGGGCAGCAGCCCCGTAGTCCTAGACGCCACAGAGGCGAAGAGCCGAACCCACCGAGTAGGGGGCAATGTCCTTCTAGAAACAGAAAGAACTCAGAGATAAGCTCTACGGTTCAGGGCCCCCCACGGCATGATAATGCACGGGGACCTACCAACCAACGCAGGCCACCCTCTAACGCTCGGGAAGTTCCGGCCTGAGGAGGCAACCGAGGGGACAGTCGATCCCACCATAGCCTATCAAGGTTTAGAGATGGCCATGGTTACAATGAGGCCGACTCAGGCAGAGGAAATGCCAGTCGGAGAAATGGAGAGAGAGGTAGGGGCAGAAGCCCACCACCTAGGGCAGACCAATCCGAGAGATGTGACGCTGGGGGGCAGCCCAGGCAAAATAACGTCTTTAACCGCCTCGGAGCAAGCGAGCAGCGGCAAAGAGACGAAGATTTAAGAGATGTACTCAATGATCGCCGGGAACGGCATGATGAGTACATTCCCCCAGCAGCAGAGGCCCCGGCGATTCCTGACACCGTGCAAGCCCAAATAGATGCCCTAAACCAAGCAGTACAACAGCTGTTCGGGGGGAAGAACGTCTCATATTGAGTACGACAGGAGAAGGGGCACTCCTTTCGTTCAGAGGATAACTGTGGCAGAAACTCCCAGCAAGTTTAAGATGCCCACGCTTCCAAACTTTGACGGGTATGGTGACTCGGTATCTCATGTCAACAAGTTTGAGATACAGATGGACATTCAGAAAGTGTCCAAAGACGCTCGGTGCAGGATCTTTCCTGCAACACTTTCTGATGCTGCACAGGGGTGGTTTTTAAAATTCCCTCCTGTAAGCATTGTTTCTTGGGAGATGTTCGTAAAAGAATTTTACGGGCAATTCTATGCGGGTCGTGTGCACCTAACTGAGGTGAATCAGCTGGTGGAGATACGTCAGGAAGAAGGAGAGCCACTGAAGGATTACGTCCAGCGCTTCATGTGAGCAGCGGCTGGAGCTAAAACAGTGGGAGATGAGGGCAAGATGATGGCCCTAACTGCAGGAGTTAGGCGTTGTACACCTTTGTGGAGTAGCCTTAGGAAGCATGGAGTTAGGACTACCCAAGAATTCTTAGATCGAGCTGATCGGTACATCAAGCTCGAGGATGCCATCGCCAGCGAAGGAAAGCCCCCAAGCAAGGATAAGGGAACTGCCGAGCCCGCCAAAGCCACCAATGGGTCAAAACCCAATGGCAACGGGAACGGCAATGGCAATGGCAAGAATGGGGGGAAGCGGCCGAATAATGAGCCTTCCACCTCTGAAAATAAACGCGCTAAGGGCAATCGTTATGAACCGCGGTTCAATAACTACACTGCCCTTGTTGAGTCTCACGGAGAGGTGTATTAGGCCACGAGTTCTAGTGTGCCTTACAAAAGACCCGCTCCCATTCGAAAGGATATTTCGAAGAGAGATACTACCAAGTTCTGTCATTATCATAACGACTACGAACATGATACAAACGAGTGCAACCAGCTGAAGGTTGAAATCGAGTTTCTTATCAGACAAGGACACTTGAGGAGATACATACGGGCCTCGGGAACTTCCCAACGAGAGGCTCCAAGTGGCAACGAGCAGGCGCCCACACGCCAACGCTCGCCCCCTTTGCAACCTAACCCCGTAGCTGGCACTTTACTCACCATTTGTGGAGGCCTGTACCTCGCGGGAAACAGCGAAAAAGTAAGGGAACAATATGCTCGGACCCTACATCACGACCAGGACATCGAGATGATGACTGTGGAGGACCGGGCATCAAAGAAGGCTTGATCAGAGGATGGTGAAATAACCTTCTCTGATAGCAACGCCCAGCATGTCCGGTTCCCACATTCTGATCCGCTGGTCGTGGACATTCAAATCGCCAACATGATGGTGAAGAGAGTATTGGTCGATACAGGAAGTTCAGTGAACATCCTGTACAAATCTTCGCTGGAATGCATGAACTTGTCCGTCAAGGACTTGGAGCCCTGCAACCAGACAATTTACGGCTTCTCTGGTGAGGGACTCGCCCCTACGGGATCAATCAGACTTCCGATAACAGCAGGTACAACGCCTGCTACCAGGACATTACTCGCTACTTTCATAGTAGTCGATTGTCCTTCGGCGTAAAATGCTGTAATCGAAAGGCTCATACTGGTTGACCTTCAGGCCATCACCTCAGTATGGCATCTGGCCATGAAATTCCCAACAGACGCAGGGGTAGGCGCGTGTTGGGAAATTAGAGAGAAGCAAGGGAGTCCTACAATGCCTCGATCACAAAGGTAAAGAAAGGAATGATGAAGAGCACTCCCCCAGAGAGGTTGCAGATGACCATTGATACACAAGCCCAATCCGGTGATGGAGTCACCAAATAGGGTGTTGCCCAAAGTGAGGATATAGATTTAGATCCTCACTTTGGGGATTTTGAGTAAGATGTTGAACTCGTTGAGGACCTTGAAGAGGTCCAACTTGATGAAAAAGACCCAACCAGAGTTGTAAAGGTTGGAAAAAATTTAGAAGCAACAACGAAGCACGCACTGGTGGAATTTTTGAGAAAGAACCAGGAAGTTTTTGCCTGGTCACATAAAGACATGGCTGGGATAGATCCTGCAGTTATCAGCCATGTCCTGAACGTTGACAAGAGTTTTCCACCCGTACAACAAAAAAGAAGGTTGCTCGATAAAGATAGATCGAAAGCCTTAAAAGAGGAAGTTGAAAGACTGAAGGAGAATGGGTTCATCAGGGTGGCGTTTTATCCATCATGGGTCTCTAATCCAGTACTGGTTCCCAAGCCTAACGGCAAATGGTGAACCTGTGTGGATTTCACAGACCTTAATAAAGCCTGCCCAAAAGATTGCTTCCCACTCCCAAGGATCCACCAGCTAGTCGATACAACTGCAGGACATGAGATCCTCTCTTTCATGGATATATACTTAGGATACAATCAGATTAGTATGCATCCCCCTGACGAGGATCACACTAGCTTTCAGACCGATACAGGGTTATACTGTTATAAAGTAATGCCCTTCGGACTGAAAAATGCTAGTGTGACTTACCAGCGATTGGTTAACCACATGTTTAAGGAATTGATCGAAGTAAACATGGAGGTGTACGTGGATGACATGCTAGTAAAGTCAAAAAAGGCAGAAGGACACATGAAGGATTTACAAGAGTGTTTCAATGTTTTGAACAAATATCAGATGAAATTAAATCCTCTCAAATGTTCCTTCGGAGTAGGATCAGGGAAATTTTTGGGGTTCATTGTTAATTCAAGAGGAATCGAGGCCAACCCCGAAAAGATCAAAGCCCTGATCGACATGAAATCGCCGGTGAAAATCAAAGATGTCCAAAGTTTAACTGGAAGGATTGCCGCACTCAGTAGATTCATTTCCAAGTCGACGAATAAATGTGTCCCTTTCTTTAATCTACTTAGAGGCAACAAGAAGTTAGAATGGACTGGAGACTGCGAACAGGCTTTCCAAGCCTTAAAATCCCACATGGCACAGCCTCCTGTTTTATCAAAACCAATAGATGGAGAAACTTTGTTCATTTACCTGGCGATCACCGAATTTGCTGCTAGTGCGATGCTAGTACGAGAAGAAGAAGGCGTACAAAAGGCAGTTTATTATGTTAGCAAGAGGTTAATCGGTGCCGAATTGAGGTATCCGCCCATAGAGAGATTAGCCTATTGCTTAATCTTGGCCTCAAGGAAGTTACGTCCTTACTTCCAAGCCCATCCCATCACAGTCTTAACTGACCAACCCCTTCGACAAGTTCTGCAAAAACTGGAAGTGGCTGGACGCTTGTTAAAATGGGAAATCGAACTCGGGCAGTTCGATATCACATATTCACCGCGAGCAACAGTAAAAGGACAAGTCTTGGCTGATCTTATCGCTGAATTCACTGAGCTCCCAGATAACGAGCAGTGCGAAAAACCTAGTGCGTTTGAGCCCCAAGTCGAAGCTCCTTCGTGGAAGTTATTAACGGACGGATCGTCCAACGAATCTCACACAGGAGCAGGAGTGATATTGATAACGCCAGAAGGGCATCGATTTCACTGCGCTATTAGGTTCGATTTCACCGCATCAAACAATGAGGCTGAATATGAAGCACTACTTACTAGACTAAGGTTGGCCAAAGACATGAGTATAAAAGTGCTTGATATTTACAGTGATTCACAGCTGGTAGTGAATCAGGTCTTAGGGGAGTATCAAGCACGGGGCCTGAAAATGGTGGCCTACCTGAACAAAACCAATGATCTGTTGGCGCAATTCGAGAAGTATACCCTCCAGCAAATACCTCGGGATCAGAATTCTAACGCAGATGCCTTAGCCAAACTCGCGAGTGCAAAAGACGCTGACACGTTAAACATAGTGCCAGTGGAGAGATTATGCGAGCCGAGCATACAAGCAGATGAAACCAATATGGAAATTCGGATAGAAGATACATGGATGGCACCGTACTTGGAGTATCTCACGAATGGTGTATTACCAGCAGATAGAAACAAAGCCAGGACTCTTCAGAGACAGGCTGCTAGGTATATATTGGTCGATGGTGTTCCTTACCGACGAGGATACTCCATGCCACTGCTCAGATGTATTACACCAGAAAAGGCTAAAGAGCTGATGAAGGAGGTACATGAAGGCTTCTGTGGGGATCACGCTGGGGGGCAGAGCTTGTCGAAAAATATTCTAAGGCAGGGTTATTTCTGGCCAACTATGAACGAAGACTCAATGGAGTTTGTGTGAAAATGCGATAAGTGTCAGAGATTTTCCAAGATCCCACATGCAACTCCCAACGAGTTAAAGCAAATGCAAAGTCCATGGCCCTTCGTAGTATGGGGTATCGATTTAATTGGATCCTTGCCAACAGGAAAGGGTGGAGTAAAATACGCAGTTGTAGCAGTCGACTACTTCACCAAATGGGCCGAAGCTGAGCCACTCGCTGCCATAACGACAAAGAAAGTTCTTGACTTTGTCATCAAGAACATTGTTTGCCGATATGGTTTGCCTCGAAAAATTGTCTCAGATAACGACACCCAGTTTGACAGTGACCTATTCACAGACTTCTACGAAAGGCATGGAATTGTCAAAAGCTTTTCTTCGGTCGCGCATCCACAAGCCAATGGGAAAGTCGAAGCAGTGAATAAAACACTTAAGGATACCCTGAAGAAAAGGCTCGAAGAAGCTAAAGGAGCATGGCTAGAACAGCTGCTCGAGGTGCTCTGGTCGTATAGAACTTCTCATCGAACAGCAACAGGTCATACCCCGTTTTCCTTAGAAGTTGTACGCCCTAATTCTCCACGGGCTATTAGCGAGCTGAGATATGGCATAATTATATCAGCCACGTGGATGCCACGTGGCTGGAGCTGCTGTTATCAGGTCCTACCTCTTTAGCTCGAGATAGTCAAAAGTTTATTAAGATTACTAAGGAGCCGAATCAGAGTTGTGAAGACCGTGGGTTAAGAAGGCATCCAGCTCGAGGCACGAGCCTGAGTTGGAAGCTGTGACCTTTATAAATTCAACCACGCAATGTAAACGTGTATATATCAGACATCACGTGTCTGATATATCCCTGAATTCTCGGACACACAGCATAAACGTGCGTGTTCAGGCACCCACGACTGGGATTGGGCCGTGCGGCCCTTTATCCCCCTTACCTATTGATTAGACCACACTTCATTTGTCAGGTTTTAGGAATTAATCATGAATGTCACAGTAGTGACATGATGGGTAAGAAGGTCACGGGATGACCCCCCTTGCCAACCCCCAAGTGTCCTCTCCTATAAATATGGAGACCCTAGGAGTTGCAAGGGGTTGGATTATATTGTGTAAAGATTTACCCTGTAAAGAATACTAGAAATATAGCAATAACATTGGCTGGTGGAGTAGAAGGATTTTAACCTTTGAACCACCTAAAAATGTACTCGTATCACCATTTTTGTTTTAAGATCATTCATCTGGTATGGTTCATCACCTAGCACTAATCACATCCTCTTATTCTTTTAATTACCTATTGGCGAAGAACCGCGTCAACAATTTGGTGCTTTCATTGAGAGCATGTTAGATTGGTGCTATCACAAATACCCAATAATGGTGGTCACTCGCTCAAGACACGGTAACGACGTGGACCAACATGATGGGCAGGAGGCCCATCATGCCGCCATCTCCGGTGAGCAGAACCTCGAAGTTCAGCAGCGGCCGGGCAAGCAGCCAATAGGCCAGGATGACACTGGAAGTTCGGCACCCTAGCCACCTAATCTGAACCTGGATTTTTACACGACGGTAGAAATGGAGAATGCTCAGCTAAGGAGTCAGCTGGCGAAAGCTAACCAGCAGATTCAGGAGGTGTTGGCCCGACTACCCTCTCTTACAACTGACGCTAACGTCGGAAAGAAGCAAGGCGAGACTCATAAGTCCCGCTGGGGAAATCGTTCCAGGCCTAGCCGGTCGGCCAGACCTCCGACATCCAACTCTACTCCCTCATCGCACCGCCGAGAGACAACCTTCGAAGAACTACCCAGGGCCGAGCAATAGTATAGCCGATCGGTCCGAACTTCAACTCCCAACTCATTACCACCCTCGAGTGCACCCAGGAGGGCTCGAGGGAATTCTAGAAGGAGATCCGGGGAGGGCTCACAGCGACAGCCCGTCCTGGCCAGCTGTCCTGCGCCCCGCTCAGACCGCCAAGCGCAAGACCCGCAGGTTGGTAGAGCCGAGAGGCCCCTACCTAACCTGATATGCCCTGACGGAACCAGGATTGCATCCCCGGTCAGGCATCCTCCTTCACCGATAAGATATCCGTCTCCTCCTCAGCCAGTCCGAGATATTCTAGCTTATGGGAGCAGTAGGAGAAACCCACCTTCCGCAGGACCTACCCTTCGTGGCAGGGCGCCTAGAGAAGTCCCGGATCCTCACCCCCTAAGGTGGGCTCCAAGCTTCTCGAACGGGAGCTATTGGACCAGAAGCCGCCGAAGTAAACTTTCTGGCGGAGACCTGCGCCAACGCCTAAACTCGGCGCAAAGTCCTCAGGCCACCCCGAGGGGCGATCTCCAAGATCGTCTTACCTCTCAAAGGGGAGACCCAGCAGGAAATGGCAGTCGTGCTCGCCCAAGGGAAGACCTGTCCGAGGTATGCGATAGCGGGAATGTCCCATATAACCTATCTCAAGATAGGAGGGACAATAACCCGCCAAACGTGTACAATGGATCCGGAGCTGTTGAACAGCCCTGGAATAACCAAGGAAATCAGGACAAAACCCTTGAGTGCCTGGCTCAGGTGGAGGAGCTAATGAAGAAGCTCCTGTCAGAGAAAGAAAAAGACAAATATGATTCAGGGGACGAACTTGAGCTCTTCGCCCCCAGCATAGCAGCAACGGCATACCCACCCGATTTCCGTATGCCGCACCTGTCCAAATTCAACGGAGATGGAGATCCGTCAGATCACCTGGGTATGTTCAATACCCTGATGATGGCCCACCACATTGGCCCCGAGCTTAGATGTTTAATATTTCCCTCCACATTAACTGGGTCGGCCAGACAGTGGTTCAAACAAAGTAAAAAACAGTCAATCAGCTCGTGGAAATCTTTCTCTACTGACGTCAAGAGAGCATTCCGAGCTTCCCAGGCTGCCCGTGTCAAAGCCGATTCCCTGGAAAATGTAAGGCCGCAACCCGATGAGCCTCTAAAGGCTTACCTGAGCAGATTTGCGAACGTCGCTGCTCGGGCCAGAGACGCGGATGACAGCTCTAAGCTCATGGCTTTGAGAATTGGAATCCTCGTCGGAGGGGGACTCTGGAATAAGATACAAAGAAAGGGAGTCAGCTCCGTAAACGAATTCCTGAATAGGGCCCAGGGGTGGATCAACTTGGAGGAGGCCCAAGCCTCAGCTGCGGGAACCAACCAGGTCCCTGAGCAGCCCGCTGGAGTGGGAATGGAGGTTGTGACAGCGACCCAGAACGTTACGCAGAATAACCAGTTTGGTGGAGGCAAGAGAAAGGGGAATAGCAAGGGCAACCAGCACGACCCAAAGAAGAATAAGTCCGTAGAAAAATTTAAGCCAGTCTATGCGACTTATATGGAGCTCACCCACTCTAGGGAGAACATCTTCCTAGCTAACTCTGCTCGCCTCCCCTGGAAGAAGCCGGAGCCGTTAAAGCACCAGAAGGGGAAGCGAGACCCCTCCAAGTTTTGTCGTTTCCACAACGACGTTGGCCACAATACCGATGACTGTAGACATCTGAAGGATGAGATCGAGACTCTCATCTGAGCCAGCCCCTTGGCTCAATACGCGCGGAACAGAGTTCCTGCAGCCCGTCCAGCTCCAGAAGTCCTAATCAATCAGCCCGGATCTCGGATAGATCAGGACATCCCTCCTCCAGTGATAGGGAGAGAGATCTCCACAATCTCTGGAGGTCCTTATTTGGTCGGCACGAGCAGAGGTTCCCAAAAGAGGTACGTCAACGAACTTAAGGCTCATAATGGAGTGGAGTTCGTCCCCGAACAGCATCTACCGAAGCAGCAACGATTGGAGAGGCAACCAATCATTTTTACTGAGGAAGATGCCAGCCACGTTCAGTTCCCTCATAACGACCCTCTAGTCATAGTAGTGCAGCTCGCTAATCAGAGGGTTAGGAGAGTGCTGGTCGATAATGGGAGCTCGGTAAACCTTCTATTCTGATCCACGCTGGAGAAGATGTGTTTGTCTGTCACTGAGCTGAGAGCAACCTCCATGATGCTTTATGGTTTTTTTGGAGAAGGATCGGGGGCTATAGGGACGATCGAGCTGGTGATCACCTTAGGAGAGGGACCTCGGACGGTCTCAAAACTCCTCGAGCTCATGGTCATCGACTCTCTCGCCGCGTACAATGCCATTTTGGGTCGACCTACACTTATAGCTTTTGAAGCCATCACCTCCATCTGCCACCTCGCGCTAAAATTCCCCTCTTCCATAGGGATATGCACGGTCCGTGGTGATCAACTTGCTGCCAGGGAATGCTACAGCATTTCCATGAAGGGAAAATTAAAACCCGGGCAGCTAACAATGGCCGTCCAAGGTGGAGAAGAGGAATCTCAGGAACCTTTGCCTAATCCTGAGATTGAAAAACCTCAGAGCGCCGAAGGGGAAAATATCGTCCTAAGTGAGGATATTGACCCCCGAATAGGCGAGGATAAGTCCGAGCTCCAAGCTATCGAAGAGCTCGAGGAAGTAAATATCGATCCACAGAATCCCTCACGGATGGTTAAGCTTGGGAAAAACCTCTATGGCAAGAGGAAGGCGGAGCTCATCAAGTTCCTACAGGAGAACCTGGATGTGTTCGCATGGTCACACGAGGACATGGTGGGAATCAGTCCAAATGTCATCATGCACACCCTTCATTTGGATAAGAGCGTTCCTGCGAAGTCCCAGAAACAGAGGCGCCTGGGAACAACCCGAGCTGAAGCCCTAGAAGAAGAAGTAGCTCGGCTCAAGAAATGCGGCTTTATCCATGAAGCCAAGTTTCCGATTTGGGGCGCCAATCCCGTGTTGGTCCCGAAGCCCAATGGGAAATGGCGGACCTGCATCGACTTCTCCGATCTGAACAAAGCCTGCCCCAAGGAATGTTTCCCCTTGCCGAGGATCGACCAATTGGTAGATGCCACGGCGGGACACGAGCTCATGTCCTTTATGGATGCGTACTCGGGCTATAATTAGATCGCCATGAATCCAGCGGACCAGGAGCACACTAGCTTCATGACCCCAACTAACGTCTATTGTTACAAGGTCATGCCGTTCGGACTGAAGAACGATGGTGCTACATACCAGAGATTGGTGAACATGATGTTTGCCAACCAGATTGGGAAAAACATGGAAGTGTACGTTGACGACATGCTGGTCAAATCGAAGACTGCCGATAACCATGTTTCCGACCTAGAGGAATGCTTCAAGATACTAAGAGAATACGGCATGAGGCTTAACCCACAGAAGTGCACCTTCGGGGTCGCATCTGGAAAATTCCTGGGTTTCATTGTCAACACCAGGGGAATCGAGGCGAACCCTGATAAGATCAGGTCATTGCTCAAGCTCCCCTCACCTAGGTCGCGAAAGGACGTCCAAGGCCTGACAGGAAGGGTGGCAACCCTTAATCGGTTTATTTCTAAATCCACCGACAAGTGCCTGCCATTCTACAACCTGCTCCGGGGGAATAAGAAGTTCGAATAGACAGAGGAGTGCGAGCGTGCGTTCCTCGACCTGAAAGCACATTTGGCAGAGCCGCCCGTATTGTCCAAGCCAACGGCAGGAGAGCCTCTTTTCCTTTACCTAGCTGTCACCGAAGATGCGGCTAGTGCCGTATTAGTCCGAGAAGAAGACTGGATTCAAAAACCAGTCTATTACATCAGCAAGAGACTTCTCGGAGCTGAGTCCCGATAACCGTTGATGGAGAAAATGGCATTCTGTCTTATCACGGCCTCCCGAAAGCTCAGGCCATATTTCCAATCCCACACAGTACACGTCATGACCGATCAACCTTTAAGGCAGGTTTTGCATAAACCTGAAGCATCGGGACGCCTGTTAAAGTGGGCTATCAAGCTCAGCCAGTTCAAGATTTTGTACACTCCAAAAACTGCAATAAAACGCCAGGCCTTGGCTGATTTTGTGGCATAATGCATAGGATTCCAAAGAGACCATGTGGAAGATTCACCCCAGGTCACCTCGGCCCAAGCGTAATGGAAGATCTTCATGGATGGCTCATCTAATGAGAATGGCTCTGGGGCTGGAATCATTTTGATATCCCCAGAGGGGCATAGATTCCACTCGGCGCTGAGGTTCGGATTCAGGGCATCCAACAATGTGGCCGAATCCGAAGCTTTGCTGGCCGGGCTAAGGGTGGCCCAGGAGCTGAAGGCCAGCTCGTGGTAAACTAGGTGCTAGGTGAATATCAAGCACGGGGAACCAAGATGGCTGCTTACCTGGCCAAGGTAAAAGTTGAGATGTCTGCATTCGAACGGGGCTCAATCGAGCAGATACCTCGGGAGCAGAATGCTAACGCAGACGCCCTCGCCAAGCTTGCTACCTCTGGGGAGATGGAGGCTTTGGGGTTAGTACCGATAGAGTTCTTGGAGAAACAAAGTATAGAAGAGGTCAGGGCGGAGGTCGAGATGATCGATGACAGGCCGACCTGGATGACCCTCATCCTCGAGTATCTCACCGAAGGAGAGTTACCTGAAGGGCGTAATAATGCTCGGCGGATACTTTACCAGGCTCCAAGGTATACAGTGGTAGATGGGATTCTATACCGATGTGGACACTCTCTAGCCCTCCTACGATGTGTTCTACCAGGTGAGGCAAAGACCATTTTGCAAGAAGTGCACGAGGGTTTTTGCGGGGACCACACTGGGGGGCAGAGCTTGGCCCTGAAGATCTTAAGGCAAGGATATTATTGGCCCACTCTGTCGAAGGATTCGATCTCGTACGTCAAGAAATGTGACAAGTGCCAGCGATTCGCCACTATTGCCCGAGCTCCCCCAGTCGAGTTGAAGATGATCTCATCCCCGTGGCCATTCGCGGTCTGGGGAATCGACTTGGTTGGCGCCCTCCCCACTGGAAAGGGAGGGGTCCGTTACGCGGTGGTGTCTATCGACTACTTCACCAAGTGGGTTGAGGCAGAACCCTTGGCAACAATCACCTCCAAGAGAGTCCTCGACTTCGTGGTCAAAAGCATTATCTGCCGATTCGGGCTGTCCAAGAAGATCGTATATGATAATGGGACTCAGTTCGACAGCGACCTCTTCACCAATGGGCAGGTCGAAGCCGTCAATAAGATGCTAAAGGCGAGCCTTAAGAAGAGGCTGGACGAAGCCGAGGGAGTCTGGCCAGAATTGCTCCCCCAGGTACTATGGGCATACCGGAAGTCGCATCGAACTCCTACAGGTCATACTCCTTTCTCCCTAGCTTTCGGGAGTGAGGTAGTCCTTCCTGTCGAGATAAAGATATCTTCGCATAGAGTCCAGGCGTATGAACAGGACCGCAACCATGAACTGCTTTGTGCGTCCCTTGACCTGATAGATGAAAGATGAGAAGATTCGCAACTCCAGCTCGCGCATTACCAGCAAAAAATCACTCGTTATTTCAACTCAAAGGTCAGAAAGCGTGCCTTTAGCATTGGCGATCTGGTCCTCAGGAGAGTCTTTTTAGCCAGTAAAGATCCCAAAGATGGAGTATTGGGACCGAACTGGGAAGGGCCATATCAAATAATCGAAGTCATAAAAGAAGGAACCTATAAGCTAGCTCGGCTAAACGGAGAAGCAGTTCCGCGAACTTGGAACGCCATCCATTTAAAGAAATACTATCAGTAATACCCTTGTAAGGCTTATTCAGAAAGGCCATTTTTTGTTTATCAAGCAATGAGAATTAAATCTTTTTTTTTCATTATTGTGTATATTTGCGAATGTAATCTCAAGTAACCACGAAAGACCCTTTCCTAATTACTTGGGGGGGGGGGGGGGGGGGGCATATGGTACCTGGATAATATAACCAGGTCGCCTTAAAGGCTTAGAAGTTTATTCAAATCGATTGATCGATGTTTTTCTTAAAAAACACGAGATATTGATAAAGGATTAGCGCAAACTAAGTCCTATCCTGGATATAACTAGGTCCTAAAACTTAGAAGTTTATTCAAATTGATTGATCGGTGTTTTTCTTAAAAAGCACAAGATATTGATCAAGAATAAACGCGAACTGAGTTTTCAAATTAACGTCTTGGAAGTAACCAGGTCCTAAAACTTAGAAGTTTATTCAAATTGATTGATCGGTGTTTTTCTTAAAAAACACAAGATATTAATCAAGAATAAACGCGAACTGAGTTTTCAAATTAACGTCCTGGATGTAACCAGGTCCTAAAACTTAGAAGTTAATTAAAATTGATTGATCGTTGTTTTTCTTAAAAAGCACGAGATATTAATAATAAATTAACGCAAACTAAGTTTTTAAAGCAATGTCCGGGATGAAACCAGGACTTATCTTAGAAGTTGGCTCAAAATTGATTATGTTTTTTCCTAGAAAAGCATAAAATGTCAATCGTGGCACCAAAAAAAGCTAAGACCATTACCAAAATGCATAAAGGCAGAAGGATGTAAATCAATTAGAAAGTAAAAAATTGGTAAAGCCAATTGTCTCGAGGTTAGAAAACCTCATATAAAGTTACAAAAAAAAATATGTGTTCAAGGGGTGGAAAGAAAAGAAGTCCTAGGCCCCGCCAGGATGCTCCGATGAAGTCACCACCTCGCCCTCCTGCTCGGCGGCTGCGGAGGTCTCCCTGGTCTCGGAGGGCGCCTCTTGCTGAAGGCGAGCTTTGAACTTCTCCAGGAAGTTATCCCATGCATCCGCCCCCATAAAGGAGAAGTCTCCATCTGGGTTGTAGACCCAACAGTGGTATAGCATGGCCTCCATGGAGGAGCTAGCGGTTGCCCTCTCCGTCGCCAGGGCGGCCTTGGCCTCCTCGACCTCGGCTTTCGCGGCGTCCAGTGCGGCCCGAGCGGCCCTGGCCTCCTCGAGCTCAGTCCTCGCAGCGGCTAAAGCAGTCAGGGTAGCCTCGGCCTCTTGCAACTTGGGGCGAGATGCGTCCAGCTCGGCCTGCGTAGCCGCCAGGGCATCCTTGGCATCCTGTTCTTGCTTTTGGGCAGTCTTAAGGGCAGCCAAATTTTTCTGGTGCTCGCCCCTCATATCCTCGAGCCGAGCCCTGGATCGGGATATGCTCCGATGGAGAGCCAAGGCACCCTGCAAGACAAAAAGATGATAAGGCAACTGTAATGCCCCAAATTTCCTAATAAGGTTTAGGACCTTGATTAGGAGGCCGGGAGGGCCATAATTGATTTATTATAGTATTTAATGAATATATGCATGTTTACGTGAATTATATTATTATATGATGGTAAATGCATGCATATGGCCGTATTTATTATTATAAGGATATTTTGGTAATTTGGCCACTGTGGGTGTAATTGTATATTTTGGGTACATGGTTGTGATTAATTAATATAGCCACATTATAAGGTGGATTGGTTCGAGCTATTCGGCATGAGACGATCATGAGATGTAAGTGTTCGGTCTAGTCATAACGGGTTTAAGTTCGGGGCTCGGGGTGAGTCTCGGGGTCATTTTGATGACTAGAGCATTACCGGGAGTTAAAGGGTAATGGGAGATAATTTATTGGTATTTGGGAATATTGAGTATAGCGGGAATTGGGAAGCGTTAATTATGATTAACGGTGTAAGTGGAAAGTACCAAATTTACCCTTGGAATGGTTTTAGAAGCCTTTAATGACTTAAGGGTATTTTAGTCATTTGAAAGGATTTATATTATCCTTTAGTTGACTGTAGAAGGTTATAGAAATAACAGAGCCAAAACAGAGGTTTTCAACTTCAACCCGTACACCATCTCTCACCATCTCTTCTTTGGAGTTTTGAGCTCAAGGTGGAGAAGCAAGCTAGGGAGTCAAAGCTTGGGGATTATAGATTGAGTTTAGCCACTGGGAAGGATTCAAATCGGTTTAAGGTAAGGAATTGAACCTGAGTTTGGGCCATACTCTGTTTTCCTTTTTGGTTTTCAGCCTATGTTCTTGTTGGGGATAGTTTGGATTCAAGGTGGTTTTGCTTGATGCTTAACCTGAGTTTTGGTGAGGGTGAGTTGTAGATATGTTTGGTGGTTTAATTGGGTGTTAAGTTGTGATTTGAGACAAGTTTGAAGGGCTGGTTTCAAAAGAAAACGCAGGGGAAAGATTCAGGTGCGCGCTGGGTTTTTGCCTGGTCTGGGCTGAGCGCCGCAGCGCAGCTGTGGTGCGTCGTGGCCCTTGGCGTCTGGCAGGGAGGCCCTCTCTGTTTGAGGGCGCTCAGCGGTGCAGCTGGGGAGGGCCACGGCCCTTAAGGTCATTTTAGCCCAAAATGGTGTTTTTAGCTTAGGGATTCAAGCCTTAGGCCTCGGGGTTGTACCTAGTACCTGGTTAAGTGGGGATTGATGTCCCGGAGGCTAGATATTGATTTGGGAATTTATGTTGACCATTTTTATTGACGGTATCTTATATTTGGTTATGACTAGGTGACTGCTAAAGGACTAAAAGTTGATCGTTCTCAAGGGTCGTTCTTTAAATCATTCTAGCTCGAATCTGAGGTAAGAAAACTGCACCCTGTGTATATGTGACATGCATGGCTATTATCGATGCATGTTGGTTGATTATTGAGTATGACATGCATAGCTGTTCTTGATGCATGTTGGTTGAGTATTAAACGTGACATGCATGGTTAATACTGGTGCATGTTGGACTGTTAAGTATGATGCGTGTGATGCACGAGAAACATGTGATTAGGACATGCTTTGTATACTGGGTATGATATTGTTCAGAGCTTGAGCCTCTGTGGTTTTGCATGGTCCTAATTGTGCTAGTATCTGGTTAGTAGGCATGCTGAACACCTTGTTTATGAGTATTGGACACATGATATATAATTGGTGGCATGACTTACTTGTGTATGGCACTGACTAGTCAGGGACCAACCCTAAAGTCGAGAATCATGCATTGAATGGCTCTATGGCATTGATGCTGGACCGACTCTAAAGTCAAGAATCATGCATTGAATAGCTCTATGGCATTAATGCTGGACCGACCCTAAAGTCGAAGAACTTATAAGCGCTTGCCTGGTCTAAGACCAGATGATCATGGCCCTGGTGACCCTATCGTCACACGGCTGGGGGACGCTGTCCTTAGTTACGACTCTAGAGTCGGGAGGATGGTTATGTTGGTGACCTATCACCATGCACCTATCCTGATCAAGCTTACGAATGGACCACCTATCAATTAAGCCCTGGTGACCCTATCGTCACAAGGCTGGAGAGAGAGCTGTACCCACTTCTGTGACTTTTGGGGCTATTGTCACCTATTTTCCTAAGCTATTGGTCCTGAGTAAACAATACAATTTCTGTTGATATTATATCATGTTACCTGATGATATTACGTCATATTATCTGTTGATATTATATCATGTTACCTGATGATATTATGTCATGTTATCTGTTGATATTATATCATGTTACCTGATGATATTATGTCATGTTATCTGTTGATATTATATCATGTTAATTGTGTTTTCTTGCTGGGCTTCGGCTCACGGGTGCTACGTGGTGCAGGTAAAGGCAAGAGGAAGCTAGACCATCCTTAAGTTGGAGAGCTTAGGTGATGACGTGTACATATGCAGCTGCTCGTCCGCCACGGCCGAGGTTTAAAGTGGAACTAGGGTTTAACCCTGTTTTGCCGCTTAGAACGGCCTATTGTAAATGTTTTTCTGTAATAGACTCTAAAACTATGTTTTTGGGATCCCAATGTATATATTAACCGTTCTAGTGAAACGTTACATCTTAACCAAAGTTTTTAATCCCTAAACCGCTAATCACACTTAGTTCACGATTTTGGCCAAATGACTCGGTTAGCGAGTTTAGCACTGTTTACAAGGCACACCGTAACGGTCCCTGGAGTTTGGGGCGTTACAGCAACTGCCTTAGAGAAAAAGAAAAACAAACATGTAATGCATAATGAGCATGAGATACAAATGGCAAAGTCAACTTACCGTGAGAGCCATCCCCAGCGAAGACTCCATCACATTCTCCAGGCTCCTTGTCTCGATCGGCCGCAGGTCCCTCTCGGCGGCGTTGTAGTAATGGTCCATGGTGTAGCTCGCCGTCTCGTAGACCGTCCCCCAAAAGACGTCGGGGATCTTCTCCAGAGCCCGGGGGTTCACTGGGACGCGCACCTCGGGGGTGATGGTGGACGAGGTCCTGGTGGGCACCTCCGTTTCCCGAACAGGGTTGGGAACTCGCGGGGGAGGAGGAGGCATCTTCATTGCAGGAGGTGGCAGAGGCACTTTCTCCTGAGCTGCCGGAGCCTGGTTTTTCCTCTTTGCAGGGGACTTAGAGGCACTCCCGATGGCCTTCTTCGCCAGCCGGAGCTTTTTCACCATGGGCCCAGAGGCCCCCGAGGAAGGGTTCCCTCTAGGGAACATAGATCGCAGGTCGTTGCTCCCTGGCTGAGACATCTCCTCTGAGAAAGCAAAGGAAAAATGTTAATATACAGATAGAAATATTTATGTAAGACAACAGAAGTTAAAGGGAAAACAGATCTCAAGTATATTGAAAGGGATCCTACCCTCCGAGCTAGAGGAGGAATCTATGGTCACGACCACCGGCCCCGGAGCTGCAGCGGGGGAGTCTAGGTTAATGACCTTGCAGGCTGGAAGAGGCTCTGGGTCCGAATCTGGCTCAGGACTAGACTCTTCTACATATTGCCTAAGACCCGGAGCTACTATACCCTCCCGAAGGGAGGGCCACGACCGAAGATTGGTCCCATACTCCTCAAAAAAGACCGACCTAAAAGCTATGGTGTTGTCTACGACTACAGTACCCCTAGGGCAGCTACTTTCGTAATCCAGCACGAGCTGGTCGACGCATTGGAGTAGGGTTACGTCGCGGTCTGGGTCACTTCGGTGACATTGAACGAGCTGGTTAGGATTGAACCTAGCTAACCGAAGGTCTGCAGTGGCCCTATCTAAGTCCCTAAACATGTAAGGATTACCTTGCCCAGAGGGACCGGCTGCTGCTCCGGACCAGGCCCTCTCCTCTCCTCGTCTGTTTGTTGGGCGACCTCCATGGGGCACCTTGTCCTCCTCGGGGATGGGTGCTATCTCGCGAGCTGGGGGAGGGCCCCGCGGTATCCTCAAGGCCAAAGTCTAGCCTGGGGAGATTAGTTTGCACGCCAGCATCGTCTCATCCGACACAAGCTGGTGGTAGTCCTTTTCGCTGGGGGGCAGCCTCGCCAATGTCTCATATTGACCCCCGAGGGTCACGAATTTTTCCGTCCGAGCGAAAATGGCGGCATGGTTCTCTCTAAGTCAGGAACTAATAAAGGAAGATAACCAATAATCATCTCACGAGCTAAGAGCAAAGGGTACTTACGAGGGCGGTTGAAGTAGTGATGTTCGCAGTTGCGGAACCCCGTCGACATGAAGAACTGGTCTTTGAAGTCGTTGGGGTGGCTGGACAGCTCGATGACCGCAGCCGTGTTTGTGAAACGGATCAAGTAGTAGAACTCGTTGCCTCGCCCCCTCTGCTCTGGGCTGGCCTTGAGGCAGAAGAAGTATAGGATGTCCGTCGGGGTGGGGACCTCCCATTCCTGCTTCAGGAATAAGTACCTCAAGCCCCCTAACAAACGGTATGAGTTAGGGGGGGAGATGGAAAGGGGCCAACCTCACGTAATTGAGGAAGTCGGCAAAATATTGGTCAAGCGGGAGGAAGACCCCAGCCTTAAAGTGCTCGTCACTCCAGGCCGCGTATTCTTCATCGAGCGGCATGCAGCTCCGCTCGCCTTCTAGGGGAGGTCGGGCGATTAGAGCGCCCCTCCCAATCTCGATATTGTGGGAAAGGAATGTCTTATTCACTTTCCCCTAGTCGGTGATCTTCAAGATGATCCTCTCAGCCTCGAAGAAAGCGTCGGGTCTCACCTCGAGCTCCTGCTCCACAGCGTGACCGAAAACGAGGATCGGAGAGTCCGTGACCACCTCTTTTCCCTTAGCTTGCTGAGAAGACGGGCCGCCAGCAGTCTTCTTAGGCGCGGTCTTCTTTGGTCCCATCTGGTCGCCTAGCGAACAAAAGAAGAAATTTTAGAAAAGGCGACCTAAGCATAAGAAAGAATCTAACGCGAAGAGTTTCCTTTGCACGGGCTGAGGTAATCTCTGCCCGTGGAGAGTGAGACCACGCGGTTCTATGAACACGCGCCTGTGCTCCCAATGGATCCCCGATTACTCAGAATACGTGTGTCAGGAGGGTCAGGATAAAGGTTTTCCTTTGAAGGAAAGTTTCAATAGGCAAACAGTGCGAAACCGCCTGTGAAGCGTGTCCCCTAAGCTACCCAGTTTTGCACCCAAAAGGCCGGATATTTCAAACAGGCATACCAAAAATCCTACCCAGGAAATTTCCCCAGAAAGCGTACCCTATGAGCCATGCTTCTAAATGGTTTTTTCTACAGTCAATGCCCTAAAATAAAAACCTACGCCTATCATACCCACAAAAAACCAACAGAATGTTGCATGCGGCTACAGGAACAATTTACCTAAGCTACAGTGAAGAGAAAATTTAAAGCATGCATAAGCAGAAAACTTACAAAGTGTTTTGCTGTGGGGAGGATGAAAGGGTCGTCTGGGTTGGAGCCTCGTCGGAGTAGCTGGTGCCAAAGCTTCAAAGGAGCTCTTGTGTCTGAACTTCTGAAACGCTGGGAACAGTAACCGGAAGAAAGAGAGGGTTTCTTGAGGCTAAGAAGGAAAAAGAAGATGGGAAAATTAGAAAATTTTCGAATAAACAGGTGGCCCATGCATAAGGTGGCCACCCCATTTTATACGTAAAAGGCCAAGTGAGGAGGGTCGTTGGATTGCCTTGATGTAGGATACGAGGCTCTCTACTCGAAAGGCGAAACGACGGCCGAGTATAGGCTAGGCCATTTAATGCGGTTCTCGGAAGACGTACCGTCACCAATCATGATGCTCCACGTATTCGGTGCCTGCGTAATGGGTGGAATGTGAAGAGTCCACAAGGAAGCCTAAAAGCCCCCACTGTGGCCCCAGGTGGCGTCGTGTGCCACGAGCAGGGGCTTGGGGGGCAAATGTACCCCTTAATTCTCCACGGGCTATTAGCGAGCTAAGATATGGCATAATTATATTAGCCACGTGGCAGGAGCTACTGTTATCAGGTCCTACCTCTTTAGCTCAAGGTAGTCAAAAGTTTATTAAGATTACTAAGGAGTCGAATCAGAGTTGTGAAGACCGCAGGTTAAGAAGGCATCCAGCTCGAGGCACGAGCCTGAGTTGGAAGCTGTGACCTTTATAAAGACAACCACGCAATGTAAACGTGCACATATTAGACATCACGTGTCTGATATATCCCTGAATTCTCGAACACGCAGCATAAATGTGCGTGTTCAGGCACCCACAACTGGGATTGGGCCGTCCGGCCCATTATCCCCCTTACCTATTGATTAGACCACACTTCATTTGTCAGGTTTTAGGAATTAATCATGAATTTCACAGTAGTGAAATGATGGGTAAGAAGGTCACGGGATGACCCCCCTTGCCAACCCCCAAGTGTCCTCTCCTATAAATATGGAGACCCTAGGAGTTGCAAGGGGTTGGATTCTATTGTGTAAAGAAATACCCTGTAAAGAATACTAGAAATATAGCAATAACATTGGTTGGTGGAGTAGAAGGATTTTAACCTTTAAACCACCTAAAAAAGTACTCGTATCACCATTTTTGTTTTAAGATCATTCATCTGGTACGGTTCATCACCTAGCACTAATCACATCCTCTTATTCTTTTAATTACCTGTTGGCGAAGAACCGCGTCAACAGAAGCCATGTTGCCAGTTGAGTTAGATCCGCCCTCACATTGAAGAATTACATATGACCAAGACCAGAATAGCCAACTGTTGATGGAGACCCTAGACTCGCTTGAAGAGAAAAGAGAAAAGGCCCAACTCCGAGTAGCTGCGTGCCAGCAGAAAGTCGCCCGGTATTTTAATTCAATACTAAAAGAAAGAAAATTCAACGTTGGAGACCTAGTACTTCGACGAGTTTTCTTAAACACCCGCGCCCTGACTACTGGAGTACTCGGACCAAACTGGGAAGGACCTTACCAGATTGAAGATGTTCTTCACCCAGGCACGTACAAACTTGCACGCTTAAATGGAGATCTCGTTCCGCGCTATTGGAATGGAGAACACCTGCGCAAGTATTATCAATAAACAGTCCTTCTTAAAGGACTGGCTTGTATTAATTTTTACTTTTTACAAGTTTTGAAAAAGGGTTAGTCATGTTATATGACTAATCGCTTATAAGTGTAAGATCTTTTTACAAGATCACTCGTAAAGACATGTTTAGTCCATTTTAATACGAGAATTATAAGGGGCTGTGCGCAGCCAGTCATTCTTGCCAACCTTTGTAAATTTTATTTACAAGTATTTGTTCATTACGTGTGTTGTTTTGCTGTATTATAAGTGTTACATTTTATACCGAGCAGTAATGTTCGCACAGGTCATGGTTAAGGCAAGTGACCAAGGACCTAAAGCTCCTCAGTCACTTGGGGGGCATATAAGGTACATCGATAGCAAATCATACCAAGAGGTATGTAAACACATGAACAAAATAAGTGAAAGCATGCTACGGTACTTAGAGTATTTTCCAAAATTTATATTTTGTTAAATCAAGCCAAAGTACTATGTTGAGTTCGGTCATGCGAACAGATGTTATAATAAGCAGAAATATTATAATATCAAAGGGAATTCTTTTACACCGCAAGCAGTACTGCTTGGATGTAATTGTTCAAAAGTAAAAGGAAAATGTGCTGCCCATGCAGCACAATTAAAAAGAAATATGTCTTTACATCACGACCCGTAGGTCGTGTAATTAAAGAAAAGCAAAATAACAAAAAACTCTAAGGAGCTTGAGGAGCAGGAGGATCCGTTGGAGCATTCTGATCGACCACGTCCCCTTCAGCTTCTCCTCCCACTACTTCGGCGGCTGGCTGAATGCTTAGGGAAGCAGGGACCCTAGCTCTCTCTTCGGCGGCCAACCGAGTAGTGCAGCGGGCTAGCTCGGCCTTCCTAGCATCCTCGGGAAGGTAACTGAAATCGGCACCTTGGTTGTGTTTCCAAAAATCGTAGAAACACCAAAGTGTCACGTTCTTATACCTCTCTAGGTCCTTGGCATTGGTGAGCTTAAGCTGCTCCACCTGGCTCTGAAGGACAGCAATGGTCGTATCCTGAGCAACAAGCTCCTCCTTGAGTCTTTTGATTTCGTGCCAAGAGACCCGGCTATTGTCTTGAAATTCATTCCTCTACTTTCTGACACTTTCCAGAGAAGCTTGCTTTTCTTCCAGCTCCGCTACAAAGGCATCCTTCTGCTAGGAGACTACCTCCAGCTCCCCAGCATGCCTAGCCTCTGCGACTTGAAGCTCCTCAGTCAGCTTCACTCGGACCTCCTCAATGCTAGCGCTAGCGCTAGAATGAGTACGAGCTACTGTCATTGTCAGCATGGCCTGCAATCAAAGAATAAAAGTTAGGCTATATTACAAGAAGGAAAGATGAAATCCAAGAGAAAGAGTACTTACACTAGTTACTTCGTTAAGAGCCCTGTTGAGGATTTGATCGACCTCCATGTGCTCAGCCTCAGCCATTGCCTCCCATCAACGGTCATGCTTCAGGATGTGAGCAAGGCGATCTTTAGTTGATCGCAGGGAACGACTCGAGATTCTGGTCCCAGGAAGTTCGGCTTGTTGAGCTTGTTCTTTTTGAGTTGTAGGCGGAGGGTTTGTGGCGGCAGGTCGGACCTCTTTCTTAGCAGAGGCAGGTGTTTGAGCAGAAGGTTGGCCAGAGGGCCCATCCTTGGGAGGATCAGCTGCTCGACCCTTCTTGGCCAAGGGTGCTTGGCTAGATTCACCGTCATGTCTCCTGGCCGATTTCTTCCGTCGAACCAGGGGGACCTCCTCCTCCTCCTTAGTCTGGTATAAGTCGAAAACATTGGGGGAGGCCATTTCTGCAGAAAAAGATAAGCATGCAGATAGTAAGACAAAATTAGATGACAAATGATGGTACATCAGAAAAGAAGTAAGGAAAATCACAAAGTCCAATACCCAAGCTACTACTACTTGTCGCTATACTACTGACTCTACTAGTCATACATACACTCTCTAGCACGAGGAAGTCTGGCCCTAGATTTGGAGTATGCATAAAATTGCCATCCCCGTCAAATAAGTGATAGGGAATTGGAAAGCTATTTAAAAGTGAAATAACAGTACCGTTTTCCTCTGAAGACTCATCCAAGTCTACGACAACTTCTGCTACCTTTTGTTTCCTCTTCCCTTGGGGGGCAGAAGGCCTTTCTGCTTAGGGGGCACCAGTTGGTTCCCTGATCGTAACCCCAGTCGGTCTCCTTCGAGGAGGAGACACTGGGGGTTGCTGCTCAGGATGCTCCTCGACAATGGCGTCTGCCACCACGGGTTCCCTCGTTTCCTGACGAGGAGCCAGGAGGCCAAATAGCCTCAGGTTTTCATCAGTGACCAGAGACTTAACGCTTTTTTCAGCGTCAGCCATCCTGGCTAATGTGTTGGACCTCAACACCATGTCAGGTGTTGGGTTTGGGCGTAACCATGGTCCTGAAAGGCACAAGATACTTTAGAGAAGTGCAAAGGAATTTGTGAAGAAAAGTAACGACCAGTGGAAAAGGACATTTACCTACTCGAGCGAAGGCCAAGTTGTTCGTAGTCATGTCTGGCGTGAGGAAATACTCCTGATTGTATTTCCCCACGTTGGAGATATGAGTAGTGTCACTCAGGATCGTGCGGTTTGTTTCCTGGTGACAAAAGTGAAAAAATCTCGTCTCATACTGTTGAGGGTTGGACTTAAGGTCAAAAAGGAAGTTGACCTCATGAGGAGTGGGCTCTCACAATTTTTTGAGTTTGTAAAGGATATAGAGTGCAGCGAGCATTCTATATCCGTTTGGGGTAATTTGAAAGGGGGCAACACCAAAGTAGTTTGCCACCCCCTGGTAAAATGGATGTAGAGGAAGGGTAGCCCCCGCCTCTATGTGGTATCTTGACCAAGCGTTGTAGATGCCCCCAGGCAGATTAGCTCTCTGGTCAGCAGCAGGGATCTTGAGATTGACCCCAGTAAGAGGATACTTCCTAAGGTAATTGGCAAGCATCCGAGGAGTCACCTGGCTAGTGGGAGAAAGATACCACTCGACATCAGGAAGGTTTGAATGTCGAGGGCAAGCCCTGACCTGAATGCGAGGGTCAGGGGCAATGTTTTCTCGACCACTGGTCGAGGGAACCCTAGCCTGGGAATCAGGCTGGGCAGGAGGATTGGGATTGTTTTCAGGGTTTGGTTTCTTTGCCTAGAGATTTAGAATGGGCCATTTGAGGTGGTGACGGTTGAGGTCTGGAAGAGGAAACTCTTGAAAATGGAATCTCGTGAACGCGATGGGCCGGCTGTTCTTCGCCTTCAAGAAGTTGTGCAAGAAGATCGTCATCGATTGGCCACTCACTTCCCCACAAATCTGGCATTAAAATCTGCGAACAGAAGAATAGGGAGGTGAGGATGAAGAATCTAGAAAGTTTTTTAGAATAACGCTGGTCGTGTACAAAAGTCAAACTTTTATACAACAGCATTCTAGCAAAAAACTAATTTTTTTCAGACGAACAGTTTGAAAAGCAGATCAAAAAGTGAAAGTAAAAAGTTTTTGAAAAAGCTTTTTCAACTCCTTTAAGGGCGGGAAAAACTTAGTTTTTTAGCTAGCATAAAAATTGAATTTTTACTTCGGTTTTACGTCCTAAATTCATGATCTCGGCTATCAAACTAACTCATAACTTCTAAATGGCAAAGAAACATCATCCTATCCACTATCACCCGATAAATCCCCTACCTCCATGCATCTCAACCCAGAAGCACAGATAACACCAGAACTTAACAGTTAACCCACAGAGGCATGCGCGGCAAAGATAAAAGAAGCATAAAGGTTCTGAAACTTACCAAAGCAAAAGTCGTGGAGATTTGGAAGAGCTTCAAGTGAAGATGAACGGACGGCTGGTTCTTGAAACGATGGTCTTCGGAGAGATTGAAGGTTCTAGTTTTAGGGTTTCTTGAAGGAGAAATAACTTGCGTAAAAAGGAAAAGAAGACTATGAGAAGGCTATTTTTTTTTTTTGTCCATGGCATGAAAGAGGAAGTAATCATCAGTTTCCTCTTTTTGAGGCATGGGGAAGGGTGATAGCCGTCAATAGGTTACTTAGGAACTGAAAAGCCATGATTGGACAGGGGTAGGTTACTTTTCCCAAGGATGCACGAACTCCTCTGATGGATCTGGTGGGGTAATCGAAGGGTTGTTTCCTTAAAGTTTATTTATTGTTGGTCGTAATAAATAAACTTGGGGGGAAAATGTTATCCAAAAAACAGGCACGGATGACGTGGCAGGCGATTTTTTAACACGTAGCTGACACCTGGCAGAGTTCTGTTAGAGTATCGACCAGTAAGACATTAAAGGCGCGGCAGTTGAGTTTTTATCACGACCAGCATGGTCGTACATTCCAGATATTTCAAGATAATCTTGTAGAGATCATAATCAACTCCGAGATTATCTCCAATGATTCCTTATTATCCGATTAATTAGGAGAGAATATCTATAACAAATTCATGTAATCCTCCTTGAGCCTATAAATAGAGAAAGATAGCTCAAGGGAGGGACTTTTTGGCTTTTGCTTAATTAAAATTACATATTTACAAGAGAATTAGAGCTATTGTATTACGATTGTACTGTTGATCTCTCTCAGGTTTGTGAAACTCGGAGAACCCTAGTTCTTTGATCACCCCTTTGAGATCTCATATCAATAATAGCTTAAGTGAACGTAGGTCATTACTAGTTCTTGGGGCCGAATCACTATAATTTCTTGTGTCCTTTACTGTTTTTGTCATTATATTCATTCCAACACATCTATCCACATCAAGATTTTTGACTTCGTGTCAGTTGACCAAAACGAGGGTCAACAGTTATATTATTTATTTTACTTGCTTCTTCTCTCTAGACTTTTTGTTATGACTCTTATTTCAAATGTATTAATAATTAAATTAATATTTGCAAGTTTGTTTTAAACTAGAGATAATGGTAGATACTGATGATGAGATCGAGCTACAATCAGTATATGTAACCACATTCTTATTCAACATTATTATACAATGTACATTGAAAAGACTCATTGTATGAATTCTTCTAAAACTAGTTATATGTGGTTGATGGAAACATTACAAGGAAATGAAAGTAGATGTTATAGGATGTTTAGGATGGAGAAAGATGTTTTCATTAAATTAAGCAATGAATTGAAAACTAATTATGGATAGGGCTCAAAAAGAATGTGTGCTCTTGAAATATTAGGCATGTTTTTATTCACGTTAAGTCATGGTGCTAGAAACTGATTAACGTAAGAGCGATTTCAACATTCAAGCGAGACAGTTAGTCGATATTTTAACAAGGTTTTAGATATTTTATGTCATATGAGTGTAGATGTATTAAAAGCACCAGACCCATATTTAAAGATGTTCCTGAAGATATATTGAATGATTCAAGATATATGCCTCATTTTAAGGTAAGTGATACTTCAAAATTATTTTTTTTTTCTTCTATACAAATTATAATGTTTATAATTTGTTTTTCCCCCTAAAATTGTATTGGTACAATAGACAGTGTGCATGTGAATGTCATAATTCCTCCTGAAAATCAATTACCATTTATTGGTAGAAAATGGATACCGACTCAGAATATTATGGCAATATGTAATTTCGATATGCAGTGTGTATTCATATGTTGGGTGGGAAGGTTTTGCCCATGATACAAGAATATTCTTATCAGCTTTACGTGATCCAAATTTAAATTTTCCAAAACCACCTCAAGGTTACAATTTACACACATATTTTTAAAAAAATTAAAATCTTTAAATTTTCTTTAATTATTTTGTATCTTGTATTTTACAGGAAAATATTATTTAGTGGATGTGGGATACCCACAAATCAAAGGATTTTTAGGATCGTATAAAGGCCAAAGATACCATCTTCCACAATTTCAACGAGGTAGCAAACCTACTGGTTATAAAAAGGTATTCAACCCAGTACATTCTTCTCTTCAAAGTGTTATTGAACGAACTTTTAGAGTATGGAAGAAAGATGGAAAAGTTTAAGTGATATGCCTAGTTATCCATACACGAAGCAAATGAAAATAGTAATAGCATCAATGACCTTGCATAATTACATTCGAAGGCGTGCTAAACATGATCGTCATTTTGAGAAAATTAGAGATAATCTAGACTACTGTGCAAATGATCAAACATTATATGTTGAAGATGAAGATGAAAATGAGATAGCTATGTTGTTCGTGTTTACTCTAAGTAACACGTGGCAGTCATTAAGGAGTAATTAACCTTTACGGAAGATAATGAAGCCCATGTGAGCTCTCCTAGAGCTCATCGGGAGGAAAGCCTTTCCCCATGTTAACCGTGCACTACCTCTTGAGAAGTATGTCCTTGAGGAGGACTACTTCTTGAGGACTACAGCTAGGATGTCCTCTTTGTTTAAGTCCTCCAGACCTGCGAGAACCGTCCCCCCGGGCTAGGGTGCCAGGTGTCAAGCGCAGTGACCTTGGACCACAAGCAGTTGTCTGACATTTCACTATTACCAAAGTTGTCATGTTGAGTATGTACAAGCAACAAGCAGGATGTCTCTCGACACTACCTGACATAGGAAAATGCGTAGCTACCCCCCTCACACTGTCAGGGACGTGCTACCCCAAAAAGTTGTAGGTTGTAACCTCGTAAGTGGGCCCACTATGATACACCTAGGCCCACCAGCTCCTTAACTACATGAATGTATATTTATTATCTGTTAATATACCATTAAGGGAGAATTTTTTTAGAAAATCTACATTAAGGGAATTAATTGTCCTCATCCATCTATACATAGGGCTAGGGCACACTTTGTAAAGGATCCCCACATTTTGTATTCAAAGCATTGCTAAAATGCTGTCTGAACTCCAAAGGGGCTTGAAACCTCCAAGCTCCTCAAATCCTAATACAAGTGACTCGTGGACTAGGGTTAATTAATAACTTGAACCACGTAAATCCCTGTGTTCTTTCTTGCATTTCTTTAAGCTTTTTTTTAATTAGTTGATAGCGAAAAATATACTCAACATTTTGGTTCTTTCATTAAGAGCTTGAAGAAAGCTTTGACGATACAACCATGGTGACTATCAAATGCAACATTGCTGAAGAAATCCCTCCTCCCACCATCATTCGGGGAGGATAGCGGCTACAAAAAAAAATGATGGGTGTAATGGTGCAGACTGCGATGACTACTACGAAAGCAAGTACTCCCAATTGTTTTACACGGAATAGACACCAGAAGTGGTGGACCTCTAAGGTCAAATCGCTTCCCAGCAACAAAAGATAGAGGCCCAGGAGGGTAGTATCACCGCCTTACAGGAGGTAGTTAATGCCATGAAGGCTACTTTGGCGGCTCAAGGGCTGCAAGTTGACCCTCATGGCGAAGTACCACCTAGGCAGCTAGTTGGTGTGCCACCTAAGCACCTAACTAGAGTGTCACCTACTCCACCAGTGGGCATGCCCCCCGAGCACCCCGCTAATATGGCGCAAGATTCGTGCACCAGGCTGGAGCTAGAGCACTCATCACGCCTCGGGCTCATGGGAAAGAGAAAGTTGAGCCCTCTCAAAAGAGAAAGAGGACTTGTTGGGCCTCCGAGCCCATTCAGGTCTTGAGAAGGGCCAGCGACCCTAAAATTCATGGGGTCTGAGGACACCGCCAGGCTGCAAGCGTCCGTGGAGCACAAAGCCTTTCTCCTAGGCATGCTGCGATAGACCACGCCAGGCCAGGAGGAGGTGTTCCACCAATTCCTCGACAACCCCAAAGAAACCCTGGACAAGGGGCTAACAGGAGAAATGTATCCACCAATTGAGGACAAGGAATTAGCATCACGGCTAACAATGAATATGGTGACTCAAGGGGGAAATAGAGGTAGGATTCCCAGAGGATGGTTGTCTCTACAATGAACAACCCAACCTGCGAGAAGACTTGAACACTCGCAGGAACAGAGTGGCTCCCGAGGACATCCCTGGGAGATAACCACAACCGGACCTCCTAGATAACCTCAACGATCATAGGAGAGAAGCTATGAACGACTAGAGGGAATGCCCGACACAAAGTGCCAACCAAGATCATGAACCTCTCCGCAAAGAGTTGGAGAGTTTAAAGAAAATCATGTTGAAGATGGTTAGGAGACAGGGCCACGACTCTGACTCAGAGGATGAAGAGGGGGAGCCATGTGCCCCCCACATTTTCGAAGCCCGTTACCTCGAGGCTTCAAGATGCCAGACATCACCCCTTACAGCAGAGCCACAAACCCTTTCGACCATCTACCTATGTTCAACAGATTGATGTCGGTCCATCGCGTCTCTGAGGATGCAAGAAGCCATGTCTTCCTGTTAGCCTTGACGGGGCTTGCAGATAAGTGGTTCAAGAAGCACCGACAAGGTCAATCCATTCCTGGTGCCAACTCTCCACTGCCTTCCAAAAACAATTCATATTTACTCGGAAGACAAATTTCAAGGTCAATGCTTTAGCTAATATTAAGCAAGGACCTATCAAGACCCTTAAAGCGTACATCAAGTGCTTTAAGGAGGAATCAGCCAGGACCAAGAGTGTCGATGATGGCCAACAATTGATGGCCTTGTAAGCTGGCATCCGACCAAGCTCTCCACTATGGGACAACCTACATAGGTGAGGATGCCATAGGCTTGATGACTTCATAAGTCGAGCCCAAGAATATATTCACTGGAAAGATGCCCAGATTGGAGCCTTTGGAGGACCAATTTCATTTCCGGCTCTGACAGTCCCAGCTTGCATAGCTCTGGGGCCACAATTCTCACCATACACTCCAGCACAAACAAGTGTTCTAAGCTCCCATCATTACAATCCAATGAGGGTCCCTACGGGAGCAAGCATGGGGGAAAAGACAAGGGAAAGAAGTCCAAGAGAACTAGCGTTGCCGAGGACAGATATACTCTTCAGTATTCCGAGTACAACAACTAGGTGGATTCTCGGAAAAACATCTTCCTTGCCACGGAGCAACAAGTCAACCATCAAAAGCCTTAATCCATCTAGAGGGAATGGGATCGAAGAGACACCACAAAGTTCTGCAAGCTCCACAATGACGTTGGACACCACACCAACGAGTGTAGACAACTTCGAAAAGAGATTGAGAATCTCATCAAGTTGGGGCACCTGCATCAGTATGCCATAGTTGAAGCACGTCCTACGTAGGCTCTGGCCATGGCTTTGGCTCCTCAGGCCTCCATCCAAGTACCTACCACACCATAGTAGGCAGCCCATGGACCTCCTTCGGTGAACGAAAGAGTATAGATGATATCTGGAGGACCCCACTTGCGGGGCACATTAAGGGGCACACAAAATTGTTATCCATGGGCCCTAAATCATGTTGATGAAGTGTTGGAGCTAGCCCAACTCTCGGCACAAATGCCTCAGATAACAGACCAGATCACCACCTTCTCTGAGGATGATGCTCAGATAGTGCACTTCCCCCACCACGACCTGTTATTGATCAAGAGCCAGATTTCCAACAAGATGATAGCTAAGATCCTAGTGGACAATGGGAGTTTCATGAGCATCCTATTCAATTCAGCCTTCAAGAAGATTGGGTTGACAACAAGTGACCTTTCCCCGTGCACCTCAAGACTTTATGGGTTCTAAGGGAGAAGGCCTGATTCCAATGGGACAGATCAAGCTGCTAGTGACACTTGGAGAAGTGTCTCGCCAGGCCTTCAAGTACTGCACCTTTGTGGTTATGGACTGCTCCTCTACCTATAACATCATCCTAGGTCGCCCAACCCTAGTGGAGTTTGGAGCAGTCACTTCTATTCGCCACTTGTGCATGAAGTTCCCCACGAAGTCGGGAACTGGCATTATCTGCGGGAACCAGAAAGAGGCTCGTCAGTGCTACAATGTGTCACTGAAACATACAATGATGTTCGTTGAAGCAGTAGCCCCCGAGCAGCCTGTAACAACCCGAATTTACTATTAAGGCTAAGTACCTTGATAACAGTGCCTAGAGAACATATGTGTAATATTGGCCCGTTGCAGGCATAAATGTGATTATATGTGCGTAAATGATTGAGACCACATTACTATGTGGATATATTTGCAAGGCGATCCTAGTGAGCAGATTAGCGGAATAGTCACAACGGGGTCCAATACCCGACTCGGGGCGAGCCTAGGGGTATTTTGGGGATTTAGTGTGTATTTAGGATTTATTGGTTAACGTACAATTATTTGGTGATTAATTGAGCATGTCGGGATTAATTGGGAATTTATATGACTATTAAAGGATTAGTGGGAAATGGGACACAAAGACTGTTTTTCCCTTGAGGGGCTTTGATGGGAGAATGTAAGGCAGAGGTATAGTGGTCATTTGGCTAGAGGATAGACTTAATGCCTTAGAAGCCATTAGAAACCAGAACACTCAATCCTCTCTCATCTCCCAACCGACCCTCTCTTTTTCTCTCTCAATTTGGTGGAATTTTCGAGGAAGCTAAGAGGAATTTGTGGCTGAAAGCTTGGGGAATTGAAGACTTGAGACCTAGAAGTTGGTTAGTTGCAGCTAGGGGGAGTAATTCACGGCTAAGGTGAGTTTTAACTATTGTTTCAATGGTGCTCTGTTTTGGTTTTGTGGTTGTTCTTAGCTTTAAGGTTTAAGATTATGAATTTGAGTTTGGATGGAAGTTTGAGTGTGTTGAGCTGGGATTTTGTTGCTGGTATCATATTGGTGTTATGTTGTGGATTGAATTATAGTTCTAGAATTTATTTGGGAAGTTTTGATGGATTTTTGGCTGAGGAAAAATAGGGAAATCTTGGGTTCGTAGGGTCAAGTTGCGGCCCTATTCTTGGGGCACCGCGACCCAGGTCAACCTAGGCCAGGTAGGGGCTTCTACTTTGGAGGGCTGCCGCGACTCTCTAAGGAAAGTCATGGCCCGCATCCTAATTCTAGTCAGAGGGCTCTCTGACTTGGGAGGTGCGTCGCGACCATTAGGGGAAAGTCACAGCCCGCCTAGTCATTTTTAGGCCACTTTAGGTTTTATTGACGGGAACTTTAACCTAAGCGCTCGAGACGAATGCTACTACCCGATTTAGTAGAATTCGAGGTCCCAGAGACTCGTTTATTATCCCAAAGCTTTTAATTGGTTTAGGATTTTAATTGCTATCTATTATCACATTATGACTAGGTTATACCGCAAGGGCTCAGGATTAGGGATCGTGCTCGGGGCTGTCATACGCTAGCTGCTCAGGAATTGAGGTAAGAAAACTGCACCCAAGTTGTGATTAGGGCTTAAACCTCTTATATGAATATATTATGAATATGAACATATCTGTAACTGAAAAAATCTTGATAGGCATGCTTGTATACGCTGCCATTGATTATTTGCTATGCATTGTGCTTTTGTGATTATATCTGTTTGCAGGCCGGCCTAAGGGTGTCGGGGGCCGATAGTAAGCGTGCGAAACATAGCCTGGCCTAAGGGTGCTGGGGTTGGCTAAAAGACCAGGGGACTCGGCCTAAGGGCACCGGGCCTGGATATTATACCATAAACATAAGTGTGGTTCATACTTGATCATTCCTATTGATTGATGAGTTTGGTTTACATATTTGACTGAGTTGAATATTACTGTTGGTTGGTTGTCTATATCCTAATGTTAATTGAATCTGATGATTTATGTTTACTACTTTTATACTGTTGTCTAGTCATGCATGTTGGTTTAAGTTTTCTTGCCGAGCCTTGGCTCACGGGTGCTACGTAGTGCAGGTAAGGGAAAGGGACAGCGGGACCAGCCATAAGTTGGAGAGCTTCAGGGGCGGTGTGTACATATACAGCCTGTTCGATCGCCACAGTTGGGATAGCTTGGAAGGAACTAGGGTTAAACCCTATTTTGTCACTTAGGATGACTAAGTTGTATTCTATTTTTCTTTTAAAAGTCTGTAAACTGATTTTGGGATCCCATGTGTAAACTTAATATTTTAATAAAAAATAACAATTTTGTTGACCAAATCTTTTAATACATGACCTTGACTTGGTCCTTAATTACAAATTTAAGTTCAAATGACTTGCTTAGCGATTTAAGCACTATTTTAAACACACAGTGTAACGGTCTTGGTTAACCAGGGTGTTACAACTTGGTATCAAAGCAGTCTAGGTTTAAGGGTTCCTGACGACTGGCTGGGCGTGTACACTCACCACTAAAGATAAGCTAAACTCATGGTTAGGTGTCTAATGACATGATTATGTGATTAATTGTTTAAATTGAACCTATGTGCTTTATCTATCTGTTAGTATAGAGAGCATGATGTGTATGAATGTATTTGGTGGAAATGGGATTTGATAATTGATGCATGAGCAATGTAGATTTATGTTTTGATATGTATATTGTGTGTGTGGTTATTGTGATTGTTTGGACCTGCCCATGGGATAATTCTGGATATGAATATCAGGGTTGAAGGGTTAAGTCATTGATTCTGGACTGATTCAGAAATTATGTATTCAAGACAGTCAACTAGACGTGGTATCGTTAGTATGGGGGTTGCAGATGATAGTTAGGGTCAAAACCCTCCATCTGCCCCTGGAATTTGTAGCAGATGTTTGCCAGTATGCAAGCAAGACTGTCGGATCAGGATGAGGAGATTAGATGCTTGAGATAGCGAGTTCCATTGGGGAACACTGCTTCATATATCTTGACAGTAATGGCACCAGTGTTGGTTAAACCCGAGGATGGAACCAGATAAGAAATTATTATATGAAAGACTCTAGAAGTATTATCCTCTAGTTTCCGAGGAAGGTATGGGATTGTTCAGAACTGATCAGTGGATGGGCGTGATTAGCTTCATCCTTGATGATATGAGAGTGGTAGGCCATGATAGAGTGGTTGCACCACGCATATGCGACAGGAGGATGCCTAGACGTGATGGGAAGTAGTACCCCAGACTCGGTATGTTGTTATGATGTGTTAGGAGAAATTCAGACAGTGGTTCGACGAAGGGGACTACTATGACGCAATCTGACCTGGAAGAACCAATGAGTTTATGGACTTGGTTCAAGATGGTAAGACAGTGACAGAGTATGTCAATGAATATGATAGATTGGCCAAATCTGCTTTTGATTTGGTACCAGCGTTTGTGGCCCCAAAGGAACGATTCATTTGAGGACTGAACTCTGGGATGTCCCAGAGCATTAGGGTCGCTCTAGTGCATGAGACTTCTATCTATGCTCGGGCAGTAGGGAGGGCCCTGTTATAGAAGACGCAAAAGACAAGATATGGTTTGAGAATGTCGTAGGGCAAGAAGTTCAGTCAATGGTATCCCCATTTGCAGGATCAGATGGAGGGGTGGATGCCCAGTGAATAGAAAAGAAAGACCCATAATAGTTCAGCTACTTTGGGTCCTGACAGAAGGGGTTCTAGTTTACACGATGGCCGCCAGGGCAGCAATGAGGCCTGGTGAAGTTATTGAGTATGCACCAGGTGCGGGAGACGCCATCTGGAAGGACACCGAGTGAAGCCATGTTTTCTATGTGGAACGATTGGGCATGTCAAGATGGATTGCCCAGAATCAAAGTTGGAAGAACCAAGGAGTATAGATTACGCAACCCCAGTTTAAGGGTCTGCCTTGGTACAATCAGAGCCCGAGGCTAGTCCCTCGGAGGGGACCGATTGACTCTCTAGTTCCTAATCCTTGTTATATGGAGCTGAGTGAGTTTGGTGCTATGTATCCCCAAGAAGAGACATAGATTTGTGGCACATACCTTACGGTTGTCACACCATGGGGTATGAGATTTTAGTGCCTGCTAGGAAAATTGGTAACTTCCCGAAGAAGGGTTAGAGTACAATTGGTAAAAGGTTTATAGTGGAGTTGTTTGAGCTCTTCATATGAGCATTATGATATGATCCTAAGTACACATTAGTCTACCAAGTAGGGACAACTATGGATTGCAAGGGATGATGGTGACATCTGGATTTTAAAGAAGGGACCCGGTTGCATCTACGGGATACCTAGATAGTATGGTAGGTACCACTTGGAATATATCAGTTAGATTAGATGGAGGCTGGATCGGCCAATAAGGCTTTAGATGGGTGCGCAAAGAATCGTTGAGTACGCTACAAGATTAAGGCAGGGATAAAATTGGTATCAAGGACATCCTGAGGAATGACATTAGCCCAGCAGAAAGAATTAATGGTTCAATTGAATAAGTATTTGACTGGAGGGTTGATTGGACAGAGCATCGCATCATGGGACACGTCAACACTGTTTGCTAAGAATGAAGGGTTCAATTGCTGGGTTGCAAGGTAGGACAATGTTCTGAGGAATTGATCTTTGATCTGGTTATTACCAGCTGAGGATCAAGGAAAGAGACATCTCAGGAATTACTTTTTGCACCGAGTAGGATGTGATAGGTTTTTCAGTGAAAGATCTTAACTGGCCAATGCTTCAACAACATAGGTAAGTTCGACAAGTAGAGAGGACAAGAATGACATGTACAAGCCATATTCAGATTGATTAGCGGAGTGGAGGTCCAAGCTGTTCTAGAAGAGAGGGAGTCTAATAAGTTGGACCCCAGGGTTGGAGATGACAGGGCTATTGAGCCCATGGATGAAGCTAAAGAAGTCACGATCGACAACTCCAACCCCAAAAGGAAAATTAAGGTTGGGAAGAACCTCAAGGTAGAGGCCTGAGAAGCTTTGGTGAGCTTTCTCCGTGAGAACTAGGATGTCTTTGCCTGGTCTCACACCGACATGACAAGAATTGACCCCAACATTATCTGCCAGCCTTGCACATAGACCCAAATGTTTCCCCAGTGCAACAAAAGAGAAGGACAATGGACCCGACCAGGGGGGATGTAATGCCCTGGATAGCCAAGAACATTACACTATGTATTTTAAATAATGCTAGCCTTGTTGATAAGTTGTTTGGATATAAACATGTTACGAAGGATAATTAATGGATTAGGGTTAAAAGATTTTGACCATAGGAATAGTTGTTTTTCATTAAAAAGTGTGAGTCTGTACATGGGATCCCAAATTAAGTGTTTACAAGGCATTTACAACTCTCAAAATAATTACAACTTAAACCAGCCTAAGCGATAAAATTAAGTTTGGCTCTAGTCCCTGTTTATCCCTCGGTCGTGGTGGTCAAACAGCTTCTAATGTACGCACCGCCCCTAAAGCTCTCCAACTCACGGCCGGTCCAGCTTTCCCTTTCCCTTTCCCTTACCTGCACCACATAGCACTTGTGAGCCAAGGCTCAGCAAGAGAACTTAAATCAACGAATACGATAACCAACAACATATAAGCAGTAAACTTGAATCAACAAATTCAATAAGTAATGGGACATAAGCAATAAGCTTTGTACTGATAATCTGCTCAATCAAATACATATTCCAATCTCAATAATCAACACAGTTAGTTAAGTGCAATTGGCACTTCAATTTATTTAAGTGACGCTCAGGCCCGACGCCCTTAGGTCGGGTCCTCTGGTCTTATGGCTGGCCCTGACTCCTTTAGGTCTAACTTTCAGCATAGATATAACCACATATATATATATATTTCATAACCACGCAACCAGATACAACATATGCAAACATGCTTAATCGAGTAATTACAATTTAGTCATAGTCATATCCATTTATAGGGGTCCAAGCCCCGATCACAACCAGGGTGCAGTTTTCTTACCTTGAGTTTCGTGCCATAGATGATACAGCCACAAGTACGATCCTGATCCCAAGCCTTGCGATAATCTAGTTCACAACATAAACAAACTCTTATTAGGGATTGACTTCAAACCTCGAGCCTCACTCTAAACCTTATCCTTAATATTACTATTCTCAGTTGTCGGGATGTTAAAAATGTCCCCCGAGCCCCCAACCCTAATCCTAAACCACAATTTGGGACACATGGCACGGTCGCGCCTGTAGAAAGTTTAGGCATTCTGGGGTACTAGCGTGGTCTTGCCCTAGCTCAGTACGGTTGCGCCCCTAGACTCGATACCTCAATCCCAACCAAATTCCCTAGTTTCTGGGACACTAGCGTGGTCGCACCACAACCTAGCACGGTCGCGCTAGGTCACCAGAAACCCAAAAACTACCCAACAGCTTAGTGTTCTTCCCCCAAATTCTTCAAACCCGCGATTCCTTGCAAACCAGACCTAGAAAATCGGCTCCAAACAGATGTTTCAACTGATTTACAACCACAAAACATCCATAATAGCCTAAATAAACAATAACCCATAACAAGGTACCCCAAATTCAAAGATTCTACCTTGTGGAAGTTTGAGTTTAAAAGCTTACCCCAAATCCGAGAATCTCAGGTCTGAAATGCAAATTAAAACTGAATTCTAAGCCTCCTAGAGCCTCCTAACCCGTTTCTTCCAGCAAAATCTATACACAACCTACTAGAAACTTCAATTTCATCAGAACTTGCCGTAACCTCATCTTAACCAAGAATATCAAAGTCCAAACTGAAAAATAGAGCTACAATTCCTTACCTCCTTGATTTTGAATTTCCCAGCAGCTAAATGAAGATTTTGGCAACTCAATCCCTTCCTTATGACCTTGAATCACCTTGATTTTCACCAAAATCCTACAATTTCCTATCTTGAGCTTGGGAGTCTGACACCAATTTGTGAGAGAAACTAAGGGAAGTGATGGGTGACCGAACGTGGGGTGCTAGGCAACTACTGCCTTGGTCTATACTCTTGGCCAAATGACCACTATACCCTCACTCTAAAATTCAATCCAAGACATTCACCAAGGGAAAATTGGTCATTTCGCCACTAATCCCACTAAACCTCAATTAACATTAGAAATTTTGTATTAAGTTATTGACCCTCCAAATACAATTATTTCCTCCAATAATGTTCCACTAATTCCTGACCTACACAAAATTACAAAAATACCCTTCCCCCCCCCCCCCCCCCCCCGAGCCAGGTATAAATCTCTGTTGTGACTTTTTTGCCAAATCACTCTAAAGGATCGACTTAAGCCAGTTATTGCAAATATATCCACATAATAATGTGGTTTCAATCATATAACACATATAATTACAATTATACCCTTAACGAGTCAAAATTAAGAAAATGCCCTTTTTCACAAAAATGGGCCCACAATTACATTAAATACACACATGCATAAATAGTTATATCTTAATATAACTCATATATTTCACATAATCACACATATATTCAATTAAGTTCATGCAATAATCCATTTATGCCCTCCTGGCACGCTAATCAAGGCAATAAGCCCTATCAGCAAATTTGGGTCGTTATAAGGGAGGCCTTGAAAGCTGAAGTTGACAAGCTTCTCACAAATGGCTTCATCCAAGAAGCACAACGTTGTCAAACCTAGCGCTGGTGCCAAAGCATAACGACACTTGAAGAACAAGAATCGACTTCTCCGACCTCAACAAAGTCTGCCCTAAGGATTGCTTCTCTTTGCCAAAAATTGATCAAATGGTTGACACCACCTCCGGGTATGAGCTCTTCTTGTTTATGGATGCTTACTCGGGGTATAACCAGATCTCCATGCATGGTGCAGATCAAGAACACACCAGCTTCTGAACAGACAAATGTGTCTTTTATTGCAAAGTGATGCCTTTTGGCTTGAAGAATTCTAGTGCCACGTACCAAAGGTTGGTGAACAAGATTTTCAAGAACTAGCTTGGTTAGAACATGGAGGTGTATGTGGATGACATGCTGGTGAAGTCCAGAATAGCCCCCGACCACATGAAAGATATGGCAGAGGCATTCTCAATCTTCCACAGATTTGGGATAAAGTTGAATCCCCATAAATGCACATTTGGGGTAGCCTTCGAGTTGTTCTTGGGATTCATTGTCAGTGCCCGAGGAATTGAATCAAATCCTGAGAAGATAAGAGCCTTAATCGAGATTTCTTCACCCAAAAATCATAAGGATGTTCAAAGCTTGACTGGTCAGATAACAACTCTCAGCTACTTCATCTCAAAGGCTACTGACAACTGCATTCCCTTCTTTAACACCCTTCAAGGAGGTCAGAAATTCAAATGGATGGAGGAGTGTGAACAAGCATTCCAGCAATTGAAGGCACATATGGTGAATCCTCCGATTTCGTCAAAACCTGTAGACGGAGAACCATTTCTCCTCTATATGACAATCTCTGAGAACACCATTAGTGTTGCCTTAGTTTGCGATGCAGTCCGTGTCAAGTACCCCATCTACTATGTAAGCAAGAGACTCCTCAGGGCAGAGTCTAGGTATCCACTCATGGAGAAGCTGGCCTTTTGCCTGATGATGGCTTCTCGAAAGCTCACGCCTTACTTCTAGGTGCATCCCATCAAGGTCATTACCAACCAGCCTTTTAGATCCTCCAGAAGACTCCTCAAGTGTAGTTAAATGCATCCAGTTTGGCATCATCTATCACCCGAGAACTACCATAAAAGGGCAAGCATTGATGGACTTCATTGTCGAGTGCACGAGAACACATGAGAGACCCGATGAGGCCCAGGTTGTCGAGCCCATATGGAAATTGTTTGTAGATGGGTCCTCCAATGAAAATGGAGCCTAGCAACCCTTATCTTGGTGTCCCTCAAGGGGCATAGAGTTCACAATGCTTTGATATTTGGCTTCAATGCCTCAAACAACAAAGCTGAGTACGAAGCCTTGACTTCTAGACTCTGAGTTGCCCTAGAGCTCAAAGCTGAGGGCCTCGAGATATACAATGATTCTTAGCTTGTCATAAACCAAGTCCTCAGAGAGTACCAGGCCCGAGGGACCAAGATGGCTGCTTATCTGTCCAAGACCTAGGAAATACTACACAGCTTCAAAATATTCACCATCCAACAAGTGCCACGAGAACAGAATTCTAATGTTGACGCCCTGTCCAAACCTACTACCACCATGGATGCAAAGTTGCTCAACGTTGTCCTGATTGACTACTTGGCTTCTCTGAGCATCACAGATCCCAAGGAGGTAGAAGTGGTCTAGCCCCAAGATGGTTGGATGGGACCCATCGTGAAGTATCTTGTCTCTGGAGAGTTACTGCAGGACAAAAAATGGCTTGAAAGCTACTTTACCAGGCGCCTCGGTATGTAATCAGGGACAACAAGTTATACAGGCGAGGATATTCATTACCACTACTCTAATGTGTGTCCGAGCAGGAAGCAAACTCATCCTTTGAGAAGTGCATGAGGGTTTTTGTGGCGACTACACTGGGGGGGCAAAGCCTCACCAAGAAAATCCTAAGACAAGGGTAGTAGGCAATTTGATGGATTATGTCAAGAAATGCGACAAATGCCAATGTTACACCAACATCCCCTGAGCTCCTCCAAATGAGCTCACTTAGATAACAAATCTGTGGCCCTTCGCAATATGGGGCATTGAATTAATTGGATCCTTTCCCACGGGAAAGGGATGAGTAAAGTAATATGGCAGTCAATTACTTCATGAAGTGGGTCGAGGCCAAACCTCTCACTACGATCACCTCCAAGAAGGTGTTGGACTTCATCATAAAGAACATCGTTTGCCGTTACGGGCTCCCGAAGAAGATAGTCTCCAACAAAGACTTGTAGTTTGACAGTGAATTATTTACTGAATTTTGTGAAAGGCATGGAGTCATGAAGTGTTTCTCCTCAATAGCTCATCCTCAGGCAAACGGACAAGTGGAAAGGTCAACAAGATGCTTAAGGCCACTTTGAAAAAAAAGCTGGAATAGGCAAAAGACGCTTGGCCCGAGGAGCTGCCTAAGGCATTGTGGAGTTATCGCACCACTACTAGGACCTCCACTTGCCATTGGCCTCTCCATGGCCTACGGGGTATGAAGTCATGCTCCCAGCTGAGGCAACAATCTCCACGCACTGAATAGATACTTACGACATAACCACGAACCATGCTTTACTTGAGGAATCTCTGGGCCTTGTTGAGGAGCTTCGAGAAGCTTCACATCTACGTGTAGCGTCCTACCAATAGAAGGTGGCCCGATACTTTAATTCCAAAGTGAAGGACAGAAAATTCGAGGTTGGAGATTTGGTGTTGCGAAGGGTTTTCCTAGCAACCCGAGAACTAGGGGCTAGAGTATTGGGCCCTAACTAGGAAGGCCCATACCAAGTCGAAAGCATCGTATGTCCTGGGACATACAAACTGGCCCGAATAAAGGGGGAATTGGTCCCCCACGCCTAGAATGTCGAGCATCTTTGCCAATATTACCAGTAATATGAGTAGTTGTATTTTCTAAATTTTGTAATCATTTGTAGCCTCCGGGCATCTTAATGGAAATCATGTGTGCAAAATATGATAGTTGAAATTCAAAGAGTTTACTCAGTCATCTATAAATAGGGCTATGGAACACTTTGTAAAGGATCCCCACCTTTTGTTTCAGAGCATTGCTAAAATGCTACTTGAACTCCAAAGGAGCTTGAAACCCCAAGCTTCTCAAATCCTAATACAAGTGACTCCTGGACTAGGGTTAATTAATAACTTGAACCACGTAAATCCATGTGTTCTTTCTTGCATTTCTTTAAGTTTTTTGTTTAATTAGTTGATAGCGAAAAATACAGTCGACAAGCTAGAACTTCAAATTCAAATGAAATGGACAACATCAGAGATATGATTGCTGCAAGTTTAATGAAAGATACCTAAAAATAATATTTTCACATATTTTTCTTTTTATATTATCTAAGTTATCATCTTATGTCATACCTATTTGATTAAACTTTAGATTATATGTTCAAAACTTATTTATTTTTATTTTTATAAAAACCATCTTACTAATTCTTTCTTTATATAATTTTTTTACAAAATAAAACTAATAAATTTGATCAAATTTTATAATAAAGTAAAATATATGTATAAATATATTTAGTATGTGTGAATTTATTTTAATAAAATAAAATAAATAAATATGATGTTTATTTTTGTCTTTTTATATTTAACAGTTATCCAGTCATCTAGTTTATCAAATACTCTCATACAACTTTTTCAACTCTCACCTGCTTAAAATCTATAATTTACCAAACACTTAGCAGATTTTTCCCACTACATAGTTGTACCAAACTGGCCATAAATGGTCATTTTAAAAAATAAAAATAAAACGAAGAGACTAAGAGTGTGTCTAACTCCTTAACTAAAAAACATTTTTTTGTTTTTAAAAGCTAAAATCTATTTTTTGAAAACAAGTAGGGGTATTTCGTATTGTTTTTATAAAACAATTTTTAAAAACAAAGTTACAAAAAACAGAAAATTTTAAGAACAATATAAAGTTGTTTTCATTTTTTTTTTTTAACATTTTGTTTTTCTCACTTCACTTTTTTAATTATTATTATCTTGCATCATTTATTGTCACGTCACTTTCTCTATTATTAATTTCTCTCACATTAGTTTGTGTCTCCTCACTTTCTATGTCATTATTTTCTCTCTTATCACTTTCTCTCTCCTTATTTTTTCTCTTATCACTTTCTCTTTTGTCATTTTCTCTTTTCTCACTTTCTATCTCCTCATTTTCTCTCTTATCACTTTCTCTATCCTCACTTCACACTATTCACTTTCTTTCTCATTACATTCTCTCTCTTTTTTTTTTTTGCATCAGTTTCTCTCTTCACAATTTCTCTTTCCTCAAATTTTCTCTCCTTACTTCCTCACTCATTATTTTTCTTCATTTTTTCTTTCACATTACTTAATCTCATTATTTATTACAAGCTTTTAAAATATTTTTATCTTTGCAAATATATATTATTAATTTTGTTATTTAATATTTTAAAAAAAAACTAAAAAAAAAAATTTTTAAATCAACCAAACTCCTTTTGTTTTTCGAAAGCAAAGATAAAGATTTTTATGAAGTGGGAATGGAAAGAGAACATTGTGAGTATTAGGGACCCTGTGCAATTTCTGATGACTGTTTCTTTCGAGTCATCATAAGGATGATGAAGGGCAAGATTTGCTAGATCATGAGTGACATGGTGGAAGGCACCCGAATCAAGGAGCCACGAAGAGGTGGGGTTAGATGGACCAGCAGTAGCAACATAGGCGTGAGGGGTGGGCTGGTTGGTGAGAGGGGATTGGGACTGGTTGGTGTTGGGCCTAGGAGGTGGGCGCACGGTGGGGAAACACTCTTGAAATATCGGGCAACGTTGAAGAGAGTGACCGTGAGCATGGCACCATTGGCATTTTCCTTGGTACCCATTCATGGTGTTGGTGTTGGAGCGTTTGTTGTGTTTTTGGACGGTTGCTGTGGGCGATAGTTGGGATTGGCTGATGGAGTTTGTTGGTAGTTTGTGTTTGGTGGTGGGTAAGAGGGGTGAGTGGTGGTTGCGTGGACGGAAGCAGGGAGGGGAAGGGAAGTGGTTTGGGATTTTATAGCGAGCTCTCTGTTCAACTATTTCTTTTGGAGTTCATCAAAACCAATACGTGTACCACAAGCATGAACCGCATCAATGACTCCTTGATAGCTTGAGTCAAGACCATCAAGAACTTTATCGACAATGTCCTCGGGATTCATGGGTTCACCAAGAATGGCTAGTTGATCCGTGCATATTTTTATGGCATTCATGTATTTTGTGATTGATTGAGGACCTTTGGTAATGGCCTTCAAATGGAGTCTCACAGATTTGAGATGGCCTCGTGATTGTTTAGCAAAAGTGTTGGCAAAAGTATCCCAAGCGGCTTTGCAAGTTTCAGAGCGAGATATTAGTGGAACAAGAGTGGGATCCAAGGTACCAATAAGGGCTCCAAAGAGGAGCTTGTCTTGCCGAAACCAAGTAGCATGGGCAGGATTCGTCGTAGTGGTTGATGCGGAGGTGACGGTCGAAGGCGGTGCCGAGAAGGAACTGTCCAAAAACTTGAAGAGGCCATATCCAACGAGAGTAGCTTCAATTTGAAGCTTCCACGATAAATAATTTTTTGTTGTTCACTTTAGGATATTGATGAGGTTGACAACGATGAGAGGAGTTTTTTGGTCATCATCATTTGGGATGGTGGTGGAAGCCATTGAAGAAATGTGGAGAAGGCTAAAAAAATGAGGAGGATTAAACTTGCTTGGATACCATATAAGAGTTGAAGAAATAATGAACAGTATTATATTATCAATATTGAAGATACAAAATATATACAATACAGAGAGAGCCTAACGATAGCAAACGTATAAGTTAAATAAGGAAAGAATATTAAGTTATTCTAATTTACAGGAAATAAATTGATATGCTAGCCAAGCTAATTGATACGTGCATGAAAATAAACATATATAGTAAATAATAATTAATGATGAGATCAAATCTCATCCTTATCTCTTATAGCCTGTGCCTTCGACTACCCAGAAAACGAGCCACCAACTTACATCTGTCGTCACTCCGGACACAACCCCGTCTTTTTGCGACCCAATCCGACCATTCCGCCTCCCACATCAAACTCGAGCCCCAAAAGCCCCAACCAACTCCAACTCTACTCAAGCCAAGCACCCTGACTTTCACCAACAATCTGTCTGCAAGAAGAAGAAGAAGGAGAGGGGAAGCTAGAGGAAGAAAGAGAAGATATATCATGTGGGAAAAAAAATAGAGTTTTGTTTTTTTTAAAAAAAATTAATTCAGATTAATGTATTTCTATTTTTTTTTTAATTTTTATTAATCCATTTTAAAATAAAATGTTTTTTTATTTTTAATTAATTAAATAGTCTTTCTAGAATTTTTTTCATTTAAAATAATTAATTAATTATGATGTGGCATTCGATTTTGTTACACCCAAATTTAGAGAATAGAAATTATGATCTCGAAATACAGGCTCGTAAAATGTAAGCTCGAAATAAGCAAGTGTGCCACGTCATCAGCATTTATGCATATTGGGTCTGGTAGTTTCGCTCGACATTAAGATGACGACGATGGAATTGGTGAGCTCAGAACTGCGTGCGATCTCGAAGATGTTTCGAGGTTACAAGTCAAGCTCGAAGCTACAAATACAAGGGTTCAAGACTTGTATAAATTTCTTGGTTTATTCCTATAGGCGACCAAACACCAGCCAAGAAGGTTCGAGCATGAGCATTGCAAGATCGAAGAGGGTGATCTCGATAAATTTACTTGCTAAGGACAAGGTTAACCAAAATGAAAAGCTCGTGATGTTGGTCGATCTTGAAAGTATATAAGTTATATGTTCAAGGTCGGTAATCTAGTTTGAATATGATTACTGTTTGAAAATTCCTATTTCTCGGGGATTTGTTGTAATCTGATAATGAATCTCGATTATCATGGGATATTATGTAATTAATGCATTTATTTGTATTTATTTGAAATTTGAATTATAACTTCCCGAAATAAGTGGGAAGATATTTTGTAAACCAATCTATAAATGGACTGGAGAAATTCATTTGTGGATATGCTGGATTTTGGTACTAGGAATACTCTGCAAAAATTGCTTTCTAAAAGCTTTGAGAGAATTACACCATTCAATAATATTGACTCGTGGATTAGACAGATTTTAACTGCTAAACCACGTAAAATATCATGTGTTTTTATTGATTTTCCTAATTCAGTGTTTAGTGCTCTTCTATTCTAAATTGACAAAAAACGGTGTCAATAGTTTGGTGCTTTCATTGAGAGCATTAAGCAATATGTTAGACTGTTTAATCAGAAATCTCCTGAATCATCAATGGTCGCCGTGAACAACCCCAGCATTGGTGGGCGACCATTGCCTCAAATACCAGAGGAGCAAACTCCTCGCGCTGAAGACTACCCACGTCGGCCTAGAAAGTAGCCCATGGCTAACCCGGGCCCTGAAGAAAGAAGTGATTCATTCGATCCAAGGGGCCGCTTGCCCCCAGGCCTGATGCAGATCTCTACTATAATCTAGAAAGATATGTTCCTATTGTGGAACTGGAGAATTGCCAACTGCGCAAACAATTGGCAAAAGCAACAAGGCACAACGAAGAGCTGGCCAGACAGGCTGCTAAGGCCCAGCCACCACCTGGAGACCTAGAGGATGTTCCTGAGGGAGCACGGCTGCTAGGAGAGCTGAGCAAGGGACCCAGCAGGCTCATCCGAAGCCCCAGAGAAACACTCAAGCTAAACCTACTGACAACCCGACTGCGGAGCTATCAACAGGGGCCGAGAATAACCGAGCTCCTCCAGTAGCTCGGAATCTGAATCCTGAGACAGTAAGGAACAACCCGGAGCCTGTTTGAGCCAATTCTGGTCCATCTAGGCCCAACAATGAGATGCAGCCACCGTCTCCCATAAGACATCCACCAGACACCCCTCACTAGTCCGAGAGGCCCCACGACCTGCACCACAGAGGCCATCTCGCAGTGGCAGTCAGGATGGAAACTGTCAGACCAAACCCGGACAGAGGAATGAGAGGGAGGCTACCCAAGAACACAGAGCTCCCCAACCTTCGGCAAGCCAAGTCTCAAGATCACAAGTGGCTAGGGCGAGGAGGCCAGCGGTGACCCACCTCGTCATCACCGGGCCTCGCATCTGGAAAGGACTGTAAGCTTCATAAGTGAGAGCTCAGATTACACCCGGTCCGTAAATATATATAATACCGAGCCTAGAAATATTGGGAATCGGGGGAATCATCATGACCTTCGGGATCACCTGAACCATAACCGAGGGCAAGCTAGTCCCACGAACACGGATTTGCGAGACCATTTGAACGGTCAAAAACAGTCAGTGTATGGAAATCAAAATAACCCTATGCAGGGACAAGGAGCTGGAGTTATCATAAACAATAACCAACTCCCTCAAGTTCAAGCGCAACCCTCGGTAGATCTGGTCCAGGAGAGAATTGACCAGTTGGAAATGGCATTCAGGCTCTTGCAAGATGAGCAAAACAAAGATAAGGCTGAAGAGCCCAACAAGGAGCTCGAGCCTTTTACCCCACATATCTCAAATACCCCATTTCTACAAGGGTTTAGGATACCCCACATAGCACCATTTGATGGGAACTCAGACCCGTACAGTCACCTAAGCACCTTCAATACCATCATGCGAGCCAACAATGTTGGCTATGAGCTCCAATGCATGATGTTTCCAGCTACTCTTACAGGACCAGCGAAAAATTGGTTCGAGAAATTTAGAAGACATTCGATCTCGTCTTATGATCAATTAGCAAAGGAGTTTAAGAAACAATTCAAAGATATGGTTGGCATCAGGCTCAAAGCCTCTGCCTTGACTAATGTCCGACAACAACAAGAGGAGTCACTGAAAAGTTACCTCACGAGGTTTAATATAGAAGTGGCTCGAGCTCGTAATGTTGATGATAGTGGCCACTTAATGGTTTTCAGAGCTAGTATACAACCAGGGAGTCCCCTTTGGGAAGATTTGCAAAGAAAACCCATAAAGTCGTTAACCGAGTTCAACCGAAGGGCCCAGAGGTTTGTCAATGTAGAAGAGGCAAGGTCAATATTAAACCTGACCTCCCAGCCAGTAACTACAATGACAAATGTTAATTTAGCCTCGACCTTGTCGGCCCCATCAATGTCAAAACCCTCTAGGGATAACCATTCTAAAAGGAAGAAAAATGAAGGGAATAACCCCGAGGCCGGTGGTGGGAAAAAGAATAAGGGAGACAAGTATTTCTCTGTCTACGCAGTGTATACCAAGCTCAATGAGACTCGGGAAAAGATATTTCTTGCCAATGGGAATCAGGTCCCATTCAGGCGACTTGACCCAATGAGGAATCGTAAGGCAAAAAGAGACTCCAATAAATACTGTAGATTCCACAGAGATATCAAACACATAACTGATGAGTGCCGACAACTAAAGGACGAGATTGAAGGATTGATCTCGATGGGATATTTCAGACAGTATGAAAGAAACCAAAATTCCAATCATGCCTCAACAAGTCAAAGGGCAGAAACTGCACAACCTGCCCAACAGAATAACTCCCAAGCACGGGAGGATGAGCAACCTCCTCCAATTGATGGAGAAGATGTAGTAACCATCTCGGGGGGACCTCATATTCCAAGATCAGACAAAAACACTCGAAAGAGATATGTTAACGAGCTAAAGACTAGAGATGGTTCTCCCTACGAACCCAAACCACGAGCTCCAAAGCAGCAAAGGGTTGAAACTCAACCCATCACGTTTATTGAAGAGGACTTGTCACACGTCCAGTTTCCTCACAATGACCTCCTGGTCATCACTATTTAGCTCACGAACAAGAGGGTGCGCAGGGTCCTGATTAATAATGGGAGTTCTGTGAATATCCTTTACAAGGCCACTTTAGAAAAGATGGACTCACGCTTCGCAATTTGAAAGCATGTGCAACAACATTGTACAAATTTTCAAGAGAAGGGATTGCATGTTCGGGATCGATTGAACTCCCCGTGACCTTGGGAGAATATCCAGTCTCGGCAACCAAGATGATGGATTTCGTGGTGGTGGATACCCCGTCGGCCTACAACATACTGCTCAGGAGACCCGCCCTGATTGGCCTGGGGGCAGTATCATCTGTCAGACATCTGGCCATCAAGTTCTTGACTTCTAGTGGCATCGGGATGTTGAAGGGAGACCAGCTCGTAGGAAGGGAATGCTATAACATTTCCAGGAGAGAAAGAATGAAACGAGTGCCCAGACACTTGTGGTTATTCAGGAGATGGACGGATCCCTCTTTGAGATAGAAGAGAAGATTGACCCTAGAGTAGAAGAAAAGGCCGATCTCGAACCACTGGATGAGCTCGAAGAAGTGGAGCTCGATGAAAAGGATGCCATGAAGGTGGTAAATATGGGTGAGAACCTTTCTGAAAGGGCAAGATAGCAATTAATTTGCTTCCTGAAAGAAAACTGGGATGTGTTCGCATGGTCGCACTCGGACATGGTACGAATTGTTAGAAAAAAGCTTAAACAGGATCTTTATTTATTTTCATGTATATCTAATATTAAACAAATTAATACGAGATAGCCTAAAACATGTTTCTAAAATTGAATTCAAAGAAAAACAAATAATATATTACTTACAGTATACGCAGCGGAATTAAGACGTCCTTCCTTCAGTTTCTCTAACTCTTGTATCCTTTCTGTCGCAGAGTATTATCAAGAAACTGAACCGATCTTCTATTTTCTTCACGATCTTCCAATGTATCCTTAGAACCACATAGACTAGTGTGGGAAATTCTCAACACATGAGATAGATATAGAGAGAAGAAGAGAAAATAACAAAGTGGCTTAGAAAAGGACTTGTGTTTAGAGAGAATATAAAACTATCAGAAAATCTGACTTGTGACTTATCTGTCGTCTCTGAAATCTTCTCTCTAAGCACTCCTTTTATAGACTCAATTAGGCCATTTAATTTAATTAAAAAATCAATAAAATAACAGCCATTTTGAAGCCCTAGGTCGAAATTATCATGGGCTATAGGCCCATGAAATTTCCCATTTGATTATAAGCCCATTGGACTTAAAATCAAAGCCTGTATTATTTTCTATTGATTTAATTAATTAAATAATCATTTAAATCCTTTATCAAATTAATTATTTATAATTTGAACCTTGATTTAAATTTATTTATTAATTTAGATACCAATTTATCTTAATTAATAAATCTGCTATAATTTCTCTTTTCTTCTCAAAATTACACAACTCTGTGAAACTATCCAAAATTGACCTGGTCAACTTTGATAATTCTAATTGATAATTAAATCAATTAATTGAGACTATCTAGATGATTTTATCCAAGGTACAATGGGGACCATGGGCCTATGAAATCAAGCTCCAATAAGTTATCATAAATCTAACAAATAAATTTACTAACTTATTAATTCCTCGTGACTCCACTATAGACTTGGAATTGCACTCTTGAATTCATAGAACGCTCTATAACAAATATAGATACGCTATTAATTATCCATTGTTACAACCATAATTGTCACTCAATCCTCTATAGACGGTCTACAATGAGATAGGACTAAAATACCGTTTTACCCCTCATTGTATTTTATCCTTAAAATACTTAGTTCCTTGTAAATGATATTTCAGTAAACTAATTTAATTACTGAAATGAGATCTCTATCATTTAACACCTTGAACCAAACTAAAAGGAAACCATCGTTTCACTTCTTCATCAGAAGCTATAGATGTTCATATCCATGATTAACACTCCCACTCAATTATACTACTGAGTTCCCAAGATGTAAGTATGGGCTAGTCCGTAGGGTAAGCTGGTAACGAACAAGTCAAAAAACTCAAATAATACAATCAGTTAGAATACTAACCACTCAGAATTGAGATTGAATTGACCTATGGTCAACTATATGATATGACTAGAATAGATAATAACGGTATGTTTACTTATCTTATTAACTATCAATATCGGTCCTGTCCGATGTAACAAATACATCCGATCTTATCTACTTTGCTAATGTTCTGGAAAGAACATAACACTATAATGTGTAAGTAGATCATATCGTAGATTGGCAAGTCAGTGTAAATCTGGTGCACTGACTAATCTTAGGACTAACTTATTTTGAACATATAATCATATTTATATTCCACTGTGATTACGTCACTATAAATAAGATTAGCTATATGCTCGGGATTTAATAGAAGTTTATATTAAACAAATAATCATGAAAATAAAACATGTGAGCAAAGTGATTAACCAAGTCAAAAAATGATTTCTATTCTTTTATTGATAATAAAATGAGATTACAAAGAATTTGGGTTTTAATTAGGGCATAAAACCCCAACACGAATTAGTCTGAATGTCATAAGCCATGCACTAAACATTGATAAGATCTTCCCTCTGAAGCAGCAAAATCAAAGGCTCCTGGACGATGACAGAAAGAAAGCCCTCAAAGAAGAGGTCGAGAGGTTAAAAGCAAATTTTTTCATACGAGATGCTTTTTATCCTGATTGGATCGCCAATCTAGTGTTGGTCTCAAAACCCAACGGCAAATGGCGAACCTGTATCGACTATTCAGATCTTAACAAGGCATGCCCTAAATATTGCTTCCCCTTACCTCGGATAGACCAGCTCATAGATGCCACTGCAGGTCACGACATCATGTCGTTCATGGATGCTTATTCTAGATATAACCAAATTTCCATGCATGCGCCGGACCAAGAACATATGAGCTTTGTAACCGATAAAGGATTGTATTGCTACAATGTCATGACTTTCGGGCTCAAAAACGCTGGAGCCACATACCAAAGGTTGGTAAATAGGATATTTGCTAAACAAATAGGGAATAACATGGAAGTTTATGTGGATGATATGTTGGTCAAATCTAAACATAACAATAACCATGTGGATGATCTCGCTAAGTGTTTTACTGTACTTCAGAAATACAACATGAAACTTAACCAACAAAAATGCTCGTTCAGAGTATCTTCGGGTAAGTTCCTCAGATTTATAGTAAACGCACGAGGAATAGAGGTTAATCCAGACAAGATTAAGGCGTTGGTAGACATGCCCTCACCTTGAAAATATAAGGATGTCCAGAGCCTAACTGGACGAATGGCAGCCCTAAGTAGGTTTATCTTGAAATCTACAGACTGGTGCCTCCCATTCTTTAACCTTTTAAGAGGGGGGAAAAAGTTCGAATGGTCGGAAGAGTGAGCTCGCATTTCAAGACCTTAAGAAACACCTCACCGAACCACCAATCTTTTCTAAACCTATTACAGGAGAGATTTTGTACTTATACCTTGCTACAATCGAGCACACCATTAGTGCAGTACTAGTACGGGAGGATAAGAAAATACAAAGACATGTATACTACGTCAACAAAAGATTGTTGGGGGTAGAATCGAGATACCCAATAAAGGAAAAACTAGCTCTGAGCCTGATACACGCATCTCGAAAGCTCTGACCCTACTTCCAAGCACATCCTATTCATGTGTTAACTGACCAGCCACTGCGACAAGTTTTGTCCAAACCAGAAGCGTTCGAAAGACTGTTGAAGTGGGTTGTCGAACTCGAATAGTTCAAGATCACTTATCACCCAAGAACAACGATCAAAGTACAAGCTCTGGCAGACTTTATGGTCGAATGTACTGGGATCTCCAACGACAAAGTTGTAACCCCAGCCCGTGAGTTGTGGAAACTTTATGTCGATGGATCGGGGAAAGGCATCATATTAATTACCCCAATAGGAAAACGCTTCCACTCAACTCTAAGGTTCGGCTTCGAAGCGTCAAACAACAAGGCTAATTACAAGGCATTACTAACAGGACTACGAATAGCCAATGAGCTCAAAGCAAGGGCTATACATTGCTATAGCGACTCGTAGCTGGTTGTTAACCAAATTCTGGGGCAGTATCAGGCTCATGGTATAAAAATGGATGCGTACCTAGAGAAGTAAAAGCAATGCTCAGATATTTTGAGTTCTACACTATAGAGCAAGTCCCCCAGGAGCAAAATTCGAATGCAGACGCATTGGCCAGGCTCGCCACAACTAACGAGGGTGATACACTGAACGTGGTCCAAGTAGAATTTCTACCAACCCTGAGTATTAACGAGCCTGACGAAGTAGAAGTATGCATGATTGACTCACAACAAACCTGGATGACCCCAATAGTAGACTACCTCGAAACCGGCAGTCTACCAGCAGACCGGAATGAGGCTAGAAAGCTGATGTATCAAATTCCAAGGTACACTATTGTGGAAGGGAAGTTGTATAGAAGGGGGTACTCTATGACATTACTTCGATGTGTAACCCCACCCGAGGCAAAAAATATTTTGGAAGAAATCCATGAAGGTTTTGTGGAGATCACACTGGGGGGCATAGTTTATCGAAAAAGGTGATAAGGCAGGGGTACTTCTGGCCCACAATCAAGGCGGACTCGTTCGAATATGTCAAACGATGTGATAAATGTCAACGGTTTGCCTCATTTCCATGAGCTCCACCACCGAGCTCACCATGATGAGCTCCCCATGGCCATTTGCAGTATGGGGAATTGACCTCATAGGCTCCTTGCCAACTGGAAAAGGTGGAGTAGGGTATGATGTGGTCGCAGTTGACTATTTTACAAAATGGACCGAAGCTGAACCCTTGGCCACTTTTACCTCAAAGAAAGTCCTAGATTTTATAGTAAAAAATATCATTTGCAGATATGGGGTGCCCAAAAAGATAGTATCAGATAATGGGACCCAGTTCGACGGTGATCTGTTTACACATTTCTGCAAAAAAAAATGGGATAGTAAAAAGTTTCTCCTCTGTGACCCATCCCCAATCAAACGGTCAGGTCGAAGCAGTCAATAAGAATTTATAAAGCTCCATGAAGAAAAGGCTAGAAGAGGCAAAGGGGAAATGACCCGAGGAGTTTCCTCAAGTCTTGTGGGCTTATAGAACCACAGCACGGACTTCAACGGGGCATACTCCTTTCTCCCTATATTATGGATGTGAGGCCATGTTACCAATTGAGGACAAATTCCCAACAATATGGCGCGATGCGTACAATCAGGCCTCGAACCAATCTCAGCTTGAAGAAAGTCTATACCTCATTGAAGAAAGATGAGATGAAGCCCAATTGAAAAATGTTGCATACCAGCAACGAGCTACTAGGTATTTTAACAAGAGGGTTCGAGATAGAAAATTTGGATTGGGAGACCTGGTGCTAAGGCACTTATTCTTAGCCACACGAGACCCGTCTGCTGGGGTACTTGGACCTAACTGGGAAGGGCCTTACCAGATCGAGTCTATTATTTGACCTGGAGTGTATAAGCTGGTGAGGCTAAACGAAGAATTGGTTCCGCGAGCTTGAAATGGTGAACATCTATGACCTTATTATCAGTAATGTAGGAATGATGTTTTAATTGTAACCATGCAATTGTTTGATTCTTGATTTTTTTTCTTAATTTCGTTCAAAGAGTTGTATTTTCTTTTTAGTGTTGTACTTTTTTTTGCAGACCCTCATAATTCAATAACCTACGATCACACTCATAGGATATTAAGGGGGCATAAGTGGTATATAATCATACCATAGGTTTGAAAAATATAACATAAAGAAAAAGAAAAGTAATGCCTGGATTATTAACCCGACATGAAAATTTATAAGTGTATGGATCATTAACCAAACACACGAGCTAAAAATGTTTGGATTATTAACCCAACATGAAAATTTATAAGTGTATGGATTATAAACCAAACACGCGATCTAAATAAGTTTGGAATAAACCATCAAAACCTAACCAACAATAAAAAGTTGGAGTTCTATATAAACCAACTGCATACTAAGTCGACTCTGGGGCTAGAAAATTTTGCAAATAAGTTTCGACCTCGCAACCTCTAAAACATACTCGAGGATGAGGAAAAGTGACTACAAAAGCAAAGTATAACTAGACTACTAAAATTACATGCCAATTAAGTACTTTTAGGTGTAACGTCCTGCATTTTTGGGTACCTTTAAACGACTCGGGTCGGGATTTTTCCCCCGGGTTAAGAATATTATTTTAAATAATATTATATTTTGTTTGTAAGTATTCCATGAGTTATTGCTAGCCAAAATATGAATTTTGTGATTTTAAAAGTCAAGATAAGACTTTCGGTCCTGGACGGACACAAAAACTCTGATCGGGTAAAAATCTCGGAAAATAAAATGAAAAATCATGGCAATTATATTTTGGGCATAAAATACATTCATAAAAGTTAAAGTTTGGTCAAAAATAATAAACCTAAAAGAAAATGGAAATTTTAGGGCATTTTGTGTTAAATGCCTAATTTTACCGAAATGGGGAATTTTATTCCATGAATGGACCTTAGGTTAAATTTTATTATGTGATTAATTAAATTAAATGTGAGAGACATTTAATTTAATTAATTAATGTTAAGTTTGGTGATTAAAACTTAATAAAAGTGAAAAAGGTGTCAAAAGCCAATTTGGACTTTTCTTCTTATGAAACCTTTATTAACCTTTATTAAAAAAAAAAAATGAAATGATCATATATGGCAAAGGGTGGCCGACCATGTGGTGTTTTAGGTGGTGTGAACCCAACTTAATAAAGATAAATCTCATTTTAACTAAGTCAAGTCAAGTGGGCAAGTGGGAGGAAAACACTTGAGTGTTTTTGAGATAAATTAGATAGTATATAACTCTTCCATCCCTCCCCAACCGACCACACCACCCTCTCTCATCTGATTTTTTAAGACCATTCAAAGTGTTCTCTCAATATTCAACCTCAAGAACACCAAGGAAAACTTGGAGGCTAAGTCTTGGTCTAGGAAGTATTTTCCCTAAGGTAAACCTTCACTAATCTAGGCTTTTGTAAAGTTTTAAGCTTAGAGTTTCAAATAGCTAATTAACTATATTGTTGGGGGAAGTTGGTTAGGGTTTTTGAAAGGTTTTGGAGGAGCCAAAGCTAATAGGAAGGTCCAAACCTTAAGCAAGAACACCAAAGAGGTAAAAAGTTTACTTTTGATGATTTTGTTGTAGGTTTTTAGTTTTAAGCATTATTTTGTATATTTAATGCTTAAATTTTCTTGTTGGTGATGTAATAAGGTTATGGTAGTTGTTTAATAATTTTTATGATGCATGTGTATTGATTTTTGAAAATGGGAACCAAAACCCCCAAGGGTTTTGTAGGATACCCTAAAACAAAACATGTTTTGAGCTGTGACTTCCAAGGGGTCAAGCAGCCACTGTATATTGGTTTTGTAAAATTTAATTGTACTGTGATGTTGTTGAGATTGAGTACATAAGATTGAGCTTTTGAAACACAAAACAATGTTTAGAAATGAGTAAGTTATGCTATTTCAAAGTTTAGGTAAAAAAAAACTGTTTTTTCGTATTCTTATTTTCGGAACCAAGTTTGGACAGCCACTGTATAGGGAAAATGAACCCAGTTTTTTCTAAAATTTTGTGGACATATTACTGGCATAACCTATTATTCCACTGTAAAATTTGGTAAGAAAATATTGAACGGTTTGAAAGTTATTAACTGTCAAAGTTTGGGAAAAATAAGGACTTGAAAATAAGGTCATTTTTACCTCATTGTTGGAAAATGATTTCACCAATCAAAAATGCTCATTTTGACCTAAGATTTTTCAAAGACCTAAATGGCATAACACCATTTTTATTTTCTTATTTTTATTTTCTTTAAAAATAATTAAGGAATTTATTTGTATTTTCTGGATATAATACCGGCTAAAATCTTACATATTTTAACCGACTAGTCGAAAGTGCGGGTTAATAGTGATACCTTGAAAGAATAAGATTTTTAGCGGGTTGTGGGGAAATACCATTGTGATACCCGAGCCTAGGTATCGAGACCTTAGGATAGGTCTCCCTGAGACTTAGGGTTTAGTCTCGAATATTTTGTATGACTTTCCTTAATAGGTTTAAAACCAAATAAGGATTATAAATCCTTACAAATGACTTTTATTAAAATGACCAAACTGCCCAAAATAATAATAATGAATTATGAGTGCCATAATTAATCCGAGTATACTGTATGGATAACTACAGTATTGGCTAAGCGTAACTGGACTGAACGTTGGAGGGTGAAAACGTGCTGAGCGCTAAGGACTCCAAGTAAGTCAACTTATATTGTATGGCTGCAACATGAAATGATTATTGTCTTGTATGTTAGTATAGGGATACATGCATATATATAGGCTGTCATAGAAAGTTGCTTAGAGACGTTAGTCTAGTGAGTGCTGATTTAGAAAATATGAACGGTAGAAGTCCATCATATCCTAGACGGTTGATCCCCGTCACACTGCTTGATTTTATTTATGTCCGGTTCATTACCGCGACGAGTGGCCATGAGATGAGGATAAGCTGGTTAAACCTAGGGGCGCCAAGATAAATGGGACCTAGGGGCCCTCATGCTTACTTAATCATTGGACGGTTAGAATCCGAGCAAGTGCTCTGATAAGTTATTCCCGGATAGCAGCCGTGAATATTGGCCATTCCGTGAGAGTGCCTAGAGATACTAGGGGTTGCCAAGATTGAGTGAGGTTGAACACCCTAGGGGCAGCTGCTCACCAGCACCACTGATTAACATAGAAGTCTCCGTAAAACCGTGTAAATTGGATTACACTCTTGGATAAGTCGCGATGCCCTAGGTAACACGATAGTTACCATTGTTGAGGATATTTATTGGCTAGATCTTAGTGTGGAGACTCGGTTCTCTTTTACAGATTAGCAATTATGTTGGAGGGCGCGTTACGCATGAATTGTTGGAAATTGTCGAGCGTTGGTCTCGAATTATGTTGTGATATAATATATCTGCTTGCTCTGGGATTTTCTGAGTGCAGGGATATAATTGTTGATAAGATATAGTTGTGATATAATATATCTGCTTGCTCTGGGATTTTCTGAGTGCAGGGATATAATTGTTGGTAAGATATAGTTGTGATATAATATATCTGCTTGTTCTGGGATTTTCTGAGTGCAGGGATATAATTGTTGGTAAGATATAGTTGTGATATAATATATCTGCTTGTTCTGGGATTTTCTGAGTGCAGGATTTTTATCTGGTTATGAATTAATTTATCCTTGGTTATCAGGCATGACCATAAGTTTGCCATGACGCTTTAGCGTTCTTGAAATTGATTGTGTAGGGTCCGGATGGGTCCGGATCCCTATTTCTCTATCTGCTTTGTTTGAAAGTTGATCTTACTAAGCGTTTTCGCTTACCTAGTTGTTTCATGTTGTAGGTAAGTGCAAGGGCAAGGCAGAGAAGTGAGCGCTGGAGTCTTCCTTGCAAATGTACATGTGGACCGACCTTTTGGGAAGCCGATTTATTTTTGGAAATGTTGTGTAATTTTCCTAAGCAAGGCTCACTCTACTCTTTATAAAAAAATGTTTGTAACTAAATGTTAAGTATGGCCATACGACTTTTTAAAAAGTTTTTTTTTTATACGGGTTTTTGAGACATTTTGTTAAATGAAAACATTTATATTTCCGCATTATCGAGTCTTGAAAATCCAGGTCGTTACATTAGGTACATGGTAAAAGTAAGGTTCGACCTTGACAATAACGAAGTCAAACATGGATACTTTGAATAAACTTTGCATGAATGCATTGAAATTCAAACTTAAATCCAATATATGTATTTGTACGAATAAACAAATATGAAAGCAAGTCCTTAATATTGGCAGGCTCAAAATATTTCGATCTAGAAATATAAGGCATAATATTAAGGCTAAAAGCTAAAGGAAAAATCAAGTGCATAGAGATTTTCGAGCTAGAAAATTGTTTTTATAAAAATTGATAGTTATAAATTGATAGCTCAAAACTGAGCTATAAAATTGTCTTTGCCCCAAGGGCACCAAAATAACAAAAGTAATTGCAAAAATTTGCAATGGGTCGCAACTCGTAAATCTTGGCCTCAAGATTTGGATGTTTCTCCAACTTCTGCCCCCTGCTGATTCCTTGGCCTCGAGCATGGCCTCGTCCTCCTCGAGCCGAGCCTTCCACTTGGAAACAAATTTGGCCTCCAGGTTGGCTAAGAAGCTGGTGTCAAGGTCGGGATTGTTCACCCAAATCCGATACATCGCCATGTCTACAGCGCGATCCTTTTTGGACTTGAACTCCTCCAGGAGACAGAATTTCTCACCTTCGATTACCTCAAAAGTCACCTTCTTTTCCTCCTCCAACTTGGCATTCAGTTCCTGAATTTCCTTGATCTTGGAGTCCTTCTCCTTGATCTAGGAATTCTTAGCCTCGACCTCCTTCAAGGTCACCACCAGCGTCGATTCGAGGTTAGACACCTTCTGGGCATTTTCCAAGGTAGCCTCCAGCTTCGACTCGAGCTCAGAAACCTTTAGAATGGTCGCATCCCTTGCTGCCACTTCCAGCTTCGCTGCTTTGAGTTCGTCCATAAGCTTCAGCTGAGCATCTCTGGCTTCTTGGGAAAGTTCCCTGCTCACGGTCACCTCATTGTTCAGCAAGAAGTTGTGTTGAACAAAGGGGGAAAATGCCTGTACACAAAAATAAACACGAGTTATTAAAGGTACAATATTGGTTAGTACATTACAAGAGGATCAAAGTAAGAATTACTAATCGAGGAGATAAGCTCGCCACCCTTGTCAAAGATGGTGTTGGCATCGTGGCAGGAGGTTAGAAACTCCCATTGTGGAGCACCGAGGCTGCTGAGGCTATGACCCACGTGGTTCAAGACGTCCAAGCCCAGATTGACTCCATGCGACCCTACTTAATTGTCGAGCATAAACTTCGGAACGTGAGGTGAAATTGTCCAGAAACGTTCCCACGCAGGAGCTTGTTTCTTCTAGGGTGCAGGGGCTTGCTGGGCCGGTCGGACAACAGGAAGTGGCAGGGTGGTGGTAGGCACCACTGGCTCGATATTAGCATTCACTCCAACCTCAAGAGTGGGTTCGGTAGCCTGACTCGAATTTTGAGTAACCGAAGCTGGAGAAGCCACCTCGGGCCTTTTTGGCATCTTGGAGGGGCGACCCCCCCTTTGGGACGCTCGTTGGTGCTTGCTCACCTTCGTGGCCATGGGCTGGTTGAGCACGTTGTCTAGGTCCGAGTCCATATCACCTGAAAAACATAAAGATCATACTTTAGTGATCGAGCATAAGTTACTGAAAGAAACAAGACTCAAAGGATAATAGAAACCTAATTGGTACTCTCGACAAAGCTTGAGCTCGGGGACCAGGAAATTCCCCTATCTTCTAAAGAAATTGGGGGAGTCCCATCTGTATAGATGGGAGATAGCCTCGAAAGGTCTCTATATATTGGTTCCGTATTGAACGAAAATCTCATCCCAAACCTCGTTTAAACTATACATGGTTTGATACTGCCCTAACCAGCTATCGAACCTACGAACCCTAAGATCTACCCATGACCATACTAAGAAATTATTCCTGGGGACCTTGCTGAGGACCATAACCTTGAGTTTGTGCTTAAGCAAGGAAAAAGACCACATGGAGGAATCGAGCACAACTTTACCTCCATCACCGGAGCTCGGAGAGGCTTTATCATGAGCTTCATTGCTCGAGACAGGCCGATCGTGTCGGCGGGAAGCAGGGACATGAAACCGCGAGTTGGAAGATCTCCTCTTGGGGGGAGTTTATTAGTAGGGAGGGGCACGTGTTCCCTGTTGGGAAAACTTATACAGGATCTTTATTTATTTTCATGTATATTTAATATTAAACAAATTAATATGAGATAGCCTAGAACATGTTTCTAAAATTGAATTCAAAGAGAAACAAAGATAAGAATACTTACAGTATACGCAGCGGAATGAAAGAGTCGTTCCTTTGGTTTCTCTAACTCTTGAATCCATTATGTCGCAGAGTATTATCAAGAAACTGAACCGATCTTCTATTTTCTTCACAGTCTTCCAATGTATCCTTAGAATCACCTAGACTAGAGTGGGCAATTCTCAACACATGAGATAGATATAGAGAGAAGAAGAGAAAATAACAAAGAGGCTTAGAAAAAAGACTTGTGTTTAGAGAGAATCTAAAACTATTAGAAAATCTAACTTGTGAGTTATCAAACTTATGTTTTGACTTCTCTCTAAGCACTCTTTTTATAGACTCAATTAGGCCATTTAATTTAATTAAAAATCAATAAAATAATAGCCATTTTAAAGCCCTAGGTCGAAATTATCATGGGCTTAAGGCCCGTGAAATTTCCCATTTGATTATAAGCCCATTGGACTTAAAAACAAGGTCTGTATTATTTTCTATTGATTTAATTAATTAAATAATCATTTAAATCCTCTATCAAATTAATTATTTATAATTTGAACCTTGATTTAAACTTATTTATTAATTTAGATACCAATTTATCTTAATTAATAAATCTGCCATAATTTCTCTTTTCTTCTCAAAATTACACAACTCTATGAAACTATCCAAAATTGACTTGGTCAACTTTGATAATTCTAATTGATGATTAAATCAATTAATTGAGACTATCTAGATGATTTTATCCAAGGTACAATGGGGACCATGGGCCTATGAAATCAAGCTCCAATAAGTTATCATAAATCTAACAAATAAATTTACTAACTTATTAATTCCTCGTGACTCCACTATAGACTTGGAATTGCACTCTTGAATTCATAGAACGCTCTATAAAAAATATAGATATGCTATTAATTATCCATTGCTACAACCATAATTGTCACTCAATCCTCTATAGACGGTCTACAATGAGATGGGACTAAAATACCGTTTTACCCCTCATTGTATTTTATCCTTAAAATACTTAGTTCCTTGTAAATGATATTTCGGTAAACTAATTTAATTACTGAAATGAGATCTCTATCATTTAACACCTTGAACCAAACTAAAATAAAACCATCGTTTCACTTCTTCATCAGAAGCTATAGATGTTCATATCTATGATTAACACTCCCACTCAATTATACTACCGAGTTCCCAAGATGTAAGCATGGGCTAGTCCGTATGGTAAGCTGATAACGAACAAGTCAAAGAACTCAAATAATACAAGCAGTTAGAATACTAACCACTCATAATTGAGATTGAATTGACCTATGGTCAACTATATGATATGACTAGAATAGATAATAACGGTATGTTTACTTATCTTATCAACTGTCAATATCGGTCATGTCCAATGTAACAAATACATCCGATCTTATCTATTTGCTAATGTTCTGGAAAGAACATAACACTGTAATGTGTAAGTAGATCATATCGTAGATTAGCAAGTCAGTGTAAATCCTGTACACTGACTAATCTAAGGACTAACTTATTTTGAACATATAATTATATTTATATTCCACTGTGATTACGTCACTATAAATAAGATTAGTTGTAATGCCCTGAAATCCCTAATGCAGTTTAATGGCTGGATTAGTAGGCCAGGAGGGCCATAATTGTTTTATTATGCCATTAAATGATTATATACATGTTTATGTGAATTATATTATAATATGATGTTAAATGCATGCATGTGGGTCCACATTTCATTACAGGGGTGTTTTGGTAATTTGGCCCATTGAGGGCATATTTATATATTTTGGTGCATGTTGCGATTAATTTTTGAGGCCACATTATAATGTTGATTTGTTCGAGCCATTCGGCATGAGACGATCTTTGAGTGAAAATTAGCGGTTTAGTCATAACAGGTTTAAGTTCGGGGCTCGGGGTGAGTCTAGGGGTGATTTTAATGATTAGAGTGTTGCCAGGAATTAAAGGGTAATGGGATATGAATTATTGGTATTTGAGAGTATCGAGAATAATGGGAATTGGAGAGCGTTAATTATAATTAACGAAATAGGTGGAAAAGGTCGATTTTACCCTTGGGAGTCTTTAGAACCTTTATTTGACCTAGGGGTATTTTAGTCTTTTCACCCCTAGGATTGATTTAAGCCATGAAGGCTGTGGAAGATTGAAGAAAAATAAAGCGTCGAAAGCACCTTCTCCCATACCTATTTTCTCTCCTTTTCTTCTTGGATTTTTGAGCTTAAGTTGAGGAATCAAGCTTGGGAAATAAGTCTTGAGAGCATGGGAGTGTGTTCCACCATTGAAGAGCATCATAATTTGAACTTGAGGTAAGATTCTAGCCATTAAATCTCTGGTTTTCTCTATTTTTGTTATATATTTCAGTTGAGATTTCTATATTGGTTTATTGGTTTTGCTTGGAGTTTTTGGCTAGGGTTCTTGGGGTTGTGATGCCTAGGACATGTGGGGATGGTTTTGGGGTTCATTTGGCACCTAAAATGAGGTTTGGAAGCATTGGAATCAAGTTGGAAATGAAGGAGTCGAAGGAAGAAGATTCAGGCTAATCAGGCTGGGTGTAGCGCTATAGCGACCGCAAGGGGGCGCTACAGCGCTACCCAGGGTTGGCTTTGGGCATTTTGGTTCTGGAAATGGTGCTGGGGCGCTAGTGGGGGAGCTACCCTGTTCCATCATAATCCCGTTTTAGGCATTTTTAAGGGTTTTTGGCTCGGGGTTTCAATCCCTAAGGCCTGGGATCGAATCTACTCACCGTGTGGGTACGTTTCGAGGTCCCGAGAGTGGGGTTTGGGTTAAGATCCTATTATTGTTGATTTTCATTAATAGAGGTTATGATTGGTTATGATTAGGTAACCGCTAAGGAATCAAAAGGGTCGATCGTTCTCAAGGGTCGTTCTTGTACTAATTCTCGCACGAACCAGAGGTAAGAAAACTACTCCCTGTGTATATGACATGCGTGGTTGTATTGATGCATGTTGGTTATTCAATGTTGACGTTGATTGCATATTAAATGCTTGGTAAGTCCTCTTTATTTGTGTATGGCACTCACTATTCAGAATTGGCACTGGTCGCGTATTACTGACCTAAGAGTCAGGAATGGCATAAGGGTCAAGAACGCAGAGCCGATAAAAGATTTGATCTAATCAATATCAGCGTTGAATGACTTTAGGAGCATTAATGCTGGACTGACCCTAAGGTCGATGAAAATTACAAGCGCTTGACTAGTCTAAGACTAGTTACTCAGAGTCAGGGCCAATGGTCTAGGTGACTGCTTGTCACGTGGCTAGGGAGCGAAATCCCACGGTTGTGACTCTATGGTCATGCGGTAGGTTATATTGGTGACTAGTTTATCAAGCACCTATCTTGATAAGCTAGTGAAAGGATCACTTATTTGTAAAGCCCAGGTGACCCTATCGTCACATGGCTAATGGGAACGGAACCCACCTTAGTGACTTTTACAACTGTCACTCCTTTATTTTGGACCGAAAGTCCTGAATGATTATTATGATCATTGTTGATATTATATTCATGTTGTTTTGTGTTTTCTTGCTGGGCTTTGGCTCATGGGTGCTATGTGGTGCAAGTAAAGGGAAAGAAAAGATCACCCAGCCTTGAGTGGATAGCTTAGGTGGTGTTGTGTACATATGCGGCCGCTTGACCACCACGGCTAAGGAGTTCTCAGAGGAACTAGGGGGTTTACCCTATTTTTCCGTTTAGGTCGGCGTGTTGTAAATTTAAACTGTAATGACCGTTTTGAGTTGTAAATAACTTATAAATGTTTTTATGGGCCCATGAACAGTTTATGTTTTAAATAAAATATATCATTTCCTTTTGATCAGTTTTCCACCTTACCCTATTAATAACACCTAGAAGCACGTTTTTAACCAAAGGACTCGGGTAGCGAGTTAAATTCACGGTTCAACGTTCATAGTAACTATCCCGGGGTAACCAGGGCGTTACAACTTGGTATCAGAGCGTGCCAAGGTTAAATTTCTTGTAGACTGGCTGGGCATGTACACTCACCACTAAAGACAAGCTCGACTCATGGTTTGGTAACTATTTATGTAGTTATATGTATAACTTCTTAAATATATTATAAATGCTTTACCTATATACATTAGACACCATATTAAACCTGTGCCCTGAATATTGTATCTTCAGCAACCGGGTTCTAAATAGTACTGAAATTGCTGGAACATACTTATTAGTATTGTTGATTGTGAACTATTATGTGATACATGCTAAGTGCTAAATGCTATAATCATGTATTTATTTGTATATTTTCATGACTGTGGAATATGATAATTATCTGCTTATTCTTGGACCGTAAGGCGGCAAGAGGTTTAGTTATTACTACCTGACTGGTCGTATTGACTATTGTTTCAGCAAGGTTTAAGTTGATAAGAATGAATCCAGGACAGACAGATTCTTCAGCTGGCCAGAGTGATCAAGGCCAGAATAATAATAATCATGGTCAAGAGAATGACCAGGGATAGATTCCACAGCCAGCTCCTGCAAACTGGCAGCAGTTATTCAATGATCTGCAGGCTACAGTGTTGAGACAGGGAGAAGAACTCCGCCTACTAAGACAACATCAGGCTCCTGCAGTGGTCAGTGTATCTGAGACACCTCCTGTATCGAGGCCAGTAGCTGCTTGAGGTTGGTAGTAAATGGGAGCCTCTTTATGAAAGGTTCAGAAAGCAGCAACCTCCAGTTTTTTAAGGCAGTGTAGACCCTGCTAAAGCTGAGCAGTGGATGAGTATGATTACCACCATCCTGGACTTTATAAGGGTGACTGGTAATGAGAGGGTGGCCTATGCCACTTATATGTTTCGGGAGGATGCCCGAGTTTGGTGGGAAGTTGTAACCCAGACCAGAAATGTTAATGCCCTGAGTTGGGAAGAGTTTCAGACTATGTTCAACTAGAAATATTATAATGACGCCATTAGGGCGGCAAAGGCAGAGGAGTTCATTAGGTTACTTCCGGGAGGTTTGTCAGTGACAGAGTATGCCCTGAAGTTTGATCGCTTGGCAAAGTTTGCCATGGAGCTGGTGCCCACTGATGGGACCAGGAGGGAGAGATTTCTCCAGGGGCTACAGCCCATATTAGCCCATGATGTTTGTATTACCATTGTGGCTGGGGTTACTACCTATGAACAGGTGGTTGAGAAGGCACTCACAGCTGAGAGTGCAGAGAATAAGATCTGGCAGGATAGTGCAGCCAGAAAGGAGTTCAGGAGGATATGTCCTCCATTTGTGGGTTCTGGTAGGGGTGTAGGCCCCAGTGATCAGAAGAGGAAAGTTCTTGACACCTTCCTAGTTCCAGGTCCTGAGGTGTTTCAATGGGTCGTCCAGGTGGTAATGAAGCCTGGAAGTCTTATCCTGAATGCCCTAGGTGTAAGAGGTTTCATTTGGGAGAGTGTAGGGCAAGGGCCTGCTTCTCATGTGGAGCATTGGGTCATCTTAAGAAGGAATGCCCTGAGTCTAGAAGAGAAGAACCCAGGAAAGCGAATAGCTCGGCCCTAGCTCGAGTGTTCGCGTTGACACAAGCAGAAGCTGAGGCTTCTTCCTCAGTTGTTACAGGTCAGATTCTCAGTGCTGGAACCCCTTATAATGTATTGATTGATTCTGGTGCTACACATTCTTTTGTTGCTAGTAGTATTATTGATAGACTATGTAGACCCTGTGATTTTTATGTTGTGGGGTTTGGAACTTTGTTACCCACTGGGGAATTAGTGGTATCCAGGAGACGGGTCAGATCTTTGCCAGTGACAGTGGAGGGTAGAGAGTTGTCAGTGGATTTGATAGAGTTGGTTATGAATGACTTTGACATGATATTGGGTATGGATTGGTTGGTGAAGTATGGGGCAACCATTGATTGCAGAAGGAAGATGGTCACCTTTGAGGGTCCTTTTGTGTTTGTTGGTACTGTGCATGGACCTCGCATACCTATGATTTCTGTTTTAAGGGCTAGAGATCTTTTGCAAGGAGGTTGTATTGGATTCGTAGCCAGTGTGGTTGAGACCACTCAGGTCGTGCCAGTGAGACCAGAAGAGACCAGATTAGTTTGTGAATTCCTGGATCTGTTTCCAGAAGATTTGCCAGGGTTGCCACTGCACAGAGAGATTGAGTTCGTGATAGAACTTGCACCAAGGACGGAGCCAGTGTTTGGAGCACCTTACAGAATGGCCCCAGCTGAGTTGAAAGAACTGAAAGTACAATTGCAAGAACTGTTGGATTTGGGTTTTATTAGACCTAGTTTCTTACCTTGGGGTGCGCCAGTTCTTTTTGTAAAGAAGAAGGATGGTTCTCTGAGGATGTGTAATGATTACAGAGAACTGAATAAGTTAACAATCAAGAACAAGTATCCTTTGCCAAGGATAGATGATCTGTTTGATCAGTTTCAAGGTAAGAAGGTATTCTCAAAGATCGACCTTCATTTTGGTTATCATCAGTTTAGGGTCAAGGAGAGAGACATACCGAAGACTGTTTTTCATACCATGTATGGGCATTATGAGTTTTTAGTCATGTCTTTTGGATTGACTAATGCCCATGCTGCTTTTATGGATCTGGTGAACAGAGTGTTCAAGGATTATTTGGACCAGTTTGTGATCGTCTTCATCGATGATATCCTGGTATACTCTCAGTCAGAGTCAGAGCATGAGCAGCATCTGAGGTTAGTTCTACAGAGACTGAGGGAACACAGACTGTTTGCAAAGTTCAAGAAATGTGAATTCTGGTTATCTCAGGAATCTTTTCTTGGGCATATTGTCAATAATGAGGGGATTAAGGTAGATCCAGCAAATATTGAAGCGGTCAAAGATTGGCCAAGGCCAAAGAATGCTTCTGAGGTTAGAAGTTTCCTTGGATTGGCAGGTTATTATAGGCGTTTCGTGGAAGGGTTCTCAAATATTGCTACTTCGTTGACTGAGCTAACACGCAAAAGTCAAAAATTTGTTTGGTCAGATAAATGTGAGAACAACGTCCAGGAACTGAAGCAGAGATTGATTACAGCTCCGATTTTGAGTCTTCTGACAAATCAGGAGAAGTTTGTGATTTATTGCAATGCTTCTCATTAGGGTTTGGGCTGTGTTCTGATGCAGTCAGAGAAGGTAATTGCTTATGCCTCTCGTCAGCTGAAGGAGTATGAAAAGAGATATCCCACTCATGATTTGGAGTTAGCGACTGTGGACTTTTCTTTAAAGATATGGAGGCATTATCTTTATGGAGAGAAGTGTGAGATCTATACAGACCACAAGAGCCTAAAATATTTCTTCACCCAGAAAGACTTGAACATGAGACAAAGGCGTTGGCTGGAGTTAGTAAAATATTATGACTATGAGATTTTGTATCATCCAGGAAAAGCCAACGTGGTAGCTGATGCTTTAAGCCAGAAGGGTCCGGGGCAGATTTATTGTAATGCCCTAAAATCCCTAATGCAATTTAATGGCTAGATTAGTAGGCCAAGAGGGCCATAATTGTTTTATTATGCCATTAAATGATTATATGCATGTTTATGTGAATTATATTATAATATGATGTTAAATGCATGCATGTGGGTCCACATTTCATCACAAGGGTATTTTGGTTTGGCCCGTTGAGGGCATATTTGTATATTTTGGTGCATGCTTGTGATAAATTGTTGAGGCCACATTATAATGTGGATTTGTTTAAGCTATTCGGCAAGAGACAATCTTTGAATATAAACTATCGGTTTGGTCATAACAGGCTTAAGCTCGGGGTGAGTCTTGGGGTGTTTCAATGATTAGAGCGTTACCAGGAATTAAAGGGTAACGGGTTATGAATTATTGGTATTTGAGGATATTGGGAATAACGAGAATTGGAGAACGTTAAGAATGATTAACGGGTTTAGAGGATAAAGGACATTTTTGCCCTTACTAGCCTTTAGAGGGTTTTATTTAACCTAGGGGTAATATGGTCATTTGGCAAGGGTATATGGGATTCTAATAGTAGGCTATAGAAAGAACTGAAGTAAAGACAGAGCCTAGAAAACCTTCTCCCGTGCATCCTTTCTCCTTCATTCTCCTTTGGAGTTTTTTTATCTCAATTTGAAGAATTAAGCTAGGGAATCAAAGTTTGGAGCTTAGGAATATAGTTCATCCATTGAAGAGGTTTCAATTCAAGCTAAAGGTAAGGTTCTAGTTCCATTTTATAGTGTTTTGCCCTGTTTTTGTGATGGTTTTAAAGTTTGGAGTTTTGATAATTGAATGGGGAATTTGAGGAAGTTTTGATTGGTGTAAAGCTTAGATTTTGATGCTTGTATGGTGGGTCAGTTGTGGTAGCAATTGGGGGCTTTTCTTGATGATGTTGGGGGATTTTAATGAGGTTTTAGATTGAATTCGAAGGGAGGAAAACATGATTTTTGACTGAGTTTCAGGTGGGGTCGTGGCTCTATTCTGGAGCGCCGCGACCCAAGCTTGAGAAAATGGGAGGAAGTGGCTGAAAGGCCGAAGGGCCGCAACATGGCCAGGGAGGGCCGCGGCCTGTGCTGGGAGCTGAAGGGAGGTCGCCTCTATTTGAGGGCGGGTCGCGGCCCTTAGTGGTATTTTGGCCAGAAATAGGTTTTTGGCTTGGGGATTCAAGCCTTAGGCCTCGGGATCGTTCCTACTACCCGGTTTAGTAGGATACGATGTCTCGGAGGCTAGGTTTTGGTTCGGGAACCTTTGTTATTCATTTTATTGATGGAATCCCATAATTGGTTATGACCAGGTAACCGCTAAGGAACTAAAAGACAGATCGTTCTCAAGGGTCATTCTTATATTAATTCTCGCTCGAACCAGAGGTAAGAAAACTGCACCCTATATGGGACATGCAGGGTTATTGTGGAGGCATGTTGGTTGTTAAATGTGGACATTGATTGCATATTAAATGCTTAGCAAATATTGCTTACTTGTGTATGGCACTGACTATTCAAAATCGGCACTGATCGCGTATTACTGACCTAAGAGACAGGAATGGCATAAGCGTCAAGAACGCAGAGCCGATAAAAGATTAGATCTAATTGATATCAGCTTTGAATGACTCTAGGAGCATTAATGCTGAACCGACCCTAAGGTCGATGAAAATTACAAGCGCTTGACTAGTCTAGGACTAGTTACTCAGAGCCAGGGCCAAAGGCCTAGGTGACTGCTTGTCACGTGGCTAGGGAGCGGAATCCCACGGTTGTGACTCTATAGTCATGCGGTAGGTTATATTGGTGACTAGTTCATCGAGCACCTATCATGATAAGCTAGTGAAAGGATCACTTATTTGTAAAGCCCAGGTGACCCTATCGTCACATGGCTAATGGGAACGGAACCCACCTTAGTGACTTTTACAACTGTCACTCCTTTATTTTGGACTGAAAGTCCTGAATGATTATTATGATCATTGTTGATATTATATTCATGCAATATTGTGTGTTCTTGCTAGGCTTTGGCTCATGGGTGCAATGTGGTGCAGGTAATGTTAGGGTTTTATGCCCTAATTAAAACCCAAATTCTTTGTAATCTCATTTTATTATCAATAAAAGAATAGAAATCATTTTTTGACTTGGTCAATCACTTTTCCCACATGTTTTATTTTCATGATTATTTGTTTAATATAAACTTCTATTAAATCCCGAGCATATAGCTAATCTTATTTATAGTGACGTAATCACAATGGAATATAAATATGATTATTTGTTCAAAATAAGTTAGTCCTAAGATTAGTCAGTGCACTGGATTTACACTAACTTGCCAATCTACGATATGATCTACTTACACATTACAGTGTTATGTTCTTTCCAGAACATTAGCAAAGTAGATAAGATCGGATGTATATGTTACATCGGACAGGACCGATATTGACAATTGATAAGATAAGTAAACATACCGTTATTATCTATTCTAGTCATATCATATAGTTGACCATAGGTCAATTCAATCTCAATTATGAATGGTTAGTATTCTAACTGATTGTATTATTTGAGTTCTTTGACTTGTTCGTTACCAGCTTACCCTACGGACTAGCCATACTTACATCTTGGGAACTCGGTAGTATAATTGAGTGGGAGTGTTAATCATAGATATGAACATCTATAGCTTCTGATGAAGAAGTGAAACGACGGTTTCCTTTTAGTTTGGTTCAAGGTGTTAAATGATAGAGATCTCATTTCAGTAATTAAATTAGTTTACTGAAATATCATTTACAAGGAACTAAGTGTTTTAAGGATAAAATACAATGAGGGGTAAAACGGTATTTTAGTCCCATCTCATTGTAGACCGTCTATAGAGGATTGAGTGACAATTATGGTTGTAACAATGGATAATTAATAGCATATCTATATTTGTTATAGAGTGTTCTATGAATTCAAGAGTGCAATTCCAAGTCTATAGTGGAGTCACGAGGAATAAATAAGTTAGTAAATTTATTTGTTAGATTTATGATAACTTATTGGTGCTTGATTTCATAGGCCCATGGTCCCCATTGTACCTTGGATAAAATCATCTAGATAGTCTCAATTAATTGATTTAATCATCAATTAGAATTATCAAAGTTGACCAGGTCAATTTTGGATAGTTTCATAGAGTTGTGTAATTTTGAGAAGAAAAGAGAAATTATGGCAGATTTATTAATTAAGATAAATTGGTATCTAAATTAATAAATAAATTTAAATCAATGTTCAAATTATAAATAATTAATTTGATAAAGGATTTAATTAATTAAATCAATAGAAAATAATGCAGGCCTTGATTTTAAGTCCAATGGGCTTATAATCAAATGGGAAATTTCACGGGCCTATAACCCATGATAATTTCGACCTAGGGCTTCAAAATGACTATTATTTTATTTATTTTTTAATTAAATTAAATGGCCTAATTGAGTCTATAAAATGAGTGCTTATAGAGAAGTCAAAAAAATAAGTTTGATAAGTCACAAGTCAGATTTTCTGATAGTTTTAGATTCTCTCTAAACACAAGTCCTTTTCTAAGCCTCTTTGTTATTTTCTCTTCTTCTCTCTATATCTATCTCATGTGTTGAGAATTTCCCACACTAGTCTAGGTGGTTCTAAGGATACATTGGAAGATCGTGAAGAAAATAGAAGATCGGTTCAGTTTCTTGATAATACTCTGCGACAGAGAGGATACAAGAGTTAGAGAAACTGAAGGAAGGACTCTTTAATTCCGCTGCGTATACTGTAAGCATTCTATTCTTTGTTTCTCTTTGAATTCAATTTTAGAAACATGTTTTAGGCTATCTCGTATTAATTTGTTTAATATTAGATATACATGAAAATAAATAAAGATCCTGTATAAGCTTTTCCAACAACTGGCCTCAGAGCCTTTGGTAATCTTTATTTTCATGCATGAACATGTTTAAAATTGGATTATTTGATATGTTTGAATAATTGGATGGATTTCATGTTTTTATGAAGCATATTGATTTTATGTGAATTTTAGCAATTTTTAGGTTATTTTGTTGTGTTTTCTATGCTATTAATTTTTATATATGCTTTATTTTGTGTAAAACATGGTAAGAATTTATTAGAAAATGGTTTTGGTTTGAAAAATTGCTCAAAAAAAAAATTTTGGAAAAATTTGGCCAGGCTCCCCTGCGCGCCTCCGCGCGCACCACCTGCGCGCCCCGCGCCCGCGTGCACACCAACCACCAGCGTGAACAGTACCACGGGGTACTATTCATCTTTTTTTTTTCAATTTTTTTTTTAAAAATTAAAATTTTTAGAAATAAATTATTTATAATCAAAACCAAAAAAAAATTATATATATATATCTTTTTTGTTTTATCATTTAATTTTTTTTTTAAATAAGATATTTTTGTTAGTTGAGATTTAAATAATTAGATATTTTCTACAAACATTCAAATTCAAATTTAAAAATAGACTAACAACTTAATTTTAAATCTTTTAATTTATTAAATTATTAGAATTATGATATCAGATATTTAAGATATTTTCATTTAAATTCTTGATATTTTTATTAAATCTTTATTTGAAAATATAAATATCTTTTTATTCTATAGTTTTTAATATTTAAATTATTTGAAATTTGAATATTGTTAGTTAGATATTTTTATGGATATTTGAATTTGTTTAACTATTTGAGATATTTTAGGGTTGTTATAACTATTTGTATTTTATTATTTTTAAATGGTTAAAATATTAGATAATAGTTGTGTTATCCCCAAAAATTGGAGATCGATGACGTGGCCATAGACTTGTCATGTCCAAGCAAGTGCACAAGTGCACCCGAGGAGAGTACTTAGGCTAGGGTGTGCCCGGTCGGATTTTGGACCGAGGAGACCCCAAGGGTGTGGTCCGAGGAGAGCCCAAGAATTTGGTCCGAGGAGAGTCCAAAAGGTCTGGTCCTTATGCATATGTCCAGCAAGTGCATGGTTGTCCAAAGAGAGAAATGGCATGCTAGAGGAGAGTGCCATGTTAGAGGAGAGACATGGCATGCTAGAGGAGAGTGCCATGTTAGACGAGAGGAGTGCATGTCCTACCACCATGCACATATCCGACCAACAAATGCATGTCCTACAAGCAAATGCATGTCCTACGAGCAAGTGCATGTCCTACCAGCACTTGCATATGTCCAGCATGCATGTGTCCAACCAGCGCTTGCATGAATGGTCAGTAGGAGATATGGGTCGACCAGATAGAGGAGGACTAAGTCAAGATTCCCAGAAATGGCTTCAACAAGAACCGGTCATGGCACACGCGGGAATCTCTCATTCTTCCCACAAATTGGGGGTTTTGTTACATTTTGAATGTTTTTTGTAATTTAAATATAATAAATATAATGAAATATCCCGTTTCTAGGGGATATCAGATATATGATCCTAAGCCTATAAATATATGGCTTATGGGATCAGAAAGGGGCTTCTTCTGCTTCTTTAGAGACTTTTGGGAAATTTTGGGTCTGAGTTTTCTAGAGAGAGAACGTGCTGGTATCATAAAGAATTCTTTTATTTTTGCAATCTGTACTGAAGAAACTCAGTTGGCTCAGTCCATCTGATCTTGAGTACAGATCTATAAGCATAACTCTAAGTGTATTAGGCTATTACCAACATATTGGGGCTGAACCACTATAAAAATTGCTGTGTTATTTACTTTCTGTTCAAAAACCGCCTGTGTTGTTTTATTTCTCTTGAAGGTTTGTCGTTTTTTACGTTCTCACGTCGTTGGCCAAAAACGCAGTCAACAAGTTGTAACAACACAAGATATTTTGGAAAATAGTTAAGATATTGATTTTAAAATTTAAAATTGGTTAGATTTTGAAAAATATCATTTTTTTTCAGCCAATTAATAAAATATTTTTTTTAATAAATGAGATTTAAATTAAATTAATATTTTTTTTCAAATTAACCTAAAACCAAGTTAATTGTTGATAAATGAAATTTAAATTAACTATTGTTAATTGTTGATAAATTTCATTTAAATTGACTTATTTTTTGTAAAAATTTAATTAATTTTAATTTTTTTGATAAGTTCTAGATAATTAATTGTGGTATTTTTGCAAATGAAATAAATTGTGGTATTTTTGTATAAATTCATAGAATTGCTCATATAGTAACATGATTAAGCCCATCCAATTATAACATGTCTGTTTGCACTATATGTGGTATTTTTGCAATTGGGCTTAGATGCATATAGTGGCCCATATGTTTGTTAGATATATGGTATTTTGCCAAATAAAATATTCATAAAATGATAGGTTTTATTTGGGACCATTAGAAAATGTAAAGTTTAAATTCCTCTCTTGTGGGTGATTCCACTTATGAAGGCCCATTTGCTTTGCATGACTATAGTGGGCCTAATCAATTAATAACAATTAATAAAACGAAGGTTTAAATTCTTGTCTTTTGGACTTTGTATGGAAGATAGGGGCATTTGTAGTGGGAACGACATATTGGACACAGCCCTCCTCCATACAAGCCCAATTGTTAAGGCCCATTTACCTGAGTTGGACTTAATTGTATAGGTTCATTATATTAGTTAAACCTAAATATTGATTAGCAACAAATTAATTCTAAATTAATTGAATTTGTTTCAATGTGACACTTTAGAATTAATAAGAAATTATAGGACTTTGGTTTTAAAAAATTTAATCTGTTTAATTTTTTTTGGAAAACCATAGTCATTAATTTTCTAAAAATAAATAATAAAAATACTAATTTTAATTTTAATTTTATAATGAGCTTATTTTAAGAATTTTATTCGATCTCCACCGTTGGTTTAACATAGTCAATAGCTTAATGGGGCCTCGAGGCGCTTTGATTCGTCCCCCTACGGAAGGTGTTCATTAGTTATTTTGACAAGGTTAGATTTCGAAAGATAGATAATTATAGGTCAAATTCTACTAGACTCACCCCTACGGTGACTACTAGGACTAAATCTATGATTATTGAAACCGTGGGTCTAGCTCATAAAATAAGAGATTTTGTTTTCTTATTTTGATCAAATAGTAGGTTGTTAATAGTGGTGTCCATTATTAAATGAGTTTACAACTCTATTTAACTAGTGGTATTTTTGACTCTCGCCAACCGAGACAAGGATATCATAGATTAGTTAAAAACCTAAAGAAATAGAGATATGATTGTTTTTGGTATTTTTTCTCATATCTTACATATTTTTGGTATATGTTGTGCTATTTCTTGAAATTTGTGTGAATAGAAGTTTTATTGAGCAAATGTGATTGATTTCTATTTTATTGGTACTTTGTAGTTCTTGAGTTATGGCTGTGTCTACTCCCATCCTTTCTCAACTTTCGATGGAGAAACTCACTGGAGAAAACTTCCTTAAATGGAAGCAAAACATCAACATTGTGTTGATAGGTGACAACTCCAAGTTCGTCATGACTGAGGAATCCCCCGAAGTTCCAACTGAAGGAGCTACCAAGTCTGTGATGGACAAGTATGAGCGTTGGCAGGCGGCTAACAACAAGGCGCGGTACTACATGTTGACTAGTATGGTCGACACTCTCAAGACAAAGATGGAGAATGTCGAGACAGCCTACGAAATCATGGATCAGCTCCAAGACATGTTTGGTGCCAAGTCAGCGCAGACTCATTTTGAGGCCACCAAGAAATATGCCAATGCTCGAATGGCACCTTCTCAACATGTTCGTGATCACCTGATCAAGATGACAAACTACTTTCAGGAAGCTGAACTGCACGGAGCCATAATAGATGAGGAAACTCAAGTTGGCTTAATCCTTAACAGTCTTTCTCTAGCTTTCCTTCCATTCACCACCAACTATGTGTTGAATAAACTCAACTATGGTCTGACGCAGCTCATGAATGAGCTTCAGACTTTTGAGTCTATTATGGGTGGACCTAGTAAGGGAGGAGAAAAGAAGACAACAACTACTACTACTGCTGATCCAGCTAAGGCTGAAGCTAACCAAGCTTCATCTTCAAAAGCTGGAAACAAGAGGAAAGGTGGGCAAAACAATAACCCCAAGCCTGCAAAATCTGCAAAGGCGAGTGCACAACCAAGTGCCCAGACGCCTAAGGGGAAAAACAAGAAAAACAAGAAAGGTAAAGGTAAATGTTTTCACTGCAAAGAAAATGGGCATTGGAAACAAGATTGCCCCAAGTTTCTAGCAGATAAAAACAAAGGTAGTGATTATAGTTCATTTATCTTAGAAACATGTGTTTTAGAGAATGATAACTCTGTTTGGATTATTGATTCTGGATCTTCTAACCATGTTTGTAACTCTTTACAGCTTCTTGAATCGTGGGAGGAAGTGAACGAAGGCGGCTTAAAGCTTAGAGTTGGGAACGGAGCATTCGTTGCGGTCCAAGCTAGAGGAAGAGCTCGTCTGAAGTTCGGAAATAAATTTTTAATTTTAAAAGATGTATTTTTTATTCCGGATTTTAGTAGAAATTTAATTTCAGTTTCCATGTTGCAATTAGAACGATTTGTTATGACTTTCACAAGTTTTAATATATCTATTTCTTTCAATGGATCACAATTGTGTATTGCATGTTTGGAAAACGGGCTTTATATTCTGCGACCTAACGAACCCCTCGCTCTTAACAATTATTTATTCAAAGTAGCTAAACCCAGGACCAATAAACGTCAAAAGTCCGATAACAATAATATGACGTATTTATGGCACTTGAGACTAGGTCACATTGGCTATGATAGGATTCAAAGACTTACAAAGGATGGACCTTTGAAGGAACTCACCTTAGGTGAATTACCTGTCTGTGAATCTTGTCTAGAAGGCAAACTGACCAAGCGTCCATTCTCTGCAAAGGGTGATAGGGCCAAAGAACCACTTGATCTTGTGCATTCAGATGTTTGTGGATCTTTGAATATACAAGCCAGGGGTGGTTTTGAGTATTTCGTCACTTTCATTGACGATTACTCTAGATACTCATGTCTTTACCTAATGCATAGGAAATCAGAAACATTTTAAAAGTTTCAGGAATTCCTAGCAATGGCTCAGAACCAATTAGGTAAAAGGTTAAAGATCTTGCGATCTGATAGGAGTGGAGAATATTTGGATATGCAGTTCCAAGATCATTTAACTGAACTTTGGATTTTATCACAACTTACTGCCCCAGGTACTCCGCAACAAAATGGTGTAGCGGAACGCCGAAACAGAACTTTATTGGAAATGGTTAGATGCATGCTTAGTTACTCAACTCTACCAACTTCGTTCTGGGGACATGCAATTGAAACCGCAAATGACATTCTCAATGTCGTGCCATCAAAATCAATCCCCAAAACACCTTTAGAACACTGGAATGGTCGTGAACCTAGTTTACGCCATTATAGAATCTGGGGGTGTCCCGCTCACGTCTTGAGGAAAAAGGAGGGAAAGCTAGAACCGCGAACTGAAGTTTGCATGTTTGTTGGCTATCCTAAAGGTACTCAGGGTGGACTTTTCTATAGTCATTCAGAAAAGAAAGTGTTTACTTCCACAAATGCTACTTTTCTGGAAAATGACTATGTCCAGAATTTTAAACCTCGCAGCAAAGTAGTTTTAGAGGAGATGGTTAAAGAATTGAATCCAACCAATGTTCCATCGTCATCAATGCAAGTTGATGATGAAATTCCCACTCTTCATGTACAACCGACGCAAGTCAATTTAAATGAAGAAAGTACCACTGTTCCTGAGCAAACAGTCACGAAGCCTCGTCATAGTGGGAGGGTTTCGAAGAACCCAGTTCACTATGGTTTGGATGGTGAAACTAATATGGTTGTTGGTGACACTAGTGATGATGATCCGTTGTCTTTCAAACAGGCAACGGCAAGCCCTGAAAAGGAACTATGGCTCGAAGCCATGAAACAGGAAATGGAGTCCATGTACTCAAATTCCGTTTGGGATCTTGTTGAAGCACCTAGTGACTTTAGGGCCATTGGGTGCAAGTGGATCTACAAGAAGAAACGAGGTGTTGATGGAAATATCGAGACTTATAAAGCTCGATTAGTGGCAAAGGGTTATACCCAAAGAGAAGGCGTGGACTATGAGGAAACTTTTAGTCCGGTAGCCATGCTCAAATCCATTCGCATCCTCCTATCCATAGCAGCCGCTCTCGACTATGAGATTTGGCAAATGGACGTTAAGACAGCTTTTCTTAATGGAAAGCTTGATGAGGTCATTTATATGGATCAGCCAGAAGGATTTAAAGTATCTGGACAGGAAGGAAAAGTTTGTAAGTTAAATAGGTCCATCTATGGACTTAAGCAAGCTTCTCGTTCCTGGAATCTTAGGTTTGATGAAATAATCAAAACCTATGGCTTTGAACAAAATATTGATGAGCCCTGTGTTTACCAACTGAAGGCAAATCAAATAGTGGTATTCCTGGTTCTTTATGTAGATGATATCTTACTCATTGGAAACAATGTTAAGAAATTATCAGATGTGAAGAATTGGCTGAGCACTCAATTCCAGATGAAGGATTTGGGTGAAGCAAGTTATGTTCTAGGTATCCAAATCATCAGGGATAGAAAGAACAAACTTTTAGCTCTATCTCAAGCAGCTTACATTGACAAAGTGCTTGAACGTTTCTCAATGACAAATTCCAAGAAACGGCGTCTACCGTCCCGCCATGGAATTCATCTTTCAAAGAAGCAGTCTCCCCAGACTCCTGAAGAGGAAGATGCAATGAGAAAAGTTCCTTACGCATCTGCAGTTGGAAGTCTGATGTATGCCATGTTGTGTACTAGACCAGATATCTGCTATGCAGTGGGAGTAGTGCTATGCAGTGGGAGTAGTGAGCAGGTATCAGCCAAACCCAGGACTGGAACATTGGATAGTAGTTAAGCATATCCTGAAGTATTTGAGACGAACTAGGGATTATATGTTAGTCTACAAGGGTGGTGTTCTGAACCCTGTAGGGTACACCGATTCAGATTTTCAGACTGATGTCGATGACAGAAAGTCTACTTCTGGAATGGTGTTTACTCTTGGGGGTGGAGCTGTGATTTGGAGAAGCGTAAAGCAGTCTGCAATCTCAGATTCCACCATGGAGGCTGAGTACATAGCCGCGTCAGAAGCAACTAAGGAAATAGTCTGGCTAAAGAAGTTCTATTCGGATCTTGGTGTTATTCCAGAAATGAATAAACCGCTTGTGTTGTTTTGTGACGATACAGGAGCGATAGCCAACTCGAAAGAACCTCGAAGTCACAAGAGGAGTAAGCATATAGAAAGGAAGTATCACATTATTCGAGAATATGTGGCCAGGGGAGATGTGAAGGTTATGAAGATTGCAACTGAAGACAATCTTGCGGATCCGTTTACAAAGACACTACCAGAAGCTACATTTGATAAGCATATCAAGGAAATGGGATTAGTAGAATTAAGGCACTAGTTTCAATTAGTGCAAGTGGGAGTTTGTTAGGGTTTTATGCCCTAATTAAAACCCAAATTCTTTGTAATCTCATTTTATTATCAATAAAAGAATAGAAATCATTTTTTGACTTGGTCAATCACTTTGCCCACATGTTTTATTTTCATGATTATTTGTTTAATATAAACTTCTATTAAATCCCGAGCATATAGCTAATCTTATTTATAGTGACGTAATCACAGTGGAATATAAATATGATTATATGTTCAAAATAAGTTAGTCCTAAGATTAGTCAGTGCACCGGATTTACACTGACTTGCCAATCTACGATATGATCTACTTACACATTACAGTGTTATGTTCTTTCCAGAACATTAGCAAAGTAGATAAGATCGGATGTATATGTTACATCGGACAGGACCGATATTGACAATTGATAAGATAAGTAAACATACCGTTATTATCTATTCTAGTCATATCATATAGTTGACCATAGGTCAATTCAATCTCAATTCTGAGTGGTTAGTATTCTAACTAATTGTATTATTTGAGTTCTTTGACTTGTTCGTAACCAGCTTACCCTACGGACTAGCCCATACTTACATCTTGGGAACTCGGTATTATAATTGAGTGGGAGTGTTAATCATAGATATGAACATCTATAGCTTCTGATGAAGAAGTGAAACGACGGTTTCCTTTTAGTTTGGTTAAAGGTGTTAAATGATAGAGATCTCATTTCAGTAATTAAATTAGTTTATTGAAATATCATTTACAAGGAACTAAGTGTTTTAAGGATAAAATACAATGAGGGGTAAAACGGTATTTTAGTCCCATCTCATTGTAGACCGTCTATAGAGGATTGAGTGACAATTATGGTTGTAACAATGGATAATTAATAGCATATCTATATTTGTTATAGAGCGTTCTATGAATTCAAGAGTGCAATTCCAAGTCTATAGTGGAGTCACGAGAAATTAATAAGTTAGTAAATTTATTTGTTAGATTTATGATAACTTATTAGAGCTTGATTTCATAGGCCCATGGTCCCCATTGTACCTTGGATAAAATCATCTAGATAGTCTCAATTAATTGATTTAATCATCAATTAGAATTATCAAAGTTGACCAGGTCAATTTTGGATAGTTTCATAGAGTTGTGTAATTTTGAGAAGAAAAGAGAAATTATGGCAGATTTATTAATTAAGATAAATTGGTATCTAAATTAATAAATAAATTTAAATCAATGTTCAAATTATAAATAATTAATTTGATAAAGGATTTAATTAATTAAATCAATAGAAAATAATACAGGCCTTGATTTTAAGTCTAATGGGCTTATAATCAAATGGGAAATTTCACGGGCCTATAACCCATGATAATTTCGACCTAGGGCTTCAAAATGACTATTATTTTATTTATTTTTTAATTAAATTAAATGGCCTAATTGAGTCTATAAAAGGCGTGCTTATAGAGAAGTCAAAAAAATAAGTTTGATAAGTCACAAGTCAGATTTTCTGATAGTTTTAGATTCTCTCTAAACACAAGTCCTTTTCTAAGCCTCTTTGTTATTTTCTCTTCTTCTCTCTATATCTATCTCATGTGTTGAGAATTTCCCACACTAGTCTAGGTGGTTCTAAGGATACATTGGAAGATCGTGAAGAAAATAGAAGATCGGTTCAGTTTCTTGATAATACTCTGCGACAGAGAGGATACAAGAGTTAGAGAAACTGAAGGAAGGACTCTTTAATTCCGCTGCGTATACTGTAAGCATTCTATTCTTTGTTTCTCTTTGAATTCAATTTTAGAAACATGTTTTAGGCTATCTCGTATTAATTTGTTTAATATTAGATATACATAAAAATAAATAAAGATCCTGTATAAGCTTTTCCAACAACTGGCCTCAGAGCCTTTGGTAATCTTTATTTTCATGCATGAACATGTTTAAAATTGGATTATTTGATATGTTTGAATAATTGGATGGATTTCATGTTTTTATGAAGCATATTGATTTTATGTGAATTTTAGCAATTTTTAGGTTATTTTGTTGTGTTTTCTATGCTATTAATTTTTATATATGCTTTATTTTGTGTAAAACATGGCAAGAATTTATTAGAAAATGGTTTTGGTTTGAAAATTTTTGGAAAAATTTGGCCTGGCTCCCATGCGCGCGCACACCAACCACCAGCGTGAACAGTACCCGTGAACAGTACCACGGGGTACTATTCATCTTTTTTTTTCAATTTCTTTTTAAAAAATTAAAATTTTTAGAAATAAATTATTTATAATCAAAACCAAAAAAAAATTATATATATATATCTTTTTTGTTTTATCATTTAATTTTTTTTTTAAAATAAGATATTTTTGTTAGTTGAGATTTAAATAATTAGATATTTTCTACAAACATTCAAATTCAAATTTAAAAATAGACTAACAACTTAATTTTAAATCTTTTAATTTATTAAAATATTAGAATTATGATATCAGATATTTAAGATATTTTCATTTAAATTCTTGATATTTTTATTAAATCTTTATTTGAAAATATAAATATCTTTTTATTCTATAGTTTTTAATATTTAAATTATTTGAAATTTGAATATTGTTAGTTAGATATTTTTAGGGATATTTGAATTTGTTTAACTATTTGAGATATTTTAGGGTTGTTATAACTATTTGTATTTTATTATTTTTAAATGGTTAAAATATTAGATAATAGTTGTAACAACACAAGATATTTTGGAAAATAGTTAAGATATTGATTTTAAAATTTAAAATTGGTTAAATTTTGAAAAATATCATTTTTTTCAGCCAATTGATAAAATATTTTTTTTAATAAATGAGATTTAAATTAACTTTGGTTAATTGTTGATAAATCCTATTTAAATTAAATTAATATTTTTTTTTCAAATTAACTTAAAACCAAGTTGATTGTTGATAAATGAAATTTAAATTAACTATTGTTAATTGTTGATAAATTTCATTTAAATTGACTTATTTTTTGTAAAAATTTAATTAATTTGAACTATCTATATATTCGAGATTTTATAAATGTTTGTATTATTTCAATAATCATGTAATAAAACAAGCAAGCAACACGGTTGTCAAACTAAATGATTTCTACTACTTTTATTGATAATATGAAATCGTGCTACATGTCCGACATGGTTTTATAAGGGCATGAAATCGTACTTTCTCTCTATATGCTTTGCTCTTTTGTAGCTTCGAGGTTCTTTCGAATTCACTATTGCCTCATTACTGTCACTAGACAAAATGAGTGGTTTATCCATTTCTGGAATAACACTGAGATCCGTATAAAACTTTCTTAGCCAGACTATTTCCTTAGCCGCCGTAGAAGCAGCTATGTACTCAGCCTCCAAAGTGGATTCTAAAATGCCAGATAGCTTAACGCTTCTCCAAATCATAGCTCCACCCCCAAGAGTAAACACATTTTTTCAGAAGTAGACTTCTTGTCATCAACATCAGTCTAAAATCTGAATATGTGTAGCCTAACAGGTACAAAGATCCACCTGAAAAGACTAACATATAGTCTCTAGTCCATCAAAGATATCGACTTCCATCTATTGTTTATTTCCAAGGTTTTACTGACACTTGCTCACCACTCCCACTGCATAGAAGATCTTCGATCACAACACACAACATAGCATGCATTAGACTTCTAATTTCAAATGCATAAGGAATTTGTTACTTCTTTTCTTTCTCTTGAGGAGTCTGTGGAGACTGCTGCTTAGAAAAACAAATTCCATGTCAAGACACTAAACATCCTTTCTCAGAATTTGTTACAGAGTAATGACCAAGCACCTCACTAAAGTAGGTCGCTTGAGTTAGAGCTAAAGTTCAGTTATTTATTTCCCTGATGTTCTGGATGCCAAGAACACGACTTGCTACAACGAAATCTGAAATTTCGTTTCTAGCCAGTTCTTTATGTTTGATAATTTCTTGACATTGTTTCCAATGAATAAGATATCATCTACATAAAGGATTAAAAACACCACAATGTCTTTTTCCCTAAGTTGTCAAACACAAGGGTCAACTACATTTTGTTCAAAAACTCAAGTCTTAATGTTTCCATTTAACCTTAAGTTCCAGGAGCGCGAAGCTTGTTTAAGTCCATAGATTGACTTACTCAGCTTGCCGAATTTCTTGTCCAACTACTTTAATCCTTCTGATTGATGCATGTTAATTGTCTCATCAAGATAGCCATGAAAAATGCTTCTTTGATGTCCATTTGCCTTATCTCTTAATCAAGAGTTGTGGCTATGGATATGAATATACTAAATGAATTTTAACATGGCTACCGGAGAAAAAGTTTTCTCTAAGTCAAATTTCTCTCTCTGCCACGAGTCGAACCTTTAATGTCTCGACCTTTCTATCAGCTCCTCTCTTCTTCTTATAGATCCTCTTGCACCCCATAGGCCTAAAGTCCAATGGCACATCTACAAGATCTTAGACAAATTAAGAGTACTTAGACTTTATTACCTGGTACTTGGCTTTGAGTCAAAAATCTCTTTCAGACTTACCCATTGCCTATTTAAAGGCCAACGAATCATTGTTACTTGTGTCCCCAACCAACTTGTGGGTTTCACTATCCATATCATAGGTACCGGGTTCCGAGAAATCCTCCCACTATGACGAGGCATCGTAACTTTCTGACTTGGATTAGTGGTTTCTAAATGTACCTTGTTTTCATCGACTTGCATCGGTAAGGATGGAACAATAGTTTATCGTTTCTCCATCTAATACTATTTTTCTATGAGACTTGAAATTCATTATGTAGTCGTTATCCAGAAAAGTAGCATTTGTAGAGCCAAACACTTTCTTGTCTACTGGACTATGAAACAGACCACCCTGAGTACCTTTAGAATAGCCATCAAACAAGCAAACCCTCAGCTCATTGTTCTAGCTTTCTACCTTTTTCCTCATGACAAAAACATGACACCACCAAATTCCATAATGATGTAAACCAGGTTCACGACCATTTCATAATTCTAGTGGTGTCTTGGAGACAACTTTTGAGATGGCACAACATTTAAAAAAAATATATCACATGCGGTCTAGGTAGCATGTCTCCAGAAAAGATCTAAGTAAGAAGTTGGTAGAGTTTAATAGCTTATCATATAACACACATTTTCATAAACGTGCGATTCACACCGCTCAGCAAGACTGTTCTGTTGCAGAGTCCTTGGGGCAGTTGTTTTAGACAAATCTTCAAGTTCAATTAAATGATCTTGGTTCTGATTATCCAAGTATCCTCCACCCCTATCAGATCGCAAGATCTTTAACGTTTTACCTAATTTGGTTTTAAAGCCATAGCAATGAATTATTTGAACTTCTTAACAAATTCGCAGAATTCCTATGCTTTAGGTACTTACATGAGTCTCTAGAGCAATCGTCGATGAAGGTGACGAAATACTCATAACCACCCCACGCTTGAACATTCATATGTCCCTAGACATTTGAACATACTAGCCCTAGTGATTCTTTGGCCCTTTCTCCTATCACGGAGAATGGACGCTTTGTCATTCTGCCCTCGAGACTAGATTCACAAATAGGTAGGTCACCCTAGGTGAGTTCCCTCAAAGGCCCAGCCTTTGTTAGTCTTTGAATCCTATCATAACAACTATGACCAAAGCAAAAATGTCAAAGGTATGTCATTTCTAACATTATTGACCTTTTGTCGTTTAACGGTCCTAGAATTAGCTGTCTTAAACAACTCATTATTTATAACATAAGGTTCGTTTAGTTGCAATAGGTATAGCATGTTTTTCATACATCCACCCCACAATTCAAATTCATTTAAAGAAATAGGATTTTATTACTTGTGAAAGTAACTATAAATTGTTGTTGATGTAATAAGAAAAACTTAAATTAAAATTTCCATTGAAAATCGAAATAAAATAAACATTGTCTTAAAACAATATATTCATTTCCAAAATTCATTCAAGCTTATCCTTTTGCCTTGTTTGATACGAACAACCCGTGATGGATACCAAGCCATGGCTTTCCCAATGCTAAAAGTGTAAAAAGGTACATGCATGTGTTAGTAGATTGTGATTCAGCGATCCAAAACCGAAGTATCATCCTCTAAAATCACATGCATCCAAGAAAAATTTAATTATGTTGGGTTCCATATGCCTTGAGTTCCGGGCAATCTTGTTTCAATTCCCAGCCTCCTTGCAGTTGGAAACACTCCCTTTTTGTGTACTTATAATCAGGCCTTGCTCCAAGATGCTTTGCAGCATTTGGTGCCTTGCCAGTTGACTTCTTGTTCTTTTTGTATGAATTTCTTCCTCTTTGCTCTTCGAAGAAGAAGCTCAAAGCAGCTTCTCCTTGAGCTTGTTTAGTAGTATTAGCATTCTTTCATTTGCTCGAATTACCATCAACAATCCTCTTTGAAGGATTTGGTGATTGTTGCATGGAAAAAATAGGAATATCTTTGATTATCACGAACTCGACGTTGTCTAAAATCAACACCATGTTGATGTTGGACAAACATTTCGTGAGGTTCTCACCATAGAGTAACATTTTAGAGATCAGAGAGAGTATGAGGTAGGAAGCTTAGAGCTTCTATTATCAACTAAGTAGAAATCAACGCATTTCTTGACAAACATTTATTCATTAAATTTTTTAGAAATAGCATAACATACAAAATGTTTTGAGATAAGCAAAATACTAAAACATTTATCTTCTATTTCTTAGGTACTTTAGCTAGCCATGAACCCATGTCTCCCGGTAGGCGAGAGTCACAAATATTCACGTAGTTAAATAGAGAAACATCTCAATTAATAAAACATCATAGACTTTTATTAACTACATATTCCATCTGATCAAAGTAACGGAAACTCATGTGTCCGGGTAGGCGAGAGTCACAAATATTTCTTACTTTATGAGTTTGACCCATGGTTTCGATTATTATAGACTTAATTCCTATAGTCACCGTAGGGATGAGTCTATAGAAGGTCCATCTATAACCATCTATCCTAAGAAATTTAACCATGTTAAGAAGTCCAGTGAACACCTTCCGTAGGGAGACGAAATCAAAGCGCCATGAGGCCCCACTGAACTCTAACCTTGTTAAATCAATGGTGGAGATCGAATTGAAATTTTTTAAAACTCATTATTAAATATTTTAGTATTTTATTCTTTTTGAAAAATATCAACTTAGGTTTTCCAAATTATCAAAATAATCAATAAACCAACTAAGGTTCGCCAAATTATAAAAATAATCAACAAACCATAGTTTATAATCTTTCCATTAATTCTAAAATTACCATTGAAAATTAATCCAAAAATTAGAATTAATATATTTCTAATCAATTATTAGGTCAAACTAAAAAGAATAACTTAATACAATTAAGTCCAACTTAGGTAAATGGGCCTTAACAGTTCGAGCTTGCATGGAGGAGAGCTGGGTTCAGTATGTCGAACCCACTACTAAGGCTCTCTAACTTCCACACAAAGTCCAAATAGACAGGAATTTGAACATTTGTTTTATTAATTGTTATTCAATTGATTAGGTTCAATCTAGTAATGCAAAGCAAATGGGCCTTCACAAGTGGAACCACCCACAAGAGAGGAATTTAAACTTTACATGTTCAATTGGGCTCAAATAAAACCTAACATTTTATGAAAGTTTTATTTGAGTTTTCCTACATTTTTTAAACGCAAAAATTGAGCCATCATTATACTTATATTTAAAGCCCAAATGCAAAATATAACTTAATAATGATGCTTGATATGTTAATAATTGGATGGGCCTAACATGTTACTCTATAAGCATGTATTATTAAATTATGCAAATATACCACAACAATATACTATTTTGCAAAATATCATGATTAATTAACATAGAATTCATCGGACAAAATTCAATATAATTAATTAAACAAGTTACAAAATATTAAATTAATTAAAATAGAATTTATCAAACAAAATTTAATTTTAAATAATTAATTTAATCAAGGTTGTTAAGTTTTTAGGAATGACAAGATATTTTATTTATAAATATTTTAACAAATTTTAAAATATCAAATATATTTTAACCAAATTTAAAATATCTAGTATTATCTGATAACTAATTATAAATATTTTAAACAATAAAAATATCTTGAATAATCAGATAACTAATTTTAATATTTTATTTATAACAAAATTAAAAAAATATATCTTAAAATGTCGTGATTATCAGATAACAAATTCACAATATTTTAAAAAGAAAAAATATCAATAAAATTATCAGATAATCAATTTTAAATATTTTAAACCTAACTGCACAAAATATCCAATTTAAAAAAATTAAATTTTTTTTTTTGCGAAAAAATGTCGCGCGGGGGTTCCGGCACCGACGTCGTACGGATTCGTACGGCGTCTGTACGCCCAGGTCCTGGCGACAGCTCCATGCGTGCCCAGCACACACACACTGCAAAAAACAATCCAAATTTTTTTTTTTAAATCTGTGCAATTTTTAAATCCAAAACAAGCCAAAAACAACACAATTATTACTAAATTTACATAAGAAAACATAACACATGAACCAATAACATGTATCATCCAATTAATACCTAACATATCAATAAATTACATACATGTTCATTCATGAAAATAAACTAGCAACCTATGGCTCTGAGGCCAATTGTAGGAAAAACTCATTTCAGGATCTTTATTTATTTTCATGCAATTTACATATTATCAAACAAACATGCAAATTCCTAAAACATGCTCCTATGAAATTGATACAAATACAAAGTAAAGTAAAAACTTACATTACGCAGCGGAACTGGAACAACTCTATCCTTCAATCTCTCTAACCCTTGATTCATTTCTGTAGCAGAGTATTATCAAGAGATTGAACAAGATCAGCAACACAGTCTTCCTCACCAAGCCTTTGATCAACCTAGAACTAGTGTGGGCTGGTTCTCAACACATGAGATAGAGATCTTGAAGAGAAGAAGAAGAGAGAGTGGCCAAGAAAGGTTAGACTGTCTAGGTTTTCACTTACCAATCAACTAAAACTCACTTTCTTATGAAAACCCTAGATATCATATTCCTTATATAGGCAACTTAATGAGATTTATTTAAATTTAAATTAATTAAAAATAATAAACAAAAATAAAAGCCTTGGGCTGCCATAAATGGACTTGGGCCCAATCTCTTTGTTTTGAATTTAAATCCCAACAGGGCCTAAATTCAAAATATTTTTTTAATTAATTAATTAAATCCTTATTCAAATTAACTAATTATAATTTGAAACTTGATTTAATATTATTTATTTATATTGATACTAATTTATCAATATTAATAAATTTACCCAAAGATTATCTTTTTATTCTCTAAACCTCATATCTCTGTAAATTTTCCAAAATTGACCTAGTCAACTTTAAAAATCCTAATTGATAATTAAATCAATTAATTGAGGCATTCTAGATGATTTACTCAAAGGTGATGCAGGGACCATGGATCCATGAAATCAAGCTCCAACAAGTTACCATGAATTTATTTACGAATAATTTCACTACCTTATTAATTCCTCGTGACTCCACTATAGACTCAGAATTGAACTCTTGAATTCATAGAACGTATTTTCAAAACCATAATTGCGTTATCCATTGTTATAACCATTACAATCAGTCAATCCTCTATCGATAACTTACTAATGAGCTTGGTGCAAATTACCGTTTTACCCCTCATCAGTATTTCATCCTTAACTCCCACTAAGTTCCTTATAAATGATATTTCCGTGAACTTAATTACAGAAATGAGATCTCAATCATTTAACCTTTTGAACAAAGCAATTAAGAAAATCATATTTTCACTTCTCATATAGAAGTTATAGATTTCGTATCTATGAATAATACTCCCACTCAATTACACTAATAAATCTCCAAGATGTAAGTATGGGCTAGACTGTAGGGTAAGCTGGTAACGAACAAGTCAAAAGATTTAAATAATATAATTAGCATAATATTATCACTCAGAATTAAGATCGACTTAACATATGGTCAACGTTGTGACATTGATTAGATTTGATAACAACGATACTTATTTATCAATCAATACTCAATATCGGTCCTAGTCTGATGTAACTAAATACATCCGATCTTATCTACTTGGTCGATGCCTTGGACAAGACATCACACCCTGAATGTGTAAGTAGATCATATCGTAGATTGCCTATTCAGTGAAAATCCAATGCACTGATCTAATCTTAGGACTCGTTCTTTTGAACATATAATTACAACTATAATCCACTGTGACCTAGTCACTATAATTGTAATTATCCATATGTTCGGGATTTTATAAATATTTGTATTATTTCAATAATCATGTAATAAAACAAGCAAGCAACACGGTTGTCAAACTAAATGATTTCTACTACTTTTATTGATAATATGAAATCGTGCTACATGTCCGACATGGTTTCATAAGAGCATAAAACCCAACAGGGGTTACCCAGGACTGTTGGTCAGCATGATTCTATGTGGGTTATAGTGGATCGCTATACCAAGCCAGCTCACTTCTTGCCAGTGAGGACTACATATACAGTTGATCAGTATGCAGATCTCTATGTGAGAGAGATCATGCGCCTTCATAGAGCGCCGAGGTCGATCGTGTCAGATCGTGACTCAACTTTTACTTCCAAGTTCTGAGGGAGTTTGCAGAAGGCCATGGGAACACAGTTGAAGTTTAGTACTGCTTATCATCCTCAGACAGTTGGGCAATTTGAGAGGAAGATCCAGATATTAGAAGACATGCTGCGAGCATGTGTGCTAGACTTTGGTGGATCTTGGAGTAAGTATCTACCTTTGATAGAGTTTTCCTACAACAATAGTTATTAGTCTACCATTGGAGTTTCACCTTATGAGATGTTGTATGGTAGGAAGTGAATATCTCCCACTCATTGGGATGAGACAGGTGAAAGGAGATACTTAGGTCCTGAGGCAGTTCAGAGGACCAGTGAGGCCATTGAAAAGATTAGAGCTTGGATGCTTGCTTCTCAAAGTAAACAGAAGAGCTATGCATATCCCAAATGTAGGAACGTGGAGTTCCAAGTGGGAGACTATGTCTTCCTTAGAGTCTCACCATGGAAAGGGGTGAGAAGGTTTGGGAAGAAGGGCAAGCTGAGCCCTAGATTTGTAGGTCCATTTGAGATCCTGGAGAGGATTGGTCAGGTGGCTTACAGGTTGGCCTTGCCACCGGCGTTGTCAGCCGTGCATAATGTGTTTCATGTTTCAGCTCTTCGAAGGTATGTATCTGATGTGAATCATATTTTGAGCTATGAAGATCTGAAGCTTGAGGCAGATCTCTCCTTTGAAGAGTAGTCAGTCCAAATACTTGACAGAAAGGACAAGGTCCTCAAGAATAAGACGATACCTTTGGTTAAGGTATTGTGGAGGAACATCAAGGTCGAGGAAGCGACCTGGGAGCTGGAGTCAGATATGCAAAGTCAATATCCCGAGCTGTTCAGATAAATTTCAAGGACGAAATTTCTGTAAGGAGGGGATAGTTGTAATGCCTCGAAATCCCTAATGTGGTTTAATGGCTGGATTAGTAGGTCGAGAGGCCATAATTGTTTTATTATGCCATTAAATGATTATATGCATGTTTATGTGAATTATATTATAATATGATGTTAAATACATGCATGTGGGTCCACATTTTATTACCAGAATGTTTTTATAATTTGGCCCGTTGAGGGCATATTTGTATATTTTGGTGCATGTTGTGATTAATTGTTGAGGCCAAATTATAATGTGGATTTGTTCGAGCCATTCGACATGAGACGATCTTTGAGTGAAAATTAGCAGTTTAGTCATAACAGGTTTAAGTTCAGGGCTCGGGGTGAGTCTCGTGGTGATTTTAATGATTAGAGTGTTGGCGGGAATTAAAGGGTAACGTAATATGAATTATTGGTATTTGAGAGTATCGAGAATAACGGGAATTGGAGAACGTTAATTATAATTAACGAAATAGGTGGAAAAGGTCGATTTTACCCTTGGGAGTCTTTAGAACCTTTATTTGACCTAGGGGTATTTTAGTCTTTTCACCCCTAGGATTGATTTTAGCCATGAAGGCTGTGGAAGATTGAAGAAAAACAGAGCATAGAAAGCACCTTCTCCCGTACCTATTTTCTCTCCTTTTCTTCTTGGATTTTTAAGCTTAAGTTGAGGAATCAAGCTTGGGAAATAAGTCTTGAGAGCTTGGGAGTGTGTTCCACCATTGAAGGGCATCATAATCGGAACTTGAAGTAAGATTCTAGCCATTAAATCTCTGGTTTGCTCTATTTTTGTTATAGATTTCAGTTGAGATTTCTAAATTGGTTGATTGGTTTTGCTTGGAGATTTTGGCTAAGGTTCTTGGGGTTATGATGCCTAAGACATGTGGGGATGGTTTTTGGGTTCATTTGGCACCTAAAATGAGGTTTGGAAGCATTGGAATCAAGTTGGAAATGGAGGATTCGAAGGAAGAAGATTTAGGGGCTGATCAGGCTGGGTGTAGCGCTATAGCGCCCACAAAGGGGCGCTACAACGCTACCTAGGGTTTGCTTTGGGCGTTTTGGTTCTGGAAATGGCACTGGGGCGCTAGTGGGTGAGCGCTGGGGCGCTACCCTATTCCATCAGATTCCCGTTTTAGGCATTTTTAAGGGTTTTTGGCTTGGGGTTTCAGTCCTTAAGGCCCGGGAACGAATCTACTCACCGTGTGGGTACGTTTTGAGGTCCCAAGAGTGGGGTTTGGGTTAAGATCCTATTATTGTTGATTTTCATTAATGGAGGTTATGATTAGGTAACCACTAAGGAATCAAAAGGGTCGATCGTTCTTGTACTAATTCCACGCTCGAACCAGAGGTAAGAAAACTGAACCCTGTGTATATGACATGCGTGGTTGTATTGATGCATGTTGGTTATTCAATGTGGACGTTGATTGCATATTAAATGCTTGGTAAGTTCTCTTTATTTGTGTATGGCACTGACTATTCAAAATCGGCACTAATCGTGTATTACTGACCTAAGAGTCAGGAATGGCATAAGCGTCAAGAACGCAGAGCCGATAAAAGATTAGATCTAATTGATATCAACGTTGAGTGACTCTAGGAGCATTAATGTTGAACCGACCCTAAGGTCGATGAAAATTACAAGCGTTTGACTAGTCTAGGACTAGTTACTCAGAGCCAGGGCCAAAGGCCTAGGTGACTGCTTGTCACGTGGCTAAGGAGCGGAATCCCACGGTTGTGACTCTATAGTCATGCGGTAGGTTATATTGGTGACTAGTTCATCGAGCACCTATCTTGATAAGCTAGTGACATGATCACTTATTTGTAAAGCCCAGGTGACCCTATCATCACATGGCTAATGGGAACGAAACCCACCTTAGTGACTTTTACAACTGTCACTCCTTTATTTTGGACTGAAAGTCCTAAATGATTATTATGATCATTGTTGATATTATATTCATGTTGTTTTGTGTTTTCTTGCTGGGCTTTGGCTCATGGGTGCTATGTGGTGCAGGTAAAGGGAAAGAAAAGCTCACCCAGCCTTGAGTGGAGAGCTTAGGTGGTGTTGTGTACATATGCGGCCGCTTGACCACCACGGCCAAGGAGTTGTCAGAGGAACTAGGGAGTTTACCCTATTTTTGCCGCTTAGGTCGGCGGGTTGTAAATTTAAACTGTAATGACCGTTTTGAGTTGTAAATAACTTATAAATGTTTTTATGGGCCCATGAACAGCTTTATGTTTTAAATAAAATATATCATTTCCTTTTGATCGGTTTTCCACCTTACCCTATTAATAACACCTAGAAGCATGTTTTTAACCAAATGACTCGGGTAGCGAGTTAAATTCACGGTTCAACATTCACAGTAACTGTCCTGAGGTAACCAGGGCGTTACATTATCTATATGCTCAGGATTTAATAGAAGTTATTTTAAACAAATAATCATGAAAATAAAACATGTGAGCAAAGTGATTGACCAAGTAAAAAAATATGATTTCTATTCTTTTATTGATAATAAAATGAGATTACAAAGAATTTGGGTTTAAATTAGGGCATAAAACCCCAACATTCCCACCTTGAATATTTGCGATATGTCGAGTCATTCGTGGACTAACCTTCTTCTAAAAGGTCGCAGGCCCGGAGCCGGTCTTCATGAAGGAGGTAGGACAAGGACCTTCGACCATAAGGTAGTTGAAGCATGGCTTCCCTATGTTCTACCATCATTTCTGATGGGGTGGGGCGGTGGTAATTGGCTGCAGGAACAAATAGATGTGAGTATCTCAAGCCTAGGGAAAAAGGGACAAGTATGTTGAATACTTATAGATGCGTTGGAAGGAGTAAAATCTGGAAAGAGCGAGGCCGTCTGTCCAGAAAAACGCAATCTTGAAATTCGGAGGGTGATTTGGCAAATCCTCGAAAAGCCGATTTTCCTTCAGATGGCTCGATAGGTAGTAAAATCCATCTCCTCCACGAGCTCGAGAATGGTTGCTCTTGAGACAAAAGAGATACAATATATCTTGTGGTGAGGGTCCTTCTCACTTCAACTCGTGGTATAACGACCTGAGGGCTGACAAAACCCTGAAGGAGTTGTGTTTGGAGATGGAATGGGGCGAGCCCGACTAAATCCAAGAAGTTCTTGAAATATGACTTCAGGGGTAGCAGGGCCCCCGCCCTCATGTGCTCGCGACTCCAGGCGGGGAGCTTGATTTTACAGTCGGGATTGCCATCTCCCAGGGCGAAGCAACTCCTTTCATTCGAGGTTGCTGGCTGGCACATCAGGGTGCCAGAGAGCCTAAGGTCATGAATGCCTGCAACTCGGATATCTGGCTGGTAGATGTGACTGAGCTCCAATAGTGCTCAGCCTCGAAGAACTCCTCCTTTGAGGTGGGGACTGAGAAAGCATGGGAGGTGGAAGGGCGTGTTGAAGAGTCTTCCATTAAAGAGAATGAGAGTACACCAGGCTCGAAGGCGACGGTGACTTTGAGCTTGGGGTCTAACAGAACAGGCCTGATCTCGGGGTCTGGATCAGGATAAACTGCCACTCATAGTATCTTTCTCTTTTTCTCCTCATCCTCGTCTATTTGGCGTCGAAAGTAGTCTCAAATATCCTCCTGCTCACACCTTTCTTTGTGCTCGTGTATCAGCCGCTGGTTTCAGGTGAAAGGCGATTCAGGACTGGGAGTTGATGGGAGGTAAGGGATAGAGAACTTGGGCCCCCACCGATTCTCGAAGTACTGCGACATCTAACAAGAAAGAAAAGGGTGAGGGCCCAGCATATTGGAGATCATAAGAAAAGTATAATTTTGATAACTCGAGCTCGAGATAACGAGATTGCCACAATCGATACTGAAGCCTCAAAAGGGCGAGATTAAACTCGAATGTGATCCCCGAACTATTGTAAATTTCAGGCTTCGAGCGTGTACTCACGCAAGAGTGGGGAGGCTGATGTCAGGAATCCCAAATTTTCAAGAAGAAAGCTGGAGGTTACCCAGAAAGGTGATATTTTTGGGATTTGTACATTTAAAACCTTAAATAAAAAAAAAACCCTATTTCTTAAGCTACATGAAACTCTTTTTGGCCAGAAAAACCCCATTTTCGCATGTTTATACTAGATAATTTAGGTCTAATACTGTGATTTTGATTACATTACAATAACTCGGATCAGAAGTTTGCCTAACATTGATAAAAAATCTTTATAAAACTAGTGAAAAACCAGTAAATATACTCACGGTACAGAGGAAACACGTAAAAAATATATATACCAAAGAAAGAGAATCAAGAACAAAAACTTACACAAAGTTGTCTATGGATATAATGAGATCGACAACTGAAGGAGCGATTGCAGGAAAGACCTCACGGAGTCGAAAGTGCTAGAGTTAATTTATTTCTTTGGTTTGGAGAACATGCAAAGAAAGAAAAAAAAATGGGGGGGGGGGGGGCTCTGGTCCGCTCTGGTTCGGTTTTTCTTTTCTCTGGATAATGAAATAAGAGTGAAGACGAAGAAGAAAAGGGGTATATATATTATATATCCTAGAGGGATGTCAAAGGTCGGGAAATTTGGGCCTTTGGTTTGATTTGGAATTTGATCCAACGGATGGGGTATTGGTGGCAAAAAGTTGAGTATGAAGAGACGTGGGCATAAGTAGGGAGTACTCAAGTACTCTGAGTGTGCAATCCTTAGCTGATGCATGTCCATACTCGAGTATGGTAGGTGGCACGATTTTTGAAAGTAGAAGTTCAAAAGTTTCCTTCTCATAGGATTCGAACCAACACTTTTGAGGGGGCAAAATGTTACACCCGAATTTCGAGAATAGAAATTATGATCTCGAAATATAGGCTTGTAAAATGTAAGCTCGAAATAAGAAAGTGTGTCACGTCATCAACATTTATGCGTATTGGGTTTGGCAGTTTCGCTCAGCATTAAGATGACGACGATGGAATTGGTGAGCTCGGAACTGCGTGCAGTCTCAAAGATGTTTCAAGGTTACTAGTCAAGCTCGAAGCTACAAATACAAGGCTTCAACACTTGTATGAATTTCTTGGTTTATTCTTATAGGCGATCGAACACTAGCCAGGAAGGTTCGAGCGTGATCATTGCAAGCTCGAAGAGGGTGATCTCGATAAAGTTACTTGCTAAGGACGAGGTTAACCAAAATGACGAGCTCGTGATGTTGGTCGATCTTGAAAGTATATAAGTTATATGTTCGAGGTCGGTAATCTAGTTTGAATACAGTTACTGTTTGAAAATTCATATTTCTCGGGGATTTGTTGTAATCTGATAATGAATCTCGATTATCATGGGATATTACGTAATTAATGCATTTATTTGTATTTATTTGAAATTTGAATTATAACTTCCTGAAATAAGGGGAAGGTATTTTGTAAACCAGTCTATAAATAGACTAGAGAAATTCATTTGTGGATATGCTGGATTTTGGTACTGGAAATACTCTGCAAAAATTGCTTTCTAAAAGCTTTGAGAGAATTCCACCATTCAACAATATTGATTCGTGGACTTGGTAGATTTTAACTACTGAACCACGTAAAATATTGTGTGTTTTTATTGATTTTCTTAATTCTGTGTTTAGTGCTCTTCTATTCTAAGTTGACAAAAAATGGCGTCAACAGATTTAGATGGCCATGTGGTGGAGACAGTAAATTTGATAACGGAACGTGAAATCAAGAGGTTTCACCGGTGAAAAAAAAAAATTAGGGGTTAAGTGTAAACAATGTAAAAACAAGTGGTTTTGCGACTAATTACTCTTGTTATTTTACATAGAAGTAAATACTCATTCTTGGGTTTTTTTTAAAACAAAAAAAAAATGATAACTTGAAAAGTACTCATTTTTAAGATTAATTAAATAAAATTAGCTACTAAATACATTTAATTTAATATTATCAATTTTTATAATTATATTTCCCACAACAACACTTGAAAAGTACAAGTGGTGTTGTGATTTGTGAGTATTTGAAAAAAAAAATGGTATAAAAAGAATAGTAAAATACTTTAAAAAAAATTCAAAATATGGCTAAAATGAGAGACTATTACTTAAAATGCTTACTCTATTTAATTTTTACTAAAAAAACAAAATATTGTTTGTTTGAGTACGGAAGGATTCAAAGAACCTATGCTCAAGCGACCGCACTTTGATCTTCTTTTTCCCGCTTCGTACAATTGTAGTCATCAACATCGTACGAGAAAGAAACCCTTCTTGCTAAGCAAACCCTTCAACTTTACGCTCTGGTAGAGTCTATAAATATATATACGTATATGCGCACACTCGTGGAGTCTAAAATGACTTTCACATGGTGGACTTCTCAAAGCAATCTACCTAACAGTTATAGATAGACCCTACCAAAGAATGACAAACAAGTCTTGCTGAGCCCGATTTATACCGTCTGAAGTTCCGGTAATATTCCATTCTGGATACTTTATTTTTGGCATAATCATAGCTTTTCGTTAATTTCAATTTTGGGTATTTATGCTTCTTTTGGAGAGAGTTTCTTACTGGTTTTTTTTTTTTAATTATTATTATGTGGCCTCTTCTGCTTTGGAATTTCTTCGGTTAATTCATGGTTAGTTGGTTTATACCTTTGATGGGTTTCAGTATATGTATGAACCTTAGCTGTGTTTTTTTTTCTTCGATGCTTAACTGATACAGCACTAGATTTAAACGTGGAGTATATAGATGTTGATTTGCTTTTCTCAGAATACATTTTGCCACTACCCTTATCAAGACTTTAAGAAAAAATATATAATAAAGAAAAAGAAAGAGAGAATTTGTAATCGAGTGTTTTGTCTTTTAGATGAGTCAACGGGTATAAGTAATTCTTCGTTGGAGTCAGACTTTGTGTAATTACTTGTTTATAGTTTCATTTGTCATTGCTTGAAGGTCATGCTGTGTTTGAGGTTTTTGACATAATTGCAAATTCAATAGTTTACAGTAGCAAAAGATGAGTACCAAGGGGAATGGAGTTTTGGAGCACACTCTCGGGGAAATACTGGATTTGGTTAAACCCAGTAATGATGATTGGGTAGCACGGTTCCAAGTTATTGAAGAGTTTCAAGGGGTTGTTGAATCTCTGCAAAGCTTGAATGGTGATTTTTACTCTATTTTTATGATTATGCTATTGTGTGTGTGTGAAATTACTCTCTTTGGAAAGTATCAGTTTTCCATTCTGTGGCATTCTCAAGAAATATCCATCTATTTTTATGATGATGATCATAAAATCTGAGCATCCCGGAACTTGGGACATGTTTTGTGATCATTCAACAACACTGGCGCCATTTTGAAATGAAAATTATTTGAACGTGTTAGTGTCTGGTACCTTTTTTACTTAAGCTATTCTATCTTTTTTCTAGTAATAACATCAGCCTAAAATTCCTTACTTTTTTTTTGGGTGATTGCTGTTGTTTTACTTTATATGATGAATGCAATAGTTTGATTTTTCCAGTGGTAATGTTAATACATGACATATGGACATTTCATTTAACAAAAATATGGAAAGAATGTATTGTAAAGAATAATGAGTTTTTGTTAGGAAATTAGAACTTATATTGATAGCTCATATTATACAATTTTCCTTCCTAAGGTGCATTGCATGAATTTCCTTCTAGTAACCTGTATTGATTTTATTTTATTTTTTGATGTCAATTATCTGATTCTTTTATTGAGATAACGCTTTCTTTTTCTTTTTTGGTCATATAAACTTATATTAATTTCCACAAATGCTTTGTTAGTTCACCAAATTTAAAAGATTTTTTAAATAAGGTTAACTTCCTTAGGCCCTGAGTAACAAAATGTATTATTATGAAGACTTCTTCTTCAGCAGTTTTTGGTTTTACCTATCAAAAGGAGATGTTGATGGAATTTTTACTTTCACAATGATTTTTTAGTCTTCTTGAATTGTAGATTTTTTTTTGTTGGTTAGAATGTTAGTAATGATATAGATTCATGAACATAATTGGCACAAACAGGTGCAACTGTGGAGCCATTTGGATCATTTGTGTCGAATCTCTTCACTCGCTGGGGGGACTTGGACATTTCTATTCAACTGGCCAATGGTTCATTTATTTCATCTTCTGGTAAAAAGCAGAGACAGAAATTGCTTGGAGATCTGACTAAAGCCATGAGACAGAAAGGTAGAGTTGTATTTTCTTTAATTATGGTTCTTATAATTTCTTCATATATGTCATTTGTAAGATGAAATCATTCTGAAGATGTGTGTCATAGCTAATTTGTGTCATTCATAAGCTTTTATTCGACTACTATCCTGCTCTTTCATTTTCTAGAAGGAGGGTGGATTAAGCCATTTTTATTATTTTTGTTTGATTAATCGTAATTATGCCTATCCTATATTTATTTCATATCAACATTGATCTGCAGGTGGATGGAATAAGTTGCAGTTGATCCGCAATGCCAGAGTTCCCATATTAAAAGTAGAAAGCAATATCCAGAACATCTCTTGTGATATTTCAATTGACAATCTGCAAGGCCAAATGAAGTCCAAACTCTTGCTTTGGATTAATGAAATAGATACCCGCTTTCGTGATATGGTTTTACTGGTACAATCCTATTGTTTGCTACAAGTTGCTTTTCTCGTAAGTTAAGAGGCATTCTATAAGATGCATTCTTCTAGTCTCTGTAGGTAAAGGAATGGGCCAAATCACGTAATATCAATAATCCGAAATCCGGGACTTTCAATTCGTATTCTCTCTGTTTGCTTGTGATCTTCCATTTTCAGGTGATCCTTTTTCTTTGTATTTAGTACGAGGCAGAATAATTTAAAATTATATAAATATATATTTTTTTCTTTCTATTTTAACTGCACGAAGGAATGCCTATAATGATTCACTGATGGTTTATGTGGACCTATTCCATGGAAAGTAATAGATGCATTTCTATAATTTAGTTTTGTTTCCGAGGTGTCATCATCAACCATTTTCACATATTTGACATCGTTGTGTTTTGATCTTCTGCTGTATGATCCTCTGTGTTTTGTCTTATGGAGTTTCCAAGCTAAACAATCTTCTAAGGATTACATCTACATATCTTTCATTTTAACTTGGAATTACCTCCCTGTGTTTCCGTGAATTTTCTGCAGATGGTTAATTTACTTCCTCTGTAATTATGTCTGTTGCTGGAGTTCGACTTATATCTTTTATGTCTCTCTTTCTGTTTAGACATGTCAACCTGCAATTTTTCCACCGCTTAAAGATATATATCCAGGAAACATTACTGATGATCTTCAAGGTACCTTTTCTCTTAATCACAAAAAACTATTCAACCTTGTACATTGCAGGTTTATATATTACCATAAGAGATTATCTCTGAATATTGTGTGGCAGGAGCCTTTAGCTGTTCATATTAGAGTGCCTAATCATATCAGAAGCGTAGTGGATTTGAGGTTTTTCAATATTCCCCAACAGTAAAGTTTAAAAAGGGTTCTTAAGTTTGCTTTATATTTGTCAGCTCTACCAACTGAGCACCCAAGCCAAGCAGAGCATGCACCATAAACTCTTGAAAATGCATGTTTATGTCATGGATTTTATACTTTGGTTCTAGGTTTCACTCTGTGCTTTTTTGGGGTAAACATCTTTTGCCTTGGCATCAAGACTTGAAGCAATTGCTTTTGTTGTATGGGTGTTAATGTAGACTCCCTTCAGAGCTAATGAAGTTATTACATGGAAGCATAATGTACGAGAAGCAAATATTGTTGATATGTATTTAGGACTCAAAAATATCAAATATTCTGAGTAACAGTCTTTCAAAACAAAACAAATGTTCTGAGTAACAGTTTGCAATGATGCTTGGCCAGACAGTTGACAAGCAATAAACTAGTAGATAGGCAATCGGGGTGAGATTGTCTAAGTGGTCTATGGCTCTCTTATTGGTTGTGTATATCTTCGATGTTGTTTCATCTGGAGTAGTTCTTTGAACTTTCTTTTTGTTTATGTTTGTTTTGGAAACTTTACATCTTGCCATAATATATTTATATGTTTATATATATATATGCTTATGTATAATGGATACTTATGATAAAAGTTAGTTTGAACTACCAATTGACCAATTCAAGTGAAAGGACTAATTACAACATGGTCTGGTACAGGTTTGAGGGTCAATGCAGAGAGACTTGTATCTGAAACATGTAAGGCAAACATAGCCAGATTCAGATCAGACAGCCGGAGAGCAGTTAACCAAAGTTCTTTGTCTGAGCTTTTTATGTCATTCCTTGCTAAGGTGGTCATTCCATTTTGATACTCTTAGGAATTAAGAAAACTGCAATGATGAATTACTCCATTCTTTATATATGTTGTTGCCTTTGTCTGCGGTTTCACTTTACCAACATGGGTATTTCTATAATTTGCAGTTTTCCAATATTAGCTCGTGGGCCTCAGAGTTGGGGATTAGTCCGTACACAGGGCAGTGGGAACATATAGCAAGCAATACAAGATGGTTGCCTCAAACCTGTGCATTATTTGTAATTCATCTCTACCCTTTTTCTTTTCTTAAAATTTATGTTCCCTGTCTTGTGTGTGCCAAGTAAAATGGATTTACTATTGCCTCTTCTGACTTGCTGCCGACCATTCTTCTGATGGTTTTTCAGGTTGAAGATCCTTTTGAACGGCCAGAAAATAGTGCAAGGGCTGTAAACAAGAGTCATCTGACAAGGATATCAGAAGCATTTCAATCAACTCGTAACAGGCTCATGTCGGCTAATCTAAACCAGAGTTCCCTTCTTAGCACATTAGTCCAACAGCAAACATTTCATTTACTTCCAAGGAACCAAAGATACAATGCTAGGGGATATCAGCCAACTCTGCCACATTGGCAATCCACTGAGCATGTACGTTCACCAAACACAAGGAGAGATGGGATCCACCACGAACAAACTCGTACACAGATTACGCATTCTTACTCTAGTGTGAGGCCACAGATGGCACACCGTTACTCTAATGTGAGGCCACAGACAGGGCACACATACTCTAATGTGAGACCACAGACGGCACATCCTTACTCCAGTGCGAGGCCACAGATGACAAATTCATACTCCCAAGTGCAACCTCAATACCAGAGTACTATGTACCAAGGCAATTACAACAATTCACCTACAACAGGTTATTATGCTCCGACATATTCTAATCATGGCCAGCAATCCTGGAGGCCCAAATCTGGGAGATAACAGATGGTGTGAGTTGCTGTTCAATCAACATTTTTTTTTCCTTGTCTGTTTCGTTTCGAATATAATGTTTATTGCAACTGAATCTTGCACCATGTTGAATGCTTGAACTCTAAAAGGTGACATATAGCTCTTTGAACTTGGCATTTTGACCAAAAATGTCCTTTGTGATAAGTGAAAAAGACTATCTTTCCTCTTTAATACAAGTCACTGAGATGGACATGATTAATGGAAGGGACATTTTGTTACAGAATGCAAATTTCGAGGTTAATATGAGATAAAGTTTCAAAGTGTAGGAGCAAAACGTTTTCTGATATGAATAAAGTGTAAGATCGAAGAAGAGGTTGTCTTGCTTGTAATTGACAAACAATGTTATCGCACAACTGTAAAAAATGTTAGATTTTTTGGTCTTTAATGAGAAAGAAATAGATTTAAACGAGGGAATCAAGGGAACGACCTATTTTTTAGTTTAATACACAGTAAATGCCGTTCTTAAAGTGAATGGACCATATTGATTATTTGATAAACAAAGTCATTTATAGACGTCATGTATTGGTATTGGTTATACTTCAAGTGGACAAAATTCAATTTAGCCTATCAAAGGGAATCTATTTGTGGACAAATAACGCCAAATTATATAGCACAAAACAATAGGGAATTACATACTACTTGGAAAAAAGAAAGAATGAAATTCCGATTTACTTCATCAATAGCATTAAACAAAAAAAATAAATAAATAAAAAATTGGAACTCTAGCTAACAAACTCAGATTTACCAAATGTGTTCTATTTTTACAAGTTACACTTAAACTTATAGTTACCCTTTCACTAAGCATTGTCTTCACTTCGAAGACTTGTGAATTTTAATTCGTGTAGACAATCCCATGCTCTATTGAATATTAGAAGAAAGTAGCATTTTTGTTCCACATTGCTTTAAATTCAAGGACGTAATAGTCGTTTATCAGCAACAAGCAATCTATAACTTGCATGAGGACCCTCAGCAGTGTCCCGCAGAGTTACATGCCAGCCCATTGCATTTCCAATCTCTTGAAGCTCATCCATGACAGAGAGTGAGTCGCGGATATAAGCTCGTCCGCCGGGTCTCAAAATCCGATCCATTTCAAGCATGATTGTAGATATATTGCACCTGATATAGAAAATTAAATAAATAAAACAGAGCAAAAGAAAGATAGGACGTCCACACATCACTATTATTCGAGATGAATTACCTTTTTCTCTCGATAGAGAAGAGGCTAGCGGCATGCAATAAATCGTAGGTTCTGGGGTATGTGTCAAACGGTTCACACCTAATACATTATTATAAATCAGATATTAAAGCATTATTTTGTGCAAAAAAAAAAAACAGCAAAAACAAGTAAATATCTTTAGAGAAAATCAACAGGCTTCCGCTTGAACCTACAAATTACAATGAAGGAAAGAGACAAGAATCCAAATTTCTTTTCATTGGTATAAATTCATTTGAAGGGGAAGAAAAGTTAGTATAAAGGGATGGATGCAAGTTCGGATCTTTGAGATATGAAAATGAAAAAATAGAAGTAGAAGAAAAAGAAAAGAGCAGTGTACCAGTCATGCATAACTCCAATAAGTCCTCGGTCATATATTACAGGCAAGGTGTTGGGCCCACTAACAGGAACTACGTTCATCACCCAGGAATTCAGACCCTGGTCATTTAAGGCTGCAGCAAATCTGCATATACCAATCCATAGACAATAAGTGAAGTTCTCTGTTCTTTCTTCAATAAAAAGGATAGTCCAAAGCAGATTTGTAAAGTAAGAGATCATAAAAGTAATACCCTCCAAAGCCAGCTTTCATGTCCATTACATTTCTTAGTTTAATCTTCTTCCAGTGTAAAGCACGTACATATCCACCTATTATATCCATCCAGTATTTGTATTCTGCTGTGTAGAGCTCCTTCCTAGATATATATGCATCGAATTGAATTGACTGGAGCCTATCAGGGGGAGTATGCAAGCGTTCAGGCCACTTGGTGACATTCGCTCCGTAACCGTTTTCAGGTAGTCGAGTTATGCACGCCTTGAGATCAACGTACCTAAATAATAAAAAAGAATCAGTTACTTGAAAGGTCGACATGCCCTAAGAAGAACATAAAATACTGCAGAATCTCAAACAAAGCATGGCTCAACGAATTGTGTTCAAACCCTGAGCAATAACACAAAAAGGCCAAAACTAATATGAATATAATAACAGCTTCAAAATAATATCATATTTATTTTTACGAAAAAAAGAAAAAAAAAATAACAAATTACCAGACTTTGTCTGGGTCCTCAGTTGTATCACACAAAGGAGGAGTAGCTCCTTCATCTCTTTTTAAATAGCAGTCGTTGTTTACTGGTTTCTTCCATACAGCAATATACCCATCCTTTTTCACAAACTCCCAGCATAGACGAGTAGTGAGGTTCAACATTTCTGAGTGGGTTAAGAACACCACACAAAACAAAGGGATGAAAAAAGTTATTTCTTGCAAACCTATAAGTAGATACTCGGCACTTTGACACCTTTCCTACATGTCTCTTCTACGAATGATCCTTTTTTGAGTTCCAAATACCAGAAAAGAGTTGTAAATGAAGCATAAAATAAAGATAGATTGTAAAAGTCACTGTTAGCACCTACTATGATACTGTTCTTGGGTTTCAAAATGATGATCAGAAAATGGTCAAGTCAAGTAATTCAACTCAATCATATTTATAAATATAGAATATCATATTATACCTTTCCACTGTTCCTCTAGAGCCTCTTCATGCTTATAAACTGGCTGTGCCGCCCAAACAAAGTATCCTCCTGCCCTGAGCATCCTATTAACCTCAAGCAGTAAAATTCCATCTTCATCACCAAGTATTGAAGGTGGATTAATAGAAATGAAAAACAGAATTAGTAAATTCTCTACAAGTGAGGTTAAATAAGCAAACCTTCTTAGAATTCTATATTGGCAATACATAAAATTTTAAAGAACTTTGAAATATATATTTTACATGAACATGACAGTCGCACCATTCTTCAGTCAAAGAAAGAGTCAAGAATGTCCAGGAATGAACTTTAAGTTTAGAAATAAAAAGGGACTCAAAACAAGAATGATTAAAGGTTCACTTAGTAAAAAATTCTAGAACAAAAACATGGAAAATTTAATAACCCAGTTTGTCTAATTTTACGGGTCTAAATTTGAAAGTGTATGTAAACATCTGCAAAGTAGTTAAATTCTTTTTCTATTTGCTCTCTTTTCTTTTCTTAGATATATAGGAGAATTAGAAAGTGCAGGAGAAGAAGAATTCATACCGTCACGAGTCCAATTAATTCTACAACGAGAACAATGAATTAGGTCGAAAGCTTGAGTGGGATATAATAAACGGTGAGTTGCAAAGGCTCCCACCATTGCAGGCACACCTCGCTCAAGAGCAAATTGAATCTGGTTTTCGTGGACATCTTTGGGAGCGACCGACATAGTAATAACATTCCGAGAGAGTAGATAAGCACCGAAACTTGCTACACCACATCCAACATCCAAAACAACTCGAGTATGCTGACCAAATGCAATTTCAGGGACCATCTGCACTTGGATGATTTATTATCAGGGGATAGTTATTCAAAAGTTTTGTTTTATATTTTACTTTAAATTAATAAAATGCTCTTTAAAATATCAAAGAATTCACCGTTAGTCATAAACAGTTTTTCAATAAGCATTTCATAACCAAAAGGCAGCCATTATTAGTTCATAAACTTTCCAAGAAAGTCAGATCTAGTCTTTAAATTATCAAAAAAAAAAAAATGCCATCAATTCTTACGAGGTTCTCCTCTATTGCTGAAAATAATAAAAAATAATAATAGTAAAGAAAGCTGCATTAAGGGCAAATTGTTCAAAATGTGAAAGTTATAAAGAAAAAGATCAATATCAAAACACCAATTTGTAAAAATTCATAAACCTACACTATTTAATAATCCAATGGATACAACAATAGCTTTAAGCGTTCACTTGGTGAAACTTACCTTTACCATTGTGTTTCGTTCTTCAAAAATATTTCATTTTCAAGCAATATTTGGACAAAAGCTTATTCTTCAATCCTTATATCACTTTTTAAAACAAAAACTGAAAACAAAAATTACCAAGACAATGTACTAACCTTAGACATATGATCCAAGTATTCGTTTGCCCCATGTATAAATTGTGTACCACCCCCAGGAAACTTGAATTTATTCTTCACACGAAAAATCCAGTTTTGGCCTCCTTTGTCTTCCGCCAGACGAGTATGAGGTACATTGCTGAACCAAACCTGCAAAAGGGGTAATATATTGTCTTGTGAAAAGCTTAACAGAAATAATGCTCAACCTCTGTATAAACTTAAAATAAAAAGCAAATGATCATCGGTGTTGGAAGTTCCTCACAAGCAATGAACATCAAATCTAACCCCAGTCATTGGAAATTTCACTAAATCCATAGTCTATACATAGCATCATACAAGAGAACTTGAATCCCAAATGGGAAAAACAAATCACTTAACAAGAACCCAGATTCAACGCTGATGTATTATATTCAATTCGATTGTCAGTAGGGCCAAACTCATGAAGTTAGTACTAACACTGAGAGTAACTAGAAAAGAAAGAAAAGTACCTCGTCGCGGCTCTTTGGCCATGGTATGGGGGCTTTGTAATCCTTAGGCGGCGGAACCAAGCAATTCAAACCCTGACTAGGTTCCGGACAATGTCGTTCGAATCGTTCACCTCTCTCCGTCGATTTGAGCATCTTAATGGCCTTCTCATTGTCCAAGCAAGGTATATACTCCCTCTTATCGCTCGAACACAGCTCAAATTTTTTAACTCGAACTCTACGAGAGCCATCATTCCCGTCATTCTCAACCACGGTTCCATTCCCAATCCCCCAATTCTCCACAACCTCATCCGGATCAAACTCACCGACCTCGAACTCATCCGACATGGTCCCATTTTCGTCTACAATCCCAAACCTCTGAATAGGCTCGGGTGATGGAGGCGGCAGAGGAACCTTCAGCGGCTCGGAGACCGGCGGAACCGAATTCTCAGGAATGATGGAGGAGATATTAAACGACTTGTCCTGGTTGGGGGAGATCGAGACCGAAGAAGTTTGGGTGGCGGTGGTGGCGGTGGTGGAGTAGAAGACGAGCTGCTGGTAGCCATCGGACCAGTGCTTGCCCACGTAGAAGAATGTAACGGATATGAAAAGGAAGGCTACGATCTTCACCGTTAACTGTCCATTGAAATCGCCATTGTTGAAACCTTTCATGGCTTCAAATCGATTTTGCAGATCGTGGATCTGAGACTGGGATTATTGTTTTCTAATCTACCTGTTTTTCAGTCACATTATTATGAGTTTGAGTTTGAGTTTGAGTAATTGGAGTTAAATTGTAAATTGGGTGCTTTCGGATTTTGGATCGATGGAGTCGGTTTAGCAGTGAGTTGAGTTTAGACCGAGCTCATTGGCGCGTGAGTGGGGCATGTTACACGTGCAGTAAATAATTGAATGGCCATTCCATTGGTCACCCTAAAAAAAAGAAAAAAAACTCCATTGTTCCGTGTGAGTTGTTCATGAGAAAAACAAAACAAAACAAAAATGAAAAAAGGACACAATAACAAGAAAATTACTAATATTATTTTCCGAGTATTCTTAGGTAAATAAATAAAAAAACCTCTAAGCTTTTCCTTTCCTCACTCAACCAACTCACCGGTGACCCACAAACCCAGTTAGTTGGTATTTTCACCCATGTTCGTGAGCCTCTTTGCATCTCGGGTGGTGTATACACGTTTCACCCACACAATTGTTCAAAAAAATTTTTATAGAAAAGTCATGGAAAGTTATTTAATAATAGGTATGAATTTAAAATATAAGTAATCATCAATCGAGCATTTCTAAGTGTATTATTATTACTATTTTTGTTTTTTTTTTTAAATATGAAAGTGACATTCTAGTTCATTTGGATTTTTTTTAAATGAAAATCAGTATATTTTATGGAATTTATTCATTAGGTAATTTGTATTTTTTACAAAATATCATTTTGGTATTTTTTTTTTCAATAATATTCATATAGTATTTTTTTTTTAAAATCATACATATTTGATATCCTAGATTTGATAAATAAAATTATGTCAATATAACAAAAATGTCATTAGTTATATGTAATTAAAGTTAAATTTGGAACTCATAAAATTTAGAGCAGTTTGATTAAATTGGTAAAATTTTACTAATTAAATTTGACTTTATGGTACCAAATATGTACGATTTTATAATATAGTGTACAAAATATGTACGATTTCAAAATATAGGTTACCAAATAAGTATTATTGTAAACACAATGTACTAAAATGATATTTTATAAAAACATAAGGTACTAAATGGTTGCATACCTTATATTTTAATAGCTATTTGATGAAAATTGATTCCAAAGTCAAAATTTGAGTTTTTTTTCTAAATTTTTTTAATGTCCATTGAGCCAGGCTCCATCAAAAACCACCCAATCCTAACAAAAATTAATAATTTTTTCACTCATCTAGATCCCATCAAGGCATCATTAAAAATCATTTGAAACCATCTATCCCTAATTTTCATTTTAGAAAAAATACTATTTTTTCACATTATATAGATGTCATTGAGGCATCATCGAAAACATTGAAAACTACCATTGATGCTTCACTGAAACTATCGAATTGCATTTTTTAGACAAACGTAGCCAAACACCATATTTGAAAGAAGAAAAAAACATAAGCAACACAAAGAAAGGCATAAAACTATTTGAAATGCACAAATATAAGCTTCAGTTCTACATTCATCGCTACATTGAGTTGTGAGCTATTTGAAATGTACAAATATAAGCTTCAATTCTACATTCATCACTACATTAAGTTGTGAGCTACTTACTCGTGGATTTTCTCTCCCAAAAATGCTAAAACTTAGTATTGTCGTTGGTTTGATAATGAATTTTTCTATTTTAGGTAAAACAATTCAATCTTTGTGTTAATTTAGAAGAGAAATGTGAAAAATAATTGATGAAATGGTGGTCTTTGATTTTGGGTGGTTAATGACAATGTGAGGGAGACAAAGTGAAGATAGAGACAAGGGTTAGAATTATGAGAATGACACTTTCATCCAGAAGACATGTACAAGCTTATATTTTTAAATATTTGACATTAATAAGGACCCCATTCATGCATAGATTTTCAAATTTCCCTAATTAAATACTAAAATACATAATTTAAAATTATGAAATTGGCATCCTTTTATAAAGACAAATTCTGAAATTCTCAAAAGGTGTTTGTAATTGGTCAAGTTGACAAGTTGCTTCATCAGGATGTTGACCTGATTGAGCAACTTCAAAGGCACAAATCTTTGTTTTTATAATATGGGATTTTTTTAAGTGACAATTATTATTATTTTATTAATCCTTATGTCATAAATTTTCAGAAAGCAAGATATTTATTTAATTAAGAATATCTTCCATTCTATATATATATATATAAATCAGTGTATCCTTATTTTTAACAAAAGAATTGTTACTTTTTTTTATTTAATTCATTGATTATCTCGGTATCAATATATATTGTTAATCGCATGATTTTTTATGTCAAAGATTATTTTATACTAAATGATTATATTCTTTATTATAAAATTATCTTCTCATCTAAATATGTGATTGATTGTCATATTTTTATTACCTTGCTCATTAAAATATTTTTGTATACTAAATGATGTCATTGATTGCAAATTCGATCATGATATGATCTTGCATAAAGGACCTAGATGGCTTCATGTACCGAGTTCATTTCCAGTTGTCCTGGCATGGTTGATTTGGAAAACTAGCATTTTGAGCTCACTAAATCATCCCTTAAATGGAATGTCTATTTTATAAAAAAGAAATTATAGACATTTGATAAAAAGTTGTGAAGGCATTTGACAACTATGAATAAAAATTTGAAGCCTTTGGATTTGAGTGTGATTTTATCTAGCTAAGGAACCTAGATGGATTTCAGACCAGGTTCATTCAAACTTTCTAAATGACTGATCAAGTTGATAAGTCAATCTGACTGTGAGAGATGACATAATCATCTATTTAAGGAGTGTTGCAAATTTCTTAATAATTGTTTGGAGATTTTGGTCAACCATTCAGTTATAAATAGGACTCCAAACACCAGATATCCTTGGTTTTCCCATTCCTCTAATATTTGCATCTCATTGCAATACTTGAGAGGTTTTTTTTATGTAAGATTAAGAGTGTTTTTTTAGTCTAGTTTCTGGTATTTCTGATGCACCTTTTGTAAACATGTTCATAATCTTCTTAGGAGAAAGAAAGATTCAATCTTTGAAAAAAGATTTATCAAGACTTTATTTGGGAGGAAGAAAGCACCATCTTTGGGAGAAGATTCATCAAGAATTTATTTTAGAGGAAAAAAGCATCATCTTCGCGAGAAGAATGATCGCTATAACATTGAAGGGAGTTCAAGCATAGAGGTCGAGAAATATGATTAGAAGACCGGTACAAAAGCTTGTGGAAATTGTGTAAAAAGAGTCTAATTTTGCATATGTTAATTGTATTTTGTACCATTGATCTCTTACTAATTAAGTTTCATCTTCGGTGTGATCCCGTAGAATAGGCTTTGTTGAGAATTTATGGCTTACAAACTATAAATAAAAAATGAATAATAAAAATAAGCTCAATAATACTGTGATATCTGTTTTCCTAAAAATGAGTATTTTTATAATTTGGTTTCCTGTATGGTTATTTTCATAATTTTGTGTGATTACATGTATCAGCCCCATCTCATATTCTGAGTTATGAGACATTAAGCTTACATGAGGACTTGTCATATGAGGAAAGATTGGTTCATATTTTAGACAGGAATGACAAAGTATTAAGGAACAAGACTATTGTGTTGGTCAAAGTATTTTGGAGAAACAATACAGTTGAGGAGACTATCTAAGAGTTGGAGTCAGACATGTGAAAGCAATATCTAGACTTTTTTAGATAAATTTCGAGGATGAAATTATTTTTAAAGGGGGATAGTTGTAATATCAATTTTCTTAAAAATGGTATTTTTGTAATTTGGTATCATGTAAGGGTATTTTTGTAATTTTGTGTGCTTACATGTTTTTGTGCCAATTTGACTATGTTATGATTAATAAATGTTTATATAAACAATGGTTGAATTTGAGTGTGTTTATGAGCAACAACAATAATTCATTCAAGTAGTAAGGGCATAAGTGTCACAAATTATGTACTTGGGGGTCATAGTATAAATTAGTAGATTTATGGGCCATGAGTTAATTAAGAAATTTTAAAACTATTAGTTTAGTGAGAAATTACTAAAAAGACTTGATCGTAATAATGAGATGGCTATGGTTGAAGGCAAATTAATCATTTGGTTTTAAAAGGTTAGTATAAATAAGATGAGATGAGATTAGGGTTAAGTAAATCTCATTATTTTTGTCTCTCTCATTCAACACAATCAGATCTCTCTCTCTCTCTCTCTCACACACACACACACATGTTACACACAGAGAGTCACACATTCTCTCTCTCCATTTATCTCTTGGCCAAATCTTAGTTTACAAACACATACACCAGTATTTCTTTAAACTCCCCAAGAATCAAGTTTTGTGAAAGATCAAAGGATCTGTAGTTGGGAATGAGTTGGTGGATTGTCAAGGAGCACAAAATTGGGTGAAGGAAGTCAGATCTAGAAAGGGCTTGGAGGACTAGAGAACAATTTCGGTAATGTATAATTACTCTTTAGAATCTAGGTCACATTTATGATTGTTCACAAAATTTGAGGGTAGATGTTATGAATTAATTGTTAAAATTGCATGTTAGGGTGTTTATGAATAGGTTTTCATGTTAGAAGCATGCTAGAGAAAGATTTATGGTAATTGATTAAGGTTTGGTTATGTTTTAAGGTGGTTTTTAAAGGTTGAAGATGAAGTTAGGGTTCTCGAACCGTAACCATGCATTTATGAGAATTCTTGAATGAATGCATGAGATTAATGATGAATTGATGATTAAATATGTTTATGAGTATCATGTATTGAATTTGGGGTTGATTATATATTAAGATCTGGGTTTGTGGTTGTTTTGGTTTATGTTCATGGGGAAAAACTCGAGGAGAAGTCACAGTTTGCAATTCTGGGTTCTCAGTGGGCACGACTGCGCTGCTCACCCAGAAATGAGATTTTGTCCTGTTCTATCTTTTCGGTTATGGTTTTGGTATTTCAAGTTAGAGGTTTCGTGTATAACATTTTTAGGGCTTTCTTATGAGCACTTTGAGTATGAATCAATCTTAGAAAAGGCATAGGTGAATTCACAACTTGTTATTAGGTTGACAAAGAATTAAGATTATGATATTGTATGAAGTGACTTAAGGCTCAATAAGGAAACTTGAAGTGACTTGGGCAATGCATCGCCTGGGAGGTCCGTACGGGACCGTACATTTACGTTAATTAACTCCAAATGATGTGTTTAAAAGCTCTAATCCTATTGGTTAGACTTGAGGACTGTGCCTACAATATAAATAAATGTTACTAGAGTTGTAAAGCATTGATCACACTTTTCAACTCTCTCTCTCTCTCTCTAGCTCTCAAAGAACATTCATTTTCTCCAATAAACTCATAAGCATTACTTCACTTGTATGAGTTTCAAGGCTTGTTTAATCCCACTTCTCATTCCACTTTGGTGAAGCTTCATAAGCATGACTATGTTTATTTGATTATCAAGATTTGCATTCATACTTTGAATAAGGTTCTTGATTAGCATCTAGGGCTTCTAATATTAAATTATTCTCATCATTCATTGTTTATTAGAAAGTATAAAGCCATAAATTCCCAACAATCAAAATATCTATTCTCTATTTACTTTCTTTTTGTATTTTGCATAATCTAAAATGAGGAAAATGTGTTCATCTTCTACAATGGTTCGTGAGCAACCAATATTTCCTCGAAGAAGATAAATGTTTAAAGAGTTGGGAGCAATTGAGAAATTTATTCAAGTAGAGACACTCCACGATAAACTTGAATAAGTCACATGGAAATTTCCTATGATTCTTATAATCCCAAAACCTACCAAGAAGCAATGTCTTCGAGAGACTATATTTTTGGAAGGAGACGATAAATGATGACATAGATTCAATTATGTGAAACCACACATGAGAATCGGTATACTTTTCACAAGGTTCAAAACCAATTGGGTGCAAGTGGATATTTCGGAGGAAATGTCACACCGATGGCACATAAAAACCTTCAAAGTTAGATGAGTAGCTAAAGGGTTTAAACAAAGGAATGAATTGATTAATTTGACACATATGCACCAGTTGCTAGGACAACCACAATAAGAGTTTTGTTTGTCTTATCATCAATATATAACATTTATATTCATAAAATGGATGCCAAAATGATATTCCTAAATGGAGATCTATATGGAACAACATGAGGGTTTTATTCTAAGGTAAGTGTGTAGGCTTGTTAAATCTTTATATGGATTAAAACAAGCACCAAAACAATGTCAAGAGAAGCCATAGTTTTAGATGGGTTTAGACAGAATAATGTGGACAAGTGCTTATACTCCAAAACTTTGATGACTATGTCATCTTGTTGTGTCTATATGTTGATGATTGTTGATTTTGAGTAATGAGATGAGAGTCATAATAGAATCGAAGAGGTTTCTGTCTTCCACTTTCTAGATGAAGGACCTTGGAGAGGTCGATACCTTTTTTGGTATAAAAGTGAGAAGATATAGTGGGGGTTATGTGTTGAAATTGGTTAAATATAATGGTTAAGTTGTTTACACAATGATGTGCAAAACACTTAATGGTTTTCACTTAAGTTGAAGTGACAACATGAGATTGTGTGATAGGCATCTAAAAGTGGCTTTTATGGGTCTAAAGTGATACATGGAGGTATCTAAGGATTCAAAAAAAAAAGTTTGGTAGCATTTGAAGAAATTTTAGGACCATTGGAAGGGTCAAAAGTCAGAGTGGGTGGCGATGCGTCGCCTCCTAAGAGGCATTGCATCACCTAAATGCAAAGGGGCTCAAAGCCACAGCAGACGATAAATTGCCTACATGCAGGCGACATATCGCTTGACATGTCTGTACAAACATGTAAAATAAGCTCCAAATGACGAGTAAATTATCTCTAATCATATTGGTTAGACCTAATGACGGTGCATACACTATAAAAAAGTTCTCATAGAGTTTCGGAAGACTCAACCACTCTCCCTAATCTCTCTCTAACCTCTCTCTCTCTAGCTCTCAAACATCATAAGTTTTCTCTAAGAAATTCACCAAGTATTGCTTGAATTGGTGAGTTTCAAAGGCTTGTTCAATCCCAAATCTCATTTTACTTGGTTGAAGATTCAAGCAACAAATGGAAGGCTTGGAATAGAGATTTTAGGCAGCGAAGTTAATTCTTGTATAACCCTTAGAAGTTCTCCAAGTTGGAAGATTTAAGTTGCTTAATACAAAAGGTTGTATCTTTCTAACCCTAATTTTGTATTGTCTTTTTATTGTGTTTATGTTGTTAGTATTGACGATTAAATATTTTTTAAGTTCATCTTATAATCATTTAATCACTTAATCCTTTGTTTTCAAGATTTGCATTCATACCATGGACATGGTTCTTTGATTATCAAGATTTGCATTCATACTTTGAATAAGGTTCTTGATTAGCATCTAGGGTTTGTAATATTTAAATTTTCCTATTATGCATTATTGATTAAGAAAGTGTAAAGCCATGTATTCCAAACATTATGCCTTAAGTCAAGCTCACTTTGTTGAGAAAGTGTTTGACAAGTTTAGTCATCTCAAAATCAAAGATGCGAATATACCATTTGATTCAAGAATAAAGCTTGAAAATGACAATGGTAGAGCGATTAGTAAATAAGTAGGTTTACTAACAATCTAAGTATCAAACATTGGAAGGCAAGTGAGAGAGTTCTAGGGTACCTAGAGAGGACCAAGAAACTAAGCCTCCAATATTCAAGGTTTCTAAGATACTTGAGGGATATTCCGATGCAAGTTGGATATCGATTGTAGGAGATAATCTCTCCACAACCGGTTGAGTGTTTATGCTCGGAGGAGGAGAGATTTCTTTGAGTTTAAAGAAACAAACATGTATATTATACTCAACCATGGAGGCCGAGTTTATAGTTCTAGCGACAACGGGCGAAGAGGCAGAGTGGCTTAGAGATCTCATGTTGGATATCTCAATTACCGTGGATGAGGTATCGATGATCTCGATATATTGTGATAATCAAGCCACATTAGCTAGAGCTTATAATGTCATATATAATGGGAAGTCTAGACATATAAGTCTAAGATATGAGTATATGAGACAATTGATTCAACGACCTTAGGGGTCGGGCATTGTTTAACGCCCAAGATGTGACTACACTAAGCGGTAGTTGTAGTAAGATCGGGCGGTCGATCCACAAGGAGGTAACCTAAAATCAAAAGGTTATTAGAAAATAACACAAAAAAAATTAGTAACAAGAAGTAAATAAAATTGTAAATGGAAAGAGGTTTGAGATTTTAGTATTGTATTTTTGATAAAGTGATGAAATGAGATAAGTGAAATAAAGGTAAGATGTAATCAAGAGTTTGAGAAAATGAAAGGTTTCAAGAATCATCCATATGCTTGTTTAATTACTTGGTTACTTGATTTACAAAAATACACAAGTAAATAGTTCACATCCCAACATTTACTTGGAAAATCTAACATTAAAGTCCATAGTTTTTCTAACAAAAGTTCATTTGAGTTATAAAGTTATTTACTTTAAAAGCACAATGTTAATCTTATGAAAAATCTAAAAATGACAAAATACCCAAGGGCAATAATGCAATAGAAGATTAGACATAAAATTATGTATCGATATTATTTTTACTAATTAGAAGCACATAGAAAGAGCTTGACTAATCCTATATACTATTAGCATAAGTAAATAAAGATAACAAAATAATGATAGAGATAAAAGAACATAAATAACTCAAATATATTACATTAAGAACATAGTAAATCAAAGTAGCAAAATAACATCACTTGCATATGGAATCATCCCTAATCTTCCTAGGAAGATTAGGCCATTATGCTCATGATTCTCACAAAATTCTAAGAAGAAAATATAAGAAGAAAGTGAGTGGAAATTTTGCTATAGTTTCTCTACTTTAAAAATTACATACCAAATGTAAAGAAAGTGTCTCTATTTATAGATGGGGAAAAAGACTAAAAAGAAATTAAACAACAAAATGAGGTTTACAAAATAAATCTGAAATATTAATAATAAAATATGATTTTGAAAAATCAAATCTTATTATTAATATTACCCTAGCTATTTTTGTGTATAGTCAAAATGCTCTTTTTCTAAAATACCACAAAAACATGATTTATAAAGCTCAAAATAGAAATTTACAAAGCCCAATACCCACAAAACATGGCTGGTGACACAAGAGGGTTTTGACCCATTTTCAACCAATGAGAGAGTGCCACGTAGGCAGCCTGGGCTGAAGAATTAGGCTGCTTCAAATGGGCCTGCGTTGGGGAAGCTTCAGTTGGGCCGCTGGAGGCTCCCTTTGGGCCTTGGCTAAAGTTATGTTGGGCCTCAGCTTTGTTGATGAAGCATGCGGCTGGCTTTTGCTGAGAGGAAATAAAAGAAGGCTTGAAGAGGTATATGTGTGAGATGCTTTGCTTGGTTGGCTTGCTGTGGACAGGTGGCGCAAGCTGGAGGAGGGCAGGCTGCTGGCGACGTGGCGGCCCTTGAGCGCGCCAAGTGGCGCTAGGGAGAGGGAAAAGGCTGAGCTTGGGCCAACGGGCCTGGGCTTCTTCAGATTGGGCCACTTTCTTTTAAGAAAAATGCCACTTTCTATTCTTTTTTTTTTTTCAGATTTAATTATTTTCTTTTCTCTTCATTTCAAAGTGTCAAAATACAACTTTGCTTCCTACAAAATAACAATAAATTAAATAATAATCAAATATTTTCATTTATAAAATAAGTTGTATTAATTCCATGAAAATATTAATTAAACCCTAATTTATTTTGACAATTAAAATCAATAAATGTGTATTTTTCACCACTAATCACAACCCCCAACTAGCTTATTGCTAGTCCCTAGCAATTCAAGCGAAAAAGAAAATTGTCAAGTTGAATAATCAAGTCAAACCAGGCAAAATCATCTAAGCATTTTCAAAGTATCAGCAAGAAGTCAGCAATTACTATCTAAGCTGCTATAGTTGTGATTTTAGAGTTGTGTGTGTGCACCAAACCATATTCTTTTTATCACAAGTCATAACACAAATAGTATCGAAAAATGTCCAAAGTATAAAGATCTCAACTCCAAATTCCTCACGGGCATTGAAAGTATTTGTATGGGAAGGATTACACTCTTGGAGTTGGAAATGTAACAGTTTACACTCAAATGAGAAAAGATAAACTTTTTAGGAAAAACAATCTGAACAAATATTGATCATAAGATAGGCAAATCAACTTATTGGAATCCAAATGACAAACAACCTTTGGGATTTACATGAGAAGACTATAAGAACAAAATGACAACTAACTAACAATGATAAATAAGAAAGTGAACTATAATGATAATAATTTTTTTTAATACAATTACACAAAATAATAGTAATAGAAATATATATACTATTATTATTATTATTATTATTATATATATATATATCTTTTTAACAATTACAAAATAATAGAAGGAAGTGTTGCTCTTGTTCTTTTTTTTTTTTTTTCATTTATCTATTTTTTTTCTTTTTCTTCTCTATTTTTTTTTCATTTATCTATTTTTTTTCTTCTCTCTCTTTTTTTTTTGACAAGAGACAACACAAAAAAAAAAAAATAAAAAAAAATAAATAAAAGGGAAATTACAAATACAATAAATAGAACACAAATTTATTACAAAGACTTTTCTTAAATGAAAAACATCCCTCTAGTAAATGTCATGTTTTAAATTCCAAAGATGTGGCTTTACCAACTCAAATGATCAATAAAAGTTCAAAAAGTTGTTTTCTCAACTCTCACAACTCACCAAGAAATGAAAAACTTTAAACTTGAAATTTCTCTCAACTATTTATGTTAACAACCAATTTATATGTTTGGAAAGTGCACAAAAGAACTCTGAAAATCACTTCTTAATAGCTAAACATAGTAAGAACTGACTCAAACCAACAAATTATACTCATGCTTGGATAATTTTGAGAAAATTTGACTTAAAAATTCAACAAGACAATAATGTTTTCCAAATGAATGCTAATGACGTAACAATAAGATTTTCCAAATGAAAGCCAATGCATGCTTGTTGACGCGGTTCTTCGCCAACAGGTAATTAAGAAAATAAGAGGAAGGGATTAGTGCTTATGTTGAACCGAAATAGATGAATGATCTTTTTCTAAAAATGGGCTAGTGACACAACAACGTTTTTAGGTGGTTCAAATGTTAAAATCCTTCTACTCCACCAGTCAATATTATTGCTATATGCTTGGTATTCTTTTACAGGGTATTTTTTACATAATAGAATCCAACCCTTTGTAACTCCCAGGGTCTCCATATTTATAGGAGAAGGCACTTGGGAGTTGGTAAGAAGGTCATCCCGTGACCTTCTTACCTATCATGTCAACTCTGTGACATTCATGATTAATTCCTAAAACCTGACACATAAGTGTGATCTAATCAATAGGTAAGGGGATAATGGGCCGCACGGCCCAACCCAGTCGTGGGTGTCTGAATACGCACGTTCATGCTGCGTGTCCGAGAAGTCAGGGATATATCAGACACGTGATGTCTGATATATGGACGTTTACCTTGCGTGGTTGACTTTATAAGGGGTCACAGCCTCCACCTCTAGCCCGTACCACGAGCTGAATGCCTTCCTCGACCTGTGGCCTTCAAAGTCCACACTCAGTCTAATCTTGGCGAACCCTTAGGTTATCTCGAGCTGAGGAGGTAGGATCTTTCTATGGAAGCTCCGGTCTTGGGGATGTCCACGTGGTAAACATGATTAGGCCGTATCTCAGCTCGCTAATAGCCCGTGGGAAAACCAGGGCGTACACTTGCCCCCCAAGCCCCTACTCGTGGTACACGAAGTCGCATAGGGCCACAGTAGGGGCTTTTAGGCTTCCCCATGAACTCTTCATATTCCACATTCTACGCAGGCGCCGAATACGTGGAACATCGTGGTTGGTGACGGTACGTCTTCCGAGAACCGCATTTAATGGCCTAGCCTATACTCAGCCGTCGTTTCGTCTTTCGAGTGGAGGGCCTTGGATCCCACATCAGGGAAATCCAACGGTCCTCCTCACGTGGCCCTTCATGTATATAAAAGGGGTGGCCACCTTACGCATGGGCCACCCGTTTATTTGAAATTTTTCAGAAATTTTCGTCTTCTTCTCTCTTCATTTTCAAAAGAAAAAACCCTCTTCTTTCCGGCTGCCATTCCCAGCACTCAAGAAGTTCAGGTGTAAGGACTCCTTCTAAGATTTGGAATCAACTATTCCAACGAAGCCCCAACCCAGGCGATCCCTTCATCCTCTTCTCAACCAGAACACTCAGTAAGTCTCCTGACCGTGCATGTTTTGAAATTATTTTTCACTGTAGCTTAGGTAAATATTTATTGTAGCCACATGCAGAGTTTTGTTGGTTTTTTGTGGGCATGAAGGGTAAAAGCCTTTTAGGTTAGGGGATTGTTTGTGGTAGGAAACCTTTTAAGAATACGGTTTATAGGGTGCATTTTCTGGGGAAAATTTCTGGGTAGGATTTTTGGTAGGCTTATTCAAAATATCCAGTATTTTGGGTGCAAAACTGGGTAGCTTAAGGGACACGCTTCACAGGCGGTTTTGCCTCTCTTGCCTACTGGAACTTTCCCTCCAAGGAAAAATTCTGTCTTGACCCTCTTGACACACGAATTCCGAGTAATCGGGGATTTGTTGGGAGCATAGGCGCCTGTTCATAGAACCGCGTGGTCTCACTCTCCACGGGCTGGGCTTACCTCATCTCGTGTCAAAGAAACATATTCAGATTCTCCTCCCTTTTAGGTCGCCTTTTTCTAAAATTGCTTCTTTTTGTTCGCTAGGCGACCAGATGGGACCCAAGAAGAATGCTCCCAAGAAGCCTGTAGGCAGCTCGTCCTCCCAAAAAGACAAAGGAAAGGAGGTGATGGATGAATTCCCGATCCCCAACTTCGGGCCAGCAGTGGAACGGGAGCTCGAGGTGGCCCTCGATGCATTCTTTAAGGCGGAGAGGATCGTCTCGAAGATCACTGACCAGGCGAGGGTAAACAAAATATTCCTCTCCCACAACATCGAGTTGGGGAGGGGAACCGTGGTTACCCGACCTCCCTTAGAAGGCGAGCGGAGCTGCGCGCCGCTTGATGAGGTGTTCTCGGCCTGGAGCGACGAACATTTCAAGGCGGGGGCCTTCCTCCCGTTGGACCAGTACTTTGCCGATTTCCTCAACTACGTGAGGTTGGCCCCATTCCAGCTCCCCCCCAACTCTTACCGTTTTTTGGCGGGGTTAAGATACATGTTCTTGAAATAGGAGTGGGAGGTCCCCACTTCTATGGACATTCTGTATTTCTTCTGCCTCAAGGCCAGCCCGGAGAAGCGGGGGCGAGGTGACGGGTTTTATTATTTAACCCGGTTCCCCAACACGGCTGCGGTCATCGAGCTGCCCAGCCACCCCAACAACTTCAAAGATCAATTCTTTATGTCGATGGGGTTCCGAAACTGCGAGCTGCATTACTTCAACCGTCCTCATAAGTGCCTTTCAACCTTAGCTCGTAAGTTAAGTATTGGTTAGCTCCTCCTGTATTCATTTATGACTTAGATTAATTCTGCAACTATCTTCGCGAGGACAGAGAAGTCTGTGATCCTCGGGAGCCAGTACGCGACACTAGCGGGCTTGCCCCCCAGTGAAAAGGACTATCGCCAGCTCGTGACAGACGAGACGATGCTGGCCTGTAAGCTGATCTCCCTAGGCCAGAATCTGAACCTGAGGAGGTCCCGAGTGCTTCACCCAGCTCGTGATACGAGGCCTATCATTGTGGAGGAGGTTGCGGGGGATGAAAATGAGGAGGACGAGGTGCCCCTCGTGAGGTCGAGGAAATGGGCGTTGGAGGTCGCCCAAAGAATGGACGATGAGAGGATCCGGTCTGGAGCAGCTGCAGGTCCCTCCGCCCAAGGTAACCCTTAAACGTTTAGGAACTTAGATAGGGCCACTGCAGACCCTCGGCTAGCTAGGTTCGATCCCAGACAGATCGTCCAACGCCATCGACGTGACCCAGACTTAGATGAAACCCTGCTCCACTGCGTCGACCAGCTCGTGCTGGACTACGAAAGTAGCCGCCCTAGGGGGACCATAGTTGTAGACAACACCCTAGCTTTTAGGTCGATCCTATTAGAGGAGTATGGGACTAACCTTTGGTCATGGCCATCACTCCGGGAGGGTACCGTAGCTCCAGGACTTAGGCAATACATAGAAGATTCTAGTCCTGAGCCAGCCTCGGATCCAGAACCCGCGCTAGCTCGAGTTGTCTTAGATTCCCCCGAAGAAGCTCCGGGGCCGATGGTCGTAACCGTAGACTCTTTCTCTAGCTTGGGGGGTAGGATTCCCTTTAGTACATATATATATACTTGAATTTCGCATTTTTTCCCTTTTGCTCTTATTTTTGTTTTTGCATGACTGCTAACTTGTGTACTAACCATATATTTGTTTTGCCAGAGGAGATGTCTCAGTCCGGGGGAAAAAATTTGCGGGCTGTGTTCACCGGGGGGAACTCCCCAGCTGGGGCCTCTGGGTCCAAGATGAAGAAGCTTTGGATGGCGAAGAAAGCCGCCGGGACCCCAACCAAGTCTCATGCTAAGGAGAAAAAGCAGCCCACAGCCGCCCAGGTCGAGAAAATCGTACCTCCTGCTGCAGGAGGGAGCATGCCCTCACCCCCTCTGCGAGCTCCGGCCTTCGTCCGGAGCACAAGGGCGGAGCCTGGGACTTCGATGATTGTGCCTTCCGAGGTACGCATCGCGGTGGACCCCCAGGATCTGGAGAAGATCCCAGATGTCTTTAGGGGGACGGTGTACGAGACGGCGAACTACGCCGTCAGCCACTTCTATCGTTTCAAAGAGACGCTACGGGCCATCGAAACGATGAGCCCGGTGGGCGTGCTGGAATCTTCATTGGGCATGGCCCTTACGGTAAGCTGACCTTATCATTTTGTGATCTTTGATTAGCATGCCTTGCCCTATTTTTCCTTTCTCTCTTCTCTTTTTCTTAAGGCAGTTGCTTCTCCGTTTTTGCAGAGTGCCTTGGCCCTTCACAGGAGCATAGCCAGGACCAAGGCCCAGCTCGAGGACATGAGGGGCGAGCACCAGGCAGTTGTGGCCACCCACCAGACTTCCTTGCAGGAGGTTAAGGATGCCCTGGCGACCACGCGGGCTGAGCTGGAAGAAGCCCGTCCCAAGCTTCAGGAGGTCGAGGCAACCAAAGCCGCCCTTGCCGCTATGCGGGCAGAGCTAGACACTGCAAAGGCTGGGGCCGAGGAGGCCAAGGCCGCCCTGGAAGCCGAGAAGGCAGCCTCCAGCACCTCCATGGAGGACATGCTCTATCACAACTGGGTCTATAACCCGGACGGTGACTTCTCCTTCTTGGGAGCAGACATCTGGGAACCCTTGCTGGAGGGGTTTAAAGCTCGCCTCGAAAAGAAGCACCTTCCGAGACCCGGGAAGTCTCCGGCGCAGCTGAGCAGGAGGGCGAGATAGCGACCTCCACGGGGCAGCCTGGCGAAGCTTAGGGCCTTCCTCTTTTGCACCCCTTCCTTTAATATCATTTACTTTTTTGTTGTTGTAACTTTTGCATGAGGTGTTTCCACCTCGAGACAATCTAACTATCAATTTTATTTTTAATTGATTTATTTTCTTGTCTTTACACATTTTAGTTACTATTTTGAAAAAATTTGTTCGCGTTAATTTTTGTCAATATCTCGTGCTTTTTAAGAAAAACAACAATCAATCGATTTAAATTAACTTCTAAGTTATATGACCTAGTTATTTCCAGGAACTTAATTTGAAAACTTAGTTCGTGCTAACTTTTATCAATATCTCATGCTCTTTAAGAAAAACAACGATAAATCGATTTAAGTTAGCTTCTAAGTTTTATGACCTAGTTATATCCAGGGACTTAATTTGAAAACTTAGTTCGTGTTAACTTTTATCAATATCTCGTGCTCTTTAAGAAAAACAACGATCAATCGATTTAAGTTAACTTCTAAGTTTTATGACCTGGTTATATCCAGGGACTTAATTTGAAAACTTAGTTCGTGTTAACTTTTATCAATATCTCGTGCTCTTTAAGAAAAATAATGATCAATCGATTTAAGTTAACTTCTAAGTTTTATGACCTGGTTATATCCAGGGTACGGCTTAGTTTGTGTTAATTTTTATCAATATCTCGTGCTCTTTAAGAAGAACAACTATCAATCGATTTGAATTAACCTCTAAGCCTTTTAAGGCGACTTGGTTATATCCAGGTACCATATGCCCCCCAAGTAACTGGGAAATGGTCTTTCGTGGTTACTTTAGATTACACTTGTAAACATGAACAATCATAAATGAAAAGTTAATTCTCATTGCTTAATACATAATAAATGGCCTTTTAGTCCTTACAAGGGAATCATTGATAATATCTATTCAAATGGATGGCGTTCCAAGTTCGTGGGACTGCCCCTCCATCAAGCCGAGCTAGTTTATAAGTTCCCTCTTTAATGACCTCGATGACTTGATATGGTCCTTCCTAGTTTGGTCCAAATACTCCATATTTGGGATCCTTTCCGACTAGGAAAACTCTTCTGAGGACCAGGTCGCCAACGCTAAAGGCGCGTTTTTTAACATTTGAGTTGAAATAACGAGCAATTTTTTACTGGTAGTGCGCGAGCTGGAGTTGCGAATCTTCTCGTCTTTCATCAACCAAGTCGAGGGAAGTGAAAAGTAGCTTGTGGTTGAAATCCTGGTCGTATACCCAGACTCGGTGCGAAGGTACCTTAATCTCCACAGGGAGGACTGCCTCACTCCCAAAGGTCAGGGAGAAAGGAGTATGACCCATAGGAGTCCGATGCGAGGTCTGGTATGCCCAGACAACCTGGGGGAGCTATTCTAGCCAGACACCCTTGGCTTCGTCTAGTCTCTTCTTGAGGCTCACCTTTAACGTCTTGTTGATGGCCTCGACCTAGCCATTCGCCTGAGGATAGGCCACAAAGGAGAAACTTTTCACAATTCCGTACCTTTCGCAAAATTCAGTGAAGAGGTCGCTGTCAAACTGAGTCCCATTGTCGGAAACAATTTTCTTGGGTAGCCCGAATCGGCAGATAATGCTTTTAACCACGAAGTCGAGGACTTTTTTTGGAAGTTATCGTTGCCAAAGGTTCTACCTCAGCCCACTTCGTAAAGTAGTCGATGGCTACCACGGCGTAGCGGAACCCGCCTTTTCCCGTGGGGAGGGCGCCAACTAAGTCGATTCCCCAAACTGCAAACGGCCATGGGGACGAGATCATCTTCAGCTCGACCGGGGGAGCTCGGGCAACGGTGGCGAATCGCTGGCACTTGTTGCACTTCTTGACATATGAGATCGAATCCTTGGATAGAGTGGGCTAGTAATATCCTTGTCTCAGGACCTTTAGGGCCAAGCTTTGCCCCCTAGTATGATTTCCGCAAAAACCCTTATGCACCTCCTGCAGGATGGCCTTTGCCTCGCTTGGAAGAACACATCGCAGGAGAGGTAGGGAGTGCCCACGTCGGTATAGCACCCCATCCACCATCGTATACCTGGGAGCTTGATACAATACTCGTCGCGCATCATTACGCCCTTCAGGTAGCTTCCCCTGGGTGAGATACTCAAGGAAGGGGGTCATCCAGGTCGGCCTAGCGTCGATTATCTCGACCTCTACCCGGGCTTCTTCTATACTTGGTTTATCCAAGAACTCTACCGGAACTAACCCCAGAGCTTCCGTCTCTCCGGAAGTGGCGAGCTTGGCAAGAGTGTCTGCGTTAGCGTTCTGTTCCTGAGGTATCTGCTCGATTGAGCCTCGCCCAAACGCGGACAGCTCAACTTTTACCTTTGCCAGGTAGGCAGCCATCTTAGGTCCTCGTGCTTGATATTCGCCCAAAACCTGGTTTACCACGAGCTGGGAGTCACTGAAGCACTAGACGGAGCTCGCCTTCAGCTCCTGGGCTATTCTTAGCCCGACCAGCAAAGCTTCGTATTCGACCTCGTTGTTGGAGGCCTTGAATCCAAATCTCAGCGCCGAATGGAATCTATGTCCCTCGAGGGATATTAAAATGATTCCAGCCCAGGAGCCATTCTCATTGGATGAACCATCCACGAAGATCCTCCACGACGCTAGGGCCGAGGTGACCTGGGGTGAGTCTTCTGCAGGATCCTCCCGGAACCCTGTGCACTCTGCTACAAAATTGGCCAGGGCCTGGCTTTTGAAATAAACCGATTGAGGGCCGCCACCCTTCCTGTCAGGCCTTGGACATCTTTGCGCGACCTGGGTGAGGGAAGCTCGAGCAATGATCTGATCTTGTTGGGGTTTGCCTCGATTCCTCGGGTATTGACGATGAAACCCAGGAATTTTCCCGACGCGACCCCAAAAGTGCACTTCTGCGGATTAAGCCTCATGCCATACTCCCGTAGTATCTTGAAGCATTCTCCTAGGTCAGAAATATGGTTATCGGCAGTCTTTGACTTGACTAGCATGTCATCAACGTACACTTCCATGTTCTTCCCGATCTGGTTTGCGAACATTCTATTTACTAACCTTTGATACGTAGCACTGGCGTTCTTCAGCCTGAATGGCATGACCTTATAACAATAAACGTTAGTCGGGGTCATGAAGCTGGTGTGCTCCTGGTTCGCCGGATTCATGGCGATCTGATTGTAGCCTGAGTACGCATCCATAAAGGACATGAGCTCGTGCCCCACCGTGGCATCCACCAATTGGTCAATCCTCGGCAATGGAAAAAAATCTTTGGGGCAGGCTTTATTCAGGTCAGAGAAGTCGATGCAGGTCCACTAATTCCCGTTGGGCTTCGGGACCAGCACTGGGTTGGCAACCCAAATCAGAAACTTGGCTTCACGGATAAAGCCGCATTTCTTGAGCTGGGCTACTTCTTCCTCTAAGGCTTCAGCCTAGGTTGTTCCAAGGCGCCTCTACTTCTGGGCCTTTGAGGGAACGCTTTTATCCAGATGAAGGGTGTGCATGATGACACTCGGACTGATTCCCACCATGTCCTCATGTGACCACGCAAACACATCCAGGTTGTCCTGCAGAAATTTAGTCAGCTCCGCCTTCCTCTTACTACAGAGGTTTTTCCCGAGCTTGACCATCTGTGAAGGATTCTGCGGATCGATGTTTATTTCCTTGAGCTCCTCAATAGCCTGGAGCTTAGACCTGTCCTCGCCTATTCGCGGGTCAATATCCTCACTTAAGACAATATTTTCCCCTTCGGCGCTCTGAGGTTTTTCAATCTCAGGATCAGCTAAGGGTTCCTGAGATTCCTCTCCACCACCTTGGATGGCCATTGCTAGCTGCCCGAGTTTCGATTTTCCCTTCATGGAAATGCTGTAGCATTCCCTGGCAGCAAGCTGATCGCCATGGACAGTGCATATTCCCGTGGAGGAAGGGAATTTCATCACGAGGTGGCGAATGGGAGTGACGGCCTCAAAGGCTATGAGCGTGGGTCGTCCCAAAATTGCGTTGTATGCAGCGGAGCAATCGATGACCATGAACTCGAGGAGTTTGGAGACGGTCCAAGGTCCTTCTCCTAGGGTGATCACTAGCTCGATAGTCCCTATAGCCGCTGATCCTTCTCCCGAAAAACCATACAACATCATGGAGGTCGCCTTCAGCTCGGCGACAGTCAAACCCATCTTCTCCAGCATGGACCGGAATAGAAGGTTTACCGAGCTTCCATTATCGATCAGCACCCTCCTAACTCTCCGATTAGCGAGCTGAAATGCTACGACCAGAGGGTCGTTATGAGGGAACTGGACATGGTCCGCATCTTCTTCTGTAAAAATGATCGGTTGTCTCTCCAATCGCTGTTGCTTTGGCAGACGCTGCTTCGGGACGAACTACTCCATTATGTGCCTTGAGTTCGTTTACATACCTCTTCTGGGAACCCCTGCTCATGCCGGCCATATGCGGACCTCCAGATATCGTGGATATCTCTCCTCCTATCACGGGAGGAGGGACGTCCTGATCTACCCGAGACCCGGGCTGACTGACCGAGACTTCCGGAGCAGGTCGACTTGCTGGAACCCTGTTCCACGCGTACTGGGCCAAGGGGGCGGCTCGAATGAGAGTCTCGATCTCATCTTTCAAATGCCTACAATCATCGGTATTGTGGCCAACATCGTTGTGAAAATGGCAAAACTTGGAGGTGTCTCTCTTCCCCTTCTGGGGCTTCAACGGCTCCGGCCTCTTCCAAGGGAGACGAGTAGAATTTGCCAGGAAGATATTCTCCCTAGAGTGGGTGAGCTCTGTATAAGTCACGTAGACGGGCTTAAACTTGTCTACGGGCTTATTCTTCTTTGGGCCGTGCTGGCCGTTCTCGCCGTTCCCCTTTCTTTTTCTTCCACCAAGCTGGTTATTCTGTGTGATGTTCTGGGTCGCTGTCACGACCTCCGTCCCCACTCCAGCGGGCTGGTCCCTGTAGCTGAGGCTTTGGGCTCCTCCAAGTTGATCCATTCTTGGGCCCTGTTAAGGAATTCGTTTACTGAGCTAACTCCCTTCCTTTGTATATCTTTCCAGAGTTCCCCTCTGACGAGGATTCTAGTTCTCAGGGTCATGAGCTTGGAGCTGTCATCCGCGTCTCTGGCCCGAGCAGCGACGTTCGCGAACCTGCTCAAGTAAGCCTTTAGAGACTCGTCGGGCTGCTGCCGCACGTTAGCCAGAGAGTCGGCCTTGACGCGGGCAGCCTGAGAGGCTCGGAATGCCCTTTTGAAGTCAGCTGAGAAAGTCTTCCAGGAGCCAATTGATTGTGTTTTACTTTGCTTGAACCACTGCCTGGCTGGTCCAGTCAGTGTGGAGGGAAATATCAAACACCTCAGCTCGGGGCCAATGTTGTGGGCCATCATCAGGGTGTTGAACATTCCTAGATTATCCGACGGATCTCCGTCTCCATTGAACTTGGACAGGTGCGGCATACGGAAACTGGGTGGGTAAGCCGTTGCTGCTATGCTAGGGGCGAAGAGCTCTATCTCATCCCCCGAATCATATTCATCTTTCTCTTTCTCTGACAGGAGCTTCCTCATTAGCTCCTCCATCTGAGCCAGGCGCTCGAGGGTTTTGTCCTGATTTGCTTGGTTATTCCGGGGTTGCTCAACAGCTCCGGATCCATTGTACATATTTGGTGGGTTATTGCCCCTCCTATCTTGAGATAGGTTATTTGGGGCATTCCCGCCGTTACGTACTTCGGACAGGTCTCCCCCTCAGCGGGCATGGCTGCCGCCTCCTACTGGCTCTCCTCTGTGAGAGTTAAGGCGATCTCGCAAGTCGCCCCCTGGGTGGTTTGAGGACTTTGTGCGGAGCTTAAACGATGGCACAGGTCTCCGCCAGAAAGGTCGCTCCGGCGACTGCCGGTCCAGTAGCTCCCGTTAGAGAAGTTTGGAGTTTGCCTTTGGTGGTGAGGATCCGTGCCTTCTCTCAGCGCCCTGCTACGTCGGGAAGGCCCTCCAGATGGCGAGTTTCTCCTGCTACTTCCGTAGGCTAGAATATCTCAGATGGGCCAAGGAGGAGATGGATATCTTATTGGAGAGGGAGGATGCTTGACCGAGGATGCGATCCTGGTTCCATCAGGGCGGATCAAGTTAGGTAGGGGCCTTTTGGCCCTGCCAACCTGAGGGTCCTACGCCTGGCGATCTGGACGTGGTGCAGGACGGCTGGTGGGGACGGCCTGATGCTGTGAGCCCTCCCCGGATCTCCTTCTGGAATTTCCTCGAGCTCTCCTGGGCGCGCTCGATGCTGGTTGAGAGCTGGGAGTTGAAGTTCGGACCGAACGGCTGTACTGCTGTTGTTCGGCTCTAGGAATTTCTTCGAAGTTTGCCTCTCAACGGTGCGATGAGGGAATAGAGTTGGCTATCGGAGGTTTGTCCGAGTGGCTATGCCTGGACCGATTACCCCGGCGGGACTTATGAGTCTCGCCTTGCCTCTTTCCGACGGTAGCGTCGGTTGTAAGAGGGGGTAGTCGGGCCAACACCTCCTTGATCTACTGATTAGCTGTTGCTAGCTGGCTCCTTAGCTGAGCATTCTCCATCTCCACCACAGTGTAATAACCTGGGTTTGGATTAGGTGGTCGGGGCGCCGAACTTCCAGTGTCATCTTGGCCCACTGGCTGCTTGCCTGGCCGCTGTTGGACCTCAGGAATTTGTTCGCCGGGGATGGTGGTATGATGAGCCTCCTGCCCATCATGTTGTTCCGTCTCGTTACCGTGTCTGGATCGAGTGGTCACCATAGTGGATGTTTGCGACAACACCAATCTAACTTGCTCTCAATGAAAGCACCAAACTGTTGATGCGGTTCTTCGCCAACAGGTAATTAAGAAAATAAGAGGAAGGGATTAGTGCTTATGTTGAACCGAAATAGAGAATGATCTTTTTCTAAAAATGGGCTGGTGACACAACTACATTTTTAGGTGGTTCAAAGGCTAAAATCCTTCTACTCCACCAATCAATATTATTGCTATATGCTTGGTATTCTTTTACAGGGTATTTTTACATAATAGAATCCAACCCTTTGTAAATCCCAGGGTCTCCATATTTATAGGAGAAGGCACCTGGGAGTTGGTAAGAAGGTCATCCCGTGACCTTCTTACCTATCATGTCAACTCTGTGACATTCATGATTAATTCCTAAAACCTGACACATAAGTGTGGTCTAATCAATAGGTAAGGGGATAATGGACCGCACGGCCCAACCCAGTCGTAGGTGTCTGAATACGCACGTTCATGCTGCGTGTCCAAGAAGTCAGGGATATATCAGACACGTGATGTCTGATATATGCACGTTTACCTTGCGTGGTTGACTTTATAAGGGGTCGCAACCTCCACCTCTAGCCCGTACCACGAGCTGAATTCCTTCCTTGACCTGTGGCCTTCAAAGTCCACACTCAGTCTAATCTTGGCGAACCCTTAGGTTATCTCGAGTTGAGGAGGTAGGATCTTTCTATGGAAGCTCCGATCTTGGGGATGTCCACGTGGTAGACATGATTAGGCTGTATCTCAGCTCGCTAACAGCCCGTGGGAAAACCAGGGCGTACAATGCTCACCACCCCCAACCAAAAATCAGACAGTGTCGTCAATGTCAAAATGAATAAGCAATGAAAAAGATAAGAAAGAGAACACCTGGATGATGACCATGTCCATGAGGTGAGAGCGAAAATAGCCTGGTAACAATACCCCAAAACAAAATACAAAAATGAAAAGCATAAAAAAATAAAATAAAGACAGAAAAATAAAGATAATGAAAAATAAAATGAACAACAACAAACCGTTCAGAACTTTAGAGTGTATAGATTGGGTCCTTAAGAAGGACCTCTTCAACACGACTCACACTCTCAATGTAATGCTTCAGCCTTTGTCCATTAACGCAAAAAATTCTCCCATCGGTTGGATCCTCGACCTCCACCGAACCGTTGGGAAATACTTTCTTTACTACAAATGGACCAGTCCATCGCGATCGCAGTTTACCAGGATGCAAGTGCAAACGAGAGTCGTACAGATGCATTTTTTGATTTGGCTCAAAGTGTTTTTGCAGGATTTGTTTGTCGTGAGCGATTTTCATATTTTCCTTATAAATCCTGGAATTGTCATATGCATCGTTTCTCAACTCCTCAATTTCGGACAACTGGAGTTTGTGATTGATACCTGCGACATTCAGATCAAAGTTTAGGGCTTTGATAGCCGAGTATGCTTTATGCTCGAGCTCGACAGGTTAATGATAGGCTTTTCCAAAGACAAGCCGATAGGGAGATATCCCGAGAGGAGACTTGAAAGCAGTGCGGTATGCCCAAAGAGCGTCTAGAAGACGTGTAGACCAATCTTTGTGGTCGGGATTTACCGTCTTTTCCAAAATATGTTTAATCTCCCTATTGGCTAACTCAGCTTGACCATTAGTCTGTGGATGATAGGCATTTGCAACTTTATGAATTACGCCGTACTTGCGCATAAGAGCCTCAAAAGATCGGTTGCAAAAATGAGTGCCTTGATCACTGATGATAGCGTGAGGGGTACCGAACCTTGAAAACACATTTTCTTTCAAGAATTTGACAACTGTAGCGTTATCCTTGTTCGACATGGTATAGCCTCGACCCATTTGGAAACATAATCCATAGCAAGAAGAATGTAAAGGTAGCCAAAAGAAGGTGGAAACGGTCCCATAAAGTCTATCCCCCAACAATCAAATATTTCGATAGAAAGAATTGGGTTCAAGGGCATCATGTGCCGACGAGATAAGGATCCTAAGTTTTGGCACCTTACACAAGAACGCCAAAAATCATTGGTGTCTTTGAACAAGGTGGGCCAGTAAAGGCCGCATTGTAAGATTTTTGCAGCAATTTTCTTCACAGAGAAGTGACCACCACAAGCATCATTGTGGCAAAAATTCAGCACACTAGACACCTCATCGTTGTGGATGCATCTTCGCATGATTTGGTCGGGGCAATACTTGAATAAGTATGGGTCATCCCAAAAGAAATTGCGCACCTCGACCAGAAATTTGCGTTTGTCTTGTGAACTCCATTCAGATGGGAGTTCACCTGTTACTAAGTAGTTTACAATATGAGCGTACCACGACAACTTAGCAACAGAAAGCAATTGTTCATCGGGGAAATCATCATGAATAGGTGGACCGTTAGCGGGATCACTGAATTCAAGTCTGGACAAGTGGTCCGCGACGACATTTTCAACACCTTTCTTGTCTTTGATTGTTATATCAAATTCTTGTAGGAGAAGGATCCACCGTATTAATTGCCCCTTAGCATCCTTTTTGGAAAGGAGATACTTAAGGGCGGAGTGATCTATGAAGATCGTAATAGGTGATCCAATAAAATAAGAGCGGAATTTGTCAAGGGCAAAGACAACGTCAAGCAACTCTTTTTCAGTAGTTGAATAGTTCATTTGGGCACTATTGAGAGTTCAGCTTGCATAATAGACAGCAAAGGGTTTCTCCTCCCTTCGTTGTCCTAGCACAGCTCCCACTGCAAAGTTGCTGGCTTCACACATGATCTCGAAAGGAAGACTCCAATCGGGTGACTGAATGATGGGAGCAGAAGTGAGCGAATTGACAAGCGCTTGGAATTAGTCCTCACACTTAGGTGTCCATTCAAAAGTGGCATCTTTGGCTAGGAGGTTGCTTAGCGGTCGGGCAATCATTGAAAATTTTTGTATGAACCTCCTATAGAAACCAGCATGACCAAGAAATGACCTAACATCCTTGACAGTCTTAGGAGTTTGCAAGTTGGAGATAAGGTCGACTTTGGATTGATCAACCTCAATTCCTTTTTCAGAAACAATGTGGCCTAAGACTATGCCAGAAGATACCATGAAGTGGAATTTCTCCCAATTGAGGACAAGTCCTTTCTCGATGCATCGTTTTAAAACAACTTCAAGATGAAGAAGACATGTCTTGAAGGAGTTTCCAAAAACAGTTAGGTCATCCTTGAATACTTCCATTGATTTTTCGATCATGTCACTAAAGATGCTCATCATGCATCTTTGGAAAGTAGCTGGTGCATTACACAAGCCAAATGGCATATGCCGGAAAGCAAAAGTGCCAAAGGGACAAGTGAAAGTGGTCTTATCTTGATTTTCTAATGCAATCTCAATTCGATAATAGCCAGAATAGCCATCAAGAAAGCAATAGAAAGGATGACTAGCTACACGTTCAAGGATTTGATCAATAAATGGGAGTGGAAAGTGATCTTTGCGGGAGGCGGCATTTAATTTTCTATAATCGATGCACATGCGCCACCCCATCACCGTTTTTGTGAGGACAAGGACCCCTTTTTCGTTTTGGATAACGGTGACACCAGATTTCTTGGGCACGACTTGAGTAGGACTGACCCATTTGCTATCTGCTACCGGGTAAATAATACCAACGTCTAGCAATTTCAAAACTTCATTTTTTACAACTTCCTTCATCGTGGGGTTCAGTCGCCTTTGAGGGTCTCTTCGAGGGATAGCCTCGTCCTCCAGATTGATTCGATGGGAGCAAATTAAAGGGCTAATACCTTTGATATCAGCAAGCGTCCAACCTATCGCAGATTTATGCATCCGCAGTAGCTCGAGTAACTGCAATTCTTGAGAATTTTGAAGGTTGGATGAGATGATAACTGGAAAGGTTTCACCGTCTCCCAAGAAGGCATGTTTCAAACCCTCTGGAAGTTGGGTCAATTGAACAGTTGGAACCTCTTCGACTGAAGTTTTCGGCTGTGCCCTCTCGCGAGGTAGCTCTTCAAAGCGAGGTTGCCAAAACTGAGTCCTTCTATGGCGCGAGTCTATGCGATCTGATATTGCAAGAGTAGACTCAATAGAGCTGGGACTTTCATTATCTGACAGAAGCAGGAGTTCATCAAGATTATCAAAGTTGTTTCGCAATTGAACCTCCTCGGGAATTAAAGAATCAATCATGAATGTTTGATAGCATTCATCATCTTCTCGGTGTTGTTTCCCGATGTGGAAGATATTGACTTCAAGAGTCATGTTTCCAAACGATATCTTCATTACACCATTCCGACAATTGATCAAAGCATTTGCTGTAGCAAGGAATGGTCTTCCGAGGATAATAGGAATTTTAGACTCCATGTTTACCACAGATTGGGTATCAAGAATAAGAAAATCCATGGGGTAATAGAATTTTTCAATTTGAACCAATACATCCTCAACGATACCCCTAGGCTTTTTGGTGGAACGATCAGGAAGCTGTAGTACAACAGATGTTGGCTTCATTTCTCCAAGACCGAGTTGCGAGTATACAGAATAGGGCATGAGATTGACACTCGCACCAAGATCAAGTAAGGCTTGGTTGACTTCATGGGTCCCAATTTGGAAAGAAATGGTGGGACAACCGGGATCTTTATATTTTGGCGGTGCCTTTTGTTCAATCACCGCACTCACTTGCTCAGTCAAGAAAGCAGTCTTCTTGACATGGTGCTTCCTTTTTGCAGTGCATAGATCCTTGATGATTTTGGCATAAGCGGGCACTTGTTTTATGATGTGAAGCAAAGGAAGATTAATCTTCACTTGTGTCAAGTGCTAAAGGATTTCAGCTCGGTTATCAGGAAGTTTCCCAACAGGTTTCAAAGCCTGGGGAAATGGTACCTTTGGAGTGGCATTGAGTGGTGGATTTTCAGGAATGACTTTTGGAATACTGGGAGAGTTGGATTTTATGGGTGGGTCTGGAAAAGTTTTATCGCTTCTCGTCGTGATGGCATTTACTTCCTTGACATTTTGATCATTAGAATTTGAAGATTGGGCCATGTGTTGACCTTGAACATTGAATTTCGGTTGGGAAGGAAGTTTGCCTTTTTCCGGAATGGCCAAGGATTCAGTCAATTTTGAAAATTGACATTTCATTTCCTTGATTTCTTCCATCATTTGGTGATTCAAGTTGGATTGTTCCTCCATGAATGAATGAAGAGTATTCTCGAGAGAATTTCATTGTGGATGAGCATTGTATTGAGGTGCAGAATACGCCTTTGATGGTTGAACTTGTTGCTCGTTTCTCCATTGGCCTCCAGACGATTGAGCTTGGTTGGAATCTCTCCAACTGAAATTTGGGTGGTTTCTCCAACCAGGGTTGTACGTATGGGAGAATGGCTTGTTATATGCCCCTAAGGCATTGCATTGCTCCTCATAAACCCCCCTCATTTCATTCAAAGCTAAGCAGTCCTTAGCTAAGTGTTTCGTCCCTCCACAAACAAAGCAAGGTTCTTGCGGTTCCGCTTGAGTAATCATGTGCGACTTTTGGCCACTCTTCATCATTAAGACCTCAAACTGCTTTTTCAAAGCTTTGAGTTGGGCCTTAACATTATCCTCTTCTTGAAGTTAATAGATCCCAGATGATTTGTGTCAGTAGGTGCTGTCAGTAGCACTTTGACCAGTCCAGGTGTGAGACTTTTTCGCGGTTTCTTCGAGATATTCAAGAGCATCGTCTGGCTCTTTTTCGAGAAATTCACCATTGCATAGCATTTCTACAAACTGGCGCTCACGACTCGTGAGGCCTTCATAGAAGTAACTGAGCAAGCGCCAGTTCTCATAGCCATGGTGCGGGTACTGATTTAACAGATCTTTGAATCTTTCCCAGACTTGATAGAACGTTTCATTGTCTTTTTGGGAAAATGTGGAAATCTGTCGTTTTAGACTGTTGTTCTTATGGCTGGGGAAGTGTTTCAGAAAGAAAGATTTGGTCATCTCCTCCTATGTTCCAATCGACCTAGGTCTCAAAGAGTATAACCAGCTTTTGGCTTTGTCCTTCAAGGAGAAAGAGAAGAACTTCAGTCGCACATCATTGACATTTTCGGCTCAATTATAGAACGTGGCTACCACCTCCTCGAATTCTCTGATATGCACGTATGGGCTTTCATTTTCCATTCCATGAAATGTAGGCAAGAGTTGAATCATGCCAGGTTTAAAGTCTAATGCGGGCATATTAGGAGGGAAGATAATGCATGAAGGTGTGGAAGTGCGAGTAGGATGGAGGTAGTCATTGAGAGTTCTTGGTTGGATTTCATCATTGCGAGCCATTGCAAATGGGTTATTATCAGCGAAAGTTTGTGTAGAAGCAGGATTGGTGGAAGGAGTTCCGGTAGGAGTGGCAGATGAATTGGAAGAAGTGTCACTGGAAGTTTTGTGATGATTCATCCACTCTCGGAAATCAGAATTATATTTATTTTATGTCTTTTATTTTATTTTATTATTATTATTATTTTTTGTTAAACTTGTTCCCAGGTAGATTTGGAGGTTTTCAGGTGATCTCCAACGCCTTACTAGAACTCCCCGAGGTTACTGAGTAAGTATGGTGGATCACAAGTCAACCTTTTCGACCAAACAACCTTTAAGCAAAGTGAAATTGCTTATTTTGACAAAACAAGCTTGGTTTTCTTATAGTAATAAGTTCAACCATGTAATAGGCAAAGGTAGATGCTCGAAATGTTCCCAGGCCGATTGGGAAGGTTGCCAAGGTACTGCTTTAGACCCACACTTGCCTAAACAGAACTCCCTGAGGTTCCCAGGTAAGTGTGGAGGGTAGCACTATCACAAACCTTATTTAACAACCAATCTTTCTAGACAGAACAATATCGGTTTCTACCATTTTTAATATTACATAATTGTTCCCAATACTAAGAGTTTTATGATTGAAATTTTATGAACAATTTTATGCAATTTTATGTTTTTTTTTTTTTGAAAAACCTAAATCCTAAGGAAAACTAAGGCAAAGAAAGTAAAAGCCTAAACTAAGCAACAAAATAAACAACACAAAAAGAGAATAAATAAAAGAGAATTAAGGTGAAGATAGAATAACAAGCTTAATCTTTTTTTTTTTAATATGTATTAAACAAAAAAAATAGAATAGAAATTAAGAAAGAAAAATGGACTAAGAATGAACTAAAAAGGAAACAAAAAGTGATTATATAAATATATATGGTTTTTTTTTTAAACAAAAGAAAGGAAATTTAAGATAAGAATAAATATATAATTTTTTTTTTTGGTTTTTTTTTATAGTTATGTATATATATATATGAATGTTTATAATATATATTTTACCGAAAAAAAAGAATAAAAAAAAGAAAGAAAAGAAAAGATATATATATATAAATAAAGGAAATTTTTTTTTTATGATTGTTTTTTTTGTTATAATAATAATTGTTAACTGAGATTTTCGGCAACTCTATCGATAAGTAAGGTTTACTGATGATAATAATGAAAGCAGAAAATCAACACGGGATTTTTACGTGGTTGGGGTGTTAACTAGCCTTAGTCCACGAGTCTATGTTATTAGAGCTTGTAGAAGCTTTTACAATGGAGTTTTCTCTTTATATTTTGACAGAGTTCCTCTCTTTTTTGTGAAAAGAGACCCCGTTTACAGTGCTCTGTAGCTTATATTTATAAGCTGATGGGAATATCGGGTCTGGACCGGGTCCGATCCGGGTCCATCGGAGAAATGGATACAAGAGGCCTTTCTAGTGGAGGCCCAATACAAAAAGGTACAAAATACATAAATCCAAAACCAGCTAAGGCCCAACAGGTTGACCTTAGAGCTATATCTCGCCCGACAAAACGACGCTTTTGGCCTAGCCACTTCGAGTCACGAGGCAGATTCAGGAGACAAGACCAGTCAAAGTACTTGGCTGCGCAGACCTGACACATCGGCGTGCAATCCCGAGATGACCTTTTCTGCAGGTGAAAAGTGGGGGACAACGCCCACGTGGAGCTAGGCGGCGTCAGGGTCCTGGACGCCTGGCCCCTTCAACTAGGGGTGAGATGATCTGGGTCCATTTACCTTTGTTTCGCTTCGTTTACCATCGGTTAGGACAGCGTCAGTGGTCTGGGACAGGGACGCATAGGCCGCAGTGGTTGGAATGCTCTGCACGCCGCCCGGACTATCCTCGCTGAGGACGGACCCGGAGGGACATCCCGGATCCCTCCAATGGGCCCAGCCTTGAGTCCCCGGTCCATACCCTTTCACTTGGGCACTCTCCATACCAAGAGACCTTGGGCCGGGACCGCGTGCTGAGCTGGCCCCCTGACAGTGGGCCAATACGAAGGCCCCGAGCCCATGCAGGAAATGGGGATAATATTTACCCCCAAGCCTTCGCCCGGGCTCGCCGGGAGGAGGGTTGCATCGTCCCCGCGGCGCTCGCCAAGTTGCCTCCCCAGTTCTTGCTCGAGTTCGTGGGTTCGGGCAGAAGGTCGTGGCATTGGTTGGATGCTTAGCCCGGATCGTTTACCACGATCCAGGGACGTTTACCTTCGGCCCGCTTTATGGCAAGGATACACGTGTCACCGGGTGATTGCTGCGCGGGTCTTGAAGGGTCGCCTAGACCTCCCAAGGGTCGCTAGGCCTAGACTAGGGTGTCGGTGCATGTCTCGAGGCGTCCCATCCGCACGGGGGGGCCATCATTAATGTCCCTGGAACGAGGTGGACCGTAGGATGGGGCGACCTTTCGCATCCGCCACTCTTGGGATGTCAGATCCGAGAAGGCGAGGATCCTACCTGAAAGGACTCATAAATGCCCCTGCGCAACTCCTGACTGTCTGATGAAGAGACACCTGTCTGTTGGATCGTGGGCCAGAAATTAGGGCCAATATAAATACCCCAAGAAAACCACACTAGGCACTTTTACTTCTTCGAACCAGTGTATAAACTGATAAGCACTACTTGAGCCTTGCATGTCCGACATCGCCGACGACATACATCGGCACCTTCTAGCTCTGCGCCGCCGCCTGTTCCCCAGAACCCCAGTTCCCGCTCTTCTACCTGAAGACGTATCTCGGGTTTGCCCTGCCGACGAACTACTACGTCGGCTGCACCATTTCAAGAACGAGTTTCTGCCGTCCTTACAGTTGGACAACCATCATCTTCTACGGTCGACACCACCCAGTAAGTCTTTTTAACTCTCTTGACAACTTTGTGAACTTAGGTTCTTTTGATGCATGCGTTTAGGCTCTGTGCTTTAGAAATTGCTAGGAAGGCAGCCTGGTTCGGGTTGCTCTGTATTCGGATGCCTCCCGGACAAGGGGCGGGCCTTAGTAATCTCCTCTCCCGATCAGGGTTCCAGGGCTTTCCGGGGGCCCGGACCTGATCCGACGGGACTCCAAGCAGTCCTTAGGAGATTCCCCGTACCTTGACCGACTTTCTTGGGTTTAGGTACTGATTGCTTGGTCTTTCTTTCTTTGTTCCCAAATTGTCAGTTATGGCAACGGGCGTTACACTCCACTCTGACGAAGAGGTCAATAGGGCCCCTGTCATCGTTCCCAGATCCCGGACGCCCAAGGGCAACAAGTGGGAGATGGACGTAACGGCCAACTCGTTCCGGAACTACTAGATGATGCTGCTCCTAGAGAAGCAACTGGGCATCGAATCAACTCCGGGCCTCTTTCACAACCGCCTGGCCATACGTCCGTGGAAGGATTCGGAGCCTAGAGCGCCGGTCATATCAGTGCAGAAGCTACGCTCCCGCTTCATGACTATTTCGTGTGGTTCCTGACGTACGTGGGAATCGCACTGTTCCAGCTGTTGCCACAAGCGTACCGCCTGCTTGCTAGGTGGAGGGTGTTTTGTGTCACGAAGGATATCGCGGAGCCCACCCCTGCGGAAGTCTTGTATTTCTACAAGCTGGTGCAGTAGGTCAACGTCAAAAACAAGACCCTGGGCGGCTTTTACAGGCTGCAGCCGCGGAGCAGCTATCTTGCTCCTACTAGCTCCTGGAGGCACACCTCGGATGTCAGGCACTATTGGTTCATGACGTCTGGGTTCCTCATGGACAAGAACCCCACGCTGCTGCTGGACTTCCAGCGAGTGGGTAAGTATTCTTCCGGACCTCTCTCTTTTATTCGTCTTTTCTACTCGTCACTTATCATGTCTTCCGGGTGGCAGGGCCTTTCGCTCAAACCCCCCTTACCGAGTTCATCTTGGAAAGGAGGAGGTTTTATGCTAAGTTGACCGCGGAGGAGCTGGACGTAGGGGGCTACGTCAGGGATGAAAACCTCCGGCTGGTTGGGATGCTCGCGGCCACCCAGACCATTGTTATCCCGAACCTTCGGGGCATCCCCTGCGAGAAGAACGTCGACGTCTGGGAGCAGTTGGCCCTCGACCACATTGCCACGGTGGTGAGAGCGGCGCGGGCTGACGCGGCCCAGCGTAAGAAGAACCAGCCCCCGGCGGAAGCGGCGACCTCAGAGGAGCTGGAGGAGCTCTTCGAAGATGCCCTACCAAATGTCGGGACTCCCGGGGCTAGCGTATCGGGGCGAGATAACTCCCCTTTAATCTTAACTTATGCTCCCCGAGTCGGGGACTTAGCTAGGGATAGGCTAGTACCCCCGGGCCCCGCATTTAGGGCCGATGGGGAGATGAGGCCTTCAGTTCCCGTCCCCGTAGGCTCAGAGGTCCTAATGTTCTTACCCGGGTTCCTCCAGTACAGGGGCTTCCTGAACCCGGATGACATAGGGGATCAGATCCATTCATTTGCTTCAAGGGAATTGAGTCTCGCCCGGGGCCTAGATGAGGGTTCTTCCGAGGCATTTTTAACTGCTTTGTGTGTTTTCATCTGTTTGGTTCACTGTCCTAACTCCTTTTTCTGTGCTTTTGCAGAGGACTCCGACATGTCAAACCCGGCCAGCGAAATGAGGAGACTCATCAAGGACCAGGCAGCCAAGAAGGCAGCCAGGAAGGCAAATGAGGTGACGGGCACGGAGCCCCACCTTACCAGGGAAACGCCCGGGACTGAGCTCTGTCCAGGTGAAGCTCTAGCCGTGGTTCCCTTCCAGGCCGTGGAGCCTGCTGCAGACCTCGCTTCTGACTAGCCCCCCGTGATTGATTTGGAGGTGGGTGAGGCTGTCAGCCGGAGCTCTGGGAAGAGGGGCCCGGAAGTCGACGCCGGGGAAGGCAACCTCGGGAAGAGGCCCCGGACGACACGGGCAAGCTCAACCGAAGAGTCACACGGGGAGAGTCGGCTGACCGCGAAGGAAATCCCCGCACCGCCAGTTCTTCCCCTTCGCCCAACTCTTCTCGAGGAGGGGGAGTCTGCCTTGCGGGATGAGCAGTCCCGGCTGATCAATCGGACCTGGGAAAACGACCGGTGCTGGAGGGATGACACTTATAAGGCCCTGACGATCCGTCGCTAGGTCAAGTTCTAGGATCGTCCTGCCGAGTTCAGCGCTCCCCAGCCGATCGTGGACCGATTAGTCGCCGAAGCGGGCTTCCGCCCTAAGCTCAGCCAGGACATAGCCCCCATGGCGGCTGATCTGCTGGATCAGGTTGGGAGCACTATGTCCAACTTTCAGCTGAAGAGGTATGCCACGATAGCCAATCTGGACGTGCTGTTCATCTCTCAGGCTCTCCGCCACCAGGCCACCGCGGTAACTTTTACTTCTCTCATATTCCTTCCTTCATTTGTTGATGATGGTTTTATTTTCTAACTTCTCTTTGCTCCAGGTTGATCTGTTGTCTCAACGGAGCGCTGACCTGGTGGCCGAGCTTGCCATAAAGATGGAGAAAGCCAAGCTAGAGTTGGAGGCGGCTGTGAATTAGAGGGAGGCCGCCAAGGAGACCCTTGGCCGGGAGACGGCCTGCCTCCACGCAGAGGTGGCCCGTGTGCAGGCAGAGCGCGAGGAGCTCGACCGCGCCAAGGTCGGGTTGGAAGAGGAGCTGTCTCATAAGACAAAGGAGGCCGATGAACGGGCGACGCTCTTGGAGACGGCCGTGGCCCAAGCCGCCCTGGATAAGGAGGAGATCATTGCCTTGAAAGCCCGAGTTTGTGAACTGGGCAACTCTCTGCTGCAGGAGAAGGCGGCGCATGAAACGACCCATCACGAAAAGGAGGAGGCCGAGGGCCTGCTGGATGTCACCTTGATGAGGCCATCTACATGGCCTGGTGTAAGGATAAGAATATGAACCTCCTTGTCTTTCCTGATCCTGAATCAAAGCGGGCCGAGTACGAGGCCAAGGAGAGGGAGGATGCGGACCTCCGGGCAGATGTGTTGTAGGCCCGAACCCCGGCCTTGTACTTTTCTTAGTGTTTTTGGCTTGTAATTAAATTTAAAACACTGCTACTTTCTTTGGTTTTTACGAAAGCTTCTTTCCATTGCTTAGTAGAAATTTCGTTTAGTCGCCGCGACTAACTAACTGATTGCAGGGGTTTAGTTCTAGTTCCAACGGCCGGGACTAGACCCAACGACTTAATTTTCCAAGTCTCTAGTCTTGGCACTCGGTCCAGGGCCCTCGGGGCTTGGTTTAACCTGGAGTTTTGATCTCCTTTTACCAATTTTTAGGCCCTGGCTTTGCCCTGGGGAAAACCGGATGCTTTTATCTCCCGGAGGTCAATTTGTCCGGATTAGACGAGCTTAGAGCTCCGTCCCTTTTATTATACCCCCGGATGTCGTTCGTCCGGGGTGGGACCGGCCTCGGGTAGGTCCTCTTTTTCATACCCCCGGACGTTGTTCGTCCGGGGTGGGACCTGCCTTGGGGTCGGTCCTCTCTTTTATACCCCCGGACGTTGTTCGTCCGTGGTGGGACCGGCCTTGGGCTCGGTCCTCTTTTTTATACCCCCGGACGTTGTTTGTCCGGGGTGGGACCGTCCTTGGGCTCGGTCCTCTCTTTTATACCCCCGGACGTTGTTCGTCCGGGGTGGGACTGGCCTTGGGCTCGGTCCTCTTTTTTATACCCCCGGACGTTGTTCGTCCGGGGCGGGACTGGCCTTGGGCTCGGTCCTCTCTTTTATACCCCCAAACGTTGTTCGTCCGGGGCGGGACCGGCCTTGGGCTCGGTCCTCTCTTTTATACCCCCGGATGTTGTTCGTCCGGGGTGGGACCGGCCTTGGGCTCGGTCCTCTTTTTTATACCCCTGGACGTTGTTCGTCCGAGGTGGGACCGACCTTGGGCTCGGTCCTCTCTTTCATACCCCCGGACGTTGTTCGTTCGGGGTAGGACTGGCCTTGGGGTTTGCGTCTCCCGGACTATGGTCCGAGTCGGGACTAGCTTAAGCTTGTGCCCCGCCAGGTATTTTGTTTATACCTGGGATGATACCCCCCGCAAGTGAGCAGAGACGGGTCTGGGGTCACTTGAGAAAGATTGGCATGGTTGTGACAATAGCCCTTTATGACGTTTTGCACACGTCATTTTCATTGTTCGAAAGAAATTCGCCCTGAGGCATACATTGTTTACAACGAAAATATTAAACAGGGAAAAGTTCTAGGACTATTGATAGTATTTGCGGAGATGCTCCACGTTCCAGGCTCGCGGGACTTCTGAACCATCGAGCCGCTTCAAGCAGTACGTTCCGGGGCATACCTTGTGTTGGATCTCATATGGCCCCTCCCAATTAGGTCCTAGAACCCCCACTCCCGGATCTTGGGTAGCAGGGAAGACTCTTCGCAGGACTAGATCGCCGGTTCCAAACTTACGGCTCTTGACTCTGGAGTTGAAATGTCGCGCGATCTTGCCCTGGTACATCTTCAGCTGCACTTGCGACTCCTCCCGGATCTCTTCGATGAGATCCAGCGATTCCTGGAGTAAGGCGTGGTTCTGGGTGGGATCATACGTGTCGCGTCGGTGGGACGAGACGGTCGTTTCGATTGGGATGACGAATTCACATCCATAGACCATAGAGTAGGGGGTGTGTCCTGTTGACGTCCTCTCAGTCGTCCGGTAGGCCCATAGTACGCGGGGGAGTTCCTCGGGCCATTTGCTCTTATAGGCCTGGAGCTTTTTCTTCAACGTCCCTTTTAGGATTTTGTTCACGGCTTCTGCCTGCCCATTTTCCTGAGGCCTGGCAACCGCGGAGAAGCTCTTCACAATATCGTGCCTCTCGCAAAAATCTGTGAAGTGGGCGCTGTCGAACTGCTTCCCGTTGTCGGACACGATTTTGTAGGGGAGGCCATACCGACACACCATGTAGTTGATGACAAAATCTAAGGCCTTTTTGGAAGTGATCGTGTTCATGGGCTCTGCCTCAACCCATTTTGTGTAATAGTCCACAGCCACAATGGCATACTTAACCCCTCCCTTCCCGGTCGGGAGGGATCCCACAAGATCGATCCCCCACACTGCGAAGAGCCAGGGACTATTCATCAAGGTTATCTCTGTCGGGGGGGCCCGTGGGACCTTCGCGTACCTCTGGCACTGTTCTCACTTGCGGACGTAGTCTATACAGTCTTTCTTCATGGTGGGCTAGAAGTATCCTTGGCACAGGATCTTTTTGGACAGACTGGGCCCGGCCGTGTGATCTCCGCAAAAACCCTCATGCACCTCATGCATGATGGCACTCAGCTCAGTCCCGGACACGCACCTGAGGTAAGGCATGGATAGCCCCCGGCGGTAGAGTTTTCCGTCCATCATGACGTATCGGTGCGCCTGGTACAGGAGTTTCCTGGCTGCGGTCCGGTCGATTGGAACTTCCCCGGTGGATAGGTATCAGATCAGCGGTCCCATCCAGGAAGCAGAGTGGTCGATGGTGTGGACGGTGGGGGCCTTGATGCTCGGGATGGGGAGATGGTTGACGGGAACCAGTCCGGCTAGCTCAGCCTCTGCGTCGGTCGCCAGCTTCGCTAGTGTATCCGCGAAGACATTTTTCTCCTGGGGGATCTGGCGGATGGAATGCGCTGCGAACGTTTGGAGCATTTCCCTCGTCTGAGTCACGTACGCCGCCATTATTTCTCCCTTGGTATGATACTCCCCTGAGATTTGTCTGATGACTAGCTGGGAATCGCTGTAAATTTCCTTTTTCGCTGCCCCTACTTCCCGGGCCAGGAGCAAACCGGCTAGGACAGCTTCATGCTCTGCCTCGTTGTTCGATGCTTTGAACTGGAAACGGAGGGAATTTTGTAGCTGGGGCCCCTGTGGTGACACTAAGATGATCCCGACCCCAGCACCATTCTCGTTCGAGGCTCCTTCTATGAAGATTTTCCACAAGGGGGCTGCGGGAATACTGTCTTCAGAAGAAATCCCAGAACATTCGACGATGAAATCGGCCAGGGCCTGTCCCTTGATGGACACCCGGGGAATGTAAGATATATCGAACTGGCTCATCTCCATTGCCCACTTCAGGAGTCTTCCCGACGACTCGGGTTTCTGCAACACTTGTCGCAGGGGATGGTTGGTTAAGACCTTTATGGCATGAGCCTGGAAATAAGGTCGAAGCTTCTAGGATGCCATCAGCAGGCAGAATGTCAGCTTTTCGATCAATGGGTATCGAGACTCGGCGTCTAGTAACTGCTTGCTCACATAGTGTACCGGGAGCTGCGTCCTTTCTTCCTCTCGCACCAACGCGGCGCTGATCGCGTGCTCGGTCACGGCCAGGTATAGATACTGTGGCTCTCCTTCTACTGGTTTCGCCAAGATAGGGGCTTTGGCCAGGTGTTCTTTCAACTTCCGGAAGGCCTCTTCGCACTCAGGCGACCACTCGAAATGCTGGTTTCCTCGAAGGACGTTGAAGAAAGGGACGCACTTATCCGTGGCTTTAGAAACGAAACGGCTCAGGGTGGCCACTCGCCCCATCAGGCTTTGCACATCCTTATGCTTCCAGGGAGAGGCCATGTCGATCAGTGCCTTGATTTTATCCGGGTTGGCTTCTATTCCCCGGAAGCTCACTATGAAGCCCAGGAACTTCCCAGAAGACACGCCGAAAGTGCACTTCTTAGGGTTCAGCTTCATCCCGTACTTCCGGACAACTGCGAAAGCCTCCGCCAAGTCATCCGAATGGTTCCGGGATGTCTTGGACTTGACCAGCATATCATCGATGTATACCTCCATGTTTCTCCCTAGCTGGGCCTGAAAAATTCGATTGACGAGCCTTTGGTACGTTGCTCCGGCATTCTTGAGTCCGAAAGGCATGACTATGTAGCAATAGATGCCCTTGTCGGTTTGAAAACTGGTATGCTCCTGGTCCGCCACGTGCATGGAGATCTGGTTGTAGCCGGAGTAAGCATCCATGAAACTCAAGATCTTGTATCCAGACGTAGCATTTACCATTTGGTCGATTCGAGGGAGCGGGAAACAGTCCTTCAGACACGCTTTGTTGAGGTCCGTGAAGTCAATGCATGTCCTCCAGGTCCCGTTAGGTTTTGGCACCAAGACGGGATTGGCCAGCCACACGAGATATACAGCCTCGCGTATGAAGTTGATGGAAGCCAACTTCTCCACCTCCAACTTGAGGGCCTCAGCCCTCTCCGTCCCCAAAGGCCTGCACTTCTGGCGGACCGGGGTAGCGTTTGGGTCGATACTTAACGCGTGGCAGATGATATTGCGGTCGATCCCGGTCATGTCGGAGTGGGACTAGGCCAGAAGGTCCTGGTTTTCCTGGACTTGGGCGATGATGGCGGCCCGAATGTCTGCCGATAGGCTCTTTCCTACTTGGATGATCCTGGCCGGGTCGGTTTCGCTGATGCATACCCCTTCTATTTCGTCCATTGGCTTTAGGACGCGATCGTCTCCTATCCGCGGGTCTAGATCATCCTCTTCCTGGACCACTTGCTCAGCAGGAAGGAGGAGGGCTGGTTCGACGGGCTCCTCCCGGACCATGTATATGGGCCGGGCGGAGATATGGTAACACTTTTGGGCGCTCTTTTGGTCTCCCCGAATAGTCCCTACCCCTCCGTTGTCACATGGGAACTTCATGCAAAGATGGCAGATGGAGGTGATGGCCCCAAACTCGACCAGTGCGGGCTGGCCAAAGATGACGTTGTAAGCGGTGGGGCAATCCACCACAACAAAGGTGCAGAACTTGAACGAGTGCTGTAATTCACCCCCCAGCGTCACTGGCAGCTGGATCTTTCCCATGGGGAGAAGCGCATCTCCGTTGAAGCCGTAGATTTGGGTCGGGCAGGACACCAGTTCTGCTTCCGTCAGGCCAATGGCGGCGAAGGCAGGTTTGAACAACAGGTTGACGGAGCTTCCGTCATCCACCAGCATGCGGGACACCAATTTGTTGGCGATTTGCGCATCTATGACCAGCGGGTCATGGTGCGGGAAATGGACGTTCCGGGTATCGTCCTCCGTGAAGGTGATGGGGAGGTTCATTAGTTTAGGGCACTCAGCAGGAGCTTGGACAAGGGCGCAAACTTCCTGGTCGTGGTCCAGCTCGCTCAGATAGCATTTTTGGTCATTCCTCGAGGGTCCTCCTAGGTGAGGTCCGCCCGAGATGGTCGCCACATGCCCGTCCACTCGAGGGGGTGCTGCCCTGGAGGGATAGGGCATTCCGGGGCCGGGAACTGGCGCGGCAAGGGCCCCCTGAGGGGCCTGCGCTAGAGGTCCTTGTGCATACCCTCCTTGGGGGGGGGGGAATGTCCGAGTCGTTACCGGGGCCGTGGATTGCCCGAGGCTTGCTGACATGCTTGGGACTCCCATGGGCATTCTTACCCACTGGTGGAGGTGCCCCAGCTTGATGAGATTTTCAATCTCGTATTTGAGCTGCTGGCACTCATCGGTGGTGTGGCCCACGTCTTTGTGATAGGCGCACCTTTTGCTGGTGTCTCTCAGATTACTTCCCCCTTTAAACATGGGGTCAGGCTTCCGGTAGTGGACCGCCCTTTCTGTCGCTAGATAGATGTTTTTCTGGGTGTCCACCAAGTTGGTGTATTCCGAATACTGGGGCTCGTAGCCCCTCTTCCCCTTTTTGGCCAGCTCGGGTCGGTTCTGGCCCTTGCCTGATCGCTTCCCCCGAGAGGGATTCACGCTTGCCTCATTCACTCCCATTTGTGACTGCTGGGCCACGATGGGGGCCATGTTGTGCCCTGCCGGCGCGACGCCATAACCGGAGAAGTGGGTTGACTGGGCCGGGGCGTACCCCGAAGTGGCAGGGCCGTATTCCGTAGGGTAGTAACTGATTTCGGGCGTGATGGCCGATCCCGGGGCAATGGGGGGCGTGGTGTAGGACTGTGCCGGGAACTGTCCCGCACATCCCGGAATCGTCTGAGAGATGGGGTGACGAGCTGGGGGCCACCCGAAGGCCTGGATCTGAGCTTCCTCCCAATTGATGAATCCTTGGGCCCTCTTGATGAATTCTTCCAAGGTGGCGGCCTTGCTGCGCTGCATGTCATCCCAAAGGGGGGACCTGGCCCGGATCCCGGACTGCAGTTCCACCAGGCGCTGTCCGTCATCGACTTTCTTCTTGGAGGCTTCCTCAGTAAAGGGCTGGATGTAGGCTCTCAATGTCTCCGTGGGTAGTTGCTTAATATCGAGGAGAGCTTTGATTTGCATATCCATCCTCATTGCGGCCACGAACTGCTTCCGAAACGCTGACTGCAGCCCGGGCCAGGATTGGATGGACCCCGGTTTAAGCCTCTTCCACCACTCTTCGGCGGGACCGCCCAAAGTGATCGAGAAGCAGAGGCACTTGCCGTCGTCGCTGACATGAGCTACTGTCATGAGTCGGTTGTACTGGGACAGGTGGTCCCTGGGATAGGTATTTCCAGTATAAGCAGTGAGGCTCGGCATCTTGAACCCCTTGGGCAGTACGGCGTCCAGGATGTGCCTCGCGCATGGCTCTTTATCCTCTTCGTCGGCGCCTTCTTGCTTGCGGACCAGGCGATCAGTGACCTTTTTTAATGCGGCCATCTGCTCCATGAGCAGCTTGGCCGTGCTATCCCCCAGGAGGATTCTCTCGTTCCTCCTGTCGTTGATGTCGTTCCTGAGGTCGCCGTCTCGAGGGAGGATTTTTTCCTTGCGGACCCGCTCTTTCCGAGCGTTCAGTCCATCGCATAAATCTATCCGGGAAGTGTTGTCCCCTGAACTGAGAGCGTGACGATCCTCGCGGCGAGGCCGTTCTCGACGGTTCTTGTTGACCTGGGCACTTGGGTGCAAAGACCTTTCCCGCCCGTTTGGCCTTGGGGCGTGCCGGGGTTGTCCATTCCGTGGCCTCGTCCTGGGACGGGGCGCACCTTCTCTTTCCTAGGTAACGGCCGTGAACGTGCCCCAGATTTCTCGCCGGGGGGGATCTTCTCCTGGGTCTTCCGTCGCTCCTTGTCCGGGACTCCTGGAGCCGGTTCGGAAAAAGGCTTCGGGGGACGGACCGGACTGGCACCTCTGGGGACCCCAGCTTGCTCTTGGGGAGCGGGTTGCTGCGTTTCTGGAAGCGGGCCAGCTGTGGGGTTGGCTGCCGGACCCTGCGCGGCCATGAGCGCCTGCAGGGCTTGTAGAGACTCTTGCATCCGGCGATGCGCTTCCGCCTGTTCAGCGATCCGGGCTTCCTGATTCAGGACTTGCTGCCTTAGTCTAGTCACCTCCAAATCCTGCTGATCGGCGCTGGGTGTCCTGGGATCCACTGCTTCGTCGTGGTACTCTCCCTCATTTTCCTCCTCATAATACTCTTCTTCATTTTCCACCTCGTACTCTGTCTCACCCTCGTAGTCTTGCGACTCGTCTTGGTGAGATGTCTGAGGAGGCACGTCCTCGGGCAGGTCCTGAGGAATATGCTGAGAAGGCAGCGGGTCTCCGTTGCCTTGTTCTGGATTGGTAGGGTCGAAGGTGGTGTGTCATGTGTTCACCATCATAGTAAAGGCCTGACGTTGGCACTAGCTTCCTTCAGCTCTCAATGAAAGCACCAAACTGTTAACCGAGATTTTCGGCAACTCTATCAATAAGTAAGGTTTACTGATGATAATAATGAAAGCAGAAAATCAACACGAGATTTTTATGTGGTTGGGGCGTTAACTAGCCTTAGTCCATGAGTCTATGTTATTAGAGCTTGTAGAAGCTTTTACAATGGAGTTTTCTCTTTATATTTTGACAGAGTTCCTCTCTTTTTTGTGAAAGGAGACCCCGTTTACAGTGCTCTGTAGCTTATATTTATAAGCTGATGGGAATATCGGGTCTGGACCGGGTCCGATCCGGGTCCATCGGAGAAATGGATACAAGGGGCCTTTCTAGTGGAGGCCTAATACAAAAGGGTACAAAATACATAAATCCAAAACCAGCTAAAGCCCAACAGGTTGACCTTAGAGCTATATCTCGCCCGAAAAAATGGCGCTTTTGGCTTGGCCACTTCGAGTCACGAGGCAGATTCAGGAGACAAGACCAGTCAGAGTACTTGACTGTGTAGACCTACCACATCGGCGTGCAATCCCGAGATGACATTTTCTGCAGGTGAAAAGTGGGGGACAAAGCCCACGTGGAGCGAGGCGGCGTCAGGGTCCTGGACGCCTGGCCCCTTCAACCAGGGGTGAGATGATCCGGGTCCATTTACCTTTGTCCCGCTTCGTTTACCATCGGCCCAGACCGCGTCAGTGGTCCGGGACAGGGACGTGTAGGCCGCAGTGGTTGGAATGCTCTGCAAGCCGCCCGGACTATCCTCACTGAGGACGGACCCGGAGGGACATCCCAGACCCCTCCAATGGGCCCAGCCTTGAGTCCCCGATCCATACCCTTTCCCTTGGGCACTCTCCATACCAAGAGACCTTGGGCTAGGCCCGCGTGCTGAGCTGGCCCCCTGACAGTGGGCCAATACGAAGGCCCCGAGCCCATGCAGGAAATGGGGATAACAATAATAATTAATTAAAAATTAGTAAAAAATAGAAACTGTACTAACACAATATTTATTCTAACAAAAACACAAATAAAGTTATTAATATTTTTGTAAAAATTTCACTAAACCTTTGAAAATTTACCTCCCCGGCAACGGCGCCAAAATTTGTTTAAAGCCCAAAATGTGACTACACTAAGCGGTAGTTGTAGTAAGATCGAGCGGTCGATCCACAAGGAGGTAACCTAAAATCGAAAGGTTAGTAGAAAATAACACAAAAAAAATTAGTAACAAGAAGTAAATAAAATTGTAAATGGAAAGAGGTTTGAGATTTTGGTATTGTATTTTTGATAAAGTGATAAAATGAGATAAGTGAAATAAAGGTAAGATGTAATCAAGAGTTTGAGAAAATGAAAGGTTTCAAGAATCATCCATATGCTTATTTAATTACTTGGTTACTTGATTTACAAAAATACACAAGTAAATAGTTCACATCCCAACATTTACTTGGAAAATCTAACATTAAAGTCCATAGTTTTTCTAACAAAAGTTCATTTGAGTTATAAAGTTCTTTACTTTAAAAGCACAATGTTAATCTTATGAAAAATCTAAAAATGACAAAATACCCAAGGACAATAATGCAATAGAAGATTAGACATAAAATTATGTATCAATATTACTTTTGCTAATTAGAAGCACATAGAAAGAGCATGACTAATCCTATATACTATTAGCATAAGTAAATAAATATAACAAAATAAAGATAGAGATGAAAGAACATAAATAACTCAAATATATTACATTAAGAACATAGTAAATCAAATTAGCAAAATAACATCACTTGCATATGGAATCCCTAACCTTCCTTGGAAGATTAGGCCATTATGCTCATGATTCTCACAAAATTCTAAGAAGAAAATATGAGAAGAAAGTGAGTGGAAATTTTGCTATAGTTTCTCTACTTTAAAAATTACATACCAAATGTGAAGAAAGTGTCCCTATTTATAGATGGGGAAAATGACTAAAAAGAAATTAAACAACAAAATGGGGTTTACAAAATAAATCTGAAATATTAATAATAAAATATGATTTTGAAAAATCAAATCTTATTATTAATATTACCCTAGCTATTTTTGTGTATAGTCAAAATGCTCTTTTTCTAAAATACCACAAAAACATGATCTATAAAGCTCAAAATAGCAATTTACAAAGCCCAATACCCACAAAACATGGCTGGTGACACAAGAGGGTTTTGATCCATTTTCAACCAATGAAAGAGTGCCACGTAGGCAGCCTGGGCTGAAGAATTAGGCTGCTTCAAATGGGCCTGCGTTGGGGAAGCTTCAGTTGGGCCGCTGGAGGCTGCCTTTGGCCCTTGGCTGAAGCTATGTTGGGCCTCATCTTTGTTGATGAAGCATGCGGCTGGCTTTTGCTGAGAGGAAATAAATGAAGGCTTGAAGAGGTATATGCGTGAGATGCTTTGCTTGGTTGGCTTGCTGTGGACAGGTGGCGCAAGCTGGAGGAGAGCAGGCTGCTGGCGACGTGGCGGCCCTTGAGCGCGCCAAGTGCTGCTAGGGAGAGGGAAAAGGCTGAGCTTGGGCCAACAAGCCTGGGCTTCTTCATATTGGGCCACTTTCTTTTAAGAAAAATGCCACTTTCTATTCTCTTTTTTTCAGATTTAATTATTTTCTTTTCTCTTCATTTCAAAGTGTCAAAATACAACTTTGATTCCTACAAAATAACAATAAATTAAATAATAATCAAATATTTTCATTTATAAAATAAGTCGTATTAATTCCATGAAAATATTAATTAAAACCTAATTTATTTTGACAATTAAAATCAATAAATGTGTATTTTTCACCACTAATCAGGCATATTTGGAAATCTTTATTATGATTTTATTTAAAATTATGAAAGATGTTTGTTAGGTTTTCTTAGAGTTTGGAAGTATTATTTTGAGTTGAAATATCGTCAAGCTATTTTGCTTTCTTGAAAACTATGAGATTCCAGAGTCTCTTTTATTTTTAAAGGTTATTGGTTTCAATTTATTATTTTTAAGGACACATTTTGTCTTTAAACTTTACAAAATGCATGCACATAATGCTCTAATAAATTGGGGCATTACAATTGCTATTAGAGAAATGGTTTTGTTTCATGTATGTTGACGCGGTTTTTCATCAATAGGGGATTTAGAAATCCGAAATAGAGAGATTAAAATTACTGTAAACTGAATGTAAATAAGTATAAAAACACCCACAATTTACGTAGTTCAGTGATTAAAACCCACCTATTCCACAAGTCACTATTATTGATTTGTTTAGGAACCCTAGAAAAAAAATTTTATGACAATTTTGGCAGAGTTTTTGCATACAGAATATCCCCCCTCTTTACTGTCCATTCCTCTTGTATTTATAGGGAATCATGGTGGAAAATATTGAGTAGCCGTACTATAAATGGTAATGTACAATATTGGATAACTTCCCAAGTTAATGCACACTTAAATATCCTAATTAAGCCTATTGTCGTTTTACATCAATCAATAAATATATAACAATTGTATGTGTTTATTGCGCATATTGGGCATCCGAGTCTATAGGGATTCTCCCATCCGAGCTAGATGCCATTCTCGAGCAAGACTTGACTGGAACAGGATGGTTTGACTTAGATAATGCTCAAGCTTGATGCAAGCGATCTGGATGATGGGTACCTCAATCTCTGTCATTTGCATCTCTAACAGTTTGGAAGATCCTAGGTTGTTTTGGACTTAGTGACACAACCTCGAGCTATTTGTTCAGGATTTAATGAAACATCTCTGAAGTCTTACCTTCTTTATTTATTTCATGCCAGTTGTACCCTGAGCAAGATAGTTGAGCTCATGTTTTTAGGGTACAACATTTGCCCCCAAGCTCCTGCTCGTGCATGATGTCACTTCTAACACACACAGTAGGGGCTTTTCAGCTTCTGTCACGAGAAAACGTGCCCACTCATTCACTTGAGTATGGGACACATGTCTGTTTGTTATAGGTGCCTGTTTGGGTTTCGAGTACTGTGACAGTTGTCTTGTCAACTTTTTACCGCCGTTTGGTTTATTTAATTCTGACCCTCAGAACTCTTCTTGCTTTATCGTGCGGCTTAGGTTTGTCGCCAAAGTTTACGTATAAATAGGAGAGCAGAATCTGTGCCTAACCACCTTTGCATTCGAAACTTTCCTTTTATCTCTCTTCTTCTCAAAATATTCAAACTCTTTGAAATCCTTTGCTTCCGAGAAATTCTCAGGCATTCACACTTGGATTTTTCAGGCATTTTTTGTTCTTCCTTCACTCATCGATCAAGAAACAAATCTATAAGTATGTTCGTCCCTGGTTTAAATTTTATTTTATCATTTTCAACAAGTTTTATAAAATTTTCCAGTGCTTTTGCCTTACTTTGGTTCTGTACGAGTTTAGTGTAGGTTTTTACTAGGCTAAAACTGTTAAGAGTATGTCCTAAAAGCATGTAAAAGACATTTATTATTTCAATGAATAAATAAATACAATGATCTATTATTGTTATATTTAGATTATTAAATTATTGTTTGAATAATTTTTGTAAATATCAGAAAAATTCCATATTCATTATTGAGGATGTGATCTTGTATTAGTACGAGAAAATTAAGATCACATGAATGAATAAAAATAGTCAACAACAAATTGAAATTATGGAATTCTTTAATTGGGGTTGTAAGTATAGTTTACTGAGTATCATGTTGACACAAATAATCTAGATTCGAATTATTGATGTGGTAAGACATCTCGGTAAATGTGCTTTATATAATATGATTTTATATGAGAGAGACCGATATGAATAATCTTGCGTGGCCTGCCTCGGCCGCGCCCATGCGTGCATCTCTGAGGCACCTCTCGCGAGGCCATCTCACCTCGCCTGCCTCAGTACTAGGCCGTCTCGCCTCGCCTGCCTCAGCACCAGGCCGTCTCGCCTCTCCTACCTGGGTGACGCCCGTTCGCACACCAGGCGTCTCGCGAGGCCCCTCAGCCTCGCATGCCAATATCAGGCGAGCCACATTCGAACGCCCCGCACACCAGGCATCTCGCGAGGCCCCTCCACCTTGCGTGCCAACATCAGGCAAAATCTCCCCTGAACGCCTTGTGCACCAGGCGTCCCACGAGGCCCGTTCGTCTCGCGCACCCATAGAGCCTCGCACCTGTGCCTCGCAAATGGGGGCTACATGGCATTGATCTCATGGGTGAGATCAATGACCCACACATGGGTGCCAAGTCTCACCAAATACCTAGCAGGCTTCATTGAAGAGGCTTCATCCCTCTCCCTAAGATTAGTACAACCATCAGGGCACCCTTTTTCCTATAGGTACGGAGTCCACTGACGAACTAAAAGGAGTTAGAGTACGGATATAGTACCCACATCAGATAAGTAGTGGTGGTACGAGCGAAGTACCTTCTGTTGTCCTCACCAGCCACTCCTCTGACACCCATACCAGGCAGGTAGTGGAAGCACGATCAGGTACTAAAGTAGAGGTGCACTCACCAGCCCTGATCATGTACTAGAGCAGACACCACTACCCCTGAGACCACTCACCTGACAGTGTACCAGTGTACTACCTGGTCCCCTGGACCACATTGTATCAGGGGCCATTAGAGCCCACTATAAAATAAACTCCACTTCCATTTGGAAGGGGGTTGGAGAATTCATTGTATGCAGAGGCTATTGAGAAATATACAGAGGCTTGCTCCATTGTTGATCTGTTTTTACTTGTCCTTAAATTTTATCCTAAGTTCTTAGATAAATATCACCAGACTTACCTTTGAGTTTTCCGATCTAATTTCGTTGACGAGATTTCACCGTCAACAGTTTGGCACCGTCTGTGGGAAAGACAAGCATCAGGCCAACATTCTTTCATCACTACCAACAAAGAAAAATGCTAAGACGCTTAAAACGCCTACGGTAAATGCAAGATGATGAAGTTTGTGGGGATGTAGTAGAGTGGAGGGTGTCCAAGAAAGACCCCCCTCCACCTAAGCATGGAGGTAGACTGGAGGAGCCTCTTCCCCCAGGGAAGAGAGGGAAGTATCGTCCCCAGCTATCCAGCCCAGCGGAGGTCATTCAGAGCCACTAGTGTATCCACTTAACCGTCCCCCGTTGACACCACGCTCAGGCCACCAGGACCCAGGTCCCTTGACGCGCTGGCCAGGCAAGGGTCCCGGGGTACGCTCGGTAAGCTCCAGCTCAAGGAATTGCTTCTACAAGGATGAGATTCACGAGTTGCATAAAAAGACTCGAAGGTTGGAAACCACGATAGAGAACATGCAGGAGGTTATAAACGACCTACTGCAAGGGAAGTCAAGCATACCCCTCCGTAAGCGTAAAGGGAAGGAGCATGACAAAGGGGAAAACACTGTCCCCGTAGATGATGGGGGAACCCAACTTACTACCAGTAAAACCCCTCGGTCGGAGTACCATGGGGGACTTAGGTCGACGAAATGTCCCCAGGAGCAAAGGCGGAGGGAAGATGGTGGTCGTAAGAACGAGGCCGAAGTCCCCGCAACAGAGGCACCCCTTGGCCTAAGAAAAGAGCCCCATGGGAAGAGGTCAGAAGTAAGAAACACACCCCCCGCGGTTCCCCCGAGGAACACAACCAAGGCAAGGGACAGCCCGAGAACCCGCAAAACTCCTTATGCAAAAAGAGGAGGGGACTATACACCAAAATGCGAAGCCCTCAAGGCAAGATAACCACTGCACTTGGGGGGCACATGGTTGACGAAGAATTCGACCATGATTCACCCTTCACAAGGGAGATTCAAGCTGAGCAAATGCCCACTGGCTTCAGAGAGCCTCTCATGACTCCGTACGAGGGTACTACAGACCCAAAATATCACTTAGACTCCTTCAATAACTTGATGAGGTTAAGAGGGGTCAGCAACATGGCAAAGTGTCATTGCTTTGTCGTTACGCTTAAAGGAGTGGCGTACAGGTGGTTCAAGAGGTTAAGGCTAGGAACAATCGAGTCATGGCAACAATTCTCTGACGAATTTCTTCAGCAACACCAAGCAGCTTGTGATTACGTCATGCCAACTACCAGCCTCACTAACATAAAACAAGGCGAGAATGAAAGTCTGAAGGACTACATCCATAGGTTCAGTATTGAAGCAACAAAGGTGGGAGGTTTAACCAAAGCGGAGCTCAAGATGGCTATTACAGCCGGAGTTTGTGCATGAAGCAAGTTATGGGGTAGCATGCTCAAAAGAGAAGTTTGGAATTTGGATGACTTCGAGAGAGAGCACAGAAGTACATACATGTGGAAGAGGGCCATAAGAACTTATATGTTGAAGAAAGCGAACCTTCCTCCAGTTGCCCTATTACCAATACGTCTGAAGATTCAATATAGAAGGGGGCGTCATGCTAGAGGGGTTGCTGACCAAGTTTAAGATTGAACGAAGACCATCTAGCCATGAAAGTCCCGACCCGAGGGGAGATCACCTCAAAAATTGCAAAAAAGGTCTCCAAAGTAGATGCTTGCAAAAAGGGTCTCAAAAGTAGAGGTCACCAAAAAGGGTCTCCAAAGTAGACGCTTGCGAAAAGGGTCTCCAAAGTAGATGCTTGAGAAAAGGGTCTCCAAAGTAGACGCTTGAGAAAAAGGTCTCCAAAGTAGACGCTTGAGAAAAAGGGTCTCAAAAGTATAGGTCACCAAAAAGGGTCTCCAAAGTAGACGCTTGCAAAAAAGGGTCTCAAAGTAGATGCTTCCAAAAAGGGTCTCAAAGAAGATGCTTGCAAAAAGGGTCTCAAAGAAGACGCTTGCAAAAATAGTACTATGCCAAATGACGAGAAGGACGCTTCTCGCAAGAAATAATAAGCGCGCGCAAAGATAGATAAAAGGATAGCCAAAACCCAAAGGGTCAACATATCCTTATAGACACAATCAAGGTGCACCAAAGAGAGACCTATCGAACCCCCTTTCGCGTGGGCTCCAAAGGACCTCGAGCATGAAAAAAAAATATATGAAATAAAATAAAATAGAAAATAAAAAGAAAGAGAAGAGTCTACAAGAACGCCTAAAGGCCTCCCTATAGACCGGGGGGCAAGTGTGGATTCCAAAAATCCACCAAAAAGAAAATATCTCTAAGTCCATGGTTGGAACCCAAGTCTAAAGGTCACTTAGTCATGTTATTAGACTCGGGCCCATAAGTCTTGCGGAACCAGGAGATTGTCCCAAGGGAAGCATCACCTTATGAGCCATGAAGTATGGACTTTGTGAGCACTGCAAATTTGGCATAATCCTGAAGGACCTAAACCTCGCGAGAGGCCTTTGAGAGTCTGACCTGCCTCACACCACGTGAGGCCGCACACCAACCACGCTGAAGGTCTTATGAACCCGTGCCAAAGTGAAGCACTCAGGTGCCTAGGGCCTCACCTTGGCCGTGCCCACGCACCCGTCTCGTGAGGCTATCTCGTGAGATCATCTCGCCTGGCACGCCTCGCCCATGCCCCAGCACCCATGCATGCATCTCAACGAGGCCCCTCTCGTGAGGCCGTCTCGCGTGGCCTGCCTCGGCCGCGCCCATGCGCGCAGCTCAGCGAGGCCCCTCTCGTGAGGCTGTCTCGCCTCTCCTGCCTTGGACGTGCACATCTCCGCGAGGCCCCTCTCGTGAGGCCGTCTTGCGTGGCTTGCCTCGCCTGCATGCATCTCTGCGAGGCACCTCTCGCGAGGCCGTCTCGCCTCTCCTGCCTCGGCCGCGCCCATGCGCGCATCTCCGCGAGGCCCCTCTCGCGAGGCCGTCTTGCGTGGCCTGCCTCGGCCGTGCCCATGCGCGCATCTCTGAGGCACCTCTCGCGAGGTCGTCTCGCCTCGCTTGCCTCAACACCAGGCCGTCTCGCCTCTCCTACCTTGGTGACGCCCATTCGCGCACCAGGCATCTCGCGAGGCCCCTCAGCCTCGCATGCCAACATCAGGCGAGCCACATCTGAATGCCCCGCACACCAGGCGTCTCGTGAGGCCCCTCCACCTCGCGTACTAGCATCAGGCGAAATCGCCCCTGACCTCCTCGCGCACCAGGCGTCCCACGAGGCCCGTTCGTCTCACACGCCCATAGAGCCTCGCACCTGTGCCTCGCAAATGGGGGCTACATGGCATTGATCTCATGGGTGAGATCAATGACCCACACATGGGTGCCAAGTCTCACCAAATACCTAGTAGGCTTCGTTGAAGAGGCTTCATCCCTCTCCCTAAGATTAGTACAACCAACAGGGCACCCTTTTTCCTATAGGTACGGAGTCCACTGACGAACTAAAAGGAGTTAGAGTACGGATATAGTACCCACATCAGATAAGTAGTGGTGGTACGAGGGAAGTACCTTCTGTTGTCCTCACCAGCCACTCCTCTGACACCCGTACCAAGCAGGTAGTGGAAGCACGATCAGGTACTAAAGTAGAGGTGCACTCACCAGCCCTGATCATGTATTGGAGCAGACACCACTACCCCTGAGACCACTCACCTGACAGTGTACTAGTGTACTACCTGGTCCGCTGGACCACATTGTATTAGGGGCCATTAGAGCCCACTATAAAATAAACTCCACTTCCATTTGGAAGGGGGTTGGAGAATTCATTGTATGCAGAGGCTATTGAGAAATATACAGAGGCTTGCTCCATTGTTGATCTGTTTTTACTTGTCCTTAAAGTTTATCCTAAGTTCTTAGATAAATATCACCAGACTTACCTTTGAGTTTTCCGATCTAATTTCGTTGACGAGATTTCACCGTCAACACATGGGAATGTTGAATCGTTAATTGTATGGTGTTTTTGAGTTAGGATTTGTTCATGATTAAATCATTGTGTAAGCTATAAATGCGCATAGGATTTATGTAATTTTATTTGGTTTTTGAAATCATAAAATTGTAATTCCAATCATACAAAGTCAAAATGGAGCCCAGGATTCAGAATTCAGCCACCGTTCCTCCGAGCCGCTGCGGAGGACATCGTACGGACCGTGCGGACGGGTCCGTACGGTTTCGTACAGTGGGCCCGACAACACCTTCAAGTGCCACGTGTCCCCATCTTACTGGTCCAGATTTTTTTTTATTTTTCTGAAATTAATATGTTATTTTTTTTATTTTTTAAAAAATGTTAAATATCTTGTTTGTTAGAAATTTGATATTTAAATAATGAGATAATTTTGTTATCCTAACAAACTTTTTTGAATATCTTATTTAAATGTTTTTTTAAAATAAAAGATTTTAATTTAATTTAATTTCTATTTGAATTAAAAAGTTGTTTTATTTAGTGGAAAATAAAATTATGATTATTTAAAAGTTTTGTTTTAATTAATCAAGATAACTAGGAAATTATTTTCTTATTATTATTTTGGACCAACGACACATATCCTACCGAAAGTAAAGTGAAGAAGCCTAATGGAGATCAATGCGTTTTTTTATTTTATTTTAATTTTATAAAGATGTTGTAAAATTAGAAATACCCAAAAGCACCTGGTTATTATCATGCATCTCATTGGTAGAAACATGATTATTAGGATTGTCCTATATGTTTATATGATTTGTTTTGCGAAACCAATTGCATATAAATTACTTAGTTTTATTCTTTGAAAACTTGGTAAAATATCACTCCGTTTTTTTAAGTCTTTATGACTTAATTTCTTTAAACCAACTTTATTTTAAAATTATTTTTTAGTAAAGTTTAGATGAACATAATTGGTAATTTAAAATTAGATATGGACCTAGAAACTCGCTTTCTTACCAATTTTAATTCTGTTCATAAAGTTTAAAGAATCTATAATTAATTTGGAATTAATTAGGTTAAAAACACTTATTTCAAAATAGTGAGTGGGAGAGGGTTAATAACTCAACATAACCTGTGGTCTCCATTATTAATATAACACCATGAGATATGAATAGCGCCTTCGCGACGACTTTGTTTCCTTCCCCCTAAGGAAGGTGTATAGACATGTCAATAGTAATGTTATATTTCTTTCAAAGATAGGAACTAATGATGTATTTTAGGTTTGATCGACCCTAAGGCGGCATGTCCTAAGTTAAGTCACGAACTCCGAAATAATGGGTTACACTCACAAAGTTATGATTAAGCTTTTTAGTAGATAATCATAACTTGGCCAAACTAAGCGGTACTTTAATGTTTAAAATAGAAAATAATGAGTTATTTTAAGTTTTAAACAATAAAGATAAGAATGTCTTATAAATTCTCTAAGATTAACTTGACCGACCCTAAGGCGGCACTTTCATTGTTAGAAAGTTTTATCGTGGAAATTAAACTTTATTTTATGTGTTTTAATTGTGCTCATGCATCATGTTTAATTTCTGAAACTTTGATATTTATTTTTCTAAATATAATAATATTTGTATTTATTTATTTATTCCAAGCAAAAATGTCTATTGGTGAATTGCACACCGATGCCTTTCTCAAATCCTTGGTTTTTGAACCTGAAAATATGCAACACTGGTTTCGAGGCCTGTTGATCATTTTTTCTTATAAAAAGATGATGTCAACAGTCTGTAACAAACCTCAAACAGAACCACCTTTGGCTACTAGCTATGAAGCAGAAGAAAAATATGCAAATTGGATGAAATCCGATCGGTTGGCACGTTATTGCATGCTTTCAACCATGCCTGACGAAACAAAGGAAAAATATATACACTATGACTCAGCACATGAGATGTGGCGAGCAATGACAGAGGAAGTCTTTGTTGAGTGTCATCGTTCATATCAAACGAAAAAGGTAAATAAGAGTTACATATATTTTTCAACTTTGAATTATAGATTCAAATACTATGAATATCATATTAAAAAATTTTGGATAGTAGATTAAAAAATATATGCCACTAATCTATTTTTATTTTGTTTTTCCTTTATAGAATCAAAACCTTGAAAAGGAGGAAGAAACTAATGAGGATTTTAATAGCAAGTAAAGGGATGAAGAAGTTGGAGAGTAGTTTTATTTAGTAATTTTATTGTTAGTTGAACAATTTAAATTTCTTTATTTTATTTTACACTACTACAAAATTTTACTTAGACGGCATACATGAGATGCGTGTTATGTTAAAAATATACATGACACAATAGTCGCTCACAAACTGTTGTGCCATGCAAATTAGAACTCACATGAAACGACAGTTCTAATGAGACTGTTGTAACAAGCTTATTTTTAACATGAGACAACATTTATACTTAAACTGTTGTCTAATGCAATACAAATTTTCTAATCAATAAGTACTAATTTAATTTGTATTTTTTTAATATAATTTAATATATTTTATGTAAATATATTAATAAAAAATATTAATTAATAATTTGCAACACACAATAGCTACTAGTTAAAAATGAGTTATTCAAATAATTGTTTAAATTTTTAATACTTTTTTGTAATATTAATTCCTAATTAAATTACTTATTATATATTTAATAAAAGAATATTTCTTTTATTAAAAATTTATTAATGATGGTGTTGTTTGGTAACACTTAAGAAAAAAGTTTTTATTTAATTAATTAAAAATTTGATAATTAAACATAAAACAGTGTTTGACTTTATTTTTATTTATTATTTTTAAAATTTTTAATTAAAATTCATTAAATTTTGAAAATAGAATTTTTCTACTTTTAATTTTTCTTAAACCGTTTCGACTTTTTGTTTCTTATCTTCTTCAAATCAACACACTACAAGAAAATATGGTCTTTACCTATACATTTATATATTTTGATGAAGCGGCAAATTATAATTTTACTTACACTTAATTATGTGTAAATAAATATTGATTTCCTTACACATAATATGCCCATGTGTAAGTAAATGATGCGATTAAGGACTTTGGGCCTCCATCCTAGCACGAATGTCGTAGTGTGCCACTTCAGAATTGATTGTCGAGCCTCTAAATGCTAGATCAATGGTGTGATCTTGCTCTTGGTGATCAAGATCCCTTACTGTACCTACAAAAATTAACGGCTCTATTAAAGTGAGTACCTACAGAAACCGATGGAACTTGATATTGAGTACTTTTCTTACCAAAAAAATAATTGGGTACTAAATTGCAAGAAATCCAAAACATTGGATACTTTTGCCACTAATTTCCCTTATACCAATTTCGAGACTATAAAGAAATATTTCCCTCTTAATTTATATTATCATTTATTTGAATAAATAATAATATATATCCAATTGGATGAAAGATTTATCCTAAAATTTGTAATATTTAAAATAAATTATGATTTAATTATAATATTTGGGATTAAAAGAAAGAATTTTGATTAGTCAAGATTATTGGATTAAAATGTTATTTAATTATAATTGGGGTTTTTAAAAATTGAAATGAATTTAGTAAAGGACTTAATAGAGATGATTTTTTAAATTTGGGGCCAAAAGGAAATTAAAGAAATTGATTTTATAATAAGATTTTATTTAATAAAAGTAAAAAACTAAAGATATTATTTTATTTTTTCCTCTGACCTTGTATCTCTTTCCCCCGATTTCTTCTTCTTCTTCTTTTTTCCCCGATTTCTTCTGTTGCTGCTCTGTCCTACTCGCTCCATCTTCTTCCCTCCTCCGTCTGCATCATCTTCCTTGTCAACGAAGCGCCGAACGAGACAAACAATTTTGTCCCTACATCCGAGCATCTCATTAATTTTTTGGGCGCAACAAAGGCATAACGTTTGGGCAGATTTGGGGAAGCAAGAACTTCCGGTGTCTGGGCAGATCTGGGTAAGCATCTCTTTCAAATGACATTCTTTCAGATTTGGTGCTTTTTCCGACATTAGCATATTTGTTTGTTCTTGGTTGTTCTTTGTGGTGAATTTATTATATGTGGGAAATAGTTTACTCTCATAAAACCATAGTTGTTGGAAATTTGTTTAGAAAATTAATGTTTTGCAAAATTCTTCTGCACTTTATGATATACATGAAAGTTCATGAACAGAAATCTAAGTACAAGAACATTGTACCGACATGGGCACTCCCTACCTCTCCTCCGATGTGTTCTTCCAGGCGAAGCAAAGTCCATCCTGTAGGAAGTGCACGAAGGATTTTGCGGAGACCACACTGGGGGGCAAAGCTTGGCCTTAAAGGTCCTGAGGTAAGGATATTACTGGCCAACTCTATCCAAAGACTCGATCTCGTACGTGAAGAAGTGCGACAAGTACCAGCGGTTCTCTGCAGTTGCCCGAGCTCCTCCAGTCGAGCTGAAGATGATCTCGTCCCCATGGCCGTTTGCCGTTTGGGGGATAGACTTGGTTGGCGCCCTCCCCAGTGGAAAAGGCGGGGTCCATTACGCCGTGGTAGCCATCGACTACTTCACAAAGTGGGTTGGGGCAGAACCTTTGGCAACAATAACGTCCAAAAAAGTACTTGACTTCGTGGTTAAGAGCATTATCTGCTGATTCGACCTGCCTAAGAAGATCGTCTCCGACAACGGCACTCAGTTCGACAACGACCTGTTCACCGAGTTTTGTGAAAGATACGGAATTATGAAAAGTTTCTCCCCCGTGGCCTATCCTCAGGCGAATGGCCAGGTCGAAGCTGTCAACAAGACCCTAAAGGCGAGCCTCAAGAAGAGATTAGACGAAGCAAAGGGGCTCTAGCCAGAACAGCTCCCCCAGGTCCTATGGGCATACGGGACCTCACATCGGACTCCTACCGGTCATACTCCCTTTTTCCTAACCTTTGGGAGTGAGGCAGTCCTCCCCGTGGAAATTAAGGTGCTTTCGCATAGAGTCCAATCTTACGACCAGGATCGAAACCACGAGCTCCTTTGCAATTCCCTCGATCTAGTTGATGAAAGGTGAGAGGATTCGCAACTCCAGATCGCCCATTATCAGCAGAAAATCACTCGCTACTTCAATGCCAAGGTCAAAAAGCGCGCCTTTAGCATTGGCGACCTGGTCCTAAGGAGAGTTTTCCTGGCCGGGAAAGATCCCAAAGATGGAGTTTTGGGACCAAACTGGGAAGGACCATACTAGGTCATGAAAATCGTTAAGGAGGGAACTTATAAGTTAGCTTGCCTTAATGGAGGGGCGGTCCCGCGCACTTGGAATGCCATCCACTTAAGGAAATATTATCAGTAATTCACTTGTAAGGCTTGGAAGGCCACTTTTTATGTATTAATGAGAATCGGTTTTTATGTATGTTTGCAAGTGTAATCTAAAGTAACCACGAAAGACACTTTCCCAGTTACTTGGGGGGCATATGGTACCTGGATATAACCAGGTCTCCTTAATGACTCAGAAGTTGATTCATATCGAGATATTGATAAGGATTAACGCTAACTAAGTCCTATCCTGGTCTTAATCGGGTCATAAAACTTAGAAGTTGATTTAAATCTATTGATCATTCTTCTTCTTAAAGAGCTCAAGATATGGATAAAATTTAATTGTAACTAAGTTTTCAAATTAAGTTCCTGGTCTTAACCGGGTCATAAAACTTAGAAGTTGATTTAAATCTATTGATCGTTGTTCTTCATAAAGAGCTCGAGATATGGATAAAAGTTAACGCGAACTAAGTTTTCAAATTAAGTTCCTGGTCTTAACCGGGTCATAAAACTTAGAAGTTGATTTAAATCTATTGATCGTTGTTCTTCTTAAAGAGCTCGAGATATGGATAAAAGTTAACGCGAACTAAGTTTTCAAATTAAGTTCCTGGTCTTAACCGGGTCATAAAACTTAGAAGTTGATTTAAATCTATTGATCGTTGTTCTTCTTAAAAGAGCTCGAGATATGGATAAAATTTAACGTGAACTAAGTTTTCAAATTAAGTTCCTGGTCTTAACCGGGTCATAAAACTTAGAAGTTGATTTGAATATATTGATCGCTGTTCTTCTTAAAGAGCTCGAGATATGGATAAAAGTTAACGCTAACTAAGTTGTCAGATTAAGTTCCTGGTCTTAACCGGGTCATAAAACTTAGAAGTTGGTTTAAGTCTATGGATCGTTGCTCTCCCTAAAGAGCTCGAGATATGGAAAAAGATCAGCATAAACTAATTTTTTCAAGAAACTGTAGCCGAAGTAAAAGTGTTAAAGAAAATTGTCTCGAGGTGAAAGCACCTCATGCAAAGGTTACATAAAAATTATTGGGGGGCACAAGAAAAGAAACGCCCTAAGCTCCGCCAGGTGGGCCCTTGGAGGTCGCCGTCTCGCCTCGTTCAGCTGTGCCAGAACCATCCCCGGTCTCCGAGGGCGCCTCTTTATCCAGGCGAGCTTGGAACTTCACCAGCAGGCGCTCCCAGAGGCTCGCTGACATAAAGGAGAAGTCCGCATCTAGATTGTAGGCCCAGCAGTGGTAGAACAGATCTTCCATGGACTTTTCCAAAGTTGTCCGCTCGGCCTCTAGGGCAGCCTGGGTGCCCTGGACCTCAGTCTTCGCGGCGTCTAGGTCCGTCCTCGAGGTGGCAAGGGAGGTCTCGAGCTCTTGGACCTTCAAACGAGTTTTCTCCAGCTCGACCTGCGAGGCCGCCAGGGCATCCTGGGCCGCCTACAGGGTATTCTGATGCTCGTCCCTCATGTCCCCGAGCTGAGTTTTGGTCCTGATGATGTTCTGGTGTAGGGCGACAACGCTCTGCGTAGACAAAAAAACGATTGCCTTAGAAAAAAAAAATAAAAACAGGGCAAAATATAACAATGTAAAAAAAAAAAAAACCACAAAAAGGTTAAGGTTAGCTTACCGTCATGGCCATGCCCAGGGAAGACTCCAGCACGCCCACCGGGCTCATTGTCTTGATGGCTCGGAGCTCCTTCTCGGTGAACTTGTATATGTGGCTGACGGCGTAGTTCGCTGACTCATACACCGTTCCCCGAAAGGCCTCGGGGATCTTCTCCAGGTCCTGGGGATTGACTGGGATGCGTACATCGGAGGGTATGATGGCCGATGTCCCGACCTTCGTTCCCGCATCCCGGGTAGCGAGTGGAGCTCGCGGAGCTGGTGGAGGCATATTGATTCCCCCTGCAGCAGGAAGGACCGCTCCCGCGACCTGTGCAGCTGGGGTTTGATCCTTCTCCTTCGTAGGAGACTTGGTGGAGGCCCCGGCGGAGTTCTTAGACGTCTGGAGCCTTTTCGCTCTTGGCGCCGCGGCGGCGTTCCATCCAAAAACCGCACCTCGCAGACTCTCCTTGGGCTGAGACATATCTTCTGCCAAGGCAAAAACATGGTTAGTACGAGAATTAACGATCATGCAAAAACAAAAGCGAAGGGATAAAGAAAAATTCAAGTATGTGTACTATGAGAATCCTACCCCCCGGGCTAGAAGAAGAATCTAAGTTGATTACTTCCCGAGCTGGCGCAAGTTCTGGGTCCGGGTTTGACTCAGGGCTAGATTCCTCTACATATTGCCTAATCCCCAGAGCTGCGACGCCCCTCCGGAGTAAGGGCCATGTACGAAGGTTGGCCCCATACTCCTTGAATAGGATCGACCTAAAGGCTAGGGTGTTATCTACTACTACGGTACCCCTAGGCCGGCTATCTTGATAGTCCAGCACAAGCCGGTCAATACAATGGAGCAGGGTTGTCTTCAGGTCCGGATCGCTTCTGTGACGATGGACGAGCTGCCTAGGATTGAAACTAGCCAGCTAGGGGTTTGCTGTGGCCCTATCTAGACTCCTAAACATGTAAGGGTTACCTTGGCCAGAAGGACCCGCGGCCGCTTCGGATTAGATCCTCTCCTCGCCCGTCCCCGGGACGATCTCCAAGGTCTGCTTCCTATTCCTCACAAGGGGAACTTCGTCGCCCTCGTCCTCCTCATCCTCATCTTTCGCGACCTCCTCCACGATGATGGGTCTGGTGTCGCGAGCTGGGGGAAGCCCTGGGGCCTCCTGAGGTTCAAAGTCTGATTTGGGAAAATCAGCTTGCAGGCCACCATCGTTTCGTTCGTTACAAGCGCGCGGTAATCTTTCTCACTGGGGGGCCCGCCAGTGTCTCATATTGGGCCCCGAGGGTCACAGATTTCTCTGTCCTTGCGAAGATGGCTGCATGATTGGTCTAAGTCAGAAAAGGATATAGGAGGAGCAAAAGCGACACTTAACTTCCGAGCTAAGGATAAAAAAAAACACTTATGAGGGCGATTGAAGTAGTGGAGCTCGCAGTTTCTGAACCCCATCGACATGAAGAACTGGTCCTTGAAGTCGTTGGGGTGGCTGGGCAGCTCAATGACCGCAGCCGTATTGGGAAATCGGGTTAGTTAGTAAAACCCGTCACCTGGCCCCCGTTGATCCGGGCTGGCCTTGAGGCAGAAGAAGTACAAAATATCTGCAGGAGTGGGGACCTCCCATTCATGCTTCAAAAATAAGTATCTCAACCCCACCAACAATCGATAAGAGTTGGGGGGGGGGGGGGGGGGAGCTGGAAGGGGGCCAACTTCACATAATTCAGGAAGTCAGCGAAATACTGATCCAGTGGCAAGAAGGCCCCCGCCTTAAAGTGCTCGTCGCTCCAGGCCGCGAACGATTCGTCGAGTGGCGCGCAGCTCCGCTCGCCCTCTGCGGGAGGTTGGGCCACTATAGATGCCTTCCCCAACGTGATGTTGTGGGAGAGGAAGATTTTGTTGATCTTCGCCTGGTCGGTGATCTTTGAGACGATCCTCTCTACCTCAAAGAACGTGTCAGGAGCCACCTCGAGCTCCTGCTCCACTGCCGGCCCAAAGCTGGGGATCGGAGAGTCCGACATCACCAATTTTCCTTTGTCCTGCTGAGAGGCCGAGCTGCCGACTGTCTTCTTTGGAGCGTTCCTCTTCGGTGCCATCTGGTCGCCTTGCGAACAAAAGAAAAGATTTCAGAAAAGGTGACCTAAGCATAGGGAAGAATCAAATTGTTCTTTACACGAGCTGAGGTAAGCCCAGCCCGTGGAGAGTGAGACCACGCGGTTCAATGAACACGCGCCTGTTCTCCCAACAGATCCCCGATTACTCGGAATTCGTATGTCAGGAGGGTCAGATTAAAATCTTGCCTTGGTGGGAAAGTTCCAATTGGCATGAAAGGCAAAACCACCTGTGAAGCGTATCCCCTAAGCTACCATGTTTTGCCCCCAAAATATGTCAAAATTCCTACCCAGAAATTATCCCCAGAAAAGGGATCCTATAAACAATACTCTTAAGTGATTTCCTACAGCAAGAATACCCTAACCTAAAAGGCTTTCACCCTTCATTCCCACAAAAACCAGTAGACCCTTGCATGTGACTATAGTAAATATTTACCTAAGCTACAGTGAAAAATATTTTCAAAACACGCATGGTCAGGGAACTTACAGGGTATTTGGTCGGAAGGTGGATGAATGTGTCGCCTAGGTGGGAGCTTCGCTGGAGTATTTTTCCAAAGCTTTGAAGGAGTCCTCGCGCCTGAGCTTCTTGAACACTGAAAATGGCAGTCACAAAGAGGAGGGTTTTTTTTTCTTCTGAGATAAAGAGAGAAGAAGGAGAGGATTTCTGAAAAATTTCGAGTGAAAGGGTGGCCCATGCATAGGGTGGCCACCCCTTTTTATATACGCGAAGGGTCACTTAAGAAGGACCGTTGGATGGCCCTGATGTGGGATCCAAGGCCCTCCACTCGAAATACTAAACGACGTCTGGGCATAGGCTAGGCCATTAAATGCGGTTCTCGGAAGACGTACCGTCACCAACCGCGACGTTCCACGTATCAAGCGCCTGCGTAAAGTGTGGAAGGTGAAGGGTTCGTGGGGAAGCCTAAAAGCCCCTTCTGTGGCCTTATACGACGTCGTATGCCACGAGCAGGGACTTGGGGGGCAGATGTACGCCCTAATTTTCCCACGGGCTGATTAGCAAGCTGAGTTGTCGCCTAATCACGATTATCTCATGGGTATCCGAAACCGGAGCTGCCGTCGTAAATTCGTACCTCCTTAGCTCGAGGTAATATAAGGAGTCACCTCTGGTTATTTAATGACAGAGTCCGGGCTCTGAAGACCGAAGGTCAAGTCAAGCATCCAGCCCGTAGTACGAGCTGGGGGTGAAGGCTCTGACCCTTTATAAAGTCAGCCACACAAGGTAAACGTGCATATATCAGACATCACGTGTCTGATATATCCCTGACTTCTCGGACACGCAGCAGGAACGTGCGTATTAAGACACCCACAATTGGGTTGGGCCGTGCGGCCCATTATCTCCTTACCAATTGATTTGGCCACACTTATGTGTCAGGTTTAGGAATTAATCATGAATGTCACAGAGTTGATATGATAGGTAATAAGGTCACGGGATGACCTTCTTACCAACTCCTAGGTGCCTTCTCCTATAAATATGGAGACCCTGGGAGTTAAAGAGGGTTGGATTCTCTATTGTAAAAAAGGCTCTGTAATCAAATATCTTGTATAGAGCAATAATACTGACTAGTGGAGTAGAAGGATTTTAACCTTTGAACCACTCAAAAAACGTGTCTTGTGTCACCTCTTTCCTTTTCTAAGATCTTATATCTGTTTCGGTTCACATTTAGCACTAATCCCTTTCTCTTCATTTCTTAATTACCTGTTGGCAAAGAACCGCGTCAACAAACATCTTTATTGGACAAAAATTATATGACTACAAAAAATTGCTTGTATGAAACAATAAGACCAACTTTCCCAAGAAAGAAAATAAAAACTTAATGCTACAGGTTTATACCAAAGTTGATCAGGTGATGAAATAATCCATTTTTTGAAGCCTATAAAGAGTGATATAAAGATAATAAAACGATTATCTCTCCAATAGGAATATAATATATAATCCAATAGTTGAAACTTTTTTATTCTCACTGATTCCCAAAATAAATCACCAAGTCTTGGCTTCCTCTAATCTAGTGTCTCAAGTAAGGGAGTACGATTTACGTTTAAACAATATAACAAATGTAATCTGTGTCTTTATGTGAAAGGTATCCAAGGTTTAAAAGTACATGTTAAAGTACTATCATTATCTTTCGTATATAAGATTCTTCTATAACTTGAACTTGATGAATGTTGTATATGATTTTTTATATCAATAATATGTGAAGATTTTAGGATAGATTTTCTTGATCCAAATTCCATTTTTAACTACTCACCTCTACAGAAAGATCAAGTTCTGTTATCGCCTCTCGAACCCTCCTGCAAAATGGGCATGCCTCTGTTGACAAAATTAGTTTGCAGCTATGATCAACTTAATTGAGAGATGAAAATTGAAGTTGAAAAATAACTGCATCAGATGCTATAAAACAAGACTGGAGTTGGATCTATCTCTAAAATTAATATACTAAATATGTGTTTCTTTTATTGTGTGTATTTACAATACCTATATATCTTTTATTAAATATTGATAGTTTTGTTGAAATTTCTTTGATTGTGAAATATATTACTTGTGATTCATTTGTGTTTAGTGGATGAAAGTGTTGATAGAATATTTATTTTAGTTATGTCGTTAATGTAATTAAGGTGTTTGATTGAATTCTTGAACGATAAAAGATGTAGGCTTCTATTTATTTGGAGATGTGGTGTGGTTTGATGTAATATTGTGTATAAAAGAGAAGTTTGTTTTTTAAAAGAGAAAAATAAAAGAGAGAAGTGGGGTTCTGTGTAGTCAAGTTAAAAGGATTTGAAAGTTGTTGATTGTGTTACTCTTATTACTGTTTTTGGCATTATTTCCAACCCTTATCTTTTTCCCATTTTTATTTTTTTGAATGTCTCTTATCATAAGTGGTCTTTTGACTTTTAAGTTTTCAGGATTAGATAATGAACAAATTACATAGCTGTCTCCTCTAATTCAGATAGTATTATTATGTAGGGATTCTATTTTCCATTGATATAATGTGCTTTCTACATTTTCTTAAACAAATATAAATTTATTGATATATAATTGTATATATTTGTATTAAAAGAATAGAATAAGTTATATGGTTGAAGTTGATTATGAATTATGAGATTTATTTGTAACTGAGGAAACTTTAATAGGCAATAGTTGTAGATGTGAGAGGAGAGCATGCATGTTTTATATGTGTTGGAAAAGTTAAAGACAGACAGAGGTGAGAATTCAGAAATCCAAAGTGCTCTTTCAATTTAGTACGTAGCTTAGTTTACAGTCTCTTAAAATCTCTCTATCTTTAAATTAATAATAAAAAGCTCACATTTTTCTCTAGTCTTTATTGCATACTAAAAGTTTGCTCATGATTTTACTTTTTGAAACTTTTTTCTTTATAATGATTTTGCACTATTTATGTGGATTAATGATATAATTAGTAATCTATTTCTTTATAATAATTTTTCACTATTTCTTTATAATGATTTTGCACTATTTTTTTGTTTTGCATTATTTTGAAATTTTGTGGATTATTTATGAGGGGTTCATCTATTTTGTCATTTTACATACTTTTCATTGGTTTTTATATTTTGTCTTTTTCAACTTTTTTATTTATTTTAATTTTCTATAACATGCTTAATAAATTTTTCTTTAATTTAGTTCATCTATTAATATAATTTCACACTTATGGCTCATTTTTTTTGCAGGCACTGGAAGGACACATCTTGATTTATTTGTTAATGGAACTATATGGAAAGGACACATTTATTGCTGAATGAAGAAATAGCCATCGAGATAGACACCAAGTCACTTGCTTCTTGGTACCTTTGACAAAGGTATGAATTGTTGAGCAAATATGTTAAATAAACTAGAGTACCCTACTTATATTTATTAGTTTGTTGAGAAATGTCTTTATGCTTAGCTAGAAGATTTAAGCATAAAAATTGCTAATTTTGTACCACCTCGGTATATATGTTTGTACACCCTGGTTTTCCCACGGGCTGATTAGTAAGCCGAGCTGCTGACTAATCGTAGTTATCTCATGAACTCCCCTAGGACCGGAGCTTCTGTCATTAGCTCGAGGAAGCCCAAAGGGTTCGCCTCCATTGTCCAAGACTGGAGCAGGTCCCCTGAAGGCCGAAGGTCGAGTCTAGCATGAAGCTCGCGGTACGAGCTGGGTATGGAGCTGTGACCCCTTGAGAAGTAAACACACGCAAGGTGAACATGCATATATCAGGCATCACGTGTCTGATATCCCCCTGACTTCTCGAACACGCAGCAGGAACGTGCGTGTTCAGACACCCACGGTGGGGTTGGGCTGTGCGGCCCATTACTTCCTTACCTATTGATTTGACCACACTTATGTGTCAGGTTTAGGAATTAATCATGAATGTCACAGAATTGATACGACAAGTAAGAAGGTCACGGGATGACCTCCCTACCAACTTCTAGGTGCCTTCTCCTATAAATATGGAGACCCTGGGAGTTGATAGGGGTTGGAAAAATAATCTCTTGTAAGAAATACTTTGTAACCAAATACTCAGTATAGATCAATAATACTGACTAGTGGAGTAGAAGGATTTTAACCTTTGAACCACTTAAAAACCGTGTCTTGAGTCACCTCTTTCACTCTCTAAGATCATATATCTATTTCGGTTCATATTTAGCACTAATCCTTTTCTCTCATTCTCTTAATTACCTGTTGGCGAAGAACCGCGTCAACAGTTTGGTGCTTTCATTGAGAGCAAGTTCGATTAGTGCTACTGCAAACATCCAACTATGGTGACTACTCAGTCCAGCCATGGTAACGAGACAGAACAACATGATGGGAAGGAGGCTCATCATTCCACCATCCATGATGAACAAGTGCCTGAAGTCCAGCAGCGGTCAGGAAAGCATCCGGTAGGCCAAGATGATACCGGTAGTTCGGCGCCTCGGCCACCTAATCCGAGCCCATGTTATTATACTGCGGTGGAGATGGAGAATGCTCAACTGAGGAGCCAGTTAGCAACAGCCAGCCAGCAGATCCAGGATATCCTGGCCCAATTACCCCCTCTCACAACCGACGTTAACGTCGGAGAGAGGCAAGGCGAGGCTCCTAAGTCCCGCCAGGATAACCGGTCCAGGCGTAGCCATTCGGATAGGTTTCCGGCAGCCAACTCCACCCCTTCGTCACACCATCGAGAGGAAAACTTCGAGGAAGTGCCTAGGAACGGACGACCGCAGTACAGCCATTCGGTCAGGACGTCGACTCCTAGCTCTCAGCCATCCTCGAAAACGCCCAGGGGAACTCGAGGAAATTCTCGAAGGAGATCCGGGGGGGGCTCGCGGCGTCAGCCCGTCCCCGACGAAAGTCCTGTGCCTCGTCCAGATCGCCCGACGCAGGACCAGCAGGTTGGCAGGGCCGAAAGGCCCCCACCAAACTTGATCCGTCCAGACGGAACTAGGATTGCCTCTCCAGTCAGGCATCCTCCATCTCCGATCAAACATCCGTCTCCTCCTCGGCCCATCCAGGACGTCCCAGCCTATGGGAGTAATAGAAGAAACCCACCGTCTGCTGGACCTTCCCGGCGTAGCAGGGCGCCAGGGGAAAACTCAGGTCGTCACCACCAAAGGCGGACTCCAAGCCTATCCAGCAGGAGCCACTGGACCGGCAGTCGCCGGAGTGATCTCTCTGGGGGAGACCTGCGTCAGCGGTTAAGTTCGGCGCAAAGTCACCAGAGCACCCAGGGAGGTGACCTGCGAGATCGCCTCAACTCTCACAGAGAAGACCGAGCTGGAAGTGGTGGCCAGGCTCGTTCAGGGGGGGTCCTGCCCGAAATACGTAACGGAGGGAATGTCCCGAATAACCTATCTCAAGATAGGAGGGGCAATAACCCACCAAATGCATACAATGAGTCCGGAGCTGTTGAACAGCCCCGGAATAACCAAGGACATCAGGACCAAACCCTCGAGCGCCTGACTCAGATGGAGGAGCTGATGAGGAAACTTTTATCAGAAAAAGAAAAAGAAGAATATGATTCAGGGGACGAGATGGAACTCTTCGCCCCCAACATAGCAGCGATGGCATACCCGTCTGGTTTCCGTATGCCTCACTTTTCAAAGTTCAACGGGGACAGAGACCCATCAGACCATTTAGGGATGTTCAACACCCTAATGATGGCCCATAACATTGGCCCGGAGCTGAGATGCTTGATCTTCCCCTCCACGCTGACTGGACCCGCCAGACAGTGGTTCAAGAAAAGTAAAAGACAGTCAATCAGCTCCTGGAAGGCCTTCTCAGCCGACTTCAAAAGGGCATTCCGAGCCTCTCAGGCCGCCCTTGTTCAGGCCGACTCCCTGGCCAATGTGAGACAGCAGCCCGGTGAGACTCTGAAGGCCTACCTGAGTAGATTCGCAAACGTCGCTGCTCGGGCTAGAGACACGGATGATAGCTCTAAGCTCATGGCCATGAGAACCGGAATCCTTGTCGGAGGAGACCTATGGAAGGATATATAGAGGAAGGGAGTCAGCTCGGTCAACGAATTCCTTAACAGGGCCCAAGAGTGGATAAACTTGGAAGAAGTCGAGGCCTCAACTGCGGGAACTAGCCAAGTTCCTGATCAGCCTGCGGGAATAGGGGCAGAGGTTGTGGTGACGACCCTGAACGTCGCGCAGAGCAACCAGCCCGGTGGAGGCAAGAGAAAGGGCAATGGCGAAAACAGTCAGCACGACCAAAAGAAGAATAAATCTGTAGATAAGTTTAAGCCCGTTTTCACGACGTATACCGATCTCACTCAATCCAGAGAGAGTATCTTCTTGGCCAACTCTACTCGGGTCCCCTGGAAGAGGCCGAAGCCATTGAAGCACCACAAGGGAAAGAGAGACACTTCCAAATTTTGCCGTTTTCATAACGATGTGGGCCACAATACTGACGATTGTAGGCATTTAAAAGATGAGATCGAGACTCTCATCTGAGCCAGCCCCTTGGCTCAATACTCGCGGAACAGGGTCCCAGCGAGTCGACCTACTCCAGAGGTCCCAGCCAGTCATCCCGGGTCCCGGGTAGATCAGGACGTCCCTCCTCCCGTGGTCGGAGGGGAGATATCCACCATCTCAGGAGGTCCACACATGGCTAGCACAAGCAGAGGCACCCAGAAGAGATACGTGAATGAACTAAAGGCCCATAACGGAGTGGAGTTCGTCCCGGAGCAGCATCAATCAAAACAGCAGCGATTGGAGAGGCAACGAATCATCTTTACGGAGGAAGATGCAGGCCATGTCCAGTTCCCTCATAATGATCCCTTGGTTGTAGCAGTCTAGCTCGCCAACCGGAGTGAGGAGGGTGCTAATAGACAACGGGAGTTCAGTGAACCTTCTATTTCAATCCACCTTAGAGAAGATGGGTCTAAATGTCGCCGATCTAAAGGCAACCTCCATGATGCTGTATGGTTTTTCGGGAGAAGGATCAGCAGCGATAGGGACGATCGAGCTGGTGATCACCCTAGGAGAAGAATCTCGAACAGTATCCAAACTACTCGAGTTCGTGGTCATAGACTGCTCCGTTGCTTACAACGCCATTTTGGGCCGACCTACGCTCATAGCTTTCGAGGCTGTCACCTCCATCCGACACCTCGCCATGAAGTTCCCCACCTCGACGGGAATCTGCATGATCCAGGGTGATCAGCTCGCTGCCAGGGAATGCTACAACATTTCCATGAAGGGAAAATCTAAACCCGGGCAGCTGGCTATGGCCATTCTGAATGAAGAGGAATCCCAGGAACCATTGGCGGCTCCTGAGATTGAAAAACCTCAAAACGCCAAAGGGGAAAATGTCGCCTTGAGTGAGGACATTGACCCCCGAGTAGGCGAAAACAGATCCGAGCTCTAGGTTATTGAGGAGCTCGAGGAGGTGAACCTTGATCCACAAAATCCATCACGGATGGTCAAGCTCGGGAAAAACCTCTGTAGCAAGAGGAAGAAGGAGCTGATTACGTTTCTGTGGGCTAATTTAGATGTATTTGCCTAGTCCCACGAGGACATGGTGGGAATTAGCCCGAGTGTCATCATGCACACGCTCCATCTGGATAAAAGCGTTCCTGCCAAGTCTCAGAAGCAAAGACGTTTAGGAACAACCCGAGCTGAAGCCCTAGAAGAAGAAGTAGCCCGGCTCAAAAAATGTGGCTTTATCCGTGAAGCCAAATTTCCAATTTGGGTCGCCAACCCCGTGCTAGTTCCAAAGCCCAACGGGAAGTGGCGAACCTGCATTGACTTCTCCGACCTGAATAAAGCCTGCCCCAAGGACTTTTTTCCATTACCAAGGATCGATCAGCTGGTGGATGCCACGGCGGGGCACGAGCTCATGTCCTTTATGGACGCGTACTCGGGCTACAATCAGATCGCGATGAATCCGGCGGACTAGGAACACACCAGCTTCATGACTGTGACTAATGTCTATTGCTACAAGGTCATGCCTTTCAGTCTGAAGAACGCCGGAGCTACCTACCAAAGATTAGTAAACAGAATGTTCGCGGACCAGATCGGAAAAACACATGGAAGTGTACGTTAATGACATGCTAGTCAAGTCAAAGACTGCCGACGACCATGTTTCCGACCTGGAAGAATGTTTTAAAATATTACGAGAATATGGCATGAGGCTCAATCCCCAGAAATGCACTTTTGGAGTTGCGCCAGGAAAATTCCTGGGGTTCATAGTCAATACCCGAGGAATCGAGGCGAACCCCGACAAGATCAGGTCACTGCTCAAGCTTCCTTCGCCCAGGTCGCGGAAAGATGTCCAAGGCTTAACAGGAAGAGTGGCGGCGCTAAACCGGTTCATTTCCAAGTCAACCGATAAGTGTTTGCCCTTCTACAACCTGCTCCGAGGAAACAAGAAGTTTGAATGGACAGTAGAGTGCGAAAGCGCATTCCTCGACCTGAAGGCGCATCTGGCTGAACCACCTGTGTTATCCAAGCCCAAGGCTGGCGAGCCTCTTTTTCTCTACCTAGCTGTCACTGAGGATGCAGCTAGTGCTGTACTGGTACGAGAAGAGGACTAAGCTCAGAAGCCAGTCTACTACATCAGCAAGAGACTTCTCGGGGCAGAATCACGATACCCACTAATGGAAAAATTGGCGTTCTGCCTGATCACGGCCTCGCGAAAGCTCAGGCCGTACTTCCAATCCCACTCAGTGCACGTCATGACCGATCAGCCTCTAAGGCAGGTTCTGTGAAAACCGGAAGCATCGGGACGTTTGTTAAAATGGGCGGTCGAACTCAGTCAGTTGGAGATTTTCTACACTCCACGAACTGCTATAAAAATTCAGGCCCTCACCGATTTCGTGGCAGAATGCACGGGATTCCAGGAGAATCCAGCAGAGGGCTCATCTCAGCTCACCTCGCCCCAGTCGTTGTGGAAGATCTTTGTAGATGGTTCATCCAATGAGAACGGCTCCGGGGCCGGAATCATTCTGATATCCCCCGAGGGACATAGATTCCACTCGGCGCTAAGGTTTGGGTTCAAGGCCTCCAACAACAAGGCGGAGTACGAAGCTTTGCTGGCTGGCCTAAGGGTAGCCAGGGAGTTAAAGGCGAGCTCCGTCCAGTGCTTCAGTGACTCCCAGCTCGTGGTAAACCAGGTCTTGGGCGAATATCAGGCGCGGAGACCCAAGATGGCCACCTATCTAGCAAAGGTAAAAGCTGAGCTGTCCGCATTTGAGCGAGGATCGATCGAACAGATACCTCGAGAGCAGAACACTAATGCAGATGCTCTTGCCAAGCTCGCCACCTCGGGAGAGACGGAAACCTTGGGATTGGTGCCAATAGAATTCTTGGAACAACCAAGCATAGAAGGGTGAGTCGAGGTCGGAATGATTGACGCTAGGCCGACCTGGATGACCCCCATTCTTGAGTATCTCGTCGAGGGCAAGCTACCTGAAGGACGTAATGACGCACGACGATTCTTGTATCAAGCTCCGAGATATACGCTGGTCGATGGGGTGTTGTACCGACGTGGGCATTCCCTACCTCTCCTCCGCTGCGTTCTTCCAAGTGAGGCAAAGGCTGTCCTGCAGGAAGTTCACGAGGGATTCTGCGGAGACCACACTGGGGGGCAGAGCCTGGCCTTAAAGGTTCTCAGGCAAGGATATTCCTAGCCGACTCTGTCCAAAGACTCGATCTCATACGTGAAGAAGTGCGACAAGTGCCAGCGATTCGCTGCAGTTGCCCGAGCTCCTCCAGTCGAGCTGAAAATGATCTCGGCCCCTTGACCGTTTGCCGTTTGGGGAATAGACTTAGTAGGTGCCCTGCCCATTGGAAAGGGCGGGGTCCGTTGCGCTGTGGTAGCTATCGACTACTTTACCAAGTGGGCTGAGGCGGAGCCGGAGCCGTTGGCAACAATCACGTCTAAAAAGGTGCTTGACTTCGTAGTTAAAAGCATCATCTGTCGCTTCGGCCTGCCCAAGAAGATCGTCTCTCATAACGGCACTTAGTTCGACAACGACCTGTTCACCGAGTTCTGTGACAGACATGGGATTGTGAAAAGTTTTTCCTCCGTGGCCTATCCTCAGGCTAATGGCCAGGTCGAAGCAGTCAACAAGACCTTAAAGGCGAGCCTCAAGAAAAGATTAGATGAAGCAAAGGGGGTCTGGCCAAAACAGCTCCCCCAGGTCCTATGGGCATACCGGACCTCGCATCGGACTCCTACGGGTCATACTCCCTTTTCTTTAACTTTTTGGAGTGAGGCAGTCCTCCCCATGGAGATAAAGGTTCTTTCATATAGAGTCCAATCTTACGACCAAGATCGAAACCACGAGCTCCTGTGCCATTCCCTCGATCTGGTTGAGGAAAGGCGGGAGGATTCGCAACTTTAGCTCACCCATTATCAGCAGAAAATCGCCCGCTACTTCAACACCAAGGTTAAAAAACACACCTTTAGCGTAGGCGACTTGGTCCTGAGAAGATTTTTCATCACCGAAAAAGATCCCAAAGACGAAGTATTGGGACCGAACTGGGAAGGGCCATACCAGGTCATCGAAGTCATCAAGGAGGGAACTTATAAGCTAGCTTGACTTGATGGAGGGGCGGTCCCGCGAACTTGGAACGCCGTCCACTTAAAAAGATATTACCAATGATCTACTTGTAAGGCCTGGAAGGCCACTTCTTATGTATTAATGAAAATCAGCTTTTCACGCATATTTGAACGTGTAATCTTAAAGTAACCGCGAAAGACCCTTTCCCAGTTACTTGGGGGGCATATGGTACCTGGATATAACCAGGTCTCCTTAATGACTTAGATGTTGATTCTTATCGATTGACCGTTGTTTTCTTAAAAACACGAGATATTGATAAGGGTTAACACTAACTAAGTCCTATCCTAGTTTTAACCGGGCCGTAAAACTTAGAAGTTGATTTAAATCTGTTGATCGTTGTTCTTCTTAAAGAGCTCGAGATATGGATAAAAGTTAACACGGACTAAGTTTTCAAATTAAGTTCCTGGTTTAACCGGGTCGTAAAACTTAGAAGTTGATTTAAATCTATTGATCGTTGTTCTTCTTAAAGAACTCGAGATATGGATAAAAGTTAACACGAACTAATTTTTCAAATTAAGTTCCTGGTTTTAACCGGGTCATAAAACTTAGAAGTTGATTTAAATCTGTTGATCGTTGTTCTTCTTAAAGAGCTCGAGATATGGATAAAAGTTAACACGAACTAAGTTTTCAAATTAAGTTCCTGGTTTTAACCGGGTCATAAAACTTAGAAGTTGATTTAAATCTGTTGATCGTTGTTCTTCTTATAGAGCTCGAGATATGGATAAAAGTTAACACGAACTAAGTTTTCAAATTAAGTTATGGTTTTAACCGGGTCATAAAACTTAGAAGTTGATTTAAATCTGTTGATCGTTGTTCTTCTTAAAGAGCTCGAGATATGGAGAAAAGTTAACACGAACTAAGTTTTCAAATTAAGTTCCTGGTTTTAACCGGGTCATAAAACTTAGAAGTTGATTTAAATCTATTGATCATTGTTCTCCTTCAAGAGCTCGAAATATGGGTTAAAGTTAATGCGAACTAGGTTTTTCAATAAATTATAGCTGAAACGCTTAAAAGCATAAAATAGCGTAAATTAAAAACATTAAAGCAAATTGTCTCGAGGTGAAAACACCTCATGCAAAGGTTACAAAAAAAATAATATACTTGAAAATGTTCAAAGGAAACAGGGAAAGAACGCCCTAAGCTCCGTCAGATGGCCCCTTGGAGGTCGCTGTCTCACCCTGCTCCGCCGCGCCAGAGGCTTCCCCAGTCTCCGAAGGCAGTGCCTCTTTCTCAAGGCGAGCTTGGAACTTCACCAGCAAGCGCGCCCAAAGCCTCGATGACATGAAGGAGAAGTCAGCCTCCGGATTGTAAGCCCAGCAATGATAGAACAGATCCTGCATGGACTGCTCCGAAGTGTTCCGTTCGGCTTCTAGGGCGACTTGGGCGGCCTGGATCTCAGTCTTGGCAGCCTCGAGGTCCGCCCGCGAGGTGGCAAGGGAGGTTTCGAGCTCCTGGACCTTCGAGAGGGCTTTCTCCAACTCGGCCTTCGCGGTCGCCAAGGCATCTTCAGTCGCCTTAGCCTCCTAAAGGGAAGCCTGATGCTCATCCCTCATATCCTCGAGCTGAGTCTTGGCCCTGATGATGCTCCGGTGGAGAACGACGATGCCCTGCGAGAAATGAAAGATAAAATTGATTTAGAGGAAAAACAGGGAAAAGTGTAAGGATAAGAACTTTACAGAGAAAACAGGGCAACTTACTGTTAGGGTCATGCTCATTGAAGACTCCATCACCCCAACCGGGCTCATTGTCTCAATGGCCCGAAGTTCCTTCTCGGTGAACTTATAGATATGGTTGACGGCATAGTTCGCCGACTCGTACACTGTCCCCCGGAAGGCCTCTGGGATCTTCTCCAGCACCTGAGGGTTGACCGGGATGCGTACATCGGAGGCTTCCACGGCCGGTGTCCCGAGCTCCGTTCCTACATCCTGAGTAGCTGCTGGAGCTCGCGGGGGTGGTGGAGGCATTTGGCCTGCTCCTGCTGTGGGAAGAATTGCTCTCGTGTTCTGGGCAGCCGGGGTTTTCTCCTTCTCCTTTGCCGGAGACTTGGTGGAGGTTCCAGCGGCGCTCCTGGACCCCCGGAGCCTTTTTAGTCTTGGTCCGACCGAGGGGTTTCCCCTGAAGACTGCGCCTCGCAAGCTATCCTCTGGCTAATACATCTCTTCTGTCAAAACAAAAACATGGTTAGTACAAGTTAGCAACCATACAGACAAGGACAAATGGTTAAATATAAAAAGTGTGCGAATACTAAGGGAGCCCTACCCCCGAGCTGGAAGAACCTAAGACGATTATTTCCCGAACTGGCGCAAGTTCTGGGTCCAGTTCTGACTCAAGGCTAGATTGTTCTACATACTGCCTAAGCCCCGGAGCATAAGTACCCCTCTGGAGTGATGGCCATGTGCGTAGGTTGGTCCCATACTCCTCGAATAGGATCGAGCTAAAGGCTAGGGTGTTATCTACTACTACGGTACCCCTAGGCTGGCTCTCTTGGTGATCCAGCACGAGCCAGTCGACGCAATGGAGCAGGAGTGTGTTCAGGTCCGGATCGCTTCGGTGATGATGGACGAGCTGCCTAGGATTAAACCCAGCCAGCCGGGGGTCTGCAGTGGCCCTATCTAGACTCCTAAACAAGTAAGGGTTACCTTGGCCAGAAGGACCCGCAGCTGCTTCGGATTGGATCCTCTCCTCGCCCATCCTCTGGGCAACCTCCAAGGTCCTCTTCCTGCTCCTCACGAGCGGAACTTCGTCGCCCTCGTCCTCCTCGTCTTCATCTTCCGCGACCTCCTCCACGATGATGGGTCTGGTGTCCCGAGCTGGGGGCGGCCCCCAGGGCCTCTTTAGGTTCAGGGTCTGATTTGGAAAAATCAACTTGCAGAACAACATCGTCTCGTCCGTCATGAGCGCGCGATAATCCTTCTCACTTGGGGGCAAGCCCGCCAGCGTTTCATATTGGCCTCCGAGGGTTACAGACTTCTCTGTCCTCACGAAGATGGCTGCAAGATTAGTTTGAGTCAGAATGGGGTATGGGAGGAGCTAAAATAACACTTAAAAGGAGAGCTAAGGAGGGGAGAAACTTACGAGGACGATTGAAATAGTGGTGCTCGCAGTTCCGGAAACCAGTTGACATGAAGAACTGGTCCTTAAAGTCATTGGGGTGGCTGGGCAGCTCGATGACTGCCGCCGTATTGGGAAACCAGGTTAAATAGTAGAACCCGTCACCTCGCCCCCTCTAGTCCGGGCTGGCTTTGAGGCATAAGAAATATAAAATGTCTGCAGGAGTGGGGACCTCCCACTCGTGCTTCTGGAACAAATACCTCAACCCTGCCAGCAGACGGTAGGAATTGGGGGGCGGGGGGGGGGGGGGGAGCTGAAACGGGGCCAACCCCACATAGTTAAGGAAATCAGCGAAGTACTGATCCAGTGGAAGGAAGGCCCCTGCCTTGAAATTTTCACCACTCCAGGCTGCGAACGACTCGTCGAGCGGCTCGCAGCTTCGCTCGCCTTCTGAAGCAGGTCGGGCCACTACGGACGCTTTCCCCAGGGCGATGTTGTGGGAAAGGAAGATTTTGTTAATCTTCACCTGGTCGGTTATCTTCGAGATGATCCTTTCCGCCTCAAAGAAGGCATCAGGGGCCACCTCGACCTCCTTCTCAACTGTCGGCCCGAAGCGGGGGATCGGGGAGCTGGGCATCGCCGCCTTCCCTTTGTCCTGCTGGGAGGCCGAGCTGCTGACGTTCTTCTGTGGGAGATTTATCTTTGGAGCCATCTGGTAACGAACAAAAGAAAACATTTCAGAAAAGGCGACCCAAGCATGAGGAAAAAGCAATTATTATTTACACGAGCTGAGGTAAGCCCAGCATGTGGAGAGTGGGACCACGCGGTTCGATGAACAAGCGCCTGTGCTCCCAACCGATCCCCGATTACTCGGGATTCGTGTGTCAGGAGGGTCAGGATAGAATTTTCCTTGGGGGGAAAGGTTCAGTAGGCAGGAAATTGCAAAACCACTTGTGAGGCGTGTTCCCTAAGCTACCCGGTTTTGCACCCAAAATTCCCAAAAATTCTACCCAGAAATTTTCCCCATACTCTAAAGCGATTTCCTACAACAAATGTGCCCTAACCTAAAAGGGCTGTCACCCTCCATATGCACAAAACCCAGCAAACACTTGCATGTGGCTACAGTAAATTTTTTTACCTAAGCTACAGTAACATATTTTCAAAACACACAGGGTCAGGAAACTTACAGTGTGTGGCTGGGAGGTAGACGAAGGTGTTGCGTTGGTAAGAGCTTCGTCGGTGTAATAGCTTCCAAAGCTTCGGAGAAGTACGTGCGCCTAAGCTTCTTGAGCGCTGAAAATGGCAGTAGCGGGATCGAGGGTTTCGTTCTTCTGGAGATATAGAGAGAAGAAGAAGAGGAGCTTGAAGCTTGAAAAATTTCGAATGAAAGGGTGGCCCATGCGTAGGGTGGCCACCCCTTTTTATATGCGTAAAGGATCACGTATAGAGGGCCGTTGGATGGCCCCGATAGGGGATCCGAGGCCCTCCACTCGAAATACGAAACGACGGATGGGCATGGGCTAGGCCATTAAATGCGGTTCTCGTAAGACGTACCGTCACCACCCACGATGTTCCACGTATCAGGCCCCTGATTAATGGTGGAATGCGAAGAGTTCATGGGGAAGTCCAAAAGCCCCTACTGTGGTCTTATATACAACGTGGTATACCACGAGCAGGAGCTTGGGGGGAAGATGTACGCCCTGGTTTTCCCACGGGCTGATTAGCAAGCCGAGCTGCTCGAGGAAGCCCACAGGGCTCGCCTCCATTGTCCAAGACTGGAGCAGGTCCCCTGAAGGCCGAAGGTCGAGTCCAGCATGAAGCTCGTGGTACGAGCTGGGTATGGAGCTGTGACCCCTTGAGAAGTAAACACACGCAAGGTAAACATGCATATATCAGGCATCACGTGTCTGATATCCCCCTGACTTCTCGGACACGCAGCAGGAACGTGCGTGTTCAGACACCCACGGTGGGGTTGGGCCGTGCGGCCCATTACTTCCTTACCTATTGATTTGACCACACTTATGTGTCAGGTTTAGGAATTAATCATGAATGTCACAGAATTGATACGACAAGTAAGAAGGTCACGGGATGACCTCCTTACCAACTTCCAGGTGCCTTCTCCTATAAATATGGAGACCTTGGGAGTTGATAGGGGTTGGAAAAATAATCTCTTGTAAGAAATACTTTGTAACCAAATACTCAGTATAGATCAATAATACTGACTTGTGGAGTAGAAGGATTTTAACCTTCGAACCACTTAAAAACCGTGTCTTGAGTCACCTCTTTCACTCTCTAAGATCATATATCTATTTCGGTTCATATTTAGCACTAATCCTTTTCTCTCATTCTCTTAATTACCTATTGGCGAAGAACCGCGTCAACAATGTTCATGTAGCAACCTCATATACTCATGTGGGTCTCAAAATCATACATAATATTTTGTTATGTATACTTGTGGTCGAATTTTTGTCCACATGATATGAAAAGTTTATCTGAGAGCAGTAAAGTTATTAGGTATGATCCTAATGAACCAATCTATCCACTTCTGCAAAATTTCATGGATTGGGTTTGATTCATGAAGAGTGTACTTTCTGTTTGCTTGATTTGAATAGTTTGAATTTGCTGATGAAGCTTTAAAGCATTCTTGGGACTTTTAAATCAATTAATTTCATTCTTTTGGACTAACCACACCTCCTATAATCCTCTAATTTCACAATGTAGAGCTATCATTTCCTTTGAATTTTTAAGGCACGGGGTATTTGAAACTGAAGTGAGTGCTGCATATTACTCAATAGTTGTTGCAGTTAGCCCTGAAAATGGAGTGAGTTAACATGTATTATCCATATATCATAAATGTCACTAAAATATGAATTATCAGCACTTGTTTTTGTTCGCGTTCCTTTCTTATTTTCTTAAGTTATACAACGCACATTATAGGATTTTATTGAAAGTGAGTTTCCTATGAAATCTATGAAATTAATTTTCTTTTGCCAGCATGGTGATCTCCATTTAGGTTGTGAAATCTTGTTGTAAATATTCTTATTTACAATTATAGCTGCAATCTTTTGGTTTGAACATGACTTATACACATCAATAATCTTATTTAATTATGTAACAGAATGATTCTATAGTAACTTTAAGAGAATGGGGACATGAGTAGATCAGGTGGTTTCTCATGGAATCTATACCAATTTACAGCAAATACGAGATCAGAAACTATAGAACAACAATCAATCAAACAGTAACACAAATATGGGTAATATGGCAGCATGCTGTATTTTTTACTTGAGCACCTGTACAAAGCTTTCCAAGTTGTTTGAAAGAACTTGGAGACTCTTCACTTGAGCCAAAGCTCACCCAAAATAACTTAAATGACTACCTCACCAGCTAAGAGCAGAATATATATTCCTACTCAACCATCCCAAAGCTAAACTACCACTACACCTTGCCAGATATGTAACCAATCAAGGACAAATGATCACTGTTCAATACAAAATACCTCCACAACTAATTATTGTGTCGCCTACTATATGTGAAACGTATTGGAGGCCTATCAAAATATAAAATTAATTAGAAATTTATATGCCAGAGCGTTAATATAAGTTTCATAATTGATTTGAGCGTTAATATAATTTGTTGAAATGTTGCTCTTCTGAATATTATTCATCAATGTGGAAAATTTAAAATTTGTTTGGTTCACCCAGAAATAATATAGAAGCTATTTGCTACCACTTCTGTGTGTTGGAGGTTATGCATAAAGAGATAATGGATAAATATTAGCTCTCTTCTTTATGTTTAGTTATCTTTAAGCTTAGTGTGATTTACTCTTTATTCATCATATCAAAATCTGTAGGATTTTCTTTCTTGGATATATTCTTTACCTTACACAGTTCCCTATAATTAATGGATTATAGGAGGTGTGGTTATTTTGCTGATTACTCTAAGTTTCATTCTTTTGGACTAGCATTTATTTGAGCACAACACTTTTTTTTGGTTCCATTCGTACTTGTATTAGTTTTGAGTACAATATATTCCATGTTATAATATTTCAAGCATTGATTTTATTTTTAGGTAGTAGAATTAGTGAGGAGCATTAGAAAAGCTTGTTATTGATTGGAAGAGGTATATTCTTTTATTCTTTTTAATATTATACATGTATATGTTAGAGGAGTTTGAATATCTTAAATATTCATCCATAGTGAAGTAGGTTATGAGATTATAATTGTGTGCTGTGATGATAACGGAAGGTTGAAAACTTGCATGTATTAGTGAAGTAGGTTTGAGAATTCTGTGTGCTGCCGTGATATATGGATGAAAATCTATGTGTTGTTTGAATTGTTTGTGTTGATTGTGATGGCTAGGCTAGTAAATTAAGGTATTTGTTGTCCGATTTTTTGTTTGATTTACTTTTATACTTCAATGTTTCTCTTCAAAATTTTAATTACAATACTCCTATAAATGATATCGCAATGAATATTCATATAAATGAATATGAATGTGTAGATTAACTTTCATGTATGTAGTATAGTATACTTTGAGTTGTGCGATAGAGAGATATCACACTATTTTGGTTTCATTGAGCCACCGTGGTCATCGAGACTTGGGGCAAATATGGATAATCGGGCTGAAATTATCTCAGAGCGTATCAATAACACAGTGATGGGTCAAACTTGGTTAATGCCATACCATTTCTTGTAAGTAAAATTTTCATTTAATATTAATTGTACTTATACCTTATGATGTTTATTTTAATAACTTTGTTTTAAATGCAGACGTCATTGGATGTTAGTGATCATTGATCCAGATGACCATTCATGTTACTATCTTGATCCACTTAGAAAAGCTCCTCCAAATGATTTGAAGAACCTTATGAACAGGTAATACATTTGAAACTAATTTTAGAATATAATATGGTTATTTGATATGGAAATAAAAAATTAATATACTCTTAATATTGATGTATATATAGTCTCTTCACACATTAAGTGAAAGACAGGAAGGAATGAAAAAATTTTCAAGTGCAAAATAGTCAATTGCCCTCGTCAAACATCGTTAGTAGAGTGCGACTTTTATATCATAAGGATGATGAAGGACTATTGCTTGAATGAGACACCCATGCGATGGCTAACTAGTAATGTAAGTACATTTATAATTATTGAACTACAATTTTATTGAATTTAATTTCTGACTTGTTTTTTTTATTTTGTGTTTTGTAGTGTGGTGGGAAGAATACATATACACTTGGCGAAATTAATGAAACTCGAAATGAATGGGCAACCAAGCTTCTTGAGTGGATGCGTCATAGCTAGAGTAACTTTTGAAATCAGAATTAAAAAATATACTAATTGTAGTTTTTAGTTAGCACTTACATAGTTATTGCAAGTGTATATTTTGATCTTATAATTTTTAGATTTGAAACATACTGAGTTCTATTGATTTTGTCTGCCTGTTGATTTTGTCTGAACTCTGTTGTAATTACACAGGAAATTATGAATGAATATAGTAGTTGAAAATAGAGAAATGAAAAAAATTCTCATATTCTACATGGGACGTCGGTCTTTACAAAACTGTCGTCTTATGTATTGGAGGGACGATACTTGCACATAAATTGTAATCTTATGTATTGCGGAAGGATGACGCTTGAGTAGGAGCTGTCGTCTCATTTACTGCAGTGGATGACGCTTGCACATGAATTGTCGTCTCATGTACTACAAGAGACAACGTTTGTATAAGAACAATCGTCTCATGTATGACACGAGATGACGCTTTTATTTAAACCGTCGTTTCATGCTTTACATGGCATGACATTGCATGGGATGACGGTATTAAAACCGACGTACAACAGTCCATACGACGGTTTAAAACTATCGTCCCATATCAATTTTGTAGTAGTGCTAGAACTTTTAGATTTCTTTAAACAAAGAAAACTACAGTCTAGAAATTTAGTTTATTATTAGTAATTTTGATTATTAATGTTTGGAAACTTATTTTTATTTTTTTGCATAAAATTTATTTCTTTTATTAATAAAGTAGTTATTCTTTAAAGAAATTATTTATTTACTTGTTACGCAAAAGCTTTGGGATAAACAAAATATACATACTTATAATGAATGACAAATTTTTTTATATTCTGAATTATTTAAAACAGCTAATCCTAGATCTATTAAACTGATTCCGATAGTGAAACATATCTATGGCACTTGAGATTGGACCATATTGGTCTAGACAGAATAAATAGGCTTGTAAAGGATGGTCCTTTAAGAGAACTATCTATTGGATCTCTCCCTGTTTGTGGATCTTGTCTAGAAGGAAAAATGACCAAGAGAATTTTCTCTGCTACAGGTTCAAGAGCCACAGAACCACTTCCGCTAGTACATACGGATGTTTGCGGTCCACTTAATGTACAAGCAAGAGAAGGTTATGAATATTTCATCACTTTCACTGAAGATTATTCAAGATATGGTTACCTATACTTGATGCAAAGAAAATCTAAAACTTTTGGAAAGTTAAAAGAATTTCAAGCATAGGCTGGAAAGAAATTAGGTAAATCACTAAAAGCACTTCGATTTGATCGAGGAGGAGAGTACTTGGATTTTGAATTCGAGGACCATATGCTGGAGCATGGTATTCTATCCCAACTCACAACACCTGGAACACCACAACAAAATGGAGTTTCAGAGAGAAGAAACCAGACCTTGTTGGGCATGTTCAAGTCTATGTTAAGCTACTCTTCACTTCCCTTATCATTTTGGGGATATGCACTACAAATAGCTAATTACATTTTGAATGTAGTTCCGTCCAAAGATGTGACAAAGACACCACTAGAATTATGGAATGAAAATAAACCTAGTTTACGACAATTCCATATTTGGGGTTGTCCTGCTCATGTGCTAAGACCTAAATCTTGAAAACTGGATTCAAGGTCTGAAGTGTGTATATTTGTGGGCTATGCTCCAGAAACAAGAGGCGGATATTTCTATAGTCTGAGTGATCAAAAGGTATTTGTTTCGACGAATGCAACTTTTTTAGAACACAACTATATGAATGATTTTAAACCTCGGAGCAAAGTAGTTTTACAGGAACTAATGACAGATAAAATTTCATCTCCATCTTTTTCATCAGTTAATGATAAAATAACCAAAGAAATCACAATTCCTGAAAAGGAAAAACCAGTGCAACGTCGTAGTGGGAGGATTGTGAGACAACCTATTCGCTACAAACATGGGGCACACGTTCTTGTATCAGATTCTGAAAAGGACGATCCATTGACTTTTAAAGAAGCAATGGAAGACCCTGATGTTGATAAGTGGTAAGCTGCCATGAATCAAGAAATGGAATCAATGTATTCCAATTCTGTCTGGGAACTTGTAGATCTGCTTGACAATGTTAAAGCCATTGGATGTAAATGGATCTACAAGAAGAAAAAGGGGTGCAGATGGAAAGGTAGAGACTTATAAAGCAAGACTTATGGCCAAAGGCTACACATAGAGAGAAGGTGTAGATTATGAAGAAACATTTTCTCCTGTAGCCATGCTTAAGTCCATTCACATACTCTTATCCATAGCTGCCATCTATGATTACGAGATCTGGCAAATGGACGTCAAAACAACCTTTCTAAATGGCCAACTTGATGGAACAACCAGAAGGGTTTATTAAGAAGGATCAAGATCAAAAGGTATGCAAGTTGTTGAAATCCATATATGGATTGAAACAAGCATCGATATCTTGGAACTTAACATTTGATGAAACTATCAAAACATACGGCTTCGAACAAAATGTTGACGAAGCATGTGTTTATAAATACATTAAAGAGAAAGTTGTGGTTTTCTTAGTTCTTCACGTTGATGATATCCTACTCATTGGGAATGATGTAGAGACATTATCAAATGTAAAGAAATGGTGGGTTGAAAAATTCCAAATGAAAGATTTGGGAGAAGTGAGCTATGTTCTAGGCATTAAAATTCTAATAGATATAAAGAACAAGCTCTTGGAACTTTCACAAGCAAATTATATTGATAAAGTGCTTGAAAGATTCTCTATGGAAAATTGCAAAAAGGGTCAATTGCCAACCAGACATGGAATTATTCTTTGCAAAGATCAGTGTCCAAAGACACCACAAAAGCAAGAGGACATGAGAAAGTATCCTTATGCATCAGCTGTAGGGAGCCTAATGTATGCAATGATATGTACTAGACCTGACATATGTTATGTAGTAGGAATTGTCAGTCGTTATTAGTCAAATCCAGGTTTGGAACACTGGATTGCAGTGAAACATATTCTCAAGTATCTCAGGAGAACGGGGAACTATATGCTAGTATATTCGGGTAGTGACCTTGAACCTACTGGATACACTAACTCAAGTTTTCAATTAGACAAAGATAGTAGAAAACCTATTTCTGGGTCAGTATTCACTCTTGGTGGTGGAGCAGTTTTCTAGAGAAGCATTAAGCAATCCAGTATAGTTGATTCAACCATGGAAGCTGAATACATAGCAGCTTGTGAAGCAGCTAAAGAAGCAGTTTGACTGAAAAAGTTCTACACAGATCTGGAAGTGGTTCGAGAAGTGGAGAAATCTCTTGTTCTTTACTGTGACAACAGTGGAGTAGTGGCCAATTCGAAAGAACCAAGAAGCCACAAGAGGGGAAAGCGTATAGAGCGTAATACTAGTTAGTCAGAGAAATCGTACATAGAGGAGATGTGCCCATTCTAAAAATCGCATCAGAACATAACCTGGCAGACCCGTTTACGAAGACGCTTCTTGCAAAGCAATTCGAGGGTCATGTACGTAATATGGGATTGAGAGAAATGCCTTACTTGCTTTAAGTACAAGTGGGAGATTGTTAGGAGTATGTCCTAAAAGCATGTAAAAGACATTTATTATTTCAATGAATAAATAAATACAATGGTCTATTATTGTTATATTTAGATTATTAAATTATTGTTTGAATAATTTTTGTAAATATCAGAAAAATTCCATATTCATTATTGAGGATGTGATCTTGTAGTAGTACGAGAGAATTAAGATCACATGAATGGATAAAAATAGTCAACAACAAATTGAAGTTATGGAATTCTTTAATTGGGGTTGTAAGTACGGTTTACTGAGTATCATGTTGATACAAATAATCTGGATTCGGATTATTGATGTGGTATGACATCTCGGTAAATGTGCTTTATATAATATGATTATATATGACAGGGACAGATATGAATAAAAGTCTTTATCCAAAAACCATTTAATAATAAAGATTTGTAATTCATATCATAACTGATGATCATTTATATATCAACCTAAATCCTGAGTGTTCATGAACTCCTGTTTATGTTTATTAAATCTTGTGATTCATTCGTTAAAGTCTCTTCATAGAATGAGACTAATGACTTTTGTTTTGGAGATTTAATATCATGGATGGCTAGGAACATGTTGTAATGACCCAACTATTTCTAAGACCTTGGACCATTAAAACTACTAGACATAGCTACTATCTCGATACAAACATAAGAAATAACATGCCTTTATTGAAAACCCAAAAGATAAGAAATATCATGTCTTTATTAAAAATGTAAAATAAAATGTGATATGGTATGGGATCCCGTTGTTTACAAAACATAAAACATAGCTTTAAAAACAAGTTAAAAAAAAAGTAGAATGCGGAATTATAAAAGAGACATATTTCAAAAGACTAAAATAAATGTCATCCTTGATCGACACGCAGTCCATTCATTCCATTCATCCTCAACACACATGCCATGCTACCAAGAATCCTTCTGCCTCCATAATCATTTTCATGCGTCACACTAAAATAAAGGAATGAGCCTAATGCCCAGCAAGGAAAATATACTAAAAACATAACATACATCGTAAACATAAGCATAAGACTACATCAAATACTATAAAAGAACATAAGACTATCTAAAACATATATCATATATCATAAGCATACACTATAAAACATATGGCTACAAAAACATATATTACAATGGCCATCATACATCTTGGGGCGTGCTAGCTAGGCAATCATATGCCCATAATTCTACAGGGCTAGTTATCTAAACAAGTCATATAAATTTATGGGGCTTGTTATCTAAAAAAATCATATGCCCAAGGAATATACTATTGGGACTTGTTATCTAAACAAATTATATGCTTGTTATCTAAACAAAACATATACCCAAGAACTAAAACATATCATACATATACATATCATAGCATAAACATATAACATAACATATCATAACATAACATAACATATAAGCACATAAAATCTATCCTATTTTCCTTACCAACACCGGGATATGAGAACAAGGACGGGATTTGGAACACTCCTAAAACCAACAATACAAATGGTGAGTATTTCTAAAGAATAAATAATGAATGTGGAAACTAAACCATCAAGAAGAAACTTACCAAGAAAGAACTTAAGTTTCAAGAACTTAATCAAGAACCAATAACGAAAGTTAGGATCTGAATAAAAGGAACTAAAGAAAACTAAAGAGTTTTAAAGAATTGGACTTAAAGAATAGGAGTACCTTAGTTGACCTTATGGATTGGTCTAACTCCAATATCGAAATACACTAAACCTCACTTCCCAAGTATTTTATAAAGCTTAAGAATGACAAAAAAATTCCCAACCCAAGTGTTTATCACTCTATGGTAGTACTAGCACCTTGGAGTCTGATCACAGCTGAAGAGTGAGCAGAGGGGCTGGGTTCTAAGTCCTATTTATAGAGTTTTAGGAATAAAAATCTTCTTTTTGGCTTTGAATAAAAATAATGAATTTAATTGAAAATATTTGAATATTCATCTGTCAAAGGCTTAGGACTCGGTCAAATTGTTCAGAGGTAGGTCTAAGGAGTCAAAGCTTGTTTTAAAAATTAAAAAAAAAAAAAATTGAATTCTAACTTCTAACTTCCTAAATCTCGTAACTCTAAACTCACCTGTAGTAAAATCAACATAACTGGAGCTGTAGGACTCCGATTTAGACCATCTTTATACCATTAGAAAGCTAATTCAATTATGTACAACTTTTTAGAAATACTATTTTTTGAAATTCATAGGTCAAAAATAGGTCGGAAGTTACAGTACCCTAAAGTTACGGGAAAATCTATTTAATTACCTAAATAACAACCTAATCCACAAATTTCTTAACTAACCATAAAATAACAAACTCTAATTCCCTAATAATCATGCTTATGACAAGTGTTATATTCTTATTGACTCTATTTAAACCTTAGGTTATAATAAATAATATACCTAGGACCAACAATATTAATCAAACCTTATGTTATAATTAATATTCTTAAACTATAAGTTAAACTTATAAAATTCATAACTATTGCTATGAGTTTCCAACTAAGTCCCGACTTGAACCAAAATCCACAGAATCTAACATAGCACAAACTAATACTAACTGCTACTACTACTACTACTACTACTACTACTACTACTACTACTACTACTACTACTACTACTACTACTACTACTACTACTACTACTACTATCTAGCTAGTTAAGTAAATATTCTGGGGCTCTACACATGTATCAACAATATGAAATCTAATCTTTCCTAACGGATCGTATATTGGTTCCCTTAAGGGTTAATTCTGGAATTGAATGGTTTTGAGCTCAAATCTATAATTAGATTATAGATTAATTGTTCACTAGTGAATTAATGGTACTTAAGGAATAAGAAGTAAATTAGAAAGGTAAAATGGTAATTCTTCCATTCTAATTTATGAACTAATTAATTAGAGGGTTGAACTATTGTAAGATGGTTATATCAATGGACAACTTTAAATAAGATTTCTGTAAAAATATATCTATAACATAAAGAATTCAATTCAGAATTTATAGTGGAGAAATATCAGAATTAATAAATTAACTATAATGATTAAAGAGTTTAATTATCTAGTTTTAATTTATTTGAGCTTAATGTTATAGGTCCATGGTCCCCGAAATGGCTTAAACAAACACTAACAAAGATAAATACAAAAATGGGCAAAATGACTTATTTGATAAGTAAAATATTTTTCTATGCACTAAACATAATTATTGTATAAATATGTGTAATTAATTAATTATTTGATTTAACAAAAATATAATTAATTTTGAATTAATTTATTTTTGAGATTTTTGGTATTTAAATAATGATGAAAATTGACAAAAATCACATGCCCTCCCTGGCATGAGGTGGGCATGTAGCACAGTGCACAGTCACTGTGCTATACACACAAGAAGGTTATAGAAGAATCTTGGTTCAACAATTTTAGTTATTTAAATATTAAATAAATAATGAGATATTTGAATATAATTAAAATATTATTATTTAAACAAAAATCTGATAACTGATTAGTTATTTTTAAATTGCTTAAAATACCTAATATTATTTATTTTTAATATATTGTATATATTAAATATAGGAGATTAGTTTTTCAGAGCGATACTTTTCGGTGATAGAAAGCATATCGTGAAATCTCCCTGAGAGAAAGAGAACAGGGCTACAAGCATAGGTCACTATTCTTCACAAATTTAGGTCCAAACTTTATTAGATCTCATGTGTTGATAACATATGATAAATAGATTTTGCCTATTGTTTTCTATAACGAGCCCACACTCATTCTTTGTGTGTTGAGAACATTTTGGAAGATCCTGGTGTGAGATCTCAAGGATTTTTGCCGTACAAAAAGATACCAGCAAGGAAGGACTTGAGGTAATTTTCTATTCATTTCTTTGATTCAAGATATATATGTATGTGAAGAAGTAGATCTAGAAATCTTGTGGGGTTAAATTAACAATTTTGATTGTTGTTCCGCTGCATATAATCTCTGATTTGATTTATAAAAACCAACAAAAACCAATAACACTAGAAACAATTACAAATAATGAAAAAAAAGGTTATTTTCTGGGTTTCCTGAGTTTATAGGATGAATGTTTGAATTTCTAGGTTTGAAGATTGAAGGGTTTTAGGTTCAGTTTTGCGTAGCTTAAGGGTTACGGTATTGGAGCTGTTTTGCATTAAACTACCTTTCAGCACCTTCCCGAGATTCAGGCACGTGAACTAAAGACGTGTGTGGGACTATGCGTCGGGGTATTAATGTTGATATTAAAAGAGAAAATCAAAGATATGCAGTGGAGAACTGGCCCTTTTTAATAATTATTAATACCAGCCAAAATCATAAAACATATATATATATTAAATCACATACAATCAGATTATAGATTACCTCTTGTAGTCTATCAAGTGTCCTCAAATCTTTTTGTATAAAATCAACGATCTTCTTATCCAAGTTCTGAAAGCTCACACCTTGATCTTCCAGACCAATCCTCACCCAAATCTTTCATTTGAAACCTTTCGGCTAACCACTTCTTCACGTTTGACAATGTCTCTACATTGTTGCCAATGAGGAGAATTCCATCCACGTAAAGAACTAGGAAAATCACTACTTTTCCTTTGATGTATTTGTACACACATGCTTCCTCGATATTCTATTCAAAGCCATATTTTTTTTATTATTTCATCAAAGGTGAAATTCCAAGATCTAGATGCTTGCTTTAATCCATAAATGGCTTTCAACAATTTACACACCTTTTAATCTTCCCCATTCTTGATGAACCCTTATAGTTGTACCAAATAAATACTTTCATCAAGATAGCCATTCAGAAAGGCTATCTTGATGTCCATTTTCCATATCTCAAAGTCATAGGTGGCAGCAATGGGTAAGAGGATGCGAATGGATTTAAGCATGGCCATAGGAGAAAATGTTTCTTCATAATCAACACATTCTCTCTGAGTGTAGCCTTTGGCTACTAGCCTTGCTTTGAAAGTCTCCACTTTCCAATCTACACCTCTTTTATTCTTGTATATACATTTGCACCCAATGGGCCTGACATCTTTAGGTGGATCTACAAGTTCCCAGACAAAATTTGAATACATAGATTCCATTTCTTGGTTCATGGCTTCTTGACATTTCTCATTTTCAGGACCATCCATTGCCTCTTTTAAGGTTAATGGATCATCCTTGTTTGTATCAGAAACAAGGACATGTGCCTCATGTTCGTAGAGAACAGGTTGTCTCACAATCCTCCCACTGCGACGTTGCACCATGGTTTCCTTTTTAGAAATAGTGGTTTCCTCAATTTTCGGTTTATCATTTAATGATGAAGATGATGATGATGAAATATTATCAACTGTGAGTTCCTCCAAAACTACTTTGCTCCGAGGTTTATAGTTATTCACATATTCATGTTCAAGGAAGGTCACATTTGTTGAAACAAATACCTTTTGTTCATTGGGACTATAGAGGTAACCACCTCTTGTCTCTGGAGCGTAGCCCATAAAAATGCACATTTCAGACCTTGAATCAAGTTTCCCTGATTTAGGTCTAAGAATATGAGAGGGACAACCCCAAATGTAGAAATGGTGCAAACTAGGTTTGTTTCCATTCCACAGTTCGAGTGACATTTTGCTTATGTCCTTAGATGAGACTACATTCAAAATTTAAGTTGCTGTTTGAAGTGCATATCCCTAGAATGAGAGAGGAAGTGAAGAGTAGCTTAACATAGACCTGATCATGTCTAACAAAGTCATGTTTCTTATTTCAGAAACACCATTTTGCTGTGGTGTTCCTAGTGCAGTGAGTTGGGATAGAATACCATGCTCCAGTAAGAGATTTGTATATTATAAAATCCAAGTATTCTCCACCTCGATTAGATCAAAGTGTCTTAAGAGTCTTACCTAATTGCTTCTCAGTCTCAACTTTGAATTCTTGAAACTTACCAAATGTTTCAAATTTCCTAAGCATTAAGTAAGTATGACCATATCTTGACTAATTGTCAATAAAAGTGACAAAGTACTCATTCCCACCTCTTGCTTGTACATTGATTGGACCACAGACATCGTTGTGTACAAGTTTCAAAGGTTCTTTAGCTATGTTGCCTTTCTCTGAGAAATGACGTTTGGTCATTTTTCCTTCTAGACAAGATTCACAAACTGGAAGAGTTCGAACTTTTAGTTCTCCCAAAGGTCCATCTTTTGTTAATTTGTTTATCCCAAAGGTCATTTTGTCTTTTGTTTCCTTGCGGTTTTGCTACTTTAAATAATTATGACTTATTAAGCGTTCGTTTGTTAGGTTTGAGCACATACAGTCTGTTTGTATGTTCTGCTTGACAAACTTTGAAACCATTCTTCAAAATAATAATCGCATTATTATTAAATAAAATATCAAAAGAGTGTTCATGCAACATAGATAAAGAAACTAAATTTCTAGAAAATCTCGGAATAAAATAAACATGGTTCAAAACAAGATAATTGTTCCCAAAATTTAAACGGACTGTTCCTTTTGCTCTAGCTGAAATGAGCTCTCAACTTCCAACTCGCATGGTCACCTTGCCATCAGCTAGCTCCCTTGATGACTCAAGTATCTACATAGAAGAACAAACATGGTTAGTGGCTCCTGAATCTAAAACCAGGATGACATATCATCTTCCACTACTTAAGCTTCAAGTACAAGTAAATCAGAGTTACCTTTCTTTTTCAGCTTCGAGAGATACTTTTTACAGCTTCTCTTCTAGTGACCTTCAACTCCATAATGGAAACATTTTCCTTTTGTTTATTTATTCTTGGAGTTATTGTCATTATTGTTCTCCTTGGATTTTGGTGCCTTCTTGCTTTTCTTAGACTTCTTGCCCTTTCATTTGTCCTTATCATTGATATTCTTCCTCTTCATGGATTTGTTAAGAGGCTCAAATGTTTGCAGTTCATTCAACAGCTGGGTCATGTTGAATTCCAACTTATTCATAATATAGTTGGTGATGAACGCAGAAAAAGTAGGAGTGAGCAATTCAAGTATGATGCTTACTTATGTATGCTCAGAAATGATGGCCCTATATATTTTTGCTTCATGCATCACGTTAATCATGCTCAAGACATGTTCACGTACATAAACACCTTTTTTTTTAATCTTAGTATTCATGTAGGTTCTAGTAGTCTCATGTCTACTTTGATTAGATTTCTGCCCAAACATGGCCTGCAGAGAATCCATTATCTCAAATGAAGTTTCCATGGGTTCATGATTTGTTCTAAGAACATCATTCATGCTCACAAGCATGTAACACTTTGCCTTGTTGTTGGATTGAATCTAGGCATCATACTTGTCCCAAACATTCATCAGAGCAATGGCAGCGGGCTCTTCAGGACATTCTTCAATTAGGACAAATTTATGATTCTCATAGATTAACATAAGATTCAAGTTTGATTTCCATCTTATAAATTATCACCATTAATTTTTTCAAGTGAAAGTAATGCAGTTATAGGATTGCCACCGTTCGACATTACTGAAAGAAATAAAATACAATAATATTACTAAAAAATATCAATTATTTAGAAAGTAAATATGATGCATGAATGCAACAATTAAAACACATAAATAAGCATTTACTATTCCACCATAAAACTACCCAACAAATAAAGTGTCGCCTTAGGGCCGGTCACGTGAAATTCAGATAGCTTATAAGAAAATCTTATCTTTATAGTTTAAAACTCAAAATAACTCTTTATTTTCTCTTTTAAAAATAAAGTACCGCTGGTTTGGTCAAGATGCAATTATCCACTACATAAGCTTAATTGAATCTTTAAGTGTAACCCATTATTTCAGAATTCATGACTTAACTTAGAGAGTGCCGCCTTAGGGTTCGTTAAGCCTAAAATACATCACTTCTTCCTATCTTCGTAAGAAGCCAACCCTGGTATTAATATGTCTAGAAACCTTCTTTATGGGGACAAAAACAAAGTCGCCTCGAGGCCCTATTCATATCTCACGGTGTTGTACAAATAATGAAGACTATAGGTCACATTGATATGTTCACCTTCTCCCACTTACTACTTTAGAAATAATATGTTTTATTAAACTAATCAATTAATTCCAAATTAATTACTAGTTTATCAATAATCTATGAATGTAATTAATTACAAAATACATTTAATTATAAAAGAGTATGTTTGTACAATTAATGTGATATAGATAATTACTCATTACATTCATCTAACTTTACTAAAAATACTTTTTAAATGAAGTTGGTTATCTTAAAGGCCTATAATAACTATTGCCTTCAATATGGTGTAAGCTACCAAGTTTTAACTAAATTAATACCTAATAGTTTACATGCAATTGATTTCTCCAAAATGATTCACATAAACAATTAGGACAATCTTAAATAATCATGTTTCTAAAATATGCATGATTAATGAAAACTGTGTGGGGTTTCATGAATAACATGTAATTGACTAATGCATGATCATGTTATCAATCAAATATTAATTAATATTTAGATAAATAAATAAACAACAAATGATGAACCAAGTACTATTGGGTATTTCTAAATATACAACCCTTGAAAAAATAGAAATAAATTTTCAAAATAGTCTTTAACTTGTTTTCAAGACTCCAATAAAGCTTTGTAACACCCTAAATTCGAGTTTTAATTGTAGAAAATAAAGATGTGGAAAAATTAACGTAATAAATCATAAAAAAAATGTTGCCTTCTTTATTGATAATTTAAAATAAATATAACCCGGGTTTAGGAAAAATAAATAATAGTTTTTACAATAAAATAAAATTAAAATTAGGTACCATTAAATCATAAAGTTCATAATTTCCCAAGAAAATAACATGCGGCTATACGACCCCCACATATTCACACCATTCTTGCTATTGGGAATCCGCTCGCCACCGGTCATCTAAGGTTAACTTATTCTGAAAAAATAAAAGAAAGGAATGAGCTTCTAAGCCCAGTAAGGAAAATACACAGAAATTCATACAAAAATCAATCATAAACTCACAACAAATAATTTCACATGCAATACTAAATTCATAACAGAAACCAAGGTCATAATCTATCCTATATCACTGTCATACTAAAAATCACACATAGATCTAGATCATAAATTATATCCTGCAATCGTAACATTAGTCATAAACACATCATAAATAACAAATCATATAATCACATAGTCATAACAATCATGCCTATAGTTCATACAAGAGTTCATAACAACGCTAATTTATACTAATCATACAAGATCAAAATATATCCTAGGTCATAGGTCATAATCATAGATCATATTCATAATAACAAGATAGATATAATAATAAGATAAGTGCTTATACAAGGGTGGCAATTAAGCCCTGGACATAAGGCCGTCATATAAGTTTGGCAACCGAGCCTACCGGACATCAACTTAGGTCTGTCATACAAGTTTGGCATCCGAGCCTACCGGACATAAGTCTGTCATACATCATTGGACAACTTAGGTCCAGCCACACTTACCCTTTTATTGTACCTAAAATGTTAGGTCATACAAAACATAAACTAGGTCATAAACTAAACTACCTAATTTTTTATACCTTGAGTGTGGTGCACATAAACTATACTTGAGTCCATTATATGCTAATCCTGCTTAAAACCCTATTTCATAAACATAATACCATTATTAAAGCATAAACTAATAGATCTAAAACTCAAACACAATCAAAACTTAATTATACCTCAACCTTGATCTTGAAGAAAAACTCTAGATACTTAAATGCTTGATTGTAGGATTTTGACAATAAGAAAGATAACATTAGTCGTGTGGCCTCTTTGGGTACTAGGGTTTCAAAGATATGAAGAGATGACGGTGATGATGATTTTGGACTTAGGGTTTGTGTTTTGATGGTGGTGCACGACAACAATATGGAGAGAGAGAGTGTGTGTGTGTGTGAGGGTCTCAAGAAGAGCAAGAATGAATGAAAAAAATGAGAAGGAATATGCTCTATTTATATATAGGCTATCAAAAATCCTAATTTCATTCTAACTATAATCCAAATTTAAATTTAAATAAAATAGAATCCTCACTTCTATAGAAAATATCTCTAAATTATCTTATTAATATTTGTATTAAATAATTGAGGAATAATCTAACATCAAACTACCTAGGAAAAATATCTCAACCTCTAACTACCTAACTCTCGTAACTCTTGACTCACCTGTAGTAAAATTAACATAGTTGAAGCTGTAGAAGTCCGATTTAAATAATATTTAAATCATTAGAAAACTAATTCAATTATCTACAACTTTTTGGAAATACTATTTTTCCAAAAGCATAATATAAATGGGTCAAAAATGGGTTCGAAGTTACAATACCCTATAGTTACGAAAATTCTATGTAATTATCTAAATAACAACCTAATCCACAAATATCCTAACTAACCATAAAATAACAAACTCTAATACTCTAGGCTTATTTTGAATTTACTAAACCCAAAATCTTATTGGGCTTTAGGGCTTTATGTAGACTCGATCCATAACAATTTTTAATAATACCATAATTAATTTATTCTTACACAATCACCATTTTTCCCACAAACAAGGCTACTAATATCATAAAACTATAATATACTATAGTAATTATAACCACTAAATATTTTTAAAAAAATTAAACCTTATTCTATCACCACAACTCAAGTTAATAAATAGGTCTAAGAGAAAGGTAACCTCGGTTACTACAATTCTCTCCTCCTTAAAAAAATTTCGTCCTCGAAATTTGACTTACTAAAAATCTCGGGATATCGTTCCCTCATATCTTCCTCCAATTCCCATGTTGTCTCTCTTCAGTGCTATTGCTCCACAAGATTTTAACTATAGGGTAACTTTTGGACCTTAACTCCTTAGTTCTCCACTCTAGAATGTGTACTGGCTGTTCTTCATAACTACAATCTTGTTTCAACTCTAGAGCCTCGTAATCCAACACATGGGATGGATCTGATACATACTTTCTCAACATAAATATATGGAATACATTATTCATTTCAGCTAATGATTGATGTAAACCCAAACAATATGTTATTTCCCTACTTTGTCCAATATCTCAAAAAGAACCTATAAACCTTGGGCTTAACTTGTTGGCATGTAAGACATTTTGCTGCAAACTCTACTATGTATTTCTTCATTCTCAACCACCAGTACATTGTCTTGACATCGTTGTACATATTGGTCGATCCCGGATGAAGTGAATACGGAGTGGTGTGCGCTTCTCGCATGATACTTTCTGTTAATACTTCTTGATTTGGCACATACACTCGGTTTCTATATCATAGCATACCTTACTTTGTTATCAAAAAATCAACATTTTTCGAACTTTGTAGTGCTGCCTTTTTCTTAAGAAAAAATTCTTCCTCTTGTTGTTTCTCCTTAATTTCCTCCATAAATGTTGACTTAATTGTGAGATCAACTAATTGTCTCGTTATCAGCTCGATTTTGGATTTCTTACTATCATCTTGTAAGGGTTGTGCAATCCTCTTAAGTGTCGATATGCTACCATAACTCTGTCTACTAAGCACGTCTGCCATGACATTAGCCTTTCTCGAATAATACAAAATCTCACAATCGTAGTCCTTAACTAGCTCCAGCCAACTTCGTTGCCTCATGTTGAGCTCCTTTTACATAAAGAAGTACTTTAAACTCTTGTGGTCCTTATAAATCTCGCACTTTTCTCCGTATAGATAATACCTACAAATATTTATAGTAAAGAACACTGCTGCCAACTCCAAGTCATGGGTTGGGTACCTTTGTTCGTACTCCTTTAGTTGTCTCGAGGCGTATGCGGCCACCTTTCCATCTTGCATCAAAACACATCCAAGTCCTTGTTTTGACATGTCACAATATACTACATGCTTTCCCTTGTCATTTGGGATGCATAGAACTGGGACTATTATGAGCTTGTCCTTTAGCGTTTGGAAGCTTTCTTTGCACTTCTCCGTCCATACAAATTTATGTTGCTTCCTTGTCAAATTTATTAAGGGCGTAGCTATTTATGAGAACCCTTCAACAAATGGTCTGTGGTATCCTGCTAAGCCTAGAAACTTCTCACTTCGGTGGCGCTCTTAGGCTTGGGCCAGTCTTTCATAGCTTCTATCTTGGTTGGGTCTACTTCTACACCATTTTTGGATACGATGTGTCTTACAAATGCAACCTTCTATAGCTAGAATCTGCATTTCTTAAACTTGGCATATAATTGGTGTTTCTTGAGCCGTTCTAACGTCAATCACATGTGCCCTTCATGTTCTACTGTTGTCTTTGATTAGAGTAGTATGTCGTCAATGAATACCACCACGAACTTATCCAAGTAATCCTTAAATACTTGGCTCATAAGGTCCATGAACGCGGCTGGTGCATTTTTCAATCCAAATGACATTACTAAGAACTCGTAATGTCCATATCGAGTCCTGAAAGCCATCTTCAGGATATCCTCCTCCCGCACTCTTAGTTGTTGATATCCTGACCGTAGAACTATCTTTGAGAACACCGTGGATCCTTGCAATTGATAAAAAAGATCGTCTATTCAAGGAAAAGGATACTTGTTCTTGATCATCACTTTGTTTAGCTCTCGATAATCTATGCACATCCTCATGCTCTCATCATTCTTCTTGACAAAAAGCATTGGTGCACCCCAAGGAGAAAAGCTTGGTCTAATGAAACCCTTGTCTAAAAGCTCCTTTAGTTGTATCTTTAATTCCTTAATTTCCGTAGGCACCATCCTATATGGAGTTTTTGATATTGGTGTCATTTTCGGTGCCCATTCTATTTTGAACTTGATCTCCCTACTCAGAGGTAATCTCTGTAGATCTTCAGGAAATACCTCAAAAAATTCGCATATTATGTGCATATTCTTTGGTTCGAGTTGTGTCTCTCTCGACTTGTCTACTATGCTGGCTAGAAATTCTTGGCAACCGCTACCAATTAAACATTGAGCTTTGAGAGCTTAGACTATCGTATGCGAGTTCTAGAAATTACTCCTCTGTAAATGAACTTCTCACTATCTTCTGTTTGAAAATTGACCGTCTTACCCCTTACAATCAATTATTGTCCCATATTTTGCTAACCAGTCCATTCCTTATATCATAGTCCTTAAGGTCTAACTCGATCAAATCTACTGGTAATTCTCTTTCTTTGATTCTAACTACAACGCTACCCACCTTTATACTAGATAGCATTCTTTTCCCCTGAGGGTAATTCCGTGACAAACTTATCTCTAAAAGTTCGCATGGCTTATCTAAGCTATCAATCATATTCATAAAGACAAAGGAATGTGTTGCTCCTAAATTGGATAAAACATTGAATTTCTTGCCAGAGATTGTGATCTGACCCAATACTACTGTATTGCTAGTTTCTGCCTCACCTTATGTAAGAGTGAAAACTCTGGTTGGTATTAGCATTTCGTCCTTCTTTTGGTCTGCCAATTTTGGGCAGTCTTTCTTGAGATGACCTTCGTTTCCATAATTGAAGCAACCTCTAGTCATATATCAACATTCTCCTTAATATTTTCTCTACAGATTGGGCATTGAGGATATTCTACGTAAGGCTTCTTATTCCTATTGCCTTTCGACGTAGTTTTCCCTTTCTTGTCTGCCTTTTGGTTATGACCACCATCTTGTTTCCTTTTGTGGTCATTTGTTCATTATTGCTTTTCTTGGCATTTTTCCGGTTGCTCATTCTTTCTAGATTTTATCCACCGCCTGCTCGACTTCCTGAGCTATTTCCAACGTTTTCGCATATGTGGATATTTCCCGAACCAACTTTACGTCTCGGGCTATCATTGGCTCTAGACCTTTTACGAATCTTTGAATTTGTAACGTCTCAGTGAGTACCATGTCTGCTACGAACTTGGCCAGTCGATCAAATTTTTAGGCGTATTTCGTCACAGTCGAATTCCCTTGAGTAAGAGCAATGAATTCGTCCACCCTTGGGGCTAGATTTGCAGGGCTGTAGTATTTTTTGTTGAACACCTGGACAAACTCGTCCCATGTCATAATGTTTATATTTTGGGTTTGCTTCACTATATCCCACCAGATGCGGATGTCTTTCTTGAGTAAGCTTGAGGCACATGAGATTCGGTCCTCATTTCCCAAGCGCATATGTTCCAATATGGATTCTACCAAACGAAGCCATTCTTCGACTTCTTCCTTGTCGTATTTCTTGTTTGATTTCTTGTTCGTTCAGTCTTTTGGATCTTCTTAGTTCATGCTCCATTTTTTTTCTGTTTTCCCCGAAAGAGAAAATTGTAAGAATCAAGACAAACAAACAAAAATTATATAACCTAGCCTATTGTACTACTGTCTATTAGGTCCATCTATCTATTAAAACTATCCTATTACAATTAAGTCCAACTTGGGTAAATGGGCCTTAACAATTGAATCTTCCATGGAGGAGGGCTGGGTTCAGTATGTCGTACTCACTACTAATGGCCCCCTAACTTCCACTTGGACCCAAAAGACAGGAATTTGAACCCTCAACTTATTAATTGTTATTAATTAATTAGGCCCAATCTAATAATGCAAAGCAAATGAGCCTTCACAAATGAGCTAACCCATAAGAGAGGAATTTAAACCTTGCATTTTAAACTGAGCCCAAAATAAATTTTAAAATCATTTTAATATTATCAAAATCCATAAAAATCCACAATATAAAAAAAAAACTATACAAAATTTCAAAATTAATATAAAAACAAAAACTTTATTTAAAATAAATAAATATCCATAACAAACTAAAAGAAGTTATACTAAAACATCTTATTTTAATAAAAAAATTCCACTAAACTAAAGATCTATTCTCCTATATCAGATATGACTCCAATCACATTATGATTCATTGTTCTAGACTCTCAAATTAAAATAAACTGTAAATTACTAGGGTTATAAATAATACAAACAAAACAGAGTACTTACTTGGTAACGAGACGACCCCTTTTTCTGACTTGTATGAATATGTGAGAACGTTCTGGATCAGTATAACCATGGCTTTGATACCACTTGTAAAACCCTAAATTCTAGATTTAATTGTAGAAAATAAAGATGTGGAAAAATTAACGTAATAAATCATAAAAAAAATATTGCCTTCTTTATTGATAATTTAAAATAAATATAACCCGGGTTTAGGAAAAATAAATAATAGTCTTTACAATAAAATAAAATTAAAATTAGGCAACATTAAATCATAAAGTTCACAATTTCCCAAGAAAATAACACACGGTGATACGACCCCCACATATTCACACTAGTCTTGCTATTGGGAATCCGCTCGCCACCGGTCATCTAAGGTTAACTTATTTTGCAAAAATAAAAGAAAGGAATGAGCTTCTAAGCTCAGTAAGGAAAATACATAGAAATTCATACAGAAATCAATCATAAACTCACAACAAATAATTTCACATTCAATACTATATTCCTAACAGAAACCAAGGTCATAATCTATCCTATATCACCGTCATACTAAAAATTACACATAGATCTAGATCATAAATTATATCATGCAATCATAACATTAGTCATAAACACATCATAAATAACAAATCATATAATCACATAGTCATAACAATCATGCCTATAGTTCATACAAGAGTTCATAACAACGCTAATTTATACCAATCATACAAGATCAAAATATATCCTAGGTCATAGGTCATAGGTCATAATCATAGATCATAGTCATAATAACAAGACAGATATAATAAAAAGATAAGTGTTTATACAAGGGTGACAATTAAGCCCCGGACATAAGTCCGTCATTTAAGTTTGGCAACCGAGCCTACCGGACATCAACTTAGGTCCGTCATACAAGTTTGGCATCCGAGCCTACCGGACATAAGTCTGTCATACATCATTGGACACCTTAGGTCCAGCCACACTTACCCATTTATTGTACATGAAATGTTAGGTCATAAAAAACATAAACTAGGTCATAAACTAAACTACCTAATTTTCCTTACCTTGAGTGTAGTGCACATAAACTATACTTGAGTCCATTATATGCTAATCCTGCTTAAAACCCTATTTCATAAACATAATACCATTATTAAAACATAAACTAATAGATCTAAAACTCAAACACAATCAAAACTTAACTATACCTCAACCTTGATCTTGAAGAAAAACTTAGATCCTTAAATGCTTGCTTGTAGGGTTTTGACAATAAGAAAGATAACATTGGTCGTGTGGCCTCTTTGGGTACTAGGGTTTCAAAGATATGAAGAGGTGATGGTGATGATGATTTTGGACTTAGGGTTTGTGTTTTGATGGTGGTGCACGACAACAATATGGAGAGAGAGAGAGTGTGTGTGAGGGTCTCAAGAAGAGCAAGAATGAATGAAAAAAATGAGAAGGAATAAACTCTATTTATAGGCAATCAAAAATCCTAATTTCATTCTAACTATGATCCAAATTTAAATTTAAATAAAATAGAATCCTAACATCTATAAAAATATCTCTAAATTATCTTATTAATATTTGTATTAAATAATTGAGAAATAATCTAACATCAAACTACCTAGGAAAAATATCTCAACCGCTAACTACATAAATCTCGTAACTCTTAACTTGCATGTAGTAAAATCAACATAACTGAATCTGTAGAAGTCTAATTTAAACAATCTTTATATCGTTAGAAAGATAATTCAATTATCTACAACTCTTCAGAAATAATATTTTTCCAAAATCATAATATAAATAGGTCAAAAATAGGTTCGAAGTTATAGTACCCTATAGTTACGAAAATTCTATGTAATTATTTAAACAACATAATCCACAAATATCATAACTAACCATAAAATAACAAACTCTAATTCTCTAGGCTGATTTTGAATTTACTAAAATCAAAATCTTATTGGGCTTTAGGGCTTTACGTAGACTCGATCCATAACAATTTTTAATAATACCATAATTAATTTATTCTTACACAATCACCTTTTTTCCCACAAACAAGACTACTAATATCATATAACTATAATTTAATATATTAATTATAACCACTAAATATTTAAAAAAAATTAAACCTTATTCTATCACCACAACTCAAGTTAAATCTATTATATAAAATAAAGACAACCTATAATCACATAAATAAATAGGTCTAAGAGAAAGGTAACCTCGGTTACTACAAGCTTCTCCTCTCTTTTAGGCTATCTTGTTAATCTTTAAGAATTTAGTTATGCCCAACTAATTAATTAGAAACTAACTTTCCAATTAACATATTTAATTAAAACTAACTTTTAATTAAATAACCATTTTTGCCATCTTTTTAATTTAGCCGAATTTAAATAATTAAAGAAACAAATTCAAATAATTATTTATACTTAAGATAAAATATTAAGTAATTAAAATATATTTTATTTTTCTAATAAAAATAAAATAAGATAATTAAACTTTTTAATTAAAACAATTTAAAAATTAATTAAATAAAAGATTAATTGCACAAAAATAGGATCTAGCTTTGGGCACCAAGATTGGTGCTCTAAACCACTAAGGCTGGCGGCACCATGGAGCCTTAAGGGCTCGAGAGGCCTGGGGCGCACACGGTAGCAGGGTTGCTTAGGTCAGGCGCGCATGGAGCAACAGGCGAGAGGGCTATGGTGAACATGGGGCTGTAGGGCTGGTGCATGGTGCGGGTGCGCATGCGCGCTCGAGCTTAGGTGCTGGAGGTCGTGCGGTTGGCGCAGGCAGTGGCCTGGCTGGGCGACGCTCGCGGGTGCAGTGGCTCGCTTGGGTCCTTGCGCGCAGCTAGTTGGGGAGAGCTCAAGCCACTGGTTTGGCTAGTGTCTCGGGTCCTCCTTTTTCTTCTTTGTCTTGTGTAAAAAAAATTCAAATCTTAATTTCAAAAAATAAAATTACAAAAAATCCTATGCCCTTTATGGCTTACACAAGATGTAGAAATTCAAATTCCTAACGCAATAGCACCATATAATTAATAATCCATCATTCAACCATACATTCAAAAATCATATCTATCCATTCAATATACATATCAACATACATATAACAAATGCAAGAAACCCACACAACATTTAATATATATATATATATATGTAGACTGCTCTGGTACGAATTGTTGATATTAAAAGAGCAAATCAAAGATACACAGTAGAGAATGGACCCTTTTTAATAATTATTAATATCAGCCAAGATCATACACACATATATATATATATATTAAATCACATACAATCAGATTAAAGATTACCTCTTGTAGCCTATCAAGTGTCCTTGAATCTTTTTGTATAAAATAAACGATCTTCCTATCCAAGTTCTAAAAGCTCACACCTTGATCTTCCAGACCAATCCTCAAACACACAAGGACGCGTGTGGGCACGTAGGATTCAAAATGTTGATTTATGACTCTCCAGATGTACTCAACACATGTGATCTAGAGAGGTTTTATAGAGAGAAGAGGAATTGAATAGATTTCAGATTTAGGAAAACTATCGCTTCTGTTTCAAAGAGAGAGTCTGACAGTCTATGAAATACAATCACTTGAAAAGTATCGCTTATTTTCAGGTTTATAAAGATAATTAACTAATTTAATTAATCTTGATTTTAATAAAATAAAATTGATTAGTTATAACCTTATGTAATTATTTAATTTAAATCATATTTAAAAAAGTATAATTAAATAAAACAAATTATTTGAAATTCAAAATTCAAATCTGCGTGATAGGAAATCCCTATGTGTGGTGCCACACTCACTGTACAGTGAGTGTGTCGACCACACCATTAGGGTTAACCATGTTTTCTCATGTGTTTATTTAATCAATATTTAAGATAATATATTTATCCCAAAATAAATATTAGTTAATTCAAAATTAACTTCATAAGTATCAGTTTTAAATAAATAAATAAATAAATATCTTATTCCAAGTAAGATAATTATTAATTTGTAACATCCCAATTTCCCTAATAAGACTTAGTGTCTTGATTAGGGGGCCAGGAGGACAATAACTGGTTAATTGCATTATTATGTGATTTGATGCATGAATAAATGAATTATGTGAGTTATATTATAATATGACTATATTTGCATGCATGTGGGCCTGTTTCTTATTAGAAGGGCATTCTAGTAATTTTGGCCGGTGGAGGGCATATTTGTATAATTATGTGTTTATTGATTGAGACCACATTATTATGTAGATATTTTTGAGTTATTCGGCATGAGGCGATCCTAGGAAGCAAGTTAGTGATTTAGTCATAACGGGGTCAAATGTCCGGCTCAGGGTGAGCCTAGGGGTATTTTGGTAATTTAGTACATTACCGGAATTGATCGGGTAATGGGAATTATTTGGTAATTATTTGAGGATATTGGAAATAATGAGAATAGTGAGACATTAATTATGACTAACAGGACATGTGGCAAATGACAAATTTGACCTTGGGGGCATAAGGAGGCAAGGCTTAGGCTAAGGGGCATTTAGGTCATTTTGAGCAAAATTAGTGACTTAGTCACTATTTCCTTAAGCAAAAGGAAACCCCAAAAATCAGAGTATAAATAAACACTCTCAAGCAGCTCTCTCTCTATCCCAACCGTTCTCTTTCCCTCTCCATTATGATGTGGGACTTTTGAGGAAAAACTAGTGGAATCAAAGCATGGATTGAAGGCATGAGTTAGGGGTGGATTATCTGCAACTAGGGGATTGAATTCATCACTGAGGTAAGGTTGTAAACTCTATTTTTGTTTTGGGTGTTCTTGAGCTTTGTCACTCAAGGTTTAATTTTGAGTTTTGGTGGGATTTTGAGTGAGTTTGAGCTTTGGTTTTGTTGGTGTTAAAGTGCTAATGTTGTTTCAAAATTGAATTATGGCTTTGGGTTGGTTTTTGGTAAGAATTAGTTTGATGAAAAACCTGAAAAATCTGGGTTCGTGGGGTCGCACTGCGACCCTGTTCTTGGGGTGCCACGACCCATGTGAACCCAGGGCCCAGGGGGGTTCTGTTTGGCGTTGGCACGCTGCGACCCTCAGGGTCAAGTCACGACCCGCATAGGCAGAATTGGCCAGAAAGGGTTTTGAGTGATGAGAACTCAAACCTAAGGGCTCAGGATCAATTTTACTACCCAGTTTAGAAGAATGTGAGGTCCCGAAGGCTAGGACTCGATTCGAAAGCCTTTATTTACTCAATATTAATGAATATCATTTAGTTGGTTATGCCTAGGGTACTGCTAAGGCTCAGGAAAGGATCGTTCTCGAGGATCATTCTTATTATATGTTACACTTGGACTTGAGGTAAGAAAACTGCACCCAATACGTGATGTACGTGATTAAGGCTTGTGATTGTTAAATAGAGATTTGATTAGGCTTGGGCCCCTGTAAATGAGCATGATTATGATTATCCCTGTGATTGCTTGATTAAGCATGCTTTAATGCTCTGTATCTGGATAATTGTGAAATGATATATGCCTGATTGCATTATCAGATGGAGAAAGGCTTGACTTATGAGTCAAGGGCGGCAATAGCACTGGTCGAAAGAATTGACTTATAAGTCAAGGGTGACAATAGCCTTGGCTGATATGGTTAAGCCTAATCAGGAGCGCATCATACACTTGCTCGACCCAATGGTCATGGAAAATTAAAGCGCCAGATACGCTGGGGCAGCTCCAAGGCTGGTTATAAGAGGATAGAGCAATGGGTCCCATGGTGATTTATTATTCCCACATCCTAGGGCACTGGTCCCCAATATGACTTATGTAACGACCCAAAATCACTAATAAGGCTTAAGGGCCTTGATTAGAGTGATGGGAGGGCATAATTGGTTTATGTGTGAATTTATTAATTTAATGCATGATTATATGATAAGCATGCTTGTATGGTTATATGAATGTAAATGTGATTATATGTTATATTTGTGAGAACCATATTATTATGTGGGTAAATCTGCAACATGCGACTTGAGGCGATCCTAGGGAGCTAGTTAGCGAGAAAGTCACAACGGGGTTTAATACTTGACTTGGGACAAGTCAAGGGGTATTTTTGGTATTTAATGGTTATTTAGGTCATCGGGTTATGGAAATAAATAATTGAAGATATATTTGAGGTTAGAAAGCTTAGGTGGGAATACTGGGGAATTTTACAATTTTTCCCTCGAGGACATTTCTGGCACCCCGAGCCTCAGAATTAACTTAATTACCTAAGGATAGACTAAGTAGAAACTCAGAACTCGGTGGAAACCAAGGAACCGACCTTCCCTCTATCTCCCACTTTCTCTAAGAACACTACAGAAAACTTAGGGAAAACTCAGCTGGAATTCAGTGGATTGAGCTGGAGTTTTGGAGGATTAAACCAGTGTTCAGCTTAGGAGTTCAATCAGAGTTAAGGTAAGTTATAAGCTTTGTACATGGTGATTAATTTTGTGTTTTTGGCTAGGTTTTGAGGTGTTTATGGATTTTGATATTGAAGGATTGGATTGAAGCTGAAACTTGGGAGATAACTCAGAAATCTTTAAGAGAGTTAGTTCATCAAAGAAGGTAAGCTCGAATTTATGGTTTAATGGCTGAACTTTAGTGTTTCCATTACTGGTTTTGATGTTTTAAGCTTTTAAGTTTCAGGGATTGAAGTGAGATTTTGGTGAGTCTCCAGGCTAAGTTGTTGCTGGGTTGTGTTGTTGGAATTGTGTTGGAAGCTTTGTGATAATTGAGTTGTGGAATTGGGATATTTTTGGATGGTTTTGGGTGAGGTTTGAGACTCAAAAATGGAGGTTTTTCTGGGTTCGAAGGGGTCGGGCCGCAGCATAGTTCTTGGTGAGCCGCGACCCTCTGAAGTTGATGGATGTTGGAGATGGAGGGCGGGCTGCGGCATGGTCTGTGTAGGGCCGCGGCCCGTGTCTAGTTCTGAGCCTAGATGGGTTTTGTTTGGGGGCTATGTCGCGGCATGGGAGGCTTGAGCCGCGACCCTTAAGGGAATTTGGAATTTTTGGATTTTAAGCATGGGAATTTAACATAGGGTGCTCGGGATCGAATCTACTACCGTGCTTGGTTGAATTCGATGTTCCAGAGATTTTGAATTTTGTCTAAAAGCCCTTCTTTACAATTATTGATGGTATTCCTTATCTTGGTTGTGACTAGGTACTAAGCTAGGGCTCGGGAATTGGATCGTGCTCAAGAGGCATCACTCGTGATCAGTGCACTTGGAAACTAAAGGTAAGAAAATTGCACCCAGTTGTGGATTTATAACGGGACTAAGGGTTCCCTGCATGTATACTTTATGAAGGATGGTATTATGCCATGTAAATGGTAAACAAACGGCCTAAGAGTGCCGAAGTTTACACTAGTGCACAGGGCGTGGCTCAGCTACTGGTAGCTGAGGACAGATTATTATGCACTCAGCTCGGTTTAAGCGGGTCGGAGTCAGTGGGGTAAACAGAGGGTGCGACCTAAGGTGTCGACCCTGATTATCATGTGATTTAATTGTTACTGTATTGATTGGTGGATTTGTCATGTTGAATAGCTGAGTGTTGATTGGCTGAATCTTGGTTGTATCTACGTGCTATATGATTAATGTGATATGTTAAGTGTGTGATCATGCTTAGAGGGTTACTCAATTGTTATCATCGTTTGTTATATAATGTTATGATTTCTTGCTGGGCCTTGGCTCATGGGTGCTTTGTGGTGCAGGTAAAGGCAAAGGCAAGCTTGATCTGCCCTGATTTTAGAGAGCTCTAGGAGCAAAATGTACATGATCAGCTGCTCAGTCACCACAGTTGAGAGGGAGACAGGAGCAGGAGAACCAGAAACGCCTGTTTTGCCCTTAGAGTGGCTAATGGTTGTTTGAACTCTGGAAATTTTGTAAACTGACTTTTGAACGGTGTTCTTTTTTGGGATCCCATGTGTAAAAATGTTTAGTTATATGAAATGTACCCTTTTGAGACCAAAACCTTTTAACCCTAGTTCATTAGTGGTTTCTATATCACGTTTTTCACTAAATGACTTGATTAACAAGTATGGCACCTTTATAAGTACACAGTGTAGCGGTCTTAGCTATCCAGGGCGTTACAACTTATCAGTTAGTTATTTCGGGCAACGGGCCCCGATATGACACTGTAGTCATTTTATATGAATAGATGCATGTATGAGGTTATTATTGTTGGGCATGCTTATTATGATTCTATGATATATTATTGACTTCTTATGAGCATGTTTAAGTTTTCTTGCCGAACCTTGGCTCACGGGTGCTATGTGATGCAGGTAAGGGGAAACAGAAGTTGGACCAGCCATGTGTAGCGTCTCAGAATTTTACTTAGCTAGATAGTAGTAGTAGTAATAGTAGCAGCATCAGTAGTAGTAGTAGCTTGTAGTATTCGTGATTATTGGTTCAAGCCGGGATTTAGTTGGAAACTCATAGAAATAGTTATGGAATTTATAAGTTTAACCTATAGTTTAGAAATATTAATTTTAACATAAGGTTTGATTAATATAGCTGGTCCTAGAAATATTATTTATTATAACCTAAGGTTTTGATAGAATAATTAAGAGCGTGACACTTGTCACATGCATGTTTATTAAGGATTTAAGCATTTGAGATGAATAAATTAATAAAGGATAGATCTAGAAGCTCTAGAACCTTCCAGTAGCTGTTAGGATCACGTTTTATTCAGTTAAAGTTGTTTTACCAAACTTCAAGGGTGCTGAAATTGTGCAAAAACGTGTTTAAAATATCAGTGTATGTCGATATATCGCAGCTATAGGGGTTGATATGTCGCCTAAGGTTGATACGGAAAACACATCGACTTCGCACGAACAAATCCACGAAGGCTCGGGATATAGGGACAGGTGATATATCGCCTAGATATATCGCCTGCCCTTAGGTATTTTTGAAACTTCGTGGAACCGAATTAGAAACAACCCTCAACAACCTAGATTTGCTCCTGAACGTTTTTGACCGAGTTCTGGGCATCAGTTGAACCGAAAAATCAAATTTATTCAATTAATATTCATTTATTTATTCTTTTTAAAAGGGGTTAGTTTCTCCTTGAACTCTATAAATAGGACCTAGCACTCAACCATTTCCTTCATCATTCAAGCATTCTTCAGAGCCTCCAATCTGCTAAGTTTATTCTAGAGAGAAAACACTAGGGTTTGGGATTTAAAATTTTTTCCAATCTAAGCTTTTCTAAACACTTGGGAAAGTAAGATAGAGTGTTATTTTGGTATTGAGGTGTAGATAGAAGTTCTAGCATATCAAGGTATTCTTATCCTCAGGTTTAATTCATTATAGTTCTTTTATTTTCTTTCATTTTCTTCTAGATCCTAACTTGTTATTATGGCTTTTGGTTAGGTGTTTAAGTTTCTTGAAACTTAAGGTTTTCGGTAAGTTACAAACTTGATGGTTTAGATCTCCTTTTCATCTCCATATCTTTAGAAACTCATGATTCTTATTGTTCATTTTAGGAGTTTTCCAATCTCGTTCTTGTCTCCAATATCCCGGTTTCTGGTAAGGAAAATAGGTTAGATTGTATGTGTTATGATATATTCATATGCTATGTTATGTTTATATGTGTATATGTATATTTTTTATGTTGTAGTCACTTAGGAAATATATTTGCTTAGATAGCAAATGAATCCCAAGATTTTTTTATCATTATCGTAGATTAGAGTTATGATTAAACCTACCTCGATTAGTAGACAAATGACCTAGATGGTGTATCATATACTATTTTGTGATCTAACCTACCTCGATTAGTAGACAGAGGACCTAGATGGTTTTATCACATACTATGCTAATGAGTTAAGGCCATTAATATTGTAGTCCTATGTTTATATGATATACATTTTTACGTTATACGTTTTATAGTATATATTGTTAGTCTTATGATTTATGTTATGTTTTAGTAGATTTTCCTTGTTGGGAATTAGGCTCACTCCTTTTATTTTAGATGGTGCGGGAAAATAAGCTTGGAAGGCGAGATGGATTCATGGCAGCTTTGGCATGTGTATTGGGAGAGGACGGAATGAATGGATTGCTGGAAGATCGAGGATGAAGTTTATATTTTTTAGTCTTTTCAATTTATGTATTTATTTTTTGCATTTAGTATTTGAACAAATAATTAAAGGTTTATGTTTTATTTATCTTTTTATGTAATAACAATGGGATCCCGTATTTTGGATTTTTATAATAAAGTCTATTATTTCATGCATGTATTCCAAAATAGTAGCTATGTCTTAGTAGTTTTTTTAATGGTCCGAGGTCTTAGAATTAGTCGGGGGCATTACACCATGAGTTAGAGAGATTTGGTGACGATGTGTACATATGCAGCTGCTCGACCACCACGGTTGGGGGTTTCTCAAAGGAACTAGGGTCAAACCCTATTTTTGGCGCTTAGGTCGGTTGGTTTTAACTTTTGAACTATAATAGACATTTTAAACGTTATGTTGGGATCCCACGTATGGACATAAATATTTTTTCAATGAAATAGTTATTCCTTTTTTACCAAAATTTTTAACCCTAAACTATTAATCACATTAGTTACATGTTTATGGCCTAAAGACTCGTTTAGAGAGTGTAACACTATTTAAAACACACCGTGTAATGATCTTGGTTATCCAGGGCGTTACAACTTGGTATCAGAGCGTGCCAAGGTTAAGGGTTCCTGAAGACAGGTTAGGCATGTACACTCCCCACTAAATACAAGCTTGACTCAGGGTTTGGCAACTATTTATGTGGTTATGTGTTTAACTACTTAAATAGGATATAAAAGCCTTATCTACCTGCCTTATTAGGTAGCATGAGATATTCTGATAGGGTCTGGGCCTTGACTATTGCATGGTTATAAAGATATTCTTATTAGCATTGCTTATGAATGCAAATGAAGCTCTTATTAGCGTTGTTATATGGACATGTAGGTCAGGACACACTCATTAGCACTATTATAGATGCATATATGCCAGAAAATGCTTATTAGCATTGTTATTTGGTTAAGAATGTCAAGAAGTGCTTATTAGCACAATGTTTGAGTATGAATATGAACCGACATGCTTATTAGCATGATTATTGAGTGTGAATGTTTGTTTGTCTGGTCTTGTACCGTAAGGCGGCAAGAGGTTTAGTTATTACTACCTAACTAGCTGAATTGATTACTGCAACTTTGAATTATGCTTCCAAGGCAAATAGATTCATCAGCTGGTAAGCAAAGAACATGGCTAGAATGATAGATAGTGTAACGCCCTGGATAGCCAAGACCGTTACACTGTGTGTTTATAAAGTGCCAGACTTGCTAACCAAGTCAATTAGATAAAATCGTGTTATTGAAACTATTAAGGAACTAGGGTTGAAAGCGTTTTGGTTTCAAAAGCCACATTTTCATTAAAAAAATATTTTTTATTTACACGGGATCCCAAAAATATCAGTTTAAAGGTCGTTTACAAAAGTTACAAGGTTCAAATACATTAACCAACCATACTAAGGCAAAACGAGCAGTTAGGTAGATCCCTGTCCTGACTCACTCCTCGACCATGGTGATCGAACAGCTGGCTATGTACATTTCACCTCGGAGCTCTCCACCTCAGGCTTGGTCCAGCTTGCCCTTGCCTTTACCCACACCACGTAGCACCCGTGAGCCAAGGCCCAGCAAGAAAACACAACAACAACAGAGCATGAACAATTAACAGACAAGTCAACATCTCACATTGCATCACATATACTCAGATATATCATCAGTCAGTATAATCAAGTACTCCACATACTAGGCATTTCAGTTCATAATAATATTCACAATTCACAAACGATAACCAGGGCTAGCGCCCTCAGGCCGCTCCCTCCGTTATCCCGTTGTTCTTGGCTCCCAGTGGCCAATTCGCGCCCTGTGCGCTAAAATCATGTACGACACTCTTAGACTGTTTTTACATGTCCCATGGCGTAATACCAACATTGACACGATATATCTTTCGGGAGCACTTAGTCCCATCACAATCATACAACCGGGTGCAGTTTTCTTACCTTTCAATTCACTAGTTCTCGATGCCTCGAACCCGCGAGCACGGTCCTCTACCCCGAGCCTCTCCAAAGACCTAATCACAACACAAATGAAACTTCATTTGTCACTAATCAATCCAAAACTATTTCCCGGAACCAATCCCACACTCTCGGAACCCTCAAATCCCCAAAACAATGCACCGAAGGCATCCCCCGAACCCCCGGAGCAAAGGCTCAAAATTACAAAATCCCATGTCCTGAAATTGGCCTAGTGCCACGGCGCTGCCCTATAGGGCTGCGGCGCCCAGCAATTGAGAGAGCTTGCTCTGCCCAGAAATAGCCTCGCACCGTGGCGCTCCTTCGCGAACCCAGATTTCTGGGTTTTTCCTTACGTTTTTCCCGAACCCAAATCATTCCAAACCATCCCAATTTCATACCTAAGCCCCAAAACCAACTCAAAACCCCTAATAGACCACCCAACAACCTAGAAACGCCATCCCCTAGCTCAATTACACAATCATTCCCAAAATTCACTCTTGAGTTCCATGCCTTAGTAACTCAAACCGAAAGTTGAAAGCTTAAACCTAAACCCAAACCACACTTCAAATTCCCTAATTCATAACAGAAATAAGCTTTACAATTACACAGAATCCTTACCTTGAATAGAGAGTCCAACCTCTAGCTTCAAACCACCTTCTCTTTTGATTATTCCAACTCTGAATTTATGCAAAACTAGCCACCAACTTGTTTCAATTCATGCTTATCTTCTAAAAACCAGACTTGAAACTTAAACAAATCATAGCTAAGTCCTTACCTCTGAGTATACTTGGCCTAGGCTTGATTGATAACTTCAAACCCCCTTGATTCTCCTTCCAAGAGCCAAATTCAGCTTCCCTCTTCTATCTTTCTTTTGCTCTATCTCTAGGTCTCCAAAATTCAGCATAAACCAATTTCCCAAAGTGTTATACATATTATATTTTCCTTCAGCTGAAATTCACCTATTCACTGCCAAAAGACCACTTTATCCCTCCATAAATATCCATTTCTAACTAAACCTCAAGGGCACATTTGTCTTTTACTTACTTTACAGTTCTACCATTTTTCCAACAAAACTTGTTACCCTCTATGGTTACTAACAGTTACACAAGTTACCAAATCACCAGTTACCATTATCTAGCTTTCTAGGACCGTCTCGACACGTGCATCACATTGATACCACCACACCCACGCGGTACAAATCACATAGCATAATTATCACATAACATAATACACATAGTCATATAACACGCTTAAAATCATAATCATGCATCTTAATCATTAAAACCACACATAATTCCCATTATGCCCTCCAAGCACACTTATCAAGGCCCTTAAGCCTTATTAGTGAATTTGGGTCGTTACAGATAGGGCCAGAATGATATTTAGGGCCGAACATCTCAGCCAGCTCTAGAGAACTGGCAGCAAGTGCTTGCTGATGTGAAAGCCAGGTTATTGAGGCAGGAAGAAGAGATTCACCTCCTGAGACAGCAACAAGTTCCTGTAGGGAATAGTCAGTCAATGGTACCACCTGTGATGGTGCCAACAGTAGAACAGCCGCTAGAGGCGGGGAACATATGGGAACCTCTTTATGAAAGGTTCCGAAAGCAACACCCTCTAGTTTTTTAGGGCACTACAGATCCGGCTAAGGCCGAGCAGTGGACGAGCATGGCTACCACCATTCTGGATTTAATGAGGGTGGTTGGTAATGAGAGGGTGGCCTGTGCCACATACATGTTTTGGGAGGATGCCCGAATTTGGTGTGAGGTGATATCCCAAACCAGGAATGTTAATACCTTGGAGTGGGAGGAGTTTAGAACTCTGTTCAATGAGAAATATTATAATGATGCAGTTAGGGTTGCAAAGGTGGAAGAGTTCAGTAAATTTCTTCTGGGGAATATGTCAGTGTTAAAGTACGCATTGAGGTTTGATAGATTGACCAAGTTCGCTGCTGACTTGGTGCCCACTAATGGTACAAGGAAGGAAAGATTGCTTTAGGTCTTACAACCTATGATAGCTCGGGATGTTCGCATTACCACTATGCCTGGGGTGACAATATATGCATAGGTGGTAAAGAAGACTTGTACTACAGAGGGCCCAGAGAATAAGATTTGATGCGAGAACGCGGCCAGGAGAGACACTAGGAGGATAGGATATCCATTCATGGGTTCTGGTAGGGGCAGAGGCCCTAATGATGAGAAAGGAAGGCTCTAGATGCCTTTCAGCTCCAAGCCCCAATAGGAGACCACATGGTATACAGATAGGCCACCAAGGTGACAATGAGGGTTGGAGGGCCTTTCCAAAGTGTCAGATGCAAGAGGCGCCATATAGGAGAGTGTCGGGCAAAGGCCTGCTTTTTGTGCAGGATAGTGGGACACTTAAAGAAATATTTCTCGAAAGCAAGAAAGGAAGAACCAAGGAAGGCGGACAGCTCGACCCCAGCTTGAGTGTTCGCACTGACATAGGTAGAAGCTGAGGCTAGTCCCTCACTAGTGATAGGTCAGCTTTCTAGTGCTATAACCTCTTATATTGTTTTGATTGATTCTGGTGCTACACACTCTTTTGTTGCTAGTAGGATTATAGATAGATTGTGTAGGCCATGCAATTATTATGCTTTGGGGTTCGGGACCTTATTGCTCACTGGGGAGTTAGTAGTATCCAGGAGATGGGTCAAATCACTGCGAGTGACAGTAGACGACAGAGAGTTGTCAGTTAACTTGATAGAGTTGGCTATGATCGACTTTGACATGATTCTGGGTATGGACTGGTTAGTGAAGTATGGGGCCACCATAGATTGCAAGAAGAAGACGGTAACCTTTGAACCTGAGGGTGAAGATCCCTTTGTATTTGTTGGCACTATGCATGGACCCTGTATACCTATGATATTAGTATTGAGGGATAGAGACCTAATTCGAGGTGGTTGCATAGGATTCCTAGCTAGTGTGGTAGATACCACTCAGGTCATGCTAGTGGGACCAGGAGAGACTAGATTAGTCTGTGAGTTCCTGGATGTGTTTCCAAAGGATTTACCAGGGTTACCACCACACATAGAGATAGAGTGTTATTGAATTAGCATCAGAGATAGAACCAATGTTTAGGACATCATTCAGAATGGCCCCAGCGGAATTGAAAGAACTAAAGGTATAGTTACAGGAATTCCTAGACTTGGGTTTTATCATACTCAGTTTCTCGCCATGGGGCGCATTAGTTCTATTTTTGAAGAAAAAGGATGGTTCTCTGAGGATATGTATTGACTACAGGGAACTGAATAAGTTAACCATCAAGAATAAGTATCCTCTACCAAGGATAGATGACATTTTTGATCAGTTACAGGGTAAGACGGTTTTCTCAAAGATAGATCTTCGATCTAGTTATCACCAGCTGAGGATCAAGGAGGGAGATATACTGAAGACTGGTTTTTGTATCAGATACGAGCATTATGAGTTCTTAGTCATGTCATTTGGTTTGAATAATGCCCCAACCACTTTATGGATCTGATGAACAAGGTGTTCAAAGATTATCTGGATCGGTTTGTGATCATCTTCATCGATGATATTCTGGTTTATTCTCACTTAGAGGCAGAACATGAGCAACATCTCAGGTTGGTTCTGCAGAGGCTGAGGGAGCATAGAATATTTGCGAAGTTCAAGAAATGTGAGTTCTGGTTACCACAGGTGACTTTTCTTGGTCACATTGTTAGTAGAGATGGGATCAAGGTGGACCCAGCTAAGGTTGAGGCAGTCAAGGATTGGCCAAGGCCAAGGAATGCCTCAGAGATTTGAAGCTTCCTTGGATTGGCAGGTTATTACAAATGTTCTGTGGAAGGATTCTCAAGGATTTCTACCCCATTGACGGAATCGACATGCAAGAATCAGAAGGTTGCATGGTCAGATTGGTGTGAGAACAAATTCCAGGAGTTGAAGAGGTGGTTGATCACAACTCTAGTACTAAGCCTTCCAATAGATCAAGAGAAGTTTGTAGTACACTGTGATGCCTCGTGATAGGGTTTGGTTTATGTTCTTATGCAGACGAGGAAGGTGGTTGCCTATGCATCATGTCAGTTGAAGGAGTATGAATAGAGATATCCCACTCATGATCTGGAGTTGGCAGTAGTGATCTTTGCATTAATGGTATGGAGGCATTACCTTTATGGGGAGAAGTGTGAGATATACACTGACCATAAGAGCCTAAAGTACTTTTTTCATGCAGAAAGACCTGAACATGAGATAGAGGTGTTGGCTGGAATTGGTGAAGGATTATGACTGTGAAATCCTGTATCACCCAGGAAAGGCCAACGTGGTGGCAGATGCCTTAAGCCGGAAGGGTCCAGGGAAGTTATACAGTGCAAGACAGATATCCACAGAGTTGGCAGAGAATATGACCAGAGCTGGAATAGAGTTGCTAGTGGGTCAGTTGGTCAACATCACACTACAGTCTATACTGTTGGAGAGGATAAAGGAAAGTCAGTTGAGTGATCCAAAACTGACGAGGATCAGAAAGGGACGTCCTAGCTGGAGTGGCTAGGGATTATTCAATGTAAAATATGGGATTTTTGAGATACAAGGGTTGGATCTGTGTTCCGATGGACACTGTTATCAGACAAGAGATTCTAGATGAATCTCATACTACCCCTTACTCTTTGCATCCAGGCACCACGAAAATGTGTCAGGATTTGAGATCGCTATATTGGTGGCCTTGGATGAAGAGAGATGTGACAGAATATGTGGCTAAGTGCTTGACATGTCAGTAAGTCAAGACTAAGCATTAGAGACCAGCAGGGCTATTACACCTATGGATATCCCAAAGTGGAAATGGAAGGATAATACGATGGATTTTGTGGTTGGGTTACCCAGGATCGTAGGCAACCATGATTTGGTGTGGGTTATCGTGGATCAATACACCAAATCAGTTCACTTCTTACCAATGAGGATGACATATACAGTTGACCAGTACACAGATCTCTTTTTGAGAGAGATAATGCACCTTCATGGGGCTCCGAGGTCGATTGTGTCAGATCGAGACCCCACCTTTACTTCCATGTTTTGGGGAAGTTTGCATAAGGCTATGGGTACACAATTGAAATTCAGTACCGCCTATCATCCTTAGACATATGGTCAGTCTGAGAGGACAATACAGATATTAGAAGACAAGCTGTGAGCATGTGTACTTGACTTTGAAGGGTCCTAGAGTTAGTATTTGCCTTTGATAGAGTTTTCCTACAATAACAGCTATCAGTCGACCATTGGGGTAGCTCCTTATGAGATGTTGTATGGTAGGAAATGTAGATCACCCATTCATTGGGATGAGACAGGAGAAAGGAAATACTTGGGTCCTGAGGCAATTCAGAGGACCAATGAAGCTATTAAGAAGATCAAAGCTCGGATGCTCGCTTCTCAGAGCAGAAAAAAAAGTTATGCAGACCCGAAGCGCAGGAACGTGGAGTTCCAAGTGGGAGACTATGTCTTTCTTAGAGTCTCACCATGGAAAAGGGTGAGGATGTTTGGGAAGAAGGGCAAGCTGAGCCCTAGATTTGTAGGACCATTTGAGATCCTAAAAAGGATTGGTCAGATGGCCTATAGACTGGCGTTACCCCCGTCACTGTAGGACGTACACAATGTATTTCATATTTTGACACTTCAGAAGTATGTGTCAGACGTGACTCATGTGTTGAGTTATGAATATCTGGAGCTGTAGGCAGATCTTTCCTATGAGGAACAACTAGTCCAAATACAAGTCCAAATACTAGAAAGGAAGGACAAGGTCCTGAGAAACAAAACCATACCATTGGTTAGAGTATTATGGAGGAACAACAAGGTCAAGGAGGCGACCTAGGAATTAGAGTCCAACATGCGAGATCAACATGCCGAGCTGTTCAGGTAAAAATTCGAGGAAGAAATTCCTGTAAGGAAGGGATAGTTGTAACGTCCCAATTTCCCTCCTTGATCAGGGGGTCAGGAGGGATATAACTGGTTAATTGCATTATTACGTGATTTTATGCTTGAATAAATGAATTATGTGAGTTATATTATAATATGGCTGTATTTGCATGCATGTGGGTCTGTTTCTTATTAGAAGGGAATTATAGTAATTTTGGCCCGTTGAGGGCATATTTGTATAATTATGTATTTATTGATTGAGACCACATTATTATGTGTGTATTTTTAAGTTATTCGGCACAAGGTGATCCTAGGAAGCAAGTTAGCGGTTTAATCATAACGGGGTCAAATGCCCGACCATAGGGTGAGCCTAGGGGTATTTTGGTAATTTAGTACATTACTGGGATTGATCAGGTAATGATAAATTATTTGGTAATTATTTGAGGATATTGAAAATACAGGAATTGTGAGACGTTAATTATGATTAACAGGTATGTGGAAAATGACAAATTTTCCCTTGAGAGCATAAGGAAGGCTTAGGCTAAGGGGCATTTAGGAAATTTTGAACAAAATTAGTGACTTAGTCACTATTTCCTTCATCAAAAGGAAACCCCCAAAAACAGAGTATACATAAATACTCTCAAGCAACTCTCTCTCTCCCAACCATTCTCTTTCCCTCTCTATTTTGGTATGGAATTTTTTAGGAAAAACTAGTGGAATCAAAGCTTGGATTGAAGGCTTGTGTTAGGGGTGGATTATCTGCAGCTAGGGGAATTAATTCATCATTGAGGTAAGGCTGTAAACTCTGTTTTGATTGATGTTTTGTTTTGGTTTTGGGTGTTCTTGAGCTTTGTGGCTAAAGGTTTGATTTTGAGTTTTGGTTGGATTTTGAGTGAGTTTGATCTTGGGTTTTGTTGGTGTTAAAGTGTTGATGTTGTTTTGAAACTGAATTATTACTTTGGGTTGGTTTTGGTAAGAATTGGTTTGATGAAAAACCTGAAAAATTTGGGTTTGTGGGGTTGCGCTGCGACCTTGTTCTTGGGGCGCCAAAACATGTGTGAACTTAAAGCCCAAGGGGGGTTCTGTTTGGCGTAGGCATGCCACGACCCTCAGGGTCAAGTCGCGGCGCATGTCCTCGGTTTCTGGCGGGGGGCTCTCTGTTTTTGTAGGCGTGCCGTGACCCTCAGGGTGAAGTCGCGGTCCGAATAGGCATAATTGGCCAAAAAGGGTTTTGAATGATGGGAACTCAAACCTAAGGGCTCAAGATCGATTCTACTACCCAGTTTAGTAGAATTCGAGGTCCCAGAGGCTAGGACTCGATTCGAAAGCCTTTATTTACTCGATATTGATGAATATCATTTATTTGGTTATGCCTAGGGTACCGCTAGGGCTCAGGAAACGATCGTGCTTGAGGATTGTTCTTATTTTATTTTACACTTAGACCTGAGGTAAGAAAACTACACCCAATACGTGATGTACGTGATTAGGGCTTGGCCTGATTGTTAAATGGAGATTTGATTAGGCTTGGGCCCCTGTAAATGAGCATGATTATGATTATCCCTGTGATTGCTTGATTAAGCATGCTTTAATGCTCTGTATCTGGATAATTGTTAAATGATGTATGCCTAATTGCATTATCTAATTAAGAAAGGCTTGACTTATGAGTCAAGGGTGGCAATAGAAGTTAGTGCTGGTCGAAAGCATTGACTTATAAGTCAAGGGAGGCAATAGCGCTGAGCGCTGGCCGATATGGTTAGGCCTAATGAGGAGCGCATCATACGCTTGTCTAACCCAAAGATCATGGAAAATTAAAGTGCCAGGTATGCTAGGCTAGCTCCAAGGTTAGTGATATCGCCCAATAAACTCTTAAGCGGTCGCAGTAGTAATCAAGCAATGTTGTATCCACAGAGAGGCAAACACAACTAAAGATTAGATTAGTAAATAAAAGATAAAAGTAAATTAAAATTGAAGAGATGAATTTTGTGAAATTAAAATGATAGATTAGAGAAATTGACCAGATAAAGAGCATGGCAAGGTAGAGAAGCAGTGTCGTAAATCCTATTCTAATAATGATATTAATTCAAAACACAATTGCAATTCTACATCATTAATTGCATTGGGTAGATGTATATGTTAAAAGAACGAATTAATTACTCTAGATTAAATTGAATCTAACTCCTAATTTCATAGTATATCATATTATATATCCAAGAGCGACAAAATAAAACTAGCAGAATGTAGTAAAAGACATACAATATAACAAATATAATAAAATAAATTAACAATATAAGTTACATAAGAAGCCTGACTGAACATATGTAAAAGATGCTAAATAATTTGAGAAAAGAAATTAGAAGATGAGAAACAAAATAATTAATAAGATATGGAGATGAAGCATAAGAATAATCAATATCACTATTGAGAATGAGAAGTACAAAAACTACACTCTAACCTCACCAATATTTCTAAAATAGTTCACTCATTTGTGTCACCTAAAACAAGCAAAACTAAGTTAAAAATAAGAAAAGAAACAAAATAACAAAGTGTATTTTTCCACTCTAAAATCTGACGATTTACACTAATTTTGGTTCTCTATTTATAGAGAAAATTTTGCTCCAAAGTGGGTATTTTCATGCATTAGGAAGTGGAGAAAGTGGCTTAATCTGATGAAAAATGGGACAAGTGGGACACATGTCGGGCTCGGATTGACTTTGGAAAAATGGCTACAGGTGGAGTGGGGGACAAGGAGACACGGCCAGGCCATGTGTCGGCTTCAGATTGCTGCTCAAACAAATTACGTCATGCGTGCCAAGCAGAGTGGGACAGCTGCATCAAGCGAAGTGGGACCGTGTTAGAAGCTGCAGGGTTCGTCAGGCGTGGGGACGCGTGGCGGCTGCTTGAGGCTTCAGTAGGTGGTGGGATGGTTGTGTGTGGCCACATGTCGCGCCTGGAATGTCTCGGTCAGGGAGTGGCAGGCGTGTGGCGACTGCTGGAAGCTCGGCTTGTAGACACATTTCACGTTTGTAGAGGAGCTTGCATAGGCGGCTCGGCTCGGTTCAACAAATCAGATGTCGCCATGTGGTAGCTGGTAGTGGAAGGAAAGCTGGTCCGGATTGGGCTTGGGTTGGGCCTTGAATCCTTTTATTTATACCATCTTCTTGCTCCCAATCTGAATTTTAAGCACAAAATCAGATTAAATTTATATATTCAATCTAAAACTATTTTACAATTAAAATGATGAAAATATATAACGCAATTGTAATTTATGTGCATAAATAATACCTAAAAATGCTCAAATTTACACACTAATCAGCTGGTTATACAGAAAATAGGGCAACAGGTCCCGAGGTAACTTATTAGTCCCATATCCTAGGGCACTGAGCCCCGTCATGCTTATTATGATTCTATGATATATTATTGACTGCTTATGAGCATGTTTAAGTTTTCTTGCTGAGCCTTGGCTCACAGGTGCTATGTGGTGCAGGTAAGGGGAAAGGAAATATTGACCAACCATTAGTTGGAGAGCTTCGGTGACGATGTGTACATATGTAGCTGCTCGACCACCACGGCCGAGGGTTTCTCATAGGAACTAGGGTTAAACCATATTTTTTCCGCTTTGGTCAGCTGGTTGTAACTTTTGAACTGTAATATAACTTTTAAACATTAAATTGGGATACCACATATGAACGTTGTTGACCCTGATTTTGGCCAACTGACACGGAGTCAAAATACGCTTGATGTGGAAAAATATGTTGAAATGAATGTAATGACAAAAACAATAAGAACACAAGAGTTTATAGTGGTTCGGCCCCAAGATCTGGTAATAACCTACGTCCACTTGAATTTTTATTGGAATGAGAGTCAAAGGGGTGATCAAAGAACTAGGGTTCAATGAGTTTCACTGACCTTTGAATAAGAAAATACAAATCTTCTAGCCCAAAAGAAAAAGAGCCCCCTTCCCCTGAGCTCTCTTCTTCTATTTATAAGCTCAGGGAAGATTTACATTAATTCGTTACAGATATTCTTTCCTATATAATCATATACTCAGGAAATCATGGGAGATAATTTCGGATTCCATCATAACTGCCTAAGATTTCCTCTGTGTATAGCGTGCGTACGACCAGGCTGGTCGTAGGAAGAAGTTTATCGTGTGACAGTAGGTGTCTTCGTGGTCGATAGTCGGGCATGGGTTCTGCCAGATGTCAACCACGTGTATTTAATGCCTGCCATGTCATTCACCTCTGATTTTTGGGATAACATTTGCCCCCCAAGTTTGTTTAGTGCGACCAGTAATAAAGAAACTTAAGGAAACAACCGTTCACATCCCCATGATGTCTGTCAGGATCCTCGAGCGTTTTCGAAAACTGTGACATAATTATGTCTAATCAAGCCTTTTCAGTTTCCAAAAAAGGCAATTTGACGGCTTATATACTTCCCCACGTTTCGAAAGTGGGAAATGATGATTACTGCTTTTTGGCCATAACCTCGGTCCCTATAAATATGCTTTTCTTCTTCTTTAAAAAATTTTACTCACCATTTTTGCCAAGATTTTCAAGAACTTGCCCCAGAATACAGAGCTTCGAAACCAGTCCGACGTCTAGCCGAAGGTCTTCCGATTCGAATTTTTTGTTTTCTTCTGAATCTCCATCTTCAGCTAGGTAAGCACTTTGCTCTTTGAGCTTTTCACTACGCCATGCATGCCATTTCATGCTCTGTGATTTTCTATGTTCTTGAGTAGGGTTTTAAGGGTCTTTTGGTATAAACTGACCATTGCTCGACAAGAGTGTGTCTTTATGCTTTGTATAGGTTAGGACTTTAGTTTGATAGTTAGGATCATTGGTTTGGGGCGTTAGGTTGACGAAAGATTCAACCTTTAAGCCAGGTGAAAAAATCGAAAATTTTTCCCACCCCTTAGGAGTCGAAAAAGTTCTCCTTCAGAAAACAATTTACTTCCTTTTTTTCCGTTTTTCAAACTACTCGTGTTGCATTTAGCATAGGATTAGGATGCTGCTGGTTATTTAGATACGAGCAACGTTATCCCAATCTCCCACACTACTTCGCGGATTGTGTCTTATCTCCTCCATTGTTTGTTTGCAATTCATATGCAAGACCCTTGGGGAGGAGAAAGACCTATTGAAGACGAGCTCTTGGCCCAACTACTCGAAGGCGAAGAGAACCCATCTACATTGATCCCAAAAATCCCCTTTTCTCACCCTAGCCCAAACTGTCCACCAGTTCCCAATCAGAAAATGGCCAGAACAAAAACCAAAGCTCGAAAAACACGAAACCCTAACTCTCCAAGTCAGCCTTCTGCTGATGCCCCCTCGACCAGTGGTTGAGGTGAATTTTCCCCTGAGACCGACGTCCAGAGGCATGCCCGTCCTCGCCACGCTAACCAGCCCGCTGTTGAGTGGCACGTCATCCCCCCAAGTTCGGTGACGCTTCGTATGATCGCCAACTACTTAAACAGATACAATCTGACGGGGGTGACCCTGGTCAGACCTTCCACCGACCAGCGAGCCAACCTGCTAGGAGGGGCTTACGACGCCTGGTCGAGGTACCACATCGAGGTAGGTGCCACCCTGCCTCTTCTATCATTCTTTCAAGGGGTGGCAAACTACTTTGGGGTAGCCCCCTTTCAGATCTCCCCGAATGGGTATAGGATGTTGGTCGCACTCTATATCCTCTACAAGCTCAAAAAATGGCCAGCTCCTTCTCCACATGAGGTCAATTTTCTATTCGACCTCAAATCCAACCCCAACCATGATGGTACGGGGTTCTTCCACTTCTACCACCAGGAGACCGGGCGCACCTTTCTGTCCGATACCACTCACATCTCCAACGTGGGGAAGTACCATCAGGAGCACTTCCTTATGCCCGACATTGCTGCAGACAATCTGGCCTTCACTCGAGGAGGTAAAAAAAAAAATCCTTCACAAGTGGTTTCCATAATTTAATCCTTTCTTGTCATAATACTTCGCTATTGTGTTCCAGGCCCATCGTTATGCCCGACCCCCACTCCATGAATGGAGTCGAGGGCAGCACTCTTAGCCAGCATGCCAAATGCTGCTAAGAGTGTAAAGAACTTAATTAATGAGGCTAACCTTAGGCTGGCTGGCCTTTGGGGTTCCCAGCCTGTGACTAACGAACCCTCGGCAGGTGGTGTCCACATCGATGTGGAACCTGAGCAGCAACCTCAGGCACCCCCTCCACAGAGGAGGCCAACTGGGGTTGCGATCAGGGAACCTGCTGTTCCCCACCGAGCAGCGGAATCTTCGGTCCCCGTGGGCAAGGGGAAACAAAAGGCTGCCGAGCCTACCGCACTTTCTGACGACTCGTCGGATGTAAATGGTACAATAATTTCATTTTTAAATAATTTGCCAATTCCCTCTCATCTATTTGATGGGGATGGAAACTTTAGGAACGCCCCTTCTTTAAACTCAGATTTCTTCCAGGAACTAGGTAGTTCAGTAGATAATGTTACGACCAGTAGTTGTAGCTCGGGTACTTTACTTTTGTAATCCTTTTACTTTAATATCTATTTTCCCGTGACCCTTTAATCTCACTGTTCAAATTGTTTCCCTTGGTGTAGGTATGGACTCCGAGGACTTCTTTGAGCATTACCAAGCTGCCGCTGCCTCCTCTGTCCCGAAGAAAGACAGCAAAAGGGCTCGAGGGGAAAGCAGCAAGACCCCTTCAAAGAAGTCCCGGACAGAAGATGCTCCTGCCGACGCCCCCTCCAAGGAGGACTTACCCCCTCCGCCCCCTCCCGAGTAGACGACCCCCGCACTTGTCAATCCTCAGCCCTCCCCTAAGGCTGCCAACAAGGAAACTTTGGATAACTTGTCCGAAGGCTCCCTGCCCAGCCACATAGTTGGCATGGCCAGGGAGAGAATATATCAGCTCTCGAAGTACAAACGCAGCCAAACATCCCTCAATGATACTGCCACGATGGAAGTTGACCAAATCATCAACAGAGGGTTGAATGAGATAGTCAGCGTAAGTCACTTTCTGCTGCTTTATCATTTATGTCAGACTTCCATTCCTAACTTTATCTAATTTTTTCTTCAGGGGCTGCTGTCTTTAACTACCAGCTGGTGCCGTGCCAGGGCGTTGGTCTCTCGAGAAAAGGACTTTGACTCCAGGCTTGCCCAGGCTAAGCAGGCACTTGAGGATGAGAACAAAAAGCTACTTGAGGCGAACAAGGAGCTGTCCAAGCTGAATGAATAGCTGTGCGAGGACCAAGCCACTCTCACCCAAGAGCTTCAGGACAGCCAAGGGGCCTTAAAGAAAGCTAACGAGGAGCGGCACAAATGGAGGGAAAGTGTTGTACTCGTCACCCAGGAATGTAAGCAGCTTAACCTTAACTTGACTAGAAGCAAGGAGGAGATAAAGAGACTCGAGGAGCGGGTGCGGGAGCTTGAGGGGCGCGTTCAGGAGCTCGAGGAGGACGGGACCAGAAATTTGAAGAAGTACAAGGAAGCCACCTTCCTCTGTTTCTAAGATTTCTGGAAGCACAATCGGGAGGCCAACATTAACTATCTCTCCGAGCGGTTGCAAAGGGCGCTGATGGCGCAGTGCGCCACTCGGTTGGAGGCAGAGGAGAGAGCTAAGGCCAAAACCCTTGCTGCTGATGCTGAGGCTAGTCCTCCGGTTGATCAAAGCACTCCTAATCCAGAAGACCCTCCTGCTCCTCAATAATTCTCTTTTTATTTTTCATTCATCTTTTATGGCCCACAGGTCTATTTTTAAAGACAGTTTATTTTTATTGCTACGAGGGCAGCTTTTTTACTTACACTTGAACGATTACGTCTGAGCAGTACTGCTCGCGGTGTAAAGGCTTTTTCTTTTAATTATGCATTTACATCCAAGCAATAATGCTCGCGGTGTAAATGGTTGCCTTATTGATATTATAATGTTTCTTTTATTATAATACCTGTTCGCATTACCGAACTTAGCATAGTACTTTGGTTTGATTTAACAAAACATAAAATTTGAAAAATGCTCTAAGTACCGTAGCATGCTTTCACTCATTTTGTTCATGTGTTTACATACCTCATGGTACGCTTTGCTATCGATGTACCTTATATGCCCCCCAAGTGATCGAGGAGCTTTAGGTCCTTGGTCACTTGCCTTGACCACGACCTGTTCGAACATTGCTGCTCGTTATAAAATTCAACACGTAATACAGCAAAACAACACACGTAATGAACAAATACTTGTAAAAATAAATTTACAAAGGTTGGCAAGAATGACTGGCTGCACACAGTCCCTTATAATCTCGTATTAAAAATGGACTAATCATGTCTTTACGAGTGATCTTGAAAAGATCTTACACTTATAAGCGATTAGCCATACAACGTGGCTAACCCTTTTTTGAAACTTGTACAAAGTACAAATTAATACAAGCCAGTCCTTTAAGAAGGACTGTTCACTGATAGTACTTGCGTAGGTGTTCTCCATTCCAATAGCGTGGAACGAGAACTCCATTTAAGCGTGCAAGTTTGTAGGTGCCTGGATGAAGGACTTCTTCGATCTGGTACAGTCCTTCCCAGTTTGGTCCGAGTACTCTAGCAGTGGGGTCGCAGGTATTTAAGAAAACTCATCGCAGCACTAGATCTCCGACGTTGAATTTTCTTTATTTCACTTTTGAATTAAAATACCGAGCGACCTTTTGCCGGTACGTAGCAACTCGGAGTTGGGCTTTTTCTCGTTTTTCTTCTAGTGAGTCTAGGGACTCCATCATTAGCTGGCTGTTCTGATCCTGGTCATATGTAATTTGTCGATGCAAGGGCGGATCTAACTCGACGGGAAACATGGCCTCATACCCGTATGTTAAGGAAAATGGAGTATGACCTGTCGCTGTTTGGTGAGAAGTTCTATACGACCAGAGTACTGCAGGCAGCTGTTCTGGCCATGCCCCTTTAGCGTCTTCAAGTATTTTCTTCAGGGTGTCCTTAAGCGTTTTATTCACTGCTTTGACCTGCCCGTTTGCTTGTGGATGCGTGACTGAAGAAAAGCTTTTAATAATCCCGTACCTTTCGCAGAAGTCTGTGAATAAGTCACTGTCAAACTAGGTTCCGTTGTCTGAGACAGTCTTTCGAGGCAAACCATATCAGCAAATAATGTTTTTGATAACAAAGTCAAGCACTTTCTTTGTCGTTATGGTAGCGAGTGGTTCACCTTCGGCCCACTTGGTGAAGTAGTCGACTGCTACAACTACGTACTTCACTCCGCCTTTTCCCGTTGGCAGGGATCCAATCAAATCTATACCCCATACTGCAAAAGGCCAATGACTCTGCATCTGTTTTAACTCATTTGGAGCTGTGCATGGGATTTTGGAAAACCTTTGACACTTATCGCACTTTCGTACAAACTCCATTGAATCTTCGTTCATAGTCGGCAAGAAATAACCCTGCCTTAGAATCTTTTTCGCCGAACTTTGCCCCCCAGCGTGATCCCCGCAGAAGCCTTCATGTACTTCCTTCATTAGCTCCTTAGCTTTCTCTGGTGTAATACATCTGAGCAGTGCCATGGAATATCCCCTTCGGTATAGAACACTATCGACCAGTATATACCTAGCAGCTTGCCTTCAAGAGTTCTAGCCTTGTTTCTATCTGATGGTAGTACACCATTTGTAAGATACTCCAAATAAGGCGCCATCCATGTATCTTCTGTAACGCCCTACTACCTTAGAGTCGTTACTAAGTGAGTTTAAAACAGAAATTGTGCGTTTAATTGACTCAAAGTGGTTTCTAAAACCAAAAGTGTGATTAAACCAGAGTTTAAGGCTGTACTCTTTTAAAAATGATTAACTTCATTAAAAGCGTTAAGTATAAAACATCTGGGATCCCAAAATAAGGTTTACAAAATGTTTACAACTCAAAAATAGATTTACACCAGGTTATCTTTCAAAAGAATGGATTAATACAGCCATTTGCAAAAATGCCCCCAACCAAAGCAGTCGGGCAGGCCGAACATGTACGCGCCGCTCCCACGCTCTCCATACTCATGGCCAGTTGACTGACTCCTTGCTTTTACCTGCCACACAGAGCACCCGTGAGCCGAAGCCCAGCAAGAAAACCCAAATAGCACATAACATATGCAAATAATATCGCTGGCATAATTCACTGATAAATAAGAAAATCATCAATTTAAACAAGCACGGCCATGCCGCCCCAGAGGCCTTACCAAAGCTTGGGGTCTCGGTCATTACCGTAGGATAACTCACGTATCCCTTGGGTCCCACCCTGGCTATAGCATCCCATGTGCTGAGCGTTACTTCCGGCCCCACTGCCGTACCCGGCCCTTGCCGCTCTCGGCCTTGCCGTTCATTCAATTACAATCACACATATCATACATTATGAAATAACCATTCAAACATACAATAGTTTATCTAGATTACACATTTGCACACAATACAAGCTAGGGCCGTGCCCAACAATCACACAGTGGGCCCATGCCCTAACCTCGGGTGTTACGGTTTTCTTACCTTTAGATTCAGTAGCCTTGATCAACCGGACTCCTTGAGCACGATCTTACCCGAGCCCTAGTGCTTACCTAAACAAAATCCACAAGTCAAAGTTATCACCAATCCTCAAGTCCAAAACCTAGCCTCGGGACTAATCCCGAGCCCCCGGGAAGTCCTAGATCCCCAAAACAAAGTGGCGGAATCGAGCCCCGAACCCTAGGTCAAAATCCCTTCACAAAAGCCCAAAAATCCCCTCTGTGAACAGTGCAGCGCTACAGCGCTCAAAAGGTAGCGCTGTAGCACTACAAGCAGAACCACCCTCACCAGACAGGGGCTAGCACTACAGCGCCCCCTGCCTAGCGCTGTAGCGCTAGTTGCAGCAGACCAAAACCAAAAATCGCATCTTGCGATTTTCTTCCCCCATTTCGACCCCAAACTTGCCCAACTCTTTCTCAAGCCCAAAAACAAACTTATACACACCACACACTCATCCCAAGCACCCCATGAACTCAATCCCAAGCTCAAGCAACCCACAATTCAAAATCTAACCCAATGAACCCAAAAACCAGAAAATCATTCAAACAACAAGGATAGGGTCTTAGAAATCATACCGTGGGTGGAATTTCGACCTTGAACTGAACCCTAGACCTCCTTGGCTTGCACCTTCACAACCTTGACCTGTTTTCCCAAAATACCCCATCCATTTAGCTCAAAAACACAGCTCAAAACCAGCAAAACCCTAAAACCAAAAACCTCAAGAACTTACCTCAAATCTCTGATTTGATCTTGCTAATCCCTTGCCAATCCCTAAGCCTAGCTTAGGATCCTTGATGCTCAGCTAACCCTAGCTTCCCACTGAGCTTAACCTCAAGAAAAATCAAGGGAAATGGTTGGGGGAGCCACAAACCGAATCTTCAAAGCCAAACCCTTCAGCTTTCCCTCTCTTTTCCTTTCTCTTCTTTCTTTCTTTCTTTCAGCCTATGCTTTTCTCTACAAAACCCACTAAGTATAAAGACCTTCTTTATCTTATCTCTTACAAGCCTAATGACCAAAATGCCCTCCCATACTAATTCTAAACCTTTATGTCCATATAGGGGCATTTTAGTCATATTACCCAAATTCCCACTAATTCCTCAAGTGTTCCTATTAATTCCCGCTCGCTACCCAATACCGGATTAATCATCAAATATATTCCCAGATTCTCAATTAAACTCCCCAGGCTTAACCCAAGCCTGGCACAGGTTCCCGCTTTGACTTTCCGCTAACCCGCTCATTCTAAGATCGTCTCGAGTCACAGATCACAGGTAACAACATAGTCATGCCCAACATGGCCAAATTACAAATATGCTTAATCAGGTCTACATCCATACTAATTCACGTAGTCATGCATCACAATTAATCACATAATCATATAACGTGCATTAAATCATGATCATGCATAAAACTCATTAAAGACACACACAGAATTCCTTTATGCCCTCCAGGCACACTATCCCAGGCCCTAAGCCTTAATACCGAATTTGGGGTCGTTACAACTATCCCCTCCTCATGAAAATTTCGTCCTCGAAATTTACCTGAACAACTCGGGGTACCGCTCCCGCATACCCGATTCCAGTTCCCATGTCGCCTCTTCGACCTTGCTATTCCTCCACAATACTTTAACCAAGGCGATTGTCTTGCTCCTCAAGACCTTGTCCTTCCTATCAAGGATCTAAACAGGCTTTTCTTCGTACGATAAATCCCGATCCAACTCCAAGTTCTCATAGCTCAACACATGAGTAGTGTCCGAAACATACTTCCGGAGCATGGATACATGAAACACGTTATGAACCCCTGATAGAGCTGGAGGCATTGCTAACTGGTAAGCCACCTCCCCAACTCGTTCCAGAACCTCAAATGGACCAACAAACCTGGGACTCAGCTTGCCCCGAACGCCAAATCGTTTTACTCCTCTCAGGGGTGAAACCCTGAGGAATACATGATCACCAACCTGAAATTCCACGCTCCTGCGTTTCTGATCTGAATAACTCTTCTGGCGACTCTGGGAGGCGAGCATACGAGCTCTAATCTTTTCAAGTGCCTCATTGGTCCTCTGAACTATCTCAGGACCTAAATACCTTCTCTCACCTACCTCATCCCAGTGAATCGGCGATCTGCACTTTCTTCCATACAGCATCTCATACGGAGCCACCCCGATAGTCGCCTGATAACTATTGTTGTACGAGAACTCAATCAGAGGGAGATACCTACTCCAAGATCCCTCGAAATCCAACACACAAGCCCGTAACATGTCCTCCAGTATCTGAATTGTCCTCTCAGACTGCCCATCCGTCTGAGGATGATAAGCGGTACTAAACCGGAGCTGCGTGCTCATAGCCTTCTGCAGGCTCTTCCAAAACTTGGAAGTGAAAGTGGGGTCTCTGTCGGATACTATCGACCTCGGAGCCCCATGAAGTCGAACAATCTCCTTTACATAAAGCTCTGCATACTGATCCACAGTATAAGTCGTCTTCACAGGTAAGAAATGGGCGGACTTCGTATACCTGTCCACAATCACCCACACCGAGTCATGCTGACCCACGGTCTTTGGCAATCCTACCACAAAGTCCATGGCAATATCTTCCCATTTCCACTCGGGAATCCCTAGAGGCTGTAATAATCCTGCTGGCCTCTGATGTTCCGCCTTAATCTGCTAACAGGTTAAGCATCTAGCCACATAGTCCACCACGTCCCTCTTCATGCCTGACCACCAATACAAAACCTTCAGGTCATGGTACATCTTCGTAGACCCTGGGTGTAAAGAGTAGAGAGTGGTATGAGACTCGTCCAAAATCTCTCGCCGAATGTCTGGATCAATCGGAACACAAATCCGTCCTTTGTACTTCAACAAACCCATCTCAGAAATAGAGAAGTCCTTAGTTGCTCCCGTTAGGACATTCTCTCTACGTTCAACTAACTGGGGGTCCTTTCCCTGTGCTTCCTTAATCTTCTCGAGGAGCGTTGACTGAAGAGTAATGTTGGCTAACCTGCCAACCACTAGCTCTATACCTGCTCTGGTCATCTCTCCTGCTAGTCTGTCAGATATCTGCCTCGAACTATACAACTGTCCTGGGCCCCTCCGGCTCAATGCATCAGCCACTACATTAGCCTTCCCAGGATGGTACAGGATATCACAATCGTAATCCTTTACCAGCTCTAGCCACCGTCTCTGGCGCATATTCAAGTCCTTCTGGGTAAAGAAATACTTTAGACTTTTGTGATCAGTGTATATCTCGCACCTCTCTCTATACAGATAGTGTCTCCAAACCTTAAGTGTGAAAACCACCGCAGCTAACTCCAGGTTATGCGTGGGATATCTCTGCTCATACTCCTTTAATTGCCTTGATGCGTACGCTATCACTTTCCCAGCCTGCATCAACACGCATCCCAGACCCTGTCTAGAAGCGTCACAGTAGACCACAAACTTCTCATCGTCTGTTGGCAGGCTCAGCACTGGTGCAGTAATCAACCGCCGTTTCAACTCTTTAAAGTTATTCTCACATCGATCTATCCACACATACTTGGTCTTCTTCCTTGTCAATTCTGTCAATGGAGTAGCAATCCTGGAGAACCCCTCTACAAATCGCCTGTAGTAACCTGCTAGTCCAAGGAAACTTCTAACTTCAGGAACATTGCTGGGTCTAGGCCAATCTCTTACTGCTTCCGTCTTGCTTGGGTCGACCAGTAACCCATCCTTACAGATAATATGGCCTAGAAATGAAACTTGCGATAACCAAAACTCGCATTTGCTAAACTTAGCATATAACTTATGCTCTCTTAACCGCTGCAACACCAGGCGCAGATGATGCTCATGCTCTGTCTCTGACTGGGAGTATACCAGGATATCATCAATAAACACAATCACGAACTTGTCCAGGTAATCCTTGAAAATTCTGTTCATCAAATCCATAAATGCCGTCGGGGCATTGGTTAACCCAAAGGACATAACCAAAAATTCATAATGCCCATACCGTGTCCGAAATGCAGTCTTTGGTATGTCCTCTTCTCTGATCCTCAACTGATAGTAGCCTGATCGAAGATCAATCTTCGAAAATACTATACTCCCCTGAAGCTGATCAAATAAATCGTCGATCCTAGGAAATGGATACTTGTTCTTGATGGTCAACTTATTCAACTCTCGGTAATCGATGCACATCCTGAGCGATCCATCCTTTTTCTTAACAAATAAAACTGGAGCACCCCATGGCGAGAAACTCGGTCTGACAAACCCCAAATCAAGTAGTTCCTGCAGCTGAATCTTCAATTCCTTTAATTCTGCTGGAGCCATTCTGTAAGGTGCCTTGGATACTGGCTCTGCTCCCGGAGCCAATTCTGTGTCGAACTCAATCTCCCGCTGCGGCAGCAACCCCGGCAGATCCGCTGGAAACAAGTCTGGGAACTCGCAGACAACTCTGGTTTCATTCGGTCCCACTGTCGCCACCTTGGAGGAATCTACTATACTCGCTAGGAATCCTATGCAACCCTCCTACATCAGGTCTCTAGCCTTTAGTGCCGAGATCATAGGCACCCGCGGTCCATCCACCGTTCCCACGAACACAAAGGGTGCCTCGCCCTCCGGTTCAAAGGTCACCATTCGTCGCCTACAATCAATGGTTGCTCCATACCGCGCCAACCAATCCATCCCTAGTATTATATCAAAATCGTCCATCTCTAGTTCAATCAAGTCAACAAACAATTCTCTACCGTCTACCACTACTGGTAAGGCTCTAACCCACCTCCTAGAGACTACCAGCTCTCCTGTAGGCAATATAGTCTGAAAACCCCTAGCATACAAAATACTAGGTCTACACAGCTGATCAATCACCCTAGCAGAAACAAATGAGTGCGTAGCACCAGAATCAATCAATGCAGTAAACAAGGATCCAGCGCTAAAAATCTGACCTGTGACCACTGAAGGACTGGCCTCAGCCTCAGTCTGAGTCAAGGTGAAAACCCTAGCAGGTGCGAGGCTGTCTCCCTGCCTAGGCTCCTCCTTCTTAGCCTGCGGGCAATCTTTCTTCAAGTGACTGGTGCTCCCACAAACAAAGCATGCCCTGGTCCGGCACTCGCCCTGATGGTGTCGCCTGCATCGAGGACACATCGGAAGGCTTCTCCAGCTGTCATTTCCGCCCTGGCGGCCACCCACAGAACCGCGAACCCTCCGGTCAGAACCATAAGGAGCAAATGAGTCTGGTACTCTCCTCTTCTGCTCACTGGGGCCGCTGCCCTGACTAGGCCCAGAAGAAGAAGGCACTACTCTCCTGGTATCACGCCTAGCAGCGCCATCCTTCCAGATCTGATCCTCAGCCCTCTCAGCAGTGAGGGCCTTGTCTACCACTTGTGCATAGGTAGACTCTGGAGTCATTGTGATACTCACGTCACGGGCGATCATTACATTTAATCCCCGTATAAATCTGTCCCTTCTGGCCGCATCAGTCGGCACTAGCTTTGGCGCAAACTTCGCCAATCTGTCGAATACCAGGGCGTACTCGGTGACGGATAACCTGCACTGAGTCAGGTTGTTGAACTCATCCACCTTCACAGCTCGGATGGCTACGCTGTAGTATTTCTCGTTAAAAATGCCCTTGAATTCTTCCCAAGTCATAGTTGCAGTATCCCTCCACTGCCCAACTACCTCCCACCATATTCGTGCATCCTTTCTAAGCATATAACTGGCACAATCAACCCTATCCCTTCCTTCAACCCTCATGAAGTCCAGGATCACAGACATCATACCCATCCACTGCTCAGCTTGCAGTGGGTCTGCTCCGCCCTCAAAGGTAGGGGGTTGCTGTTTTCTGAATCTTTCATAAAGAGGTTCCAACCTGTTCCCAGTCACAGGTTGAACCGGAGCTGGTACCACGCTAGACGGTGGTGGTATCACAGTGGCCGGTGGAGGAGCTGGTTGCCTCAGCTGACTAAGCTCTTCCTCTATTTTCTTCAACCTAGCCTCCATCTCTGCTAAGATCTGTTGCCAGTTCTGAGGAGCAGTGGAGGGTCCTGCCCCTGGTTATCATCCTCGGCCTAAATGCCGCGGAGTCTCGATTTGGCGAGGCATTGCACTAAATGCATGCAATCAGTGACACCGCTCATTAGGCATGATAACAAGGTCCAATTTCCACCTCTCAATCTCAACAACAACCATGATCAATTGACCAAAATGACATACAACTATCATACAGCATACAACGGGCCTTGCCCTAGCATCATGCATATGTTATTACAATCACCATGCTCCTAATAACTCAAGCAGGCATACAAGCATTCAATCACATATTCAAGAATATATCAATCGACCATACCAAACCACCCTGAGTCGAGCTTTTCAATGGCAGCGTGCGTACATGTTCGGTCAATCTCCAGAACCAATAAACCTTGGCTCGCTCTGATACCAAGTTGTAACGCCCTACTACCTTAGAGTCGTTACTAAGTGAGTTTAAAACAGAAATTGTGCGTTTAATTGACTCAAAGTGGTTTCTAAAACCAAAAGTGTGATTAAACCAGAGTTTAAGGCTGTACTCTTTTAAAAATGATTAACTTCATTAAAAGCGTTAAGTATAAAACATCTGGGATCCCAAAATAAGGTTTACAAAATGTTTACAACTCAAAAATAGATTTACACCAGGTTATCTTTCAAAAGAATGGATTAATACAGCCATTTGCAAAAATGCCCCCAACCAAAGCAGTCGGGCAGGCTGAACATGTACGCGCCGCTCCCACGCTCTCCATACTCATGGCCGGTTGACTGACTCCTTGCTTTTACCTGCCACACGGAGCACCCGTGAGCCGAAGCCCAGCAAGAAAACCCAAATAGCACATAACATATGCAAATAATATCGCTGGCATAATTCACTGATAAATAAGAAAATCATCAATTTAAACAAGCACGGCCATGCCGCCCCAGAGGCCTTACCAAAGCTTGGGGTCTCGGTCATTACCGTAGGATAACTCACGTATCCCTTGGGTCCCACCCTGGCTATAGCATCCCATGTGCTGAGCGTTACTTCCGGCCCCACTGCCGTACCCGGCCCTTGCCGCTCTCGGCCTTGCCGTTCATTCAATTACAATCACACATATCATACATTATGAAATAACCATTCAAACATACAATAGTTTATCTAGATTACACATTTGCACACAATACAAGCTAGGGCCGTGCCCAACAATCACACAGTGGGCCCATGCCCTAACCTCGGGTGTTACGGTTTTCTTACCTTTAGATTCAGTAGCCTTGATCAACCGGACTCCTTGAGCACGATCTTACCCGAGCCCTAGTGCTTACCTAAACAAAATCCACAAGTCAAAGTTATCACCAATCCTCAAGTCCAAAACCTAGCCTCGGGACTAATCCCGAGCCCCCGGGAAGTCCTAGATCCCCAAAACAAAGTGGCGGAATCGAGCCCCGAACCCTAGGTCAAAATCCCTTCACAAAAGCCCAAAAATCCCCTCTGTGAACAGTGCAGCGCTACAGCGCTCAAAAGGTAGCGCTGTAGCACTACAAGCAGAACCACCCTCACCAGACAGGGGCTAGCGCTACAGCGCCCCCTGCCTAGCGCTGTAGCGCTAGTTGCAGCAGACCAAAACCAAAAATCGCATCTTGCGATTTTCTTCCCCCATTTCGACCCCAAACTTGCCCAACTCTTTCTCAAGCCCAAAAACAAACTTATACACACCACACACTCATCCCAAGCACCCCATGAACTCAATCCCAAGCTCAAGCAACCCACAATTCAAAATCTAACCCAATGAACCCAAAAACCAGAAAATCATTCAAACAACAAGGATAGGGTCTTAGAAATCATACCGTGGGTGGAATTTCGGCCTTGAACTGAACCCTAGACCTCCTTGGCTTGCACCTTCACAAACTTGACCTGTTTTCCCAAAATACCCCATCCATTTAGCTCAAAAACACAGCTCAAAACCAGCAAAACCCTAAAACCGAAAACCTCAAGAACTTACCTCAAATCTCTGATTTGATCTTGCTAATCCCTTGCCAATCCCTAAGCCTAGCTTAGGATCCTTGATGCTCAGCTAACCCTAGCTTCCCACTGAGCTTAACCTCAAGAAAAATCAAGGGAAATGGTTGGGGGAGCCACAAACCGAATCTTCAAAGCCAAACCCTTCAGCTTTCCCTCTCTTTTCCTTTCTCTTCTTTCTTTCTTTCTTTCAGCCTATGCTTTTCTCTACAAAACCCACTAAGTATAAAGACCTTCTTTATCTTATCTCTTACAAGCCTAATGACCAAAATGCCCTCCCATACTAATTCTAAACCTTTATGTCCATAAAGGGGCATTTTAGTCATATTACCCAAATTCCCACTAATTCCTCAAGTGTTCCTATTAATTCCCGCTCGCTACCCAATACCGGATTAATCATCAAATATACTCCCAGATTCTCAATTAAACTCCCCAGGCTTAACCCAAGCCTAGCACAGGTTCCCGCTTTGACTTTCCGCTAACCCGCTCATTCTAAGATCGTCTCGAGTCATAGATCACAGGTAACAACATAGTCATGCCCAACATGGCCAAATTACAAATATGCTCAATCAGGTCTACATGCATACTAATTCACGTAGTCATGCATCACAATTAATCACATAATTATATAACGTGCATTAAATCATGATCATGCATAAAACTCATTAAAGACACACACAGAATTCCTTTATGCCCTCCAGGCACACTATCCCAGGCCCTAAGCCTTAATACCGAATTTGGGGTCGTTACATCTTCCATTCGGATTTCCATACTGGTTGCATTTTCTCGTATGCTTGGCTCGCCCAATCTTTCCACTGGCACAATATTCAAAGTGTCAGCATCTTTCGTGCTCGCGAGTTTGGCTAAGGCATCTGCGTTCGAATTCTGATCCCGCGGTATTTGCTAGAGGGTAAACTTCTTGAAGTGGGCCAATAGATCTTTAGTTTTGTTCAAGTAGGCCACCATTTTTAGGCCTCGTGCTTGATATTCCCCTAGAACTTGATTCACTACCAGTTGTGAATCACTGTAAATATCCAGCACCCTTATACTCATGTCTTTTGCCATTCTTAATCCAACGAAGAGTGCTTCGTATTCGGCTTCATTATTTGATGCTGCGAAGTCGAACCTAATGGCCCAGTGAAATCGATACCCTTCTGGCGTTATCAAGATCACCCCTGCTCCCGCGTGAGATTCGTTGGACAATCCATCTGTGAATAACTTCCACGAAGGAGCTTCATCTTGAGGCTCAGGCGCACTAGGTTTTTCGCACTGCTCGTTGTCTGGGAGTTCGGTGAACTCTGAAATAAGATCAGCCAAGGCTTGTCCTTTTACTACTGCTCGTGGTGAATATGTAATATCGAATTGGCCCAGTTCGACTGCCCATTTTAATAAACGCCCAGCTGCCTTTGGTTTTTGGAGGACTTGCCGAAGGGGCTGGTCAGTTAAAAATGTAATAGGATGGGCTTGGAAGTAAGGGTGTAGCTTCCTTGAGGCCAAGATTAAACAGTATGCTAACCTCTCGATGGGAGGATACCTCAGTTCTGCTCCGATTAGCCTCTTGCTTACATAGTAAACTGCCTTTTGTACGCCTTCTTCCTCTCATATTAGTACCACACTAGCAGCAACTTCAGTGATCGCCAGGTAAATGAACAAAGTTTCTCCTTCGATAGGCTTTGATAAAATAGGAGGTTGTGCCATATGGGCTTTCAAGGCCTGAAAAAGCTTGCTCGCAGTCTCCTGTCCATTCAAATTTCTTATTGCCCCTAAGTAGATTGAAGAAAGGGACACACTTATCCGTTGACTTTGAAATAAATCTACTTAGGGCAGCAATCCTCCCAGTTAAACTTTGTACGTCTTTGATCTTCTCTGGAAATTTCATGTCGATCATGGCTTTTATCTTGTCGGGGTTGGCCTCGATTCCTCTTGAATTAACAATGAACCCCAAAAAGATCCCTGATCCAACTCCGAAGGAACATTTGAGAGGATTTAGTTTCATCTGGTACTTGTTCAATACATTGAAACACTCTTGCAAATCCTTCACATGTCCTTTTTCCTTTTTCGACTTTACCAGCATGTCGTCCACGTACACCTCCATGTTTACGCCGATCAACTCTTTAAACATGTGGTTAACCAATCGCTGGTAAGTTGCACCTGCGTTTTTCAGTCCAAAGGGCATTACTTTATAACATTATAATCCCGTATCGGTTCGAAAGCTGGTGTGATCCTCGTCAGGGGGATGCATGTTGATCTAATTATATCCTGAGTATGCATCCATCAAAGAGAGGATCTCGTGTCCTGCCGTAGCATCGACCAACTGGTCGATCCTTGGGAGTGGGAAGCAATCCTTCGGGCAGGATTTATTGAGGTCTGTAAAATCCACACAGGTTCTCCATTTGTCATTAGGCTTAGGAACAAGTACAGGATTAGAGACCCACGATGGATAAAACGCCACCCTGATGAACCCATTCTCCTTTAATCTTTCAACTTCTTCTTTTAAGGCTCTCGACCGATCCTTATCAAGCAGCCTTCTTTTCTGTTTCACTGGCGGAAAACTCTTGTCTATGTTCAAGACATGGCTGATAACTGCAGGATCTATCCCAGTCATGTCTTTGTGCGACCAGGCAAAGACTTCCTGGTTTTTCCGCAAAAACTCCACCAGTGCATGCTTCGTGGTTGGTTCTAAGTTTTTCCCGACCTTCACAACTCTGGTCGGGTCTTTGTTGTCAAGTTGGACCTTTTCCAGGTCCTTGACGGATCCGATGTTTTCTTCAAAATCCCCAAAGCGAGGATCTAAATCTCTATCCTCACTTTGGGCAACACCCTATTTGGTGACTCCATCACCGGATTGGGCTTGTGTATCAATTGCCATCTACAACTTATCTGGGGGAGTGCCCTTTGACGTTCCCTTCTTTGCCTTCGTGACTGAGGTGTTGTAGCACTCCCTAGCCTCCCTCTGGTTTCCCAACACGCATCCTACCCCTACGTCTATCGGGAATTGCATGGCTAAGTGCCACATAGAGGTGACGTCCCGTAGATCAACCAGTATAGGCCTCCCAATGACGGTATTGTACGCCGAAGGACAATCGATTACTATAAGATGGGAGGCTGCGCCATACGGGCTTTTAAGGCTTGGAAAGCATGTTCACAGTCTTCAGTCCACTTGAACTTCTTGTTGCCCCTAAGTAGATTAAAGAAAGGGACGCACTTATCTGTAGATTTTGAAATAAATCTACTGAATGCGGCAATGCTTCTAGTCAAACTTTGTACATCTTTGATCTTTGCTGGCGATTTCATTTCTATCAGGGCCTTGATCTTTTCAGGATTAGCCTCGATTCCTCTCGAATTAATGAAGAACCCCAAGAACTTCCCTGATCCTATTCCAAAGGAACACTTGAGAGGATTTAGCTTCATTTGATATTTGTTCAGAACATTGAAACACTCTTGTAAATCCTTCACATGTCTGTCTGCCTTTTTTGACTTTACCAGCATGTCATCGACGTACACCTCCATGTTTACCCCGATCAACTCCTTAAACACATGGTTAACTAGTCGCTGGTAAGTCGCACCAGCGTTTTTCAATCCGAAGGGCATTAATTTGTAACAGTATAGCCATGTATCGGTTCGAAAGCTAGTGTGATCCTCATCAGGGGGATGCATACTAATCTGATTGTACCCTAAGTATGCATCCATGAAGGAGAGGATCTCATGGCCTGCAGTTGCATCGACCAGTTGGTCGATCCTTGGGAGTGGGAAGCAATCTTTAGGACAGGCTTTATTAAGGTTTGTGAAATCCACATAGGTCTGCCATTTTCCATTCGGCTTGGATACCAGTACTGGATTAGAGACCCATGATGGATAAAACGCCACCCTGATGAACCCATTCTCCTTTACTTTTTCAACTTCCTCCTTCAAGGCTTTTGATCTGTCTTTATCGAGCAGCCTTCTTTTCTGTTGCACGGGTGGAAAGTTTTTGTCAACGTTTAGGACATAACTGATGACTACACGATTTATCCCAGCCATGTCTTTATGTGACCAAGAAAAAACTTTTTGGTTCTTCTTCAAAAATTCCACCAGTGCATATTTTGTTGTTGCTTCTAAATTTTTGCCGATCTTTACAACTCTGGTCGGAAACTCTTCGTCAAGCTGGACCTCCTCAAGGTCCTCGACAGGTCCTACATCTTCTTCAAAATCCCCAAAGCGAGGATCTAAGTCTCTATCCTCACTTTGGGCAACACCCTATTTGGTGACTTCATCACCTGATTGGGCTTGTACATCAATGGGCATCAACAACTTTTCCGGGGGAGCACTCCTCGACATACCCTTCTTGGCCTTGGTGATTGAGGCATTGTAGCACTCCTTGGCTTCCCTCTGGTTTCCCAATACGCCTCCTACCCTTGTGTTTGTTGGGAATTTCATGGCCAAGTGCCATATAGAGGTGATGACCCGAAGGTCAACTAGTATAGGCCTTCCAATTACAGCATTGTAGGCCGAAGGACAATCAACCACTATGAAAGTAGTGAGTAATGTCCTGGTAGCGAGCACTGTACCTACTGTTACTGGAAGCCTGATTGACCCTGTTGGAGTGAGTCCCTCACCAAAGAAACCATAAATTGTTTGGTTGCAGGGCTCCAAGTCCGTGACGGACAACTTCATTCGTTCCAGCGAAGATTTATATAGGATGTTAACTGAACTTCCTGTATCGACCAATACTCTTTTCACCATTATGTTGGCAATCTAAACATCCACGACCAACAATCAGAGAAGGTTATTTCACCGTCCTCTGTTCGAGCCTTCTTTGATGTCCGATCCTCAACAGTCATCATCTTGATGTCCTGGTCGTGGCATAGGGTCTGAGAATATCGTTCCCTTGCCTTTTCGCTGTTTCCTGCGAGGTGCGGGCCTCCACAGATGGTGAGTAAGGTGCCAGCCACAGGGTCAGGCTGTAAAGGTGGCGAGTGTTGGCGTGTAGGCACCTGCTCGTTGCCACCTCGAGCCTTTCGTTGGGAAGCCCCCGCGACCCGCACGTATCTCCTCAAGTGTCCTTGTCTAATTAGGAACTCGATTTCATCCTTCAGCTGGTTACACTCATTCGTATTGTGTCCGTATTCGTTGTGAAAATGACAGAACTTGGTGGTATCCCTTTTCGAAATATCCTTTCGAATGGCAGCGGGCCTTTTGTAAGGCACACTGGAACTTGTGGCCTGATACACCTATGCTCGAGACTCGACAAGGGTAGTGTAGTTGGTGAACCTTGGCTCATAATGATTGTCCTTAGCACGCTTACTCTCGGAGGTAGAAGGTTCGTTATGGGGCCTCTTCCCCCCATTCTTGTCGTTGCCATTCCCATTCCCATTGCCTTTGCCGTTGTCGTTGCCGTTGGGCTTTGAACCATTGGCGGCTTTGGCGGGGTCTTCAGTCCCCTTATCTTTATTTGGGGTTTTTCCCTCCCTGGCAATCGTGTCCTTGAGCTTGATGTATCGATCAACTCGATCCAAAAATTCTTGGGTAGTTTTAACCCCATGCTTCCTGAGACTACTCCAAAGAGGCGTACGGCGCCTAACTCTGCAGTTTGGGCCATCATTTTGCCTTCGTCTCCCACTGTTTTGGCTCCAACTGCTGCTCGCATGAAACGCTGGACGTAGTCTTTCAGTGGTTCTCTTTCTTGCTGGCGTGTTTCGACCAGCTGGTTTGCCTCAGTTGGGTGCACACGTCCTGTATAGAATTGTCCGTAAAACTGCTTTACAAACATCTCCCAAGATACAATACTTGGAGGAGGGAACTTAAAGAACCACTCCTGTGCAGCGTCAGAAAGTTTTGTAGGAAAGATCCTGCACCGAGCGTCTTCGGACACCTTCTGAATGTCCATTTGTATCTCAAATTTGTTGACATGAGATATCGGGTCACCATACCCGTCAAAGTTCGGAAGTGTGGGCATTTTAAACTTACTGGGAGTCTCTTCCACAGTAATCCTCTAAACGAAAGGAGTGCCCCTTCCCCTGTCCTACTCGATGTGAGACATTCTTCCCCCGACCAGCTGTTGCACTGCTTGGTTTAGGGAATTTATCTGGGCCTGAACAGCTTTAGGAATTGTCGGGGCCTCTGGTGCCGGGGGAATGTACTCATCGTGCAGTTCTCGGCGGTCATTGAGTACATCCCTTAGATCGTCGTATCTTCGCCGCTGCTCGCTGGCTCCGAGCCGGCTAAAGACATTGTTTTTTCTGGGCTACCCCCCAACATTATGTCTTCCTTGTTGGTTTTCTCTAGGTGATGGGTTTCTGCCTCCACCTCTCTCCTTGTTCCTCCGACCAGCATTCCCTCTGCCTGAGTTGGCCTCATTGAAGCCATGTCCATCTCTGAACCTCGATTGGCTATGGTGGGACCGACTGTCTCCTCGGTTGCCTCCTTGGGCTGGAACTTCCCGAGAATTAGGGGGAGGCCTACGTTGGTTGGTAGGTCCCCGTGCATTATCATGCCGTAGGGGGCCCCTGACCGTAGAGCCTGTCTCTAAGTTCCTTCTGCTGCCAGAAGGACGTTGCCCCCTGCTCGGTGGGTGTGACTCTTCACCCCTCGGGCGTCTAGGGCTGCGGGGCTGCTGCCCGGCCCTATTCTGCCTTGGATGCAGGGGATTGCCTCAACCAGTCTGGGATGGAGGTTGCGTCTCAGGGTCCCCAGGTGGGACATCATCCTGAGGCATTGGTGGGTGCTCCGGCCTATGAGGGCTTGTTGGCTGGATTGGAGGGCTAGGATTGGGACCCCTTTGAGGTGGCCCATTTGAGGGTTGATCAGGCTGCGAGGCAGGTGCAGCCTGATTCCTAGCCAATTGGAGGGCTGCTTCGAGGGCTGCCATGGCCTCCCTCTGACGATGGTCCATCTCCACATGTCTTTCACTCAGCTCTTGGCGCTGGCGCTCTATTTCTTGCTGCTGTCGCGCCATGGTCTCCACAACACTTTCTTGACTGGCCCTCAGATTGGCCAATTCATCTTGCAATACTCCCAGAGTATTTCTCAGCATTTTAGAGTCCAGTTCCTCCTCATCAAACTCCAAGTGTGGCTCATTCTCAGCCATGTTCGGGAGAGGAGGTTGAGATGGTGCAGCGTCAGCAACCTGTCCAGTCTTCCTGGTTGTCTTTGCCATTAGTACTTCAACCGCTTCGTCTCAAGCTCTCAATGAAAGCACCAGAATATTGACCCTCATTTTGGTCAACTAACATGGAGTCAAATGCTTGATGTGACAGGAGGTATTGAAATAAATCTAATGGAAAGAACAGTAAACGACACAACAAATTATAGTGGTTTGGCCCCACGAATTGGTAATGACCTACGTCCGCTTAAGCTATTATTGATATTGATTCTCAGAGGAGTGATCAAAGAACTAGGGTTCTTCAAGTTTCACAAGCCTTAGAGGGATGAATAATACAATCAAAAGGTAATAGCTATAATTCTCTTGTAAAGCATAAACTCAAATCAGCCAAAAGTCAAAAAGTCAAAAAGTCCCTTCCTTGAGATATTTTTTCTCTATTTATAGGCTCAAGGAGGATTACATGAATTTGTTACAGATATTCTTTCCTAAATAATCGGATAATAGAGAATCATGGGAGATAATCTCGGATATGATTACAATTGCACAAGATCTTCTCAAAATATACGGAGTATACGACCAAGTTGGTCGTATATAAAATCCAAAGGTTATGTCAGGGGAATCTCCCTGGTCGATGGTCGAACAGAACCTCTGCCAGGTGTCAGCCACGTGTTAAAAATGTTTGCCACATCATCCACGCCTGTTCTTTGGATAACATTATGATAAGAATCAAATCTTTATGTCAAATGGCAAGTTTATAAAGATAATTAATTCTTATCGGTCCTGTCATTTATAATCTCTATTATAGACAACACCTCAGTAATCCGAATCTAGATCACTTGCATCTCGTATGCTTAGTAAAACGCACTAGTAACCATTCATTAAAGATTCCTTACTATAATGTGTTATTGACTATTTTATTCATGATATATGATCTTAATTCTCTTGTGCTGATACAAGATCATATTCTCATGAATGAATAAGGAATTTTATTATTATTATTATCATATAATTAATTCAAACAATAATTACAATATTCAAATGTAAAAAAAATATTCTTTTTATTTAATTCAATAAAATGTCTTTACATAATTTTAAGGCATTAGTCCTAAAAATTAAACCTACTCTTGACTCATAGATGCCTTAGAGTTTTAGGTTGCAATTTCTTCTGTTATTAGAGTTAGGTTATATTCCCAGGTTGCCTCTAATGGGTCATTTTGTAATCAGGAGAACTAAAATCTTTGTCATGGCCCCTCAAAAGAAAAAGATTGTGATAGTATCCTCTTCCCAAGGCAAGGACAAGCAAGTCGCCCCCGAGACCTACATTCCCCACTTTGGTCTGGTGGTGGAGAGGGAGGTCGAGGTGGGACTTGATAGTTTCTTTGAGACCGAGAGGATCATGTCTCGAATAAAGACTCAGGACAAAGTCAACAAGATAATGATGAGTCATGGGATAGAGATGAGTCCCAAATTTTATGCTCGACCTCCTTTGGCTGAAGAGCGGAGCTGCACCCCATTGCAGGATGAATTCGGGGCCTCGAGTGATGAGCATCTGAAGGCAAGTACCTTCCTCCCACTGGACCAGTACTTCATAGTCTTCCTGAACTACGTCGAGCTTGCTCCATTCCAGCTCCCCCCATATCGCCTCCTTGCGGGGTTAAAGTATTTGTTCCTCAAGAACGAGTGGGAGGTCCCCACTCCAGAGGACATTTTGTATATTTTATGTCTGAAAGCCAATCCAGACACCAAAACTCGAGGTTATGACTTCTACTACCTCACCTAGTTTCCTAAGTCTGCCAGCATCATTGACCTCCCTAGCCATCCGAATGACTTTAAAGAACAATTCTTTATGTCAAACAGGTTCAAGAACTACACTCATCGATATTTTAACCGTCTTCCTAAGTTTCTCAGTCTTTTGAAATTTTTATTTGAATCCCTTATCTTAACCAAGTTAAAACTTATTTTGATCGAGTTGTTATCTTGTGCAACTATTTACAAGAGAACGGAGCGGTCTGAGACACTTTGGGATCAATACCGAACTCTGGCCAACACTCTTGCTAAGGAGAAGGAGTTTAGGGTGATGGTGAATGATGCCACCATGGTGGCCAGTAAGCTAATCAGAAAAGATCATAAATTGTCCATCAAGGCCCAAGGTCCTCCCTAGGAGCTTCCTCCAATCACTGAGGAGGTTAAGGAAGAAGAGGAGGTCGCACCGTTGGGTGCTTAAAAGAAAGATCTCTGAAGATAGACATGATTCTGGCCAAGGTCGCGCCGAATCGAGGGAAACATCTAGCACCTCCAGCCAAGGTAATCAATATAGAGAAATAAACTAGGCTACTGCAAGTTTTAGGCTAATCTGATTCAATCCGAGGTAGCTTGTGAGCCGACATCCTGTAGACCCGGACCTGAATGAGACCTTACATTAGTTCATCGACCAATTGGTCGTACACCATAATGTTCCCTACCCCGAATATACTGTAGTAGTAGATAATACTTTACATTTTAGGTCCACCATTTTTGAACAATATGGTACAAACCTCTTGTCATGGAATTCCTTGTGTCATGGTTCATTTACCTCGGGTATTAGGCAGACCGAGCACGAGCCTAGTCCAGATGAGGAGCTCAAACCTAGTAGGTCCCATGAAGTAGTAATGCTATAATCTCCCCCTCCTCGAATAATCAAAGAGTCAGAGGTTATATCAAGCCCGATCCATAATCCAGAACTGATCATAGTAGTTTCCTCCTCTTGTTCTGTTACTTTTTACTTTGTATTATTTTGACTAACACTTCTTGGACTTGATTCTTCTGCTCACTCATTTGCAAATGAAGACATGAATCTAAAGGAGGCATTCAAAATTGGACCAAACTTAAAGAGTCAGAGGGTTTTGAAGAGAATCGCTCCTGAAGCTTGAACTGCTACCGGGTCTCCCGCGAAAGACAAGGGTGCCAGCTCTACCCGGAAGCAAGCAGCAGCAACCACCTAAGGTCAATGTAGTCATGACTCTGGAAGCTCCTCCACCAACTTCTTGCGACTCCGCTTCTATCCTGTAGGTCGTCTAAGCCGCAACCCTAACTATCACGATCCCAGTTCCTCCCCTGGAGGTGGGGAAATATCTAGAACCTCTATGCGGTTCATATCAGAATATGTGAACCATATGATGAAGCATGGAGCTTGGTCAATGCCAAATAGCTGCAAGACATAGGGTGAGGCCCTTGGAAATCGTCATCGACTCTGCGTTGGGGATGACTCTGACAATAAGTTTTATCTTTATCCTCCTTTAGTTTCGTGCTTTAAAAAATTGACCCTTCTTCATTCATTGTTTGCAGTATTGCATGGCTTAGATCTATGATATCGCTCAGATCCTAGCTGAGGTGGACGATGCTAGGATCTCCTTGTGGAAGGTGAAGGTTGCCCTGGGTGAGACCAACAAGGCCCTGAAGACCTCCTAGGAGAAAGAGAAAATTGTCAAAGCACAAGTCTCAAAGATAATCAAGCAGCAGGATCACCTTCAGCTCAAAGTATATGACCTTAACCCAAAGCCTATGGAGGTCATCAGTCTCAAGTAGAAGCTTGTGGAGGTTGAAGCAAAGGCCAAGGAGGATGATGCTGAAGCGGAGGGCTCTATGGAATAAACATTTTATCAGTGTTAGGCGTACAACCAGGAATGAGATTTCTCGTTCTTGGACGCAAAAATTTGGGGGTGCTACCTCGCCAAGTTCAAGGACCGATTATCAAAAGATCTTGCGGAGACAACATAGAATTTAGGAGCAGAAGTCGAGGAGGAAGGTGTGTTATCCTTAGAGCAAGTTACCAGATGTAACGTTCCAAATTACCTAATAAGGCTTAGGGCCTTGATTAGGGGGCCAGGATGGCAATTTATGGAATTATATGTTTATATGAGATATATTTGTGCGTAATTATGTGATTATGTGAGTTATATGATAATATGACTAGACATGCATGTTTAGGTGTATTAAATATGCATGTTGGTCAGTTTCTTATTAGAAGGGAAATTTTCTTAATTTGGCCTGTTATGGGCATATTGTATATATGTACATATATGTGATATATGTGAGAGACCACATTATTATGTGGGTTTATTTGGATTACTCAGCACTAGACGATCCCAGGGAGCAAGTTAGCGAGAAAGTCACAACGGTACTCAATACCTGACTCGGGGTGAGTCAAGGAGTATTTTGGGTAACTGGTACATTACCGGGTTATCGGGTAACGAGAATAAATATTTGAGGATATATTTGGAGTAAGTGAGATCAGGAGGGAATATTGGGGATTTTGACCATTTTGCCCTTGGGGACATTTTTGGTACCCCGAGCCTCGAGATTAGCTTAAGTTACTTGAACCTTAAGAAAAACAAAACACAAAAACACTCAACACACTCAGCTGTATCTCTCCCAACTAACTCTCTCTCTCCCTCACTCTCTCTCAATTTTAGGTGGATTTCTTGAGAAAACTAAGAGGATTAGTGGTTGAAAGCTTGGGAAATTGAAGGCTTGGCTCTAGGATTGGATTAGCTGTAGATAGGAGGATTTAATTCACAACCGAGGTAAGATATAGACTCTATTTTTTCATTGAATTCTATTTTGGTTTGGTTGTTCTTGAGATTTGAGGCTCAAGGTTATGGATTTGAGTTTTGGGTGGAGTTTTGGGTGGAGTTTTGAGTGTGTTGAGTTGGGGTTTTGATGCTGGTTTGTTGTTAAAGATGTACTAGGATTTAGTTATGGTTTTGGGTATGATTTGGAGTGGTTTTTGGTTGAGTTTGGCTGAAGAAAAAATAGGGAATGCTGGGTTCATAGGGTTGGGGCGCAGCCTTGTTCTTGGGGCACCGCGACTCGTGTGAACCCAGGGCTAGGCAGGGCTTCTGTTTCGGAGGCGCGGCGCAACCCTCTGAGGCAAGTCGCGGCCCGCGTCTTGTCTTCAGGCAAGAGGGGCTCTCTATTCTAGGAGGCTCGCTGCAACCCTTAGGGTCAAGTCGCGGCCCACCTGGGCATCTTTGGCCAGCTTAAGTCTTGAGTGAACAGGAACTCGAACCTAAGGCTCAAGATCGATTCTACTACCCGGTTTAGTAGAATTTGACGTACCAGAGGCTAGGACTCGGTCCGGAAGCCTTTAATTGCTTGTTATTGACGGGATTCTATATTATGGTTGTGAATAGGTTATCGCTAGGGGCTTGGAACTAAGAACATGCTCAAGAGTCCTTCTTAGTATACTTTGCACTTGGACCTAAGGAAAGAAAATTGCACTTAATACGTGATATATGTGATTAAGGTTCGGGCCCCTGAGAATGAACATGATTAAGTTAAGTTTGTGCTTGTTGATTAAACATACTTGAATACACCATTTCTGGCTAAGTGTTATATGATTAATCGCATGGTCTATGTAGTTAGGGGTTGGACCCGTTAAGGAACATGGTTATTACTATGTTTGCATTTAATTGATGGTGTTATATACTTAATATGTATGCATACTTGTATTGTCTGATGTATTCTTATCTGTATTTGTATCTTAATACCTGGTTAAGGGCATGACTTATTAGTCAAGGGTGGCAATACTGCACTGGTCGAAAGGCTTAGGCCCAATCAAGAATGTACTATTACGTTGGCCGACCCTATGGTCGTTGGAAAACAAAGCACTTGGCTAGCTCTATGGATAGTTACTCAGAGTTAAGGGCAAGGGCCCCAGGTGATTCTATGGTCACATAGCTAGGGCATAGGGCCCCTGATTGACTCTATGGTCAACTATTCAGTGCAGCAGACTCCAGTATGATCCAATGATCAATTATTTGTAATTGTATCCATTCATGAGTAGGTTATCACTGTTGGGCATGCTAGACAAGTATTTGGAATCTACATTTACTATTCATGCACATGTTTAAGTTTTCTTGCTGAGCGTTGGCTCAAGGGTGCTATGTGGTACAGGCACTACTACAAAATTGGGCTTTCCCGACACCCAATCACGACAGTCAACTCTTTTGACCGTCGTAATTGCTTAGCGGGACTCTACGCCGACAGTTAAAAACTGTAGGCATAGAGACCAACGCCGACAGCTAATAACTATCACCGTTGCTTTTAACTGTCGCTATTGACCCCAACGCCGACAGTTAATTCGAGACCAATGCCGACAGTTAAAATGTGTCGCTGTTGACCCCAACGCCGACAGTTAATTCGAGACCAATGCCGACAGTTAAAATGTGTCACTATTGACCCCAACGCCGACAGTTAATTCAAGACCAATGCCGACAGTTAAACGTTGTCGCTATTGACCTCAACACCGACAGTTAATAAAAGTCCAATGCCGACAGTCATAAAATGTCGCCAAAATTCAAATAAAAAATTATAATTAATTAATAGTATAATTTTAAAAATAAACTAAATTATGCAAATATATTTATAAAAATTATGTATTTATTAAAAGCTTTTAAAACTAGATTTTTTTTGTTTCTAAATTTTTCATATTATTAACTTTTGTATGTATAATAATTTTTATATTAAAATTTAAATTTATTATTATTTAACATATTTATAAACTTAACTATTTTATTCTTTAACATATTTATAAAATTTGTATTAGTTAAAAAAAAGCTGTTTTATTAATTGGAAAAATATTGTAAAAAAATAATAAATAATATAATTTTAAAAATAAACTAAATTATGTAAATATATATTTATAAAAATTATGTATTTATTTAAAACTTTTAAAATTAGTTTTTTTTTTCTAAATTTTTCATATTATTAACTTTTGTATTTAGAATAATTTTTATATCAAAATTTAAATTTATTATTATTTAACATATTTATAAAATTAATTATTTTATTCTTTAACATATTTATAAAATTTGTATTAGTTAAAAAAGAGTTGTTTTATTAATTGGAATAATATTGTAAAAAAATTAATGAATAGTATAATTTTAAAAATAAACTAAATTGTGTAAATATATATTTATAAAATTTATGTATTTATTAAAAAAATTTAAAACTAGATTTTTTTTTTTTCTAAATTTTTCATATTATTAACTTTTATATTTATAATAACTTTTATATCAAAATTTAAATTTATTCTAAAAAAAATATTAAAATTTAGATCTCTAACCTCCCACGTTTATCTCTATCTCTATATAATTATGTGTATATATATCTTTTATTATTTTTTTATCAGAATCTTTTATTATTATTATTGTTTAAAAAAAATTAGAACCCTATTCTCCCTCCCACACAGTTTTTGCATCTCTTAACCAGCCCCCTCCCTCTCTCTTTCTTTGCCTGTTCTCTTCTCTCTTCCCCTCATACCCATTTCATTTTCTCTTTGCCTCCTTCTCTCTGGTCGAAGACAACGCTCTGCCTGGGTCGAAGATTCGAAGAGGAGGACAGTAGGCTAGGAATGTATACACTCATTCCTTGGCTAGATGCTGCTTTTATGGAGTAATTAGTATGTTAAATCTTTATGTGGCAATTGGTACTATTATGCATCATTCATTTTATTTTTTAGTTTTGTTTATTATGTGAGATCTTTCTAATCAAGAAGACATTGGGTAAGTTTCTCACACTGTAGTTTGATGAAGGGTAGGCGGTTGTGTTATATTGGCACTTGTTCATTTTGTTCGTTGTGGAAGTCTGAGTCTTTGGGTAGTGGTTGGTGCTAGTGGGTTTTTAATTGTTGTTACTATTGTAATTTGTGTGTTTTTCATGGCCGCTTGGGCCTTTATTTCAATGGACAATGTGGCTTAATCTATAATATTTATGTATATATTGTCATGCTTATTTTTGGGCTTTGTTTATAGCTTTGATTTCTACTTGGAAGAACTTTATGATCCTATTTGAAAAGCATTGCATTAGTTAATGGATTTGGTGGGCTGGAAACTTTTATATATGCGATTGTGTTTACTAGAACAATATAAAATATAAGTTAGTATTGCATATTAATCATACTGTTATTTTTGTGATTATATGCTCTCTATGTTAACCAAATTTGCAGCCTTCTAAATCCAGTCTATTTTGTTTCTTTCTTCTTCCATGTCCAAAGATAGTGTTTTGTTTCATATTTACATGTTTTTTGTCTTAATTTACAGATATGAATCTTATCTATTTTTTGGTGTGCTTGAAATAAAAATTATGATACTAACATATTGGTAGATCTTCTTGTCTTGCATTATCTCTAAGGTATAAAGATGTTTCATATGGTAACTTCTTTTATTTTTTAATCTGAGTTTGGGTTGGGAAAGACTTGTTTTTTTTTATCCATAGTGTTTCTTCAATAAGTTGTTTGATTTAGTTCTAAAAGTTCCTATAGATTTGTGAGTTTTGACTTGCTTTTGGTGTATTGAAGTTTAATTTAACTTTTCTTTTCTATTAATTGGACTTCAGGATAAAGGATTTTTCCTCCAGCTTATTTGTATTTGTTTGTATTAGACATAGGTGATAAGTTGTTCTAGTCTGTTTAGGCTAGTGTGTGGTTGTGGTTTTTTATTTCAAGTTTTTAATTCTATTATGTTTTTTTTCATAGTTGTATTCTTTCATGTTCCGATAGTTTTAGAATTCATATTTGAGTTACATCTATTAATTTTGTTGATTCTTTTTTACTTAGGGTGGTAGATTCAGACTTATTTATAATAGGTTATATATATAAATATAAATATCTATTAATTTTGTTGATTCTCTTCTACTTAGGGTAGTGTTTATTTTTTTTTGCCAATGATGTTAAAATAATGAGAATGCTTATTATGTTGGTAATTATAAGACTTATTATGCTCTTATATTATTAAAGGCATACAAAGTGTCGTAAATGTCCATAATAGGTCATTCTTTTTCTTTGTGAAATACTTATGATGATTAAATTGAGGATATTCTATTATTAAATTAGGAATTTTATTAAATTGTAATTCACAACATCATTGGTCTCCCGACCGTCTCAAACTTTGTCAACATTCTTACAAGGTAAGTTTTTGTTCAATAATCTCTAAGAGGGATTAATCAACTAATTTTACATATTTTTATAGTTGGTTCTCTCATTCATTTGTTAATATTTTATGGTAAGATATACTATTTAATTATAATTTGAAGTCTTTTATTCATTGGTGCAGGGAATATCATAGGACTGACTTTTAAGGTGGATGCCTAGATTTATTAGGAAGAATATTGAGAAAATAAACATGATTGAGTTTGCAGTGATTTGGAGAAGAGAATTATGCTCTCTTGTTGAGATTTGTTGTATTATATATTTTGAAGTTTATGGATTTATAATATTATAATGAATTTTTATTGAGAATTATTTAGTCTCATGGGGATTTGATGTATTATTTATATTTCAATTGTATGAATAAATGTTGTATGTATATGAATTTTTATTATGATAAATATAATTTTTTTTTACAAGTTATGGTAATAATAATTAATTATGTGAGTAATTTTTTTTATTTAAATTTAAATCAAACTTCAATTGTTAAAAATATAATTAAAAGTTTTAAAAAATATATATAGAAAAATTATTATTTATATATATAAATTTAATGTTACAGCGACGGTGTTTCTAGCAACGGCGACACCTAATAACTGTCGGCGTTGCCAGCAACGGCGACACCTATTAACTGTCGGCGTAGCCAGCAATGACAACACTTATTAACTGTCGGCGTTGCAAGCAATGGCGACACCTATTAACTGTCGGCGTTGCCAGCAACGGCGACACCTATTAACTGTCAGCGTAGGTACCCTACGCCGGCATAGGCAAATACGACAGTTAGTCGACTGTCGTCATTGCTCAATAGCGACAGTTAAAAACTGTCGGGAAAACCCATTTTTGTAGTAGTGAGGTAAGGGAAAAGGAAAGCTTGACCAGTCATGAGTTTAAGAGCTTTGGTGGTGGCGTGTATATATGCAGCTACTTGTCCACCACAGCTGAGGATATCTCAAAGGAACTAGGGTCGTATCCCTCATTTTGTCACTTAGGCCGACTGATTGTACTTTTGACTTGTATATACTCTTTTAAGCATCTGTTTGTAATATTTTGGGATCCCATGTATGTATTAAACTTTTAATTGAAAAGTCAACAGTTCCTTTGACCAAAAATTTTAATCATAACCCTTGACATGAACCTTAGTTACATGTTTATGACCAAATGACTTGATTAGCAAGTCTGACACTATTTAGAATACACAATGTAACCGTCCTGGATTAGGAAGATGTTACACTAGAGCTCAGAGATGATGGGGGTCCACTCTTATTTTTCTTTTTTATTTTCTCTATTTGGGCACTTGGAGCCCTTTGTATTTGGGCCTTTTAGGCTGAGACAATTGTCTTGAGCTTTACCTCGAGGTTATTTTTATTCCAAATATAATTTATATGTATTTTGATATATGTTTTAACTTGTTATATCTAATCTTTTTTGTTTACCCCCTATTCTATCAAGTATTTATGTTTATGAACCTTCAAAGTCGTTATGCATCCAAATAGTTATAGGGTAATTTTAGATCAAGATATTTTTGCCTGATGGCTCGCCCAGTTAATTTTTGGTCGATGACCTAGTTATTTCCAGTAGGTTGATTGCCTAGTCGCGTATACCTATTAGGGATCAGGCCTTGGACCTGGTTTAGTTCCAAGATTATTATACCTAGTTAAATTCTAGGATTTTGTTTGTTATGCTTTAAATTTTCTTAACATAGGTTGTATTTAGAATTTCTTTGAAAATCAAGCTTTACGAAGGCGTAGAGTAATCAATTTTCCAAATTCTAAGTTATGAAAAATTTAACCTAAATTTGTTGAATGTTTCAAAGACTATTCAGGGTTATATGCCCCCCAAGTGATCAGAATTTATAAATATTCTAGATCGCTTTTACATAATCAACTCATGCTAAATTACAAGAATAAAATGAAAAAAATTGATACCGCGTTTAAAATACGTAGCAACCCTTTATTATTCAAGTTTGAACAAAATGAAATGACTTTTACAAATAAGCCTTATAAAGAACAAAACACTTTAAATCTAACAAAGACATCCTACTACTGATAATACTTATTGAGATGTAGAGTGTTCCAAGTTTGTGGAACCAATTCTCCATTTAGTCAAGATAGTTTGAAGGTTCCTTCCTGTAAGATCTCCACAATTTGATAGGGTCCTTCCCAGTTCGGTCCTAGTACACCGTCTTTAGGGTCTTTGTTAGCTAGAAACACCATTCGGAGCACCAAATCCCCAGCTTGAGTCTACGCCCTTTGACTTTTGAATTAAAATATCGAGCTACTCTTTGCTGGTAACGGGCGAGCTGCAACTGAGACTCTTTTGAATTAAGCAGGTCATGATTTCGATCCTGGTTGTAGGTTCTTTGCCTATGTGACATCATTAGAGCCTCAACTGGGAGCATAGCCTCTCTTCCAAAAGTTAAAGAGAAAAGAGAATGCCCTGTACAAGTGCAATGTGAGGTCCTGTAGTCCCAAAGCACTTGCGGGAGCTGTTCAGGCCATAGTTCTTTAACATCTTCTAGTCACTTCTTTAAGATTGCCTTTAGGGTTTTTTTTACTGCCTTGACTTTCCCATTAGCTTGACGGTATGCCACTGAAGAGAAACTCTTTATTATGACGTATTTCTCGCAAAAGGTTGTGAATAGGTCAATGTCAAATTGATTTCCGCTATCAGACACAATCATCTTTGGGAGTCCAAAATGGCACACGATGTTTTTCAATATGAAATCTAGTACTATTTTTGTGGTTATAGTCCCCAGAGGCTCAACCTCAACCCATTTAGTAAAATAATCGATTGCGACAACTACATAGCAAACTCCTCCTGTTCCAGTAGGCAGCGAGCCGATTGAGTCAATCCCCCATATAGCCAATGGCCAGGGAAAGGAAATCATAATTAGCTCCATGGGTGCAGCTCGAGAAATGGTGGCAAAACGTTGGCATTTTTCACACTTGTGGACATATGAAGCCTAGTCCTTTTTCAGCATGGCCAGAAATAACCTTGCCTTAGTACCTTTAGAGCCAAGTTTTTCCCCCCAACATGGTCCCCACAAAATCCTTCATGGATTTGTCAGAGGATGGCCTGCACTTGCTTGGGAAAGACACACCTTAGGAGGGGCAAAGAATGACCCCACCTGTAGAGAATTCCATCAACCATAATGTACCGCAAGACCTAACACAACAGTTTTCGTGCATTCTTTCGATCTTCTGGAAGCTTTCCGGTTGTGAGGTATTCAATTATGGGAGTCATCCAGGTCGGTTCTTCACAAATCACTCTGACCTCCACTAGCTCTTCATTGATGTTTGGTTTATCCAATAATTCTACGGGGACCACATTTAATGGGTTTGCTTCTTTGGTCGTGGCGAGTCGGGCTAAAGCATATGAATTCATATTCTGCTTGCGGGGGACCTGTTTGATGGAATAAAAGTCAAATTCTGACAGTTCACCTTTAACCTTAGCTAGATAAGCTACCATTTTGATTCCTCGAGCTTGGTATTCTCCTAATACCTGATTAACCACGAGCTGAGAATCACTAAAGCATTGAATTATAACGTCCTACTAATCCAGGACCGCTACACTATGTGTTTAAAATAGTGCTTAACTCACTAAACGAGTCATTTGAACTTAAAATGTTTAATTAAACTAACTCAAGGATTAGGTATTCAAAATTTTGGTCAAACAATAACCATTTCATTAAAAAGGTTTAAGTTTGTACACGGGATTCCAAAAAGATTTTATAACTGATATAGATCCAAAATAAATACAAAAGGCGCTAAGCGAAAAATCAAGGTTCAACCCTAGTTCCAGCAAGTAATCTCAGTCGTGGCGGTCGAGCAGGCCGCATATGTACACTCCACCCCTGAAGTTCTCCAACTCATGTCTGGTCCAACTTCTCCTTCCCCTAACCTGCACCATGTGGCACCCATGAGCAAAGGCTCAGCAAGAAAACGTAGGTAAACTCATAAAAAATTGTTCAATAGATTTCAGATCATAAATAAAATTCTTAGCAGTTATAACTATACTCAGGCATTCATTTAATTCAATTAAGCAGCCATAGAGCCACACAGGTGCCCATTGCATTATTTCCTTGGGAAACGACTATAGGGTCGGTCAAGCGTGAATTACACTCTATATTCCAAGCGGCTATAGAGTCGAGCAAGCGTATATCACACTTCCGAGTTGGCCCAGCCATAACGGCCTGCGTTCCACACGCTTTTTCCAGCCACAAGTTATAAGCCAAGCTAATCGACCAGATATAACAAATAAGCATTCATCATTCAATACAGATAAAAACATTCCATTCAATCATGTTTAAGTAATTATATGAGACATGGTTATAACCATGTTCAATAACCAGGGCTCGAGCCTTAATCTCAGACCAGGTGCAATTTTCTTACCTCAAGTTCTGAGAAATTTAGTTTAGTGACCCTGAGTGCAATCCTTTCCCCTCGAGCCCAGCGGTACACTGTAACATCCCAAAGTTCCTAATATGGCTTAGTGCCTTGATTAGGGTGCCAGGAGGGCATTATTGGAATATTCTATGATTTAATTGAATATATATGTGATTATCTGAATTGCATGAGTTATGTTATAATATGATTGGTTATGCATGTTTAAGTGTATTAAAAGTGTTTAGAAGACTCACTTTTATTTAAAGGGGCATATTTGTAATTTTGGCTCGTTGAGGGCATAATTGTGATTATATGGTGTTATATGATTGATGCCACATTATTATGTGGATATATTTGAGATATTCGGCAAGAGTCGGTCCTATGGAGCAAAGTAGTGGTTAAGTCACAATGGGGATTAATACCCGACTCAGGGTGAGCGAAGGGGTATTTTGGTAATTCGGTGAGTTACCGATATTCATTGGAGTATGAGTCATATTCTAGGAAAAAAGTAGTGGTATTTGATATTTGGTGGAACTAATTGGGAATTATAAGGGTTAAGCGAGATTAGAGTGTCAAATGTCATTTTTCCCTGGGGAACATAAAGGGAAGGACTAAGTGGACGGCCATTTTGGTCTTTTTGAGACCATGTGTACTTAGTCAAGGGTTAAGCTAAGAAACCACAGAAAATAGAAAACACTCTCTCTTCTATCTCATGTTTCTCTCTTTCTCTCCCTTGTCTGTTCATTGAAGTTTGGAGGCAAACTTGTGAATTCAAGCTTAGAGGCAAGGCTCGGAGGGGATTGAAGTTGTTTTGGGAGAGTCTAGAAGTTGTCAAGCTAGGGGAACATCTGAGAATTTGAGTTTTGCAGAGGTATACTCAAGTTTTTGAAGTTATTTTGAGTTTTCTTTTTTGAGTTTTGAAAAAAGTTTGAATTCTGAGTTTAGTTATGTTTTAGAGGGTTTTGATGATTTTATATTGTGTTTTTGTATTGCTGGTGTGATTCTGGTGGTTAGAATCAGGTAAAAATCGAGTTTGGGGTGGATTTGAGAGACTTATGATTTCTGAAAATCACAGGTTTTCTGGGTTTGCAAGGTAGCATCGCGGCGCTGTTCTTGAGTGTTGCGGCTCGAGTGAACATAGACAAGGCTGGTGGTACCTCAAACCGCCTTGGCGTTGCAACACTTGGTGGGCTGCGCTGTAGTGCAAGTGCAAGGAAATTTGGGCGGACTCTCTGCCTGGTCTGGCGTCGTGAATCAAATTGGAAAAAAGTAAAAACGAGGTTTTGGGTACGGGAACCTAAACCTAAGGGCTTGGGAATGGTTTACTACCCAATTTAGTAGAATTCAAGGTCCCAGAGGCTAGAATTGGGTCCGTAAACCTTAATTGGTTTGTTGCTTGATGGTTATTCCTTATTATGGTTGTGAATAGGGTGAACCCCTAGGCTCGAGAGGAAAGGATTGCACTCAGAGTTGTTATATTCGCATGCTTAGGACTTGAGGCAAGAAAATTGCACCTGGTATGAGATTAGGGCTCGAGCCCCGATTATTGAACATGGTTATATTCATGTGTGATATGTTTGTTAAATATGATTGAGTGCATTGTGTATATTTGTATTGAATGATGAATGCTTATTTTTTTATATCCGGTCGATTAGCTCGGCTTATAAGTCGTGAACACCATTAACGTTCAGAACACAAGCCGTAATGGTTGGGTCAATATAGAAGCTCGACTTATAATCTGTGGACGACATTAGCGTGCAGAACGCAGGCCGTAATGGCTAGGCCATTATAGAAGCTCGATTTTATAAGACATGGACGACATTATCATGTGGAATGCAAGCCATTGTGGCTGGGTCAATATAGAAGCTGTTGGGGTTTTATGCCGTAATTAAAACCCAAATTCTTTGTAATCTCATTTATTATCAATAATATAATTACAATCATTTTTTGACTTGGTCAATCACTTTGCTCACATGTTTTATTTTCATGATTATTTGTTTAATATAAACTTCTATTAATTCCCAAGCATATAGCTAATCTTATTTATAGTGACATAATCGCAGTGGAATATAAATATGATTACATGTTCAAAATAAGTTAGTCCTAAGATTAGTCAGTGCACAAGATTTACACTAACTTGCCAATCTATGATATGATCTACTTACACATTACAGTGTTATGTTCTTTCCAGAACATTAGCAAAGTAGATAAGATTGGATGTATTTGTTATATTGAATTGGACCGATATTGACAGTTGATAAGATAAGTAAACATACCATTATTATCTATTCTAGTCATATCATATAGTTTAACATAGGTCAATTCAATCTCAATTCTGAGTGGTTAGTATTCTAACTGGTTGTATTATTTGAGTTCTTTGACTTGTTCGTTACCAACTTACCCTACAGACTAGCCCATACTTACATCTTGGGAACTCGGTAGTATAATTGAGTGGGAGTGTTAATCATAGATATGAACATCTATAGCTTCTGATGAAGAAGTGAAACGATGGTTTCCTTTTAGTTTGGTTCAAGGTGTTAAATGATAGAGATCTCATTTCAGTAATTAAATTAGTTTACTGAAATATCATTTTCAAGGAACTAAGTGTTTTAAGGATAAAATACAATGAAGGGTAAAACAGTATTTTAGTCCTATCTCGTTGTAGACCGTCTATAGAGGATTGAATGAAAATTATGGTTGTAACAATGGATAATTAATAGCGTATCTATATTTTTTATACAACGTTCTATGCATTCAAGAGTGCAATTCCGAGTCTATAGTGGAGTTACGAGGAATTAATAAGTTAGTAAATTTATGATAGCTTATTGGTGCTTGATTTCATAGGCCCATGGTCCCCATTGTACCTTGGATAAAATCATCTAGATAGTCTCAATTAATTGATTTAATCATCAATTAGAATTATCAAAGTTGACTAGGTCAGTTTTGGATAGTTTCATAGAGTTATGTAATTTTGAGAAGAAAAGAGAAATTATGGCAGATTTATTAATTAAGATAAATTGGTATCTAAATTAATAAATAAGTTTAAATCAATGTTCAAATTATAAATAATTAATTTGATAAAGGATTTAAATAATTATTTAATTAATTAAATCAATAGAAAATAATACAGGCCTTGATTTTAAGTCCAGTGGGCTTATAATCAAATGGGAAATTTCATGGGCCTAAAGCCCATGATAATTTCGACCTAGGGCTTTAAATGGCTATTATTTTATGGGTTTTTTTAATTAAATTAAATAGCATAATTAAGTCTATAAAAGGAGTGCTTAGAGAGAAGTTAGAAGTTTAGATTTCTGAGACAACAAATAAGTTTAATTACTGGTTTTCTGATAGTTTTAGATTCTCTCTAAAAACACAAGTCCTTTTCTAAGCCTCTTTGTTATTTTCTATTCTTCTCTCTATATCTATCTCATGTGTTGAGAATTGGCCACACTAGTCTAGGCGAATCTAAGGATACATTGGAAGACTATGAAGAAAATAGAAGATCAGTTCAGTTTTTTGAGAATACTCTGCGACAGAGAGGATACAAGAGTTAGAGAAACTGAAGGAATGACTCTTTCATTCTGCTGTGTATACTGTAAGTATTATTGTCTTTGTTTCTCTTTGAATTCAATTTTAGAAACATGTTCTAGGTTATCTCATATTAATTTGTTTAATATTAGATCTACATGAAAATAAATAAATAAATATCCTGTATAAGTTTTCCCAACAGAAGCTTGGCTTATAAGCCGTGGTCGACAATAGCGTGCAGAACGCATGTCGTTATGGCTGGGCCAACCAAGAAGCTTGATATACGCTTGCACAACTCTATAATTGCTTGGAACATAGAGTGTGGTTCACGCTTGACGAACTATATTATCGTTTCCAAAGGGAACAGTGCAATGGATGCATGGTGGGCTATATGATCTCTTAAATGGATTGAATACATGTCTGAGTATTGGTTATAGTTGCTAGGCATGCTATTTATAATATGTAGTCTATTGAATAATTTTTTATGAGTATGTTTATGTTTTCTTGCTGGGCCATGGCTCATTGGTGCTACGTGGTGTAGGTAAGGGCAAAGAGAAGCTAGACCAGCCATGAGTTGGAGAGCATCAAGGGTAGAGTGTACATATGCAACCTACTCTACCGCCACAACTAAGGTTACTTGTTGGAACTAGGGTTGAACCCTGATTTTGCCGCCTAGGCTAGCCTTGTGTATTTATTTTGGATCTGTATCAGTTATAAACTCTTTTGGGATCTTGTGTACAAACTTAAACCTTTTTAATGAAATGGTAACTGTTTGACCAAAATTTTCAATACACAATCCTTGAGTTAGTTTAATTACACATTTTAAGTCCGATTGACTCGTTTAGCAAGTGAAGCACTATTTTAAACACACAGTGAAACGATCCTATATTAGTAGGGCGTTACATACACCCTCTAAGAATTCGAATTCTCACTGTTTCCCCTAGCTTGACAGCTTCTAAACTCTCCTAAGGTAACTTCAATTCCCACCAAGCTTTAGAATTCAAGATTTCTTTTCAAAACTCAAAGAACCACTAGAGAGAGAAAGAGAGAACATGAGAGAACAGAGGGAGTGTCTTGTAATTTCTAAGTTAATCAACTTAGCTAGCTTAAGTTAATCAAATGGTCCAAAAGACCAAAATGCCCTTGGCCACCTAGTCCTTCCCTTGAAGCCCCCAAGGGCAAAAATGAATTCCGCCAAATACCAAAAACCACTATTTTCCCCCAAGTATGATTCATACTCCAATGAGTCCCTCTAACTCACCGAATTACCAAAATACCCATTGGCTCACCCCGAGTCAGGTATTAATCCCCGTTGTGACTATACCCCAAACTAGCTCAAAAGGATCGACTCCTGTCGAATATCTCAAATATATCCACATAATAATGTGGGCTCAATCGCATAATAGAATATAACAACAATTATACCCTCAGTGGGTCAAAATTACAAATATACCCATTTAAATAAAAGCGGGCCTATTACACACATTTAATACACTTAAAAATGCGTGATGAGTCATATCATAATATAACTCATGCAATTCACATAAGCACATATATATTCAATTAAATCACATAATATTCCAATAATGCCCTCCTGGCACCCTAATCAAGGCACTAAGATTTATTAGGAATTTTGGGACGTTACAACTATCACCTCCTTATAGAAATTTCATCCTCGAAATTTACTTGAACTGCTCAGGATACTGATCTCACACGTCTGACTCTAATTCCCAGGTCGCTTTGCCGACCTTGTTGTTCATCCATAATACCTTAACCAAAGGTATAGTCTTGTTCCTCAAGTCTTTATCCTTTCTATCAAGGTTCTGAATTGGTCGCTCCTCGTAGGATTAATCTGTCTGTAGCTCCAGATCCTCATAACTCAACATATGAGTTGCATTTTATACATATTTTGGAAGTACTGAAATATGAAATACATTATGAACCCCTAACAGTGACGGGGGTAAAGCCAACCTATAGGCTACCTGTCCAATCCTCTCCGGGATCTCAAACGGCCCAACAAACCTAGGGCTCAACTTGCCCTTCTTCCCAAACTACTTCAATCCTTTCAAAGGTGAAACATGGAGGAAGGCATAGTCCCCAATTTAGAACTCTATGTCTCTATGCTTGGGATCAACGTAGCTCTTTTGTCTACTCTGTGAAGCGACCATCCGAGCTCTAATCTTCTCAATGGCCTCATTGGTCCTCTGAACTGCTTCAGGACCTAGATATTTCCTCTCTTTCATCCCAATGGATGGGTGATCTACATTACCTACCATACAACATCTCATATGGAGCCACTCCAATAGTTGACTGATAGTTGTTGTTTTAGGAAAACTCTATCAAACGAAAATACTTACTCCAGGACCCTTCAAAGTTCAGAACGCATGCTTGCAACATGTCTTCTAATATCTGAATCCTCTTCTCAGATTGTCCATCTGTCTGAAGATGATAGGTTGTAGTAAACTTCAGTTGTGTACATGTAGCCTTTTGCAGACTCCCCCAAAACTTGGAAGTAAAGAGGAGGTCCCAATCTGAAGCAATAAACTTTGGAGCCCGATGGAGATGTACAATCTTACTAACATACAACTCAACATACTGATCCACAGTAAAAAAATTCGTCACAGGCAAGAAATGGGCTGATTTTGTATACCGATCCGCAATCACCCAAACTGAATCATGTTGACCCATTGTCCTGGGTAATCCCACTACAAAGTCCATAGTAATGTCCTCCAATTTCCATTAAGAAATACCCAAAGGCTGCAGTAGCCCTGCTGGTCTGGTGCTCAACTTTCACTTGCTGACACGTTAGGCACTTAGCCACATACTCTACCACATCTTTCTTCATCCCAGGCCACCAATATAACAACTTTAGATCCTGATACATCTTCGTGGTGCCTGGATGCAATGAATGCAGTGTAGTGTAAGATTCATTCAGAATCTCTCGTCCAATAGTAAATTCCATAGGAACACAAATCTGCTTATTTCACCTCAATAAAACCATCTTTGAAACAATATAGTCCTTAGTCACTCCAGCTAGGATGTCCTCTCTGTGCCTCATCAATTGAGGATCATTCAACTGACCTTCCTTAATTCTCTCCATAAGAGTAGACTGGAAGGTGATGTTATCTAACTGGCCCACCACCAACTCTAATCATGTTCTAGGCATCTCCTCTGCCAACTCCATTGATATCTACTTCAAACTGAATAATTGTCTCGAACCTCTCCAACCCAAGGCATCTGCCACCACGTTGGATTTCCCTAGGTGGTAAAGAATCTCACAGTCATAATCTTTCACCAACTCCAGCCAAAGCCTATGTCTCACGTTCAGATCTTTCTGAGTAAAGAAATAATTTAGGCTTTTGTGGTCAGTGTTATACCTCACACTTCTTCCCATAAAGGTAGTGTCGCAATACCTTTAATGCAAAGACCACTGTTGCTAATTCTAGGTCATGTGTAGGGTATCACTGTTCATATTCCTTTAGTTATCGTGATGCATAGGCAATCACCTTTCCATCCTGCATAAGAACACAGCCTAACCCCTACTTTGATGCATCGCAATAGACCACAAATTTCTCCTGATCTGAAGGAAGACTCAGAACTAGAGCAGTGATCAATTACCACTTCAACTCCTAGAAGTTGTTCTCTCATTTATCTGACCATACAAACTTCAGGTTCATGTGTGTCAACTCCGTCAGTGGTGTTGCAATCTTTGAGAACTCTTCCACAAAGCACCAATAATACCCTACCAATCGAAGGAAACTTCTAATCTCAGAAGCACTCCTTGGCCTTAGCCAATCTCTAACTGACTCAATCTTGGCGGGTCCACCATGATCCCATCTTTACTAACAACGTGACCAAGGAATGTCACCTGAGGTAGCCAGAACTCACACTTTTTGAACTTGGCATACAGTCAGTGCTCCCTCAGTCTCTGCAATACCAGCCGGAGATGTTGCTTGTGCTCTGCCTTCAACTGAGAATAAATCAGGATGTCGTCGATAAAGACAATCATAAATCTGTCTAGGTAATCCTTGAACACTCTATTCATCAGATCCATGAAAGTTGTTGGGGCATTAGTCAATCCAAACGACATGACTAAGAACTCATAATGTCCATACCTAGTACGAAACGTTGTCTTCGAAATATCCTCATCTTTTATCCTCAGCTAGTGATAACCAGATTGAAGATCAATCTTTGAGAACATGAGACACATGAGACATAGTTATAACCATGTTCAATAACCGAGGCTTGAGCTCTAATCTCAGACTAGGTGTAGTTTTCTTACCTCAAGTCCTGAGAAATTTAGTTTGGCGACCCTCAGAACGATTCTTTCCCTTCGAGCCTAGTGGTACACCCTCTGAGAATCCAAATTCTCACTATTTCCCCTAGATTGATAGCTTCTAAACTCTCCCAAGGTAACTTCATTTCCCACCAAGCTTGCTTCTAAGCTTTAGAAATCAAGAATTCTTTTAAAAACTCAATGAACCACTAGAGAGGGAAAGAGAGAACGTGAGAGAAGAGAGAGAGTGTGTGTCTTATAATTTCTAAGTTAATCAACTTAGCTGGCTTAAGTTAATCAAATGGTCCATGCGGCTGTCAAAATTCCACATCAAGTAAAGCACTCAAGAGGAGTCCCAAGAGATAGGAAAAGCCTCGAGGATCAAACTTGCACCTTCCTGGAGCTTGGGGGCGAGTTCAAGTCTCCATAAAGCTTGGGGCAAGCTCAAGCCTCCCTAGGGCTTGGGGGCGAGCTCAAGCCTCCATGGAGTTTATTTTTTACTAAGCAGCTAATGTGAGCATGGAGAAATTACAAGAGAAGCCACGCAAGAGACGGGTGTCCAAGAGGTGCTTCAAGACGACCGGAAGAGCCTCAAGACCAAGTCCACGCCCACCAAGACCCCTAGGGGCAAGCTAAGGGTGCGAACTCAAGGCCCCCCTAAAGCCCAAGAACTAGTTTGACCCTACTCAAGACCACAACACACATGTGAAGCTTCCTAGAGGCTAGGAGGGTTATTCAAAGGACCTCAGCAACCTTGGAGTACTAGCTTAGGACCACCATTAATTTTGAGAGTAAATAGGCCTAATAGGTCCTTGCATCCTGAAGGCATAGTCTTTCCTCAGATTCAATCTATGAGCATCTTACACTTAAGCTCTCAAGGGCTCATCAAGATATATACGACTTCTTCAAAAGAGCACAAAAGTATATACGTGTGGAAGAGGGCCATAAGAACTGCATGTTGGGGAAACCAAACCTTCCTCTAATCACCCTTCTACCAATACGTCTGAATATTTCGTGCAGAAGAGATCGTTGTGATAGAGAAGTCGCTGATTAAGTTGAAGATTGGAAAAGGTCTACAAGAAGGCTTCAAGGATAAGCTAGTGGGATTCATCAAAGATAACCTATGATAAGACTCCCTTTATTTGAGTCACTTAGGAACCAAATAAGTCATCTCAATTGGCCCCCATAAATTTGTAGTAGTAGTTTTTATTTATTTGAGTTATGCCTCATAAGGAATCAAAAGTTTCACCATAGTTGGCTTCCCATAGATGTAATCTATCTTGATAGGATCCAAAGAGGTCGCCAAGCTAACTCCCAGATGTAATATGACGATGACATTGTGCTTATCCTTGCACGTTGTCTACTATTACTAATGTAAAGCACCTATCTTATATATTACATCTCTCATTTCCAAGGACACTTATATGACGCGCATACTACAATTGTCAGTTGGAATTGTCAAAGCATATCAGAGAGAACGAAAAATAAAGTGCTTGGCAAGATAGATCCCATCAACCACTTAGGAGGTATTAGACCCAACCTCACCAGGCACCTAGCCATGTGCAGAATAGGTGCCTAGCCTTGCAAGCCTCAATAGGCACCTAGCCATGTGTGCCTAGCCTCGCGAGCCTCAACATGCACCTAGCCATGCACACAATAGGTGCCTAGCCTCGTGAGCCTCAAGAGGCACATAGCTATGTGAAAAATAGGTACCTAGCCTCGCGAGCCTCAACAGGCACCTAGCCATGTGCAAAATAGGTGCCTAGCCTCATAAGCCTCAGTAAGCACCTGGCCAAGTGCAAAACAGGCCTCTGGCCATGTGAGATATATATGTGAGCGGTGAACCTTATAAGACAACATTTAAATCTATAAGGGCTACCTACCCTTATAGAATCTAAGAAAGTCAAAAGGTCCCTCAAAAGTGAGCTCCTCACAAACACGCCCACCCTACGGGAACACGTCACATAAGACAAAAGGGGAGCCCAAAGAGATCCCTAAGTCTAGATCGACCAAGTCGCCTTACCAAGGGAAAAAAGGGCCTTCAAGGAGGTCTTTCCAAAAAAAAAAAAAAATAGGTACTTGTGAGGTTTCACAAGTACGATCTCCCTATAAGGGTCCCAACCAAAGGGGAGATCACCTCAAAGAACAAAAGGGTCCTCATACTAATCCTAGGTCAACCAAAGTCACCTAGCCCAAAAAGGGTCTCAAAGAAGACGCTTGTGAAAAGGGTCTCAAAGAAGACACTTGCAAAAATGGTCTCAAAGAAAACGCTTGCAAAAATAGTACTATGCATAATGATGAGAAGGACACTTCTCGCACAAAATAAAATGTGTGCGCAAAAATATATAAAAGGATAGCAAGAACCCAAAGGGTCAACATATCCTTATAAGTAGTCAAGGTGCACCAACAGACACGAATCACACACAGTAAAGAGGTCCCAAAGGGAACCCTTTCAAAATAAAGAGGTGCTAATAAGAAGCCCACGTGCATAAAAGGACATGATAATGTTCTGTCATAAAATAAGCATAAGACATAGCAGGACTCGTTAAAAGTTCCTCATGAAGAAAACAAGAGACCCGAAAAAACCTCTCAGGAAAAATAAGTCAAGTGGCATTACAACCAAATTAAAGTAAAAAGAAAGAAGCTGCCCACACATGGGAGCAAAAGACGGGGCAGGAAAAAACTTCATGGTTTCCCGCCGTGAGCACTCCATTCAGTAGCCTTAGCAACATCGTGGTCACCAAATGAGAAGAAGTCGGAGCCAGGATTTTGTTTCCAACACCATATAAGAACTTTAGCTTCTGCCCTTTTCTTACTCTTAGACGAAGAGGAATTATTCTCTATAGTTGTTCCTATCATGAGTGTCGCCACAGCAAGCTGCTTCTCAAGTCCCTGAATCTTGATAGTAAGCTAATCATTCTCTGCCCCGCCAAAGATAGATCTTTTCTCGACATCACTAATACTTCAAGGGTATCAATTAATGAGAAAGTACTGTTAGACTTCATGGTCGAGTCTAATAATAAATAAGAAGCCAAAAAGATGAAGGGACTACAAGAAAGAATTGTTAAAGCATTCTTCACTCTAAAATCTGACAAGCGTTGGATGCACACAAACCACCCAGGGAAATGCCTTAGGAGCACCATACGAGGGCTCACCATGGCTAGACGTTACTTCTTGGGTCCCTCCATGTAGTCTACCTCAAGCCCCGTCGTGTGGCCTAATGTTGTGTACACCACTCGTACCTGTGGGGTCTGTACCAAGGAATGATTGACATAAATTAAACTGTGAAGGAGTCCTGAGGGTCACCACTCATGAAGTAAGCTTTTCAATATCTCACAAATAAGGAAACACACTTATACCTTGCATGTCATAAAGATGGCACAAAAAGAGTCTACAGGGACGTCTGAAGGCCCTCTCATAGACTAGGGGGACAAGTGTGGATGTCAAAATTCCACATCAAGTAAAGCACCCAAGAGGAGTCCCAAGAGATAGGAAAAGCCTCGGGGATGAAACTTGCACCTTCCTAGAGCTTGGGGGCAAGCTCAAGCCTCCCTAAAGCTTGGGGGTCGAGTTGAAGCCTCCCTAGGGCTTGGGGGCGAGCTCAAGCCTCCATGGAGTTTATTGTTTACTAAGTAACTAATGTGAGCATGGAGAAATGACAAGAGAATCCATGCAAGATACGAGCGTCCAAGATGAGCTTCAAGATGACCGGGAGAGCCTCATACCTCTTGTCTCATCTCGAGCCGGGTATTAATCCCCGTTATGACTATACCACTAACTTGCTCAAAAGGACCGAATTCTGCCTAATATCTCAAATATATCCACATAATAATGTGGTCTCAATCACATAATGTAATATAATCACAATTATACCCCCAGCAGGTCAAAATTATAATCATAATCACATAAGCACATAGATATTCAATTAAATTACATAATATTCCAATAATGCCCTCCTGGCATCCTAATCAAGGCACTAAGCCTTATTAGTAATTTTGGGACATTACAATTGTATTGTTCTTCGTTCAGCTCCTTCGCTACCCGAACTCCAGCCAATAATGTCTTATACTCCGCTTCGTTGTTAGAAGCGTCGAAATCGAATCTGAGAGCCGTGTGGAAGTGATGTCCTTCGAGTGAGATTAGAATTATTCTAGCTCCAGATCCATTCTCATTTGACGATCTATCGACGAAGAGTTTCCATAATTCTTGTACTGGTTCCCTCATTGGTTAGTCATAGAACCCTGTACATTCAACCACAAAGTCAGCGAGCGCTTGGCCTTTAATTGTTGTTCATGGTTTATATAGTATCTCGAACTGGCCAAGTTCGATTAACCACTTTAACAAACGTCCTGATGTCTCAGGCTTTTGCAAGACCTGCCTCAAAGGTTGATCGGTTAATATGTGTATAGCGTGGGAATGGAAATACGGCCTGAGTTTTCTCGAGGCTAGGACCAAACAAAACGTGAGTTTTTCAATTAGAGGATATCTAAATTCGACTTCCACAAGCCTCTTACTCACTTAATACTAATACACTAGTTTCTGTGTTCAGTTTTCTTCTCGAACTAACACAACACTAACCATGTTTTTTGTTACGGCTGAGTATAAGTATAAACATTCCCCAGTGACTAGTTTTGATAACATGGGGGGCTCAACTAGATGAGTCTTCAGATCCTGAAATTCCTGTTTGCATTCTTTTGTCCATTTAAACAGTCTATTCCCCCTGAGCAAGTTGTAGAAGGGAAGATATTTGTCCGTGGACTTCGATACGAATCGGTTTAAGGCTGCGACCTTTCCAGTTAGGCTCTGTACTTATTTTTGTGACCTTGGTAAAGGCATTTCTAGTAGCGACCTGATCTTCTCTGGGTTTTCTTTGATCCCCCTTGTGTTGACTATGAAGCCTACGAACTTCCTTGACAAAACCCCAAAGGTACATTTTTGAGGGTTCAACTTCATGTCGTACTTTCTCAGCATGCAAAAACATTCTTCCAGATCAGATACATGGTCATTGGCAGTCTTTGACTTGACAAGCATGTCGTCGACATACACCTCCATGTTCTTCCCAATCTGGTTGATGAACAACTTATTGACCAACCTTTGATATGTTGCACCACTACCACTTTTTAACCTGAATGGCATGACCTTGTAGCAATATACATTGTGTTCGGTCATGAAGCTAGTGTGCTCTTGGTTCACAGGGTTCATCACGATCTGGTTGTATCCAGAATAAGCGTCCATCAAGGACATGAGCTCGTTGCCGGCTGTGGCATCGACTAGCTGATCTATTCTCGGTAGTGGGAAACAGTCTTTAGGATAGGCTTTGTTGAGGTTGGAGAAATTGATGCAGGTCCTCCACTTTCCGTTTGGTTTTGGGACCAAAATAGGGTTAGCAATCCAGGTCGAATATTTAGCTTCCCTAATGAACTCACATTTCAATAAGATAGCTACCTCTTTCTTCAGAGCTTCTCCTCGCTCTTTTCCCAACAATCTACGTTTTCGCACCTTCGCATGCACGTTTTTTTCCAGGTTTAATGTATGCATCATCACACTTGGATTGATTCCCACCATATCCTCATGTGACCAGGAAAAAAATGTCAAGGTTTTTTCTTAGAAACTCAGCCAATTCCTTCTTTCTTTAGGTTCCGAGATTTTTTCCAATATTTACTATCAGGTACCTCTAGGTCGAGAACGATTTCCTCTAGCTCCTATAAAGCCTGGAGCTTAGTTCTATCTTCGCCTAATCTTGGATCAATTTCTTTGGGTTAGGAGACCTCATTTCCAACTTCCCGAGGTTCTTCATCTCTCTAGAAATTACCATTGCTCGAGTTTCCTCATTCTCTTTGGTTATTACCATGGCTAGCTATCTGGGTTGTGATTTTCCCTTCATGGCAATGCTATAGAATTTCCTGGCAGCGAGATGATCTCCCCTCATGGTACATATTCCTAAGGATGATGGAAATTTCATGGCCAAATGGTGAACTGAAGTTATAGCTTCAAACGCCATCAGCGCAGGTCTCCCCAAAATTGCATTGTAGCCAGCCGGACAATCAATTACCATGAACTCGATCATCTTGGTGACATCTCGCGTTTTATTTCCCAATGTTACTACAAGTTTGATTGTTCCAATGGCTGCCATTCCCTATCCTGAAAATCTGTAAAGGGTCATAGAGGTCACCTTAAGATCGGCTATAGATAGCCCCATCATTTCAAGGGTGGACCTGAATAGCACATTCGCGGAGCTCCCATTGTTAATCACCAAAGGATCATTATGAGGGTGTTTGACATTGATAGTGTCTTCTTTCATAAAAAAATGATTGGTTGTGTATCCAATCGATATTGTTTAGATAACCTTTGCTCCAAAATGAACTCGGTGACATAATGTGTTTTCAACTTCAGGATATATCTCTTTTGGGCTCCATTTCTCGTTCCTTCCAAATGAGGTCCGCCTATAATGGTGGCTATGTCCCTCCCTTCAATAGGGGGAGGGAAAATCTGATTTCCATGAGCTAGTTGAGCTTGTGTTGGATTGATTTGGCTACTCGGAGCCGGTTGAGGGTTTTACCCCCGTCGGTTGGTTAGGAGCTACCCTGTTCCGAGCGTATTGGGTTAATGGTCCAGCCCGAATGAGAGTCTCAATTGTATCCTTTAGTTGACAGCAATTGTTTGTGTTGTGGTCGATATCATTGTGGTATCAGTAGAATTTAGCTGGGTCTCTCTTTGCCCTGTGATGTTTCATGGGCTTGGGCTTCTTCCACGGAAGACGGACAGAATTAGCCAGATAAATATGTTCCTGTGTATCTGTTAGGTCGGTATATGTGGTGATGATAAAAGTGTACTTCTCCCCATTTTTATTTTTCTTAGACCCGTTCTGGTTGCCCTCACCATTATCTTTTCTTTTATTGCCTTCCGCCTGGTTATTTTGGGTAATGAGAGTGTGGCTGGTTCCTGGGACTGCAGATTCTGCCTCTTCTAGATTTATCCATTCTTGAGCTTGAACCAAGAATTTATCTACACTTTCCACTCATTTCCTCTAGAGCTCCTTCCATAGATCTCCTCCTACATTTATTCTGGTTCTCATGGCCATGAGCTTGGCACTATCGTTAGCATCTCTAGCTCAGGTTGCTACATTCATGAATCGATTGAAGTAGGCTTTTAGGGACTCACCAGATTGTTGCTTAATGTTGGCCAGTGAGACGACCTCCAATCGAACATCTTTGGTAGCTCAGAATTGTCTCTTGAACTCGAGGGATAACTTTTTCTAGGTAGTGATTAAGTGCTTTTTATATTTTTTAAACCATAGCTTGGATGGTCCGGTCAACGTAGCTGGGAATATAACACACTGTAGGTCGGGGCTCACACTGTGGACCATCATTAGAGTGTTGAAGTTCCCAATGTGGTTGGACGGATCAGTGGTTTCATTATATGTGGGCATAGTTGGCATCCTGAAGCCAAAGGGATATAGAGCTACTATGATATGAGGAGCAAAAGGCTCGAGCTCCTCATTGGAATTGAATTCTTCTATTTTTTTCCCAGACAAGAGCCTCTTCATTTGCTCCTCCATTAGGGCCAGTTGTTCGAGGGTTTGATCCCTCATCTCTCCGTTATTTGGGAGTTGGTTACCAGTTCCCATCCTATTGTGTGTGTTAGGTGGGTTATTTTCCCTCCAAGATTGAGCTCGGTTAGGCAGGACGTTCCCATTGTCACACACGGTAGACGGATCTCCCCTATTATGAGTATAGCTTAGATCATCATAGCTAGATGACTGTCCTCTTTGCATGTTTAGATGATCATGCAGGCCAGACTGTGGATTGGAGTGGAAGCTTTGAGCTTAACTGAAATGATTTCTCATATCGCTTTTGTGCCTATGGGAATTCATGTTACGGGCATTCCTGGTCCTGCCCCCACAATGGCTCTCCATCCAATAACTACCATTCGTGAAGCTTACTGCTCGTGGTTGAGATCGAGGAGCTGGATTATTAGCAGGAGATCATAGGGCATATGTGTCTTCTATAGGTATAGAATGTCTCATTTCATTCCCGCGCCCTGGTGAATTTGTTTGTGGGTGTAGTGGTGTTGGATGATGATAGGTGAGAGAGGATTCCTTATTGGTGAATTAATTTGTGTCCCATCTGGACTGACCAAATTTACGCACCCATTGTCTACTCTTATTTCCTGAGTTGGTGGCAACATAGAGTTATTACATTGTACCTAAGCGGCTGGCTAAGACGCTGGTGGATTCACAGGGATTTTCGCCCTTCTCGATGTGGTTCCAGCTCACCATGCCTTACTAGACTGATTTCTGTGAGCGTGAGCCGCTTGTCCATTCTTAAAATTGTTAGCAGAAGGGTTGTTCCTAGGAGTCCGTTCAGAAGGCATAGAGCATGGTGTTCCTGTTCTGATGGAACGACTTACATTAGGTCGATTATTTTGGTGGGACAGAGATCTGTGGGACCCACTTTTCTTCCTTCCGACATTCTCGTCTGTTGCAAAAGGAGGTAGTCGAACCATGATCTCGTATATTTTCCTATTAGCTTGAGCAAGGTGGCTCCTCAGGTGAGCATTCTCCATTAATGACAGTCAAGTACCAAGGATTGGGGTTCAGTGGGTGTGAGGTCGAACTCCTGGCATCGTCCTAGTCAACGTGTTGTTTTCTCGGGCGGCGCTGTGCGGACGTACCTTCCCCTCCGTTTCGTTGTCACACATAGAAGAGTAACCACCATGATGATTGTTGGGTTGAATATCATGCAAGAGTTCAAGCTTAATCTACTCTCAATCTGTCGACGCATTTTTATTTGTCAACAAGGGATTTAGAAATCCAAAATAGAGAGATTAAGCTTACTATGAACCGATAAAAAGAAATATAAAAACACCCACAATTTACGTGTTTCAGTGGTTAAATTCCACCTAGTCTACGAGTCACTATTATTGATTTGTTTAGGAACCCCATACAAAATTGTTTATGATAATTTTGGTGGAGTTATTGCACACAGAATGTTCCCCCTCTATACTATCCATTCCCCTTGTATTTATAGGGAATTATGGTGGACAATATTGGGTAACTTCCCAAGTTAATGGACACTTAAATATCCTAATTAATTCTATTGTCGTTTTACATCAATCAATAAATATATATATAATGATTGTATGTATTTACTGTGCATATTGGGAATCTGAGTCCTTAGGGATTCTCCCATCTGAGCTAGATTCCATTCTCGAGCTAGATATGACTGGAACATGATGGTTTGACTTAGATAATGCTTGGGCTTGATGCAGGTGATCTGAATGTTGGGTACCTTGATCTCTGTCATTTGTATCTCTAATGTTCTAGAAGATCCTAGGCTGTTCCGAACTCACTGACATTGGCTTGAGCTATTTGTTCAGGAGTTAATGAAACATCTTTGAAGTCTTGCCTTCTTTATTTATTTCACGCCAGCTGTACCCTGAGCAAGATAGTTGAGCCCATGTTTTTAGGGTACAACAATGTAGATTGTCCTAACATGTATCCTCGTCGCTGAAGACAAGCTCGACTTATTTCACTGTAAATTATAATTGTGTTTTGTTTCTTTTATGTGACTATCTATTGTAATGGGAAAAAATTGCACTAGGACTAAAGCAATTGCACTATTGGCCCAATTGGAAATTTTAGTCCATTAAACGCCAATAAGTCCATTAAGTCAAGTCATTGAAAAAGTTATCTTGGGCAACCAGGCCGATTCTCAGTCCTAAGTAAAACGCAACCCACTCACAAAGAGTACATGTGGGATTTGACCATGAGCTAAGCCTAAAAATCTTATTCAAACTACCTTTATAACATGTCAAAAGCGTGAGAAAAAGGATATCAGCTGGAGCAGTCTCCAACTCACCCAAGAGAATCGGTCTTCCTCCTAAAAAGGAAGAAGACCATTTCTCATGTTCATTCTTTAGGAGTTGAGCAACGAACCACTTAGGCCTCTATATATACAAGGGCCTAAGCCTGCTGAGAGGATGAGTTCACTCACTGAACCCTTACTCAAGCACTCACTCAATAGCTCTCAAACGCTCGCTAACACTATTGAACCGATTGCTTAGTTCAACACCTCGCCACCATGCTACGATGACTTTATATTCTTTGCATTTATTTTCTTTACATTTATTTTCTACTTGAATTGTTTACTAACTTGATCATCGAAGTCCCTTCGGCCAACACCACCTCAGTGTCCCAAGGCTTTTATGGTCTTTCCTCCTTTGTTCTACATGTTGTCAGTGCCTGCGATCAATCTTTTCCGATTATTGTAGATTTAAGCCTCTACAATTTGGCGCCCACCGAGCTGTTCAGGTAAATTTTGAGGATGAAATTTCTGTTAGAAGGGGATAATTGTAATGTCCCAAAACTTCTAATAAGGTTTAGTACCTTGGTCAGTGTGTTGGGAGGGCATACTTGGAAATTATGTGATTTTAATTAAGTATCTGTGTACTTATGTGAAATATATGAGTTATATTATCATATGATTGTTTATGCATGTTCATGTGTATTAAATATGCTTGAAGACTCACTTTTGTTCAAAATGGGTATTTTTGTAATTTTGACTCGTTGATGGTATAATTGTAATTTTATATGTTATATGTTTGAGACCACATTATTATGTGGATATATTTAAGATACTCGGTACGAGTCGGTCCTTTTGAGTAAATTAGCAACAAAATTACAACAGGGATAAATACCCAGCTCGGAGTGAGTCTAGGGGTATTTTGGTAATTTGACAAATTACCGAGATTTATTGGTACATGGAATTAATTGGGAGACTAAGTGGGATTAATAATTATGTTGGATGAATTAGTTGGAAAATTTGGAGATTAGAGGTGTAATTAGAACTAGAGGTAAGATTACTAAATTGCCCTTGGGATTATCAAAAGGGGGGAATAAAAAGGAGGGACAAATTGGTCATCTGAACATATTGTTAGACAAAAGAGGAAACGATAGCTAAAGGTTTCTCTCTCATGTTTATAAGCTACCTCTTATGTACTATGGTGACTTCTTGAACACTAAGTTATATTGAAGAGCATTTCAAGGTAGACCAGGCCTTTTTGAGTTTAGATGATTTGTGGAGGGGATTAAGCTATAGTAAAAGAGCTAGTAGCAGCTTAGGGTCATAGTTGAGGTAAGCTTTTATTGTCCTCCTTTGGTGTTCTTCCCTTGTTCTTGGGGAATTTTGGAAATTTTAGTTAAATTTTCGTAACTGGAGTTTATAACTGATTTGGGTGGATATATGGGACTTGTAAATATTTTTCTAAGGGATTTAAAGTATGAATTCAAGGTGAAAACAAGAGTTTTGTTTGAGCTTCTGAGTTTTAAGTGAAAATGGGGTTTTGACCTAAATTCCTGTGTTTGAGTTAAGACTTGAGTTTTGGGACTAGTTTGGGTTCTTTGGCTCTTGGGTGACCTATATTGGGGTCAGATTACTTTGAAATTGGGTTAGGAAACTTAGTTTGATGACTTTTGAGGGTCTTGGGTCAATTTTTGGCGAATGGGGTGCCTCTGAATTCTAGGCGCCCCTGCGCTATGGCCATTTCAGGATGTGTTTTTTTTTTAGGGTTTGGGGGTTCGGGGGACGATTCCATCACACAGATTGATGGAATTGGAAGTCCCGAGAGCTAGGGATTAGACCTGGTGTCAGTATACGGGATTAGTTCTTATAGAGAATACTCTTTATGTTGTGACTAGGATTACCGCAAGGCTCGGGAAAGTGGTCGTGATCAGGGTCGTATCACTACTTACACATGGCTTGAGGAAAGAAAACTGGCACTTGCACCGTGCTTAGGGCATTGGTCCCAACTCATGAATGCGGTTATGACTGTGTACTATATATGAATGAATTGTTCTGTATTTATCTATGATTGTGTTTAATGCATCTGTAACAGTGCATTTGTTTGTGAATGATCAACAAGGGCTAGATTCGGCGATAATCATGCATAGTGTAGGTCGTGATGGCTGGGCCACTATAGGGGTATGGTATGCACTCTCTCTCGGCACGTGCCATGTAAATTAGTTAAATGCTTGCATGAATTAGTTTTAACTATGAAGCATGATAATTAAACATTACATGTTGGTTAATATCTATTTTCATAGAACTTGGTTTTCTTGTTGGGCCTCGACTCACGGGTGCTTTGTGGTGAAGGTTAAGGCAAGGCTAAATTTGACCAACCGTGAGTTGGAGAGCTACAGGGGTTGCACATACATACTCAATTCGCTCGACCGCCATGGCTAGGAATACTTTTTGAGGAACTAAGGTTCATGTCTAGCTTTTGCCTCTTAGATCGGCTATTACTGTAAATTTTGAACATAATGTATTTTGTTTATGACTCTTTTGGGATCCATATATATATATTTAAACATTTAAATGAAAATTTTACTTCTTTTGACCAAAATTTTTAATACCTAAATCTTTATTTATCTTTAATTACATGTTTAAAGTTCAAATGACTCGCTTAATGAGTAAAACACTTTTTTAAACACACAATGTAATTGTCTTGGATTAGTAGGGCGTTACAGGGACGCACATCCATCACTATGGAAAACTTCGAAGAAGGAGAGATCAACGTTCAAGCCCAACTAGCCGCCCTGATGGCCCAGATGAGGGAGACTAACAAAAGCTTCAGAACAGTGCAGTAAGAGAGCATAGAATTTAGAGAAGAAAATGCCACGCTGAAGTCGAAGATGGAGAAGCTAGATTTGGGTCAACGTAGTACAACCGAGACCCATACAAGGTTCCACGTTCCGATCCCACCCATGCAACTATTCGACGCTACTCTAGGAGCAACATCTAACCAATCCTCAAGCAAGCAGCCGACGGTCACCCCAGGGGGACCACAAGATCAGACAATAGGAAAATAGTTGACCCCAATAGTTGGCAGATCAATCCCAGGAGGATCAAGCCAAGCCTATAGACCCCTGCCAGCAATCGACGATCCTATGATGAATGCTCAAGTCTTACATACAGCAGTAGGAGGCAACCCAATGTCGAGTGCTCCACATGGGCCGCCTAGGACCTTCGATCCAACCCTTCCCACTGTTCTACCATCTAATGTTTCTATTGTTCCATCTGCAGGACAAAGCATTACATTAACACCTAAAGAGATGATTGAGCAGCTGGTGGTTAGAATGTTTAAAGCAATGGAAGCCATGATCCAAAGGATCCCAGGAGTTCTTGCGCCTATCCGAAAAAGCCACCCAAGCAGCTTAGTAGACTCTCATTTCCTGGATGACATTGCACTTGTGGAGGTGCAAAAAAGGTTCGTCTTCCCATTGATGAAGATGTATGATGGGACAACCGATACGAATGATCATATAGCAATCTACAAACAATAGATATTCACTGTCGCCATTCCTCTTGAGCTACATGAGGCTTGTATGTGTAAGGGTTTTGGATCTAGTCTGGTAGGCCCAACCCTCCAGTGGTATACGAACCTACCTAATAAATCTATCTCTTCTTTTTCTCAAATAACTGAAGTATTTGTAGAGCAATTTGCTAGTAGTAGGACGCTGGAGAAATTATTTGATGATATTTATAAGATAAAGAAAAGAATGGGCGAATCACTTGGAGACTACGTAGCGGGATTCAATATGGAGAAATTATCAATCACGTCGGACAACATTGATACGATGATTACAACCTTCCAGAAAGGCCTAATGGTCGACTTTGTCCTTTATAAAGAACTAACCAAGTATCCTTACAGGACCATGGAAGACATACTAGCCAAAGCTTGGGCTCATATCAAATGGGAGGAGGATGAATCAAAGGGGCCCTTCCATTCATCCTACTCATATAAAAGGAAAAACCATAGTACTATAAGTGTAGAGCGCAAATCCAGTATGCACCACGAGCCATACCGACTTCTAGAACCATTAGAACAAGAAGGGAGCCCAGGCACACGCTACCGTCCATAAGGCCAAGAGAACAAGATAAAACACCCATCGCGGAGTACAATCTAAATGTAGACCCAGTGGAGATCGTGGCAATAAGAAAGGGATGGGAAATAAAGTAAAGTGGCCCAAAAAGATAAAGAAACCAGCTGATGAGCGTGATACCACTAAATGGTGTGAATTCCACAATGACCATGGCTATACGACAGCAGAATGCATCACTTTAAGATTTGAGGTTGCAGGGTTTCTGCGTTGGGGTCAACTCAGAGAATTCCTATTAGACAAAGGAAAAAAGCATCTTAAATAGTGGAGATGTCAGACCAACCACGCCACCAAAGCCACCTCAGCACACACGAACATGCAACATAATATCTTGAGGATTCGAAGTAAGTGGAGTGACATATTTGTTGGTTTTTATTGATCAAATCAGAGATTATGCGCAGCGGAACAACAATCAAATTGTCAAATTAATCTCATAAGATTTCTAGATCTACTTCTTCACACTCATATATATATATATATTGAATCAAGGACAAGAATAGAAAAATTACCTCAGGTCCTTCCTTGCTGCTATCTTTTCGTATGGCTGAATCCTTGAGATCTCACACCAAGATCTTCCAAAATGTTCTCAGGCACACAAAGAACGAGTGTGGGCTCGCTATACAAATAATAGGCAATAACTATTTATCAGATGTTCTCAACACATGAGATCTGATGAAGTTTTGGACCTAGGTTTTGTGAAGAACAATAACCTTTGTTTTTGTCACTGTTCTCTTTTCTCTGAGAGAATCCTAGATATTTTTCTATCCCTTGAAAAATTACGTTCTGTGAAAACTGATATCCAATATTTAATAATATCCAATATATTAAAATATATGTTATTTTAAACAAATTCAAAATAACTGATCAGTTATCGGATTTTTTTTAAATAATAATATTTTAATCATATTAAAATATCTCATTATTTATTTAATATTTAAATAACTAAAATTGTGGAATCAAGAAACTAAGTCCATCTCTTATGCGTGTAGCACAGTGCCTGTGCACTGTGCCACACGTGTACCACATGCCTGTGCAGGCATGTGATTTTTTTCAATTTTTATTATTATTTAAATACCAAAAATCCCAAAAATAAATTAATTCAAAATTAATTATATTTTTGTTAAATCAAATAATTAATTAATTACAGATAATTAAATAATAATTATGTTTGATACATAGAAAAATATTTTACTTATCACATAAGTCATTTTTGCCCATTTTTGTATTTGCCTTTGACAGTTATTGTTTGAGCCATTTCAGGGACCATGGACCTATAATATTAAGCTCCAATAAATTGAAACTAAATAATTAAACTCTTTAATTATAATAGTCAATTTATTAATTCTGATATTACTCCACTATAAATTCAGAATTGCACTCTTTATGTTATAGATATACTTTTACATAAATCTTTTTCTTAAGTCGTCCATTGATATAACCATCTTACAATAGTTCAACCATCTAATTAATTAGTTCATAAATTAGAATGGGAGAATTACCATTTAACCTTTCTAATTTACTTCTTATTCCTTAAGTACCATTAATTCACTAGTGAATAATTAATCTATAATCTAATTATAGATTTGAGCTCAAAATTATTCAGTTCCAGAATTAACCTTTAAGGGAACTAATATACGATCAGTTAGGAAAGATTAGATTCTGTATTGTTGATACATGTTCCCAGCCATCCATGATATTAAATCTCCAAAACAAAAGTCATTAGCCTCATTCTTTGAAGAGACCTTAACGAATGAATCAAAAGATTTAATAAACATGAACATGAGTTCATGAACACTCAGGATTTAGGTTGATCTATAAATGATCATATGTTATGATATGAACTACAAGTCTTTATTATTAAATGGTTTTTGGATAAAGACTCTAATTCATATCGGCCCATGTCATATATAATCATATTATATAAAGCACATTTACCGAGATGTCTTACCACATCAATAATCCGAATCTAGATTATTTGTATCATTATGATACTCAGTAAACCGTACTTACAACTCCAATTAAAGAATTTCATAACTTTAATTTGTCGTTGTTGAATAGTTTTATTCATTCATGTGATCTTAATTCTCTCGTACTAATACAAGATCACATCCTCAATAATGAATATGGAATTTTTCTGATATTTACAAAATTATTCAAACAATAATTTAACAATCTAAATATGACAATAATAATAAACCATTGTATTTGTTTATTCACAGAAAAAAAAAATGTCTTTACATGCTTTTAGGACACACTCCTAACAATATTCAGATGCCAAGAGGCACGCAAATGAAGTTTTGGGGACAGACGGAAGACCAATGAAGCGTCTGAAAAACCATACTAGATAGACCATAAGCTTTGTCGATGACGAAGCCTCAGATTTGCTAATCCTCACCAAGATGCTTTAGTCACTTCATTGTTATTTCGAATTGTTTAACTAAACATATATTAATTGACAATGGAAGTTCAACTAACATTTTATTCTTGCATGCTCTTAGGGGGATGGGGATTGACGAGCCCACCATCATCTATAAATCAACCATGCTTGTGGGATTTAGTGGTGAGAAGAAGCACTTTGTTGGTGAAGTGACATTGCATGTATATGCCGAAGGAATCAACCTTCAGACCAAATTCCTTGTAGTCGACTCACCCTTAGCTTACAATGCCATCATTGGATCCACAACATGAAAGCAGTCTCGTCAACATACCACCAAGTCATTCGTTTCCCAACCAAGTGGGGAGTGAAAGAGATTTGGGGCGCACATAAGACAGCATGGGATTGTTAGCAGACTACACTAAAGGGCAATCAAGTCTCTCCATAACAATTATCACACACTACATTGTCAACTACACCTATAGAACTAGAATTGGAGGATTTAGACGATGTAAGCATTAGTGAAGAATTCCTGGAGCATTATGTCCAGATAGGATCGAATCTTAAACCCGACTTCCGAGATTGACTCATTGAATTTTTGAAGAAGCGCCATAATTGCTTTGCATGGCCTCACAAAGACATAATAGGTTTGAATCCTAATATAATTGTTCATAAGTTGCAGGTAGACCCAGATTACCCTCCAGTCAAACAAAAGAGGAGAAAATTGTCTCTAGAGCATAATAAAGTAATCAATGAGAAGATCCAAAAGCTAATTGACATAGGGTATATTTGAGAGGTCGACTATCCTAACTGGTTAGCTAATGTTGTTGTGGTGAAAAAGAACGGAAAGTGGCATGTTTGTATTGATTTTACAGATTTAAATAAGGATTGTCCCAAAGATTCGTTCCCATTGCCACACATAGATATGATGGTGGATGCAACAACTGGACAGAAGCTACTCAACTTCATGGATGCCTTCTCAGGATACAACCAGATACTCATGCATCCAGAGGACCAAGAGAATACCGCATTCATCATTGAACGGGGGACATTCTACTTCAAAGTCATGCCTTTTGGACTCAAGAATGCAGGAGCGACATACCAAAGGCTAGCCAATCGGATGTTCGCAAAGAGGCTAGGAGATTCAATGGAAGTGTACATTGAAAATATGCTAGTCAAGTCCTTGGTTGCCCTAGACCACCTCGACCATCTGCAACAAGATTTTAAGGTACTTGAAAAATATAATATGAAATTGAATCCTGCCAAATGCTCTTTTGTTCTATCGTCAGGAAAGTTCTTAGGCTACATGGTGGTCAAGCATGGAATAAAAGAAAATCTAGAACAAATAAGGTCAATTCAAAACATCCAACCACCCAAGAACATCAAAGGTATAAAAGTATAAATGGTATGATAGCAGCACTAAGCCAGTTCATATCATAATCTACAGAACGTTGTCATATCTTCTTCTCAAAACTAAGAGTAAAGATTTTATATGGACAGAGGAGTGTCAGAAAGCGTTTGACAAACTCAAGGCATATCTCTCATCACCACCGCTAATGGCCAAGCCTAAAGATGGAGAGACACTTTACATTTACCTAACAGTGTCAGAAATAACCATTAGTGTCTTTCTCATAAGGGAGGAAGGTGGTAAGCAAAAACATGTTTATTTAATATCTAAAACTCTATTGGATGCAAAAACTAGATAGAACTAGCTAGAGAAGCTTGCCTTAGTGCTCGTCATAGCAAGATGGATGCTCATACCCTACTTCCAGTTTCACCCTATAGTAGTGCTCACTCAATATCCACTTCGCTCCACACTACACAAGTCGAAGCTCTCAGTTTGATTCACAAAATGGGTTGTAGAGCTCAGCGAATACAACATCACATTTTAGCCAATGACTATATCATGTTGAGCCCCATGAGAAATTTACCATTATATATTCATACTTCTCACATTCATTAAGGACACCAACACCACAAATGTGCCCCTCTTCTAGCACTCGATGGTCCCTAAAACGGAAGTGAAACTCTAAGTCATTTTTAGCGCTCTACAATCCTAAAATGTACAATCAACCTTAGGTCCATGCTTTTTAATGCTCTACAGTTTTAGAGAAACAAAATGGCTTTGAAATACATCTCTAGCATTCTAAGATTCCATGATGGATATATACCTTTAAGTAGACACTCCCTAGCACTCTACAATCCTAAGTTAATGGATACCTCTATTTAACCAAATCCTACATTTCTACAATCCACATTATTGTTCCCAACACTTGACCACTATTCAAGTAAAAAAAAACCCCTAGTTTCAGCCCATGAACTACCAAGGCCCACAAACACATTTAGGCTTTCTTCTATCACTTATTTCATATCAAAAAGTCAAAAATTAAGAACATCAAGAACATTCAAGCTATTCATAAAAAATCCAAAAGAAACGTTGTCTTAAAACTACTCCAAAATCAATTACAAACCCAGAAAATGTACCAAAATATAAATAATTCCATACTAAGAAACATTAAAGAAAAAATAAATTAAGAAAAGGAAACCTGAAAATGAATAAAAGAAGACAATCTACTCCTGAGATGACTTTACTGTTAAAAGCTCTCCACAAATGTTTAGAAAATGAGAGTAAGTCAAAGTGAAGGGGAGAGAAAGACTATGATATCTTTAAACAAAAAATAGGCCACATGCAGATTTGTCACAGATACACAAAAGAGGGAAAATTGACAATATTCAAATCAATCCCACATGACAACCACATCTCAAAATATCTTATTTTAATTTGTTGAATTATTTATTTATTTAATTTAATTTAAGTTTAAGTTATGTTTACAATCTACAGTTAAATATAAGAATATTCTGTTAAATATAAAAATATTGTGTTAAAGTTAACGGAAAAAAATAAAAAACCGTTAAAACCAAGAATTTCCGTTATCTACACACTATTTTATATAGAAGAGATATATAGTCATATATTAATATAAAAGTAAGATAGTAAAAAAATTAATATATGACTATATTAATTACTATCTTACTTTTATATTAATATATGACTATATATCTCTTCTATATAATAAGTGTGTAGATAATGGAAATTATTGGTTTTAACGGTTTTTTATTTTTTTTAATATTAACTCTAACCGAATATTCCTATATTTAATAAAATATTATTATATTTAACGGTAGTTTGTAAACACTTAAACTTAAATAAAATAAAATAAATAATTAAAAAATTAAAATAATATATTTTTGAGATATTTTACAATGATAATTATTTAAAAATAATAATTAATTAAACAAATTAAAATATAATATTTTTCAGATATTTTACAATGATAATTATTTTAAAATGATAAATAATTAATCAAATTAAAATATAATATTTTTGAGATATTTCACAATAATAATTATTTAAAAATAATAAAATCATATGTTTTATAACTTAAATAAAATTTAATTAAACTTGAACTCAACTATTAGAATAATATAATATTAAAAATATAATATAATCTACTGTGAATTAACACAAATTTTTTTTAAACAACTAGTAAAAAACTTAATTTTAAAATCCATTTATAATATTTAATATTACATTAAATATATAATATATAATCTCTTGTTGTCACTCTCAAATTCAAAAACTGTAACAAAATGTTATACCAAAAAATTGGAGATCAATGGCATGACAATAAAGATGACAAAATGCATCCTAGGAGGCTAAAGAGAGTGATCCTAGGAGAACCCAAGGATGAGGTCTGAGGAGAACTCAAGAAAGTGGTCTTATGAGACCCCAAGGAGAAAGTGGTCTTAGGAGACCCCAAGGAGAAAGTGGTCTTAGGAGACCCCAAGGAGTATGTGGTCCTAGGAGACCCCAAGGGTGTGTCCGAGGTAAGCCTCCCAAGGTTTCCTAAGTGTTGGCTCGAAAGTGTCCAAGGTAAGTAGCTAAGGAGGAGGAGTCCCATGCAAGTCAAGAATGGAGATTTAGATTTTGACAAGGAGAGCCTACACAATGTCCGATCGGACATAGTTGGGAGATGCTAAAGGAGAGTGCCTCAGACTTGTCCAAGGTGAGATGCCAAGGAGGATGCCTCGGACCACCTTGGTCCAAGGAGAAGGCCACAAGGTCCGAAGGGACCTTGAATGGAGGAGGTATGCTCGGACTTGTCCGAGGAGAGAAACAAGAGAGAAGGATGCCTCGGACCACCTTGGTCCGAGGAGAAGGTCATCATGTCCGATCGGACATGTCATAGAGGAGGTTGCCTCAAAGTTGCCCGAGGTGAGGTGTCAAGGGAGTTGGCTCGGACCACCTTGGTCCGAGGAGAGCCAAGCTTGTATCACCTTGGTCCAAGGAAAGCATGAAGGAGTAATCAACATGCATGTGAGACTACGTCAAAATCCTCAGAACGACTTCAGCAAGAGTTGGTCTAAGCATCCGGAAATCTCTCATTCCTCACTCAAATTGAGGAATCAGTTGTATTTTAAATATTTCTTGTAATATAAATATAAGATGAATAATAAAATATCCCTATCTAAAGAGGATATTAGTTGAGTATCCCAGGCCTATAAATAGATGGCTTATGGATGAGAGAGGGGCTCTTTTCTGCTTCTTCTTTCTAGAGAGAGAAATTTGGGTCTGAGTATTCTAGAGAGAGAAAGTGCTGAAATAAGAGAGAATTCTTGTATTTTTGCAATCTGTACTGAAGAAACTAAGTTGGCTCAGTCCATCTGATCTTGAGTACAGATCTATAAATCACAACTCTAAGTGGATTAGGCTATTACCGACAATCGGGGTTGAATCACTATAAAAATCTTGTGTGTTCTTTATTTTCTTTATTATACTGTCTGTGTCGTATAAAATCTCTTGAAGGCTTGTCGTATTTGACGTTCTCACGTCGTTGGCTAAAAACACAGCCAACACAAACATATACTTAAACAAAAATAAATATAGGAAATTTTCATAAATACGATAAATAACAAAAAAAAAATTGAAATTTACGGTATTTCAATTTCCTTACAAATATACAGTAAATCTGAAGCCCACAAGCCCAAAACCCAATATCATGCATACGGTAACCCCTAACCCACAAACTTAACCTATTACAATCTCGCTCATTCTTGTAACATGTTGTCTTCATCCTTGTTACAAAAATCTGCAAAAGCATCCGAAAAAACATAAAAAAATAAAAAACTAATTCAAGAGCTTACAAATTCGTGAAGTCTGGGCAAAATCAAAATTTTTCTACTACAACCTATTACGAAATTTCCAAAATAATGTGTCTACAAAAACAACTTCACGACAAAATTAAAACATCTATTTTGTGGTAAGTTATCTTGTTCTTCTATTTTGTTCTTGGTATATCTTGCATCTAGAGTAGATAATTAGTTTAGAACTTTCGAAACTCACTAAAACAATCTATCAAAATCATATATTTTGTCACAGATCTCCATAAAATCATAGACAAATTTTAACATGGTATCAATTGTAAACACAGGAAATCTTTTTATAAAAAATATGTTACACTATTATAATCATCTTTCTCATAATTTCTCCATTTTATTGTAAATATTTATTAATATATAAGTAATTTGAAATCAGACCAGGACATTAACAACCATGTAACATATCTTTACAAAAACATAACACAAGTTAACAACATCTAAACAAATATAACCTGGTATGTATAGAACAAAACCATTATCTTGCAACTTGAACAAACAAAAAAAAACATGATAGAGAACTTACGTGTTAAAAACCTGTAACAAGCTTTTACAAACAACGACAACTATAAATTTACATATTACGAACCTGTAACAAGCTTTTACAGACAACGATAACTATGAATTTACATGTTACAAACATGTAACATGCTTTTACAGACAGCATAATACATAGGTTTGTAACATGCTTTTACAGTGCTACTACCACTACTACCACACAAACCTTCATCCTCAACATTTTTGGAGACATAATTTGACCCATTTCCAACCCCCACCTGTTGAGCAAAACAATGTAAAATAAAGGGTTATTGATAACCAACTACACTTCAACAAGTTCAAAACAAATTCCTCTTTATGCAGTAAAACTCCAAACTTTTTCCAGCCAAGGTTGTAATTCATAATTAAAAAAAACAATTTTGAACCCAGTTATCATTCCTTGTCATCTTTTTTTAGTGAATAAATGTGCCTTTTATTCATAAAAGTAAGACAATATATAAAATAGCTGCTAATTAAAATAATCCCTTTTCATACTCAAAATATCCCAAATGAAAACAAGCTCGCGAGTAGAAATAAGAGCTTTCTTGTTCAAAAAATCAAACACCCAGAAAAGTTTCACACAAAAGAATTCATCATCTAAAGAATTGTATTGTATTGTTTCAAGAGAAATAAATAAAGAAGAAGAAGATGGCATATGGATAAAGGAGTAAACTTTCTGAAGCGAAGAGCAGAGTTGGTGACTTTGGAGATGTTACAGGACCATAATATAGAGTCAAAACAAGTCATGAAAGATCACAATCAAAGCAAGCTACATCATAACAGAGTACTTAGTGTCATAGCCCTAATGAGCAAGATGCATGCCTTTTATCAAGAGGTCAAGAGTTGTATCAATGGTAACTGAAGAGCTATATCAATAGTTCCACACTTAATCCGTCATTATAATAAACATCAACCAAATAAATTCAAAAAAAAAAATCAGACTTTTTTTATGAGAAAGGAGAAGCTTCCCTTTTTATTTTCTTAGTAGCACTTGAAGAAGCAACAATGGAGTTCCTTCGTAGCCAAATTTAGAAATCTCAAATACTTGAAAACAAATGATTCAAACACCAAACCAACAAATTGTTAGTAGCGGGAGATAAAAAATTTCAGTCATCTTTGGGAGAAAATGGAGAAGAGAGGAGCTGAGAAATAAAAATGAAGAGAGTTAGAATTTTCAATTGGAGAAAAATGAGATCTAAAAATTTTCTACCGTATAAATTTTTTTTTAAAAGTTTCTGTATTTTTTAAACAAAATACCATATAAAAAAAAACAACCATATATTTCGAGTTTTTTTATACTTTACAGTGAAGGGTGTAATTTTCCTAATAAATAAATTATTTAATTAAAATAAAATATTTATTTTAAAATTTATATGATATTAATATAAATTTTATAAATAAAACTAAATAAATGCTTGCTTGTATATCTAGTAATATATATATATATATATATAATTCTAAAACTCTAAGTTACGTAACTATTTTTTAATATAAGTCAAAAAAGTCAGATACTTGTATATATTAGTGAGAGTACACTTGCAACTGCATGTGCTTCTACCAATTAGAATAAAACACTTTTTGATTGTGTTGTAGAGTGAATGATCTGTCATGCTTTTTTGGTCTTAGTAGAAAATGTATAATCTTAAATATTAAATTCCACCCAGGTTACGGTTCAACATCATGAAGACCAATATCACAATATATACTTTTTTTTTTAATGAAATCACAACATATATATACTTAGTACAATGTAATATGCTAAGTTTCAGTTGGCTATCAGTTATGGATTCTTTGTAGTTCTTTTTGTAAATAAAATATTTAAGGTTCCTTTGTAGTTCTTTTAATAAATCTTACAATCAAATTTAAGGCTGCTTTGTAGTCTGTTGTATATAAAACATTCTTTTATTCACTTAATGATTCTACATCCACTCAAGAAGATTGAATTGATGTCCTATATTACAACAACAAATGGATTCAACAGTAAATCTAAGCTCTGAGCATTATCATATGCAACACAACACTTGTACTAAAATTATCATAGAAATAAAAACCTGAATTAGAGATGAATCGTGAACTAAAAGATCATCAGTCAAGCAGCCATTAATTAACCAGAACAAATATATTCTCCTCTCAATAAATAAGGATTACCAGCAAATAATCAAGTATATAAATGATGCAATTTTTTAGAATTGAAAATAGTTTGCTTTTAGAATTGAAAAAGACATTTATTCATAAAATTTAAAATGGGAGAAAAGAGTGCATTTATAGAGTACAATGGATAGTGCCACCAGCCAGAAGTGGAACAGAGGAAACCAAGACAACAGTTAGAGACTACTCTCTAACCAAAGCAATCACAATTCCTCCAAACAATGTCAATGCAAGTTGTATAAACTTTATACCTGCAAAACGTACTATGTCTTTCCTAAATGCACAACATTTCAGTGCACAAATTTTCCATTGTTTCAACAATTAAGTACCTTATCTCCCATTGCATCTTGGATATAGTGTCACCAGCCATTCTCCCCACAATTTCGCCAGTGTTCATCTTCTTATTAAAGAAAGTCATTTCTTGTCTCAATATAGTTTTCAGGAACAAACTTCCTATTCTTACAACTTGTCTCTCCCATGTGGCCATCCAGTTCGCCACCTCTAAACAACATTAAAAAAATGAGTTAATTATACTTTCATGGAAAAAAATTTACATGCAACTTCTCTAAGCATAAAACAAATTTGATTTTACTTGAGCATGAGAAATACTTAAGGAGGAATGCTACAGCAGCAACCCCCATCGCCAAGTAAACAAATTTTATAGAAAGCTGATATCATTTAAGGGAAAATAATCAATATATAAACTTCTACATATCACGGTATATTGATTAAATCAAAGCATCAGATTGGTCTTGTATTTCATTGTAAACAACACGAACAATGTGTTTGTTATTGTTTTCAAAAGTAAAATGAATCATAAAGGCAGTCTCTATTGTTCTTTAGGATCACAAGCATTTATGGGCAGCTATTGTAGAAAATTGTCCATTGACATAACAAATTGAGGCACAAAACTATTAAGAAATTGTAGATTACTTTATTGTAAGACGAAGAGTCAAGTAGATTAATTTAAAACCATAGGAACTCATAAATTCTAACACTAAATCAGAATAAAGAAAATTTCCTCACATTCTTTCCAAGAAAAAAAAACCATAAGACGAACAAAAGATTAATTTATATATGACTTCCTAAGAACTCATTAGAAGACTCCTCAAATATGAGGATATAACCATATAGCAAAAAAGCAGACAGTACAACAATGCCATAAAATTTAAATTATCATCGGCCCAAATAAATCTTCTTATTTGAGTCGATAACAACACATTGACATTATGATTGGAAAATTCATACCCAAATATACTTGATCTGGTTAGTTTTATGTGTTCATTTTTTTTGTTTTGATACCTCATATAACCTTTTTTTTCTCTTCTTTTGTGTGAACACTTGGTTAAGGCAATTTTCAGCCTAAAGTTGGACGCTATATGGATAAAAAGTCAACTCAACATGAATCCCTATATTATAGATCATGTTCATGCTCAGCTCTACATTAATAGTGAATAAAAATACTCAATCAACGATTTCCTGTTAGAAACATATATAACATCGTAAAGCTTTAATCAAATAATAACAAAATCAACCCAAATAATTAAATTTAAACAAAATCAAATCAACTCAATTAGCAAAATCTTGACATAACTCATCATTAAAATAATTGACTTAAATTTCAATAAGAAATACCAAATGCTCATCTTACTCTTTCTTCTCAGCCTTGGGTTGAGTCAAAGGCTTAGCTTGTCCACCTAAAATACATAGAAAACTACATAACTTAGTTTAGACTATTTTCAAATTGCAAAGACGGATTACACAAATCAAGCTTTATAAAAAAAGTAAATCGAAAGACAGGGAAATATAGATTTCTAATCCAATCTAACAACCATGAACAACACTTGAAAAGCATAATGAAAATAATATATATGTACATGTTTTTATACTTATCATCTTTATGATATTTATGTGCATGTAGAAGAATCACCACCAACGACTATATAAGAAAGAGTATAGAAACATATATTTAAGAAATGAAAGCCAGTAAAGGAAAATGAGAATAATTAAACTATATATAAGGATTGAGATTTTGATACGGAAAAAGGATTAGTAATTGCAGTGATAATTATGCAGGCTGTGATGGAACTTTTATTTATCTAACATAAAAGCAAAGAACAAAACATGAGAAACTATTGTCTTTAAAACAAAAACTTATTGGTTATGAAAGACCCTATGTTTTATAAATATAAATAAATTTGCTCAAATGAGCAAAAAAAAGCCACAATTTTGCCATTCTAATTTGAAATACTGATAAAAAAAAGCACAGACACAATAAATTTAACTCTTAGGAAGTGAAAGTCAAATATTATTAACACATATACATATAACTCTTATTGAACTGATTGTTTGATAAACTACTTTAGCATAAACATGACAATGGATAGTGTCACCAGCCAAGAGTGGAACAGAGGATACAAAGACAACAGTTAGAAGCCACTCTCTAACCAAAGCAATCACAATTCCTCCAAAAAATTAATGTCGATGCGAGTTGTATAAACTCTAACATATGTATCTTTCCATATACAACCAGCAGTACAGCTGGAACCAACAACACTGCCACTGCCAAGTCATCGTCTTCCTTTCTTCTCAGCTACTCCTTGAGCCTCCTTTTGTGCCATTTTCACCTTTATTGCTATTGTGCCCTATTAGAATAGGCGACACAATTACAAAATGAGCAACTATTTACTTGAATATTGAAGCCACTTAACAATTAACTTGTACAAGAAGTGGGAAAGGTTGATCGGAGTTAACCAAATCTGATAGTAGCAAAGAACAAATTAGATTGATTGTGATTAAGAAGTAACATTAGAAACCTCCACGAGTATGGAAGCAGCTATGGCAAGGTCAAAGTAAATGCAGCAATAATTCTTACCTGGTACATGCTACACCCAATATTAATATATAAAAAACATAAAAGAAGGTTTAAAAAAGAAAGAGAAAAAAAGGAACAAATTCGAGATTATTACAAGGGAATTGTGTTTCGTACCTGGGAAATAAGGGAATTGTGTTTCAGATTAGAGGAGAGAAGAGTCGAGAGTGAGGTGGCGATAGAGAAATAGAATTTGAAGCCATGTATATCACTTTGGGTTTGAGTTTGAGTTTGAGTAAGGCGGTCACTAATTCTATCAGAGATAATTGAAATACAAAGCTCTCACAAAGATTTGAAAACCAAGTCTATAAATGTCCAAGCAGGGAAGACTGAAAGAAATAATAACAAAAGTCGGCAAGACAGGGGAGAGAGAAAGGCGAATTTTTCCCAAGTAATATATCAATCTTCCAGCATATGCAAAAAGTAATAATATAAAATTGAGCAAATAAAAAAAGAGAACACATTATAAAGAAAATGAAATTACATGTTACAAAACAGTTGCCTCATAAGTGAAAATACAAATATGTGCATGATTAAAATAAAAATGATTTACATGTCCTATACAAATACCATTTAGTACTTTATTACAATGATGTTCGGTAAACATTAAAAAAAATGATTTTTTGTTTATTTAATTAAATATTTGAAAACAGAATAGAAAAATACGGTTTACATGTCTCTATTTTTTATTTTTCTAAATTTTAAATTTTTTGAAAATAAACTTTTCATACTTTCAATTTTTTTAAAATACTTTCTTTCTCTTTCTTCCCTTTTTTCTATTCGGGTTGTTAGATGCAAGTTTATTTTTTTCTCCTCCGATATGCATAGTATTCCGTTGATTCTCTGTCGCCATGGTCGCCGGCGAAAAATCGTTCTCAAGATCGGCTTTCGACAACCGTCGTTTTCCTCAACTCTCTCACTCCATCGTTTACCTCCTCGACTCCGACAATGTTTCAGCTTGCTACCGTCGAACTACTTGTCGTTGTTGTTCGCCATGGTCACCGGAGTTCAGATATGGAGGAATTTTTTTTTAGAATAGCAGATATCAAGATATTAATAGTCCTGTTATTATAAAAAATAATAATAAAATAAAACTATTACCTTACCGAACATCATTTTGTTTTCAAACATAAAAAATTTAAAAATATAGAAAACATTTTTATTTTTATATTTTAAAAATAAAAAATAAAAATATTCCCGAACACACTCTACATAAGTAATTTTACTCATAAAGAAAAGGAAAAATAATAAGACAGAAGGATCTAAGTTGAAAAATGAAAAAGGGAGGACAACAGTTTATCCACGCTTAGTATATAGTAATTGAGATAAATATATACAGGACAATTCTTCTATAGGGGCTTCACTTTAAGCCCTATCAGTGGGGCTCTCAGTGTTTCTCGATCCGTTAACAATTTTCGGCGCGACCTTTTTTTATGACCGTGTATATTGTAGCTATTTAGAGCATCTTGCAAATTTTTAGAAAATTTTGAATAGTTTACAGTACCGAAAACTAGGTTCAAACATGTTGTTTTCCACGCGCATAAAAAAAATTAGTCACGCGTGCAACAACATGTTTGAACTTAGTTTTCAGTACTGTAAACTATTCGAATTTTTCTGAAAATTTGCAGGATGTTCTAAACAGCTACAATATACACGCTCATACAAAAAAATCGCGCCAAAAACTATCCACGAGTCGAGAATACTGAGAGCCCTACCGGTAGAGCTTAAAGTGAAGCCCATATAAAAGAATTCCCCTATATATATGTGTGTGTTAATTATATCTCATATTTACAAGCAGTTAGTAAAATAAAATCTACTTGCTAATATTATAATAATATATGCATTTATTATTTAACGTAAAAAATGTGATATACTATCTAGCTACATTCCAAGTTGCTCTTTGTATCGAGCGCCGCACTTCAATACCACTTAAACATTAGGTTCATTTCGGGCTCATTGATCTCCATGTCCTCAAAGATCCCAAATACTACTCCTAGTATCGAGCAAAATAGTAGATCTCAGAAGCATTCAACATCAAAGGATGAGAAGTCAAAAGTTACAGTAGCACATGAGACCACATGAAGTAACAAGTTTATGTGTCCTAACTTTGGACCAATCTTTTTGCCCTCGCCACTCGACATTCTAGACCTAATCTAGGTCTCTTAACACAATGGTGAGTAATGGATATCAACTAAAAACACACATCCCAATTTTTTTTCTAGTTAATGCTACTACTTTCTAAGTCAACTTAACTTGACTCAGAGAGTAAGGGACAACTTTAGTGGCCAAAAATTGCATTGGGCCTAAAACAATTACACTATCAGCCCAATTGGACATTAGAGTTCATTAAACGACAATAAGTCTATTAAGTCAAGTCAATAAAAAAATATCTTGGGCAACTAGGCCGATTCTCAGTCCCAAGTAAAACACAACCCACTAACCAAGAGTACCTGTGGGCTTTGACCACGCCCTAAACCCAAAAATCTTATCCAAACATACCTTCAGAACATGTCAAACACATGAGAAAAATGCTATCAGTTGGAGCAGTCTCCAGCTCGCCCAAGAGAATCAATTTTCCTCCTAAAAAGGAGGAAGACCACTTCTCACCGCCATTCTTCAGGAGTTGAGCAACTAACCACTAAGGCCTCTATAAATACAAAGGCCTAAGCCTCATGAGAGGACATGTTCACTCAATGAACCCTTACTCAAGCACTCACTCAATAGCTCTCAAATGCTCTCTAACACTGTTGAACTGACTACTTAGTTTAGCCCATCGCCATCATGCTACGACGACTTTATAATCTTTGAATTTATTTTCTTTCCATTTATATTGTACTTGAATTGTTTACTAAATTGACCATCAGAATCCCTTCGCCCGACACCACGCAGGTGTCCTAAGCCTTTTACAATCTTTCTTCCTTAGTTCTACAGGTTATCAGAACCTGCAATCAATCTATTATGATTATTGTAGATTTCAATCTGCACATCTATCTGGTGTGATTTAGTGTTTTGTCTGTATGCATAGAGTAGCTAGCATGGCCAAATTGCTTAGAGTTCTTAAGAGTTGTCTAGATAAGGCTCAACAAAGGGAACTATGAAGGAAGATTAGAAAGATACGAAGAATAAAGGCGTGCTTTAATGTGAGAGAAGCATTGAGGAAATAGTTGATCCCTTTGTGGCAGTCAACAAGCGCATTCAAGACGTGATTTGGGATGGAGGATTACGAAGTTGCGAGAAAAAGTACGACGCACCCAAGAACAGGATTTCCACAAAGAAGACGCAAAAAAAGCTTGATATTATATGGAAACAAGTCAACGAGAAGTATCCGAAAGGTGAAAAATAAAGTCGTACACTATTGATGTAACACAAGACAACGAGGATTCAAATTGACTATAGAATCATTTGATCAAGGAATCACCGTAGAGTTGATGAACAAACTTGAAGATTCCCACCCCGTTCACAGCATGTGTGCTTTTATAAATTTGTGCGGCATGTGACTTAGTTTTAGATTAGATGTTTTTTTCTCAAACTTCGATGATAGTTTGGTGTATTAAGACAAATTGTTTTCCTTTATGATATAGAGTTACTTGTTTATGGAAGTTGGTGAATTTATGCATAATTATGATTCTTGGCCTAGAGAGTTATACTAAGTCATGTTGTTGGTTTCAGAAGTAAGTTGGAGTCATACCTCCTAGGAGATTTGTGCAAATGAATGATGGAGTAAACCACAATATTAACAACCCACCTACTACAAGATGAAAAACTCGAGCAAATAACAACAATGATAACTCTTTATCAACTGATAAGGGGAATGAGTGCAATGCCAATCGTCAGACTGACTATCAAAGATTGGAAACATGATTTGTTACAATACATGAGGATATGAGAAGGCATGCAGAAGAGATCCTGCCAATGAGGTAGTAACAAGCATAGCCGACACAAGAGGTTAAAGATGTTCAACAACCCTTTGTACCAATAGTAGAGGATCTTGAAACTGGGAATCATTTGGAGCCACTATACAAAAGGATTAGAAAGCAACATCCTCTAGTTTTTGAAGGAGCACTAACCCATTAAAATCTCAACAGTGGATTTCATGCAAGTTGTGGGTAATGAAAGAGTAAATTGTGCTAGTCACATGCTGAGGAAAGACGTAAGAATTTGGTGGGGGTGGTTTCTTAGGCAAGGGATGTCACCACAATGACTTGGGTAGAGTTTTAGTAGGTATATAATGAAAAATATTATAATGATGCCATTTGGGCATCGAAAGTGGACGAGTTCACCAATATGATTCAAGGGAATATGACAGTGACAGAGTACGCCCTGAAATTTGACAGATTAGGTAAATTTGCGGTTGACCTAGTGCCAACCAATACTATGAGAGTAGATCGTTTTCTACATGGATGGAAGCCGATGATAGCTACCTGCAGGTGATGCATCGCCTGCAATGTCTTGTCATATACTTCACACTTTAGGTGATGCATCGCCTACAGTGAGGCGATGCAACACCATATAAGCAAGTCTAACTTCTCAAAAGTGACCTTAAACACCTCCAAATACTCATAAAATTTTTGGGCATGTTTAGACACCTCATTATATCACTTTAGACCCATAAAAGTCAATTATAGATGCCTACAACAAAATCTCATATTTTCACTTCAACTTAAGTGAAAAATTGTTAAGTGTTTTACACCACTTTGTGTAAGACTACTTAACCATTATATTTAACCAATCTCAACAATAACAACCTGAATGATCATAATAGGAAAGGAAATGATAGTTCGGGATAGTCTAGTCAAGACAAGAAGTCCAAGGACAGTAAAGGAAATGGTCGTACTAGAAACAAAGAATGGACGAGGTACCCTGAGTGAAGTAAGTGTAAAAGGCGTCATCTAGGAGAGTGTCAGACAAATGCATGTTACACATGTGGCATCGAAGGTAGATGAGTTCACCAAACTGGTTCGAGGAAATATGACAGTGATAGTGTACGCCCTAAAATTTGATAGATTAGATAACCCTAGGCTTAAACCTAACTCGATAGTAACCAACACTAACCATCTCAGATGGTACTCATAATTATTTAGTGTTAAAAATTATCCATTTATCAATGACTTATTCTTACCCATTAAACACTTCCACTTGACATTTACAAGCTTGGAGTTGGATTTCCATAATTAGTGAATTTCTTATTATAGGAGTTTCGGTCTCATCCTTCTAGATGTAGAACTTACCAATTTTCTTGTAAGAGGTTTGGTGAAAGGATCCGCTAAGTTTGCACTAGTTCTCTCATATGAGATTGATATGATTCCATATTGAATCAATCGTCTCACATACTCATGTCTTAGACTTATATGTCTAAGACTTCCCATCATATATGCCATTATAAGCTCTAGCAAGTGTGGTTTGACTATCACATTGTATCAAGATCATTAATACCTTATCCATAGAAACTAGGATATCTAACATAAGATTCCTAAGCCATTGATACAGATTTTTTTCACCACAAGTGTACAACATTATTATAGTATAGTTTTAATTGAAAAGGATATTGAACCCATAGGGATTGGTTTATTAATTTGCTAATTACTAAACTTTTAATGCCATGGATAGCCATAACCGTTACACTTTGTGCTTTTAAATAGTGCTAGACTCTCTAATCAAGTCATTTGGCCATAAACGTGTAACTAAAGGTATTTAACATGTTATGGTTAAAAAATTTAGTCAAAAGAAGTAATCATTTCATTAAAAAGTTTAAGATTGCATACGAGATCCCAGAATAAACGTTAAAAGGTCATTTTCAATTCAAAAGAATATAATAGGCCGACCTAAGCAGAAAAATTAGGGTTTGACGCTAGTTCCTCTATGAATCCCCGGCTGTGGTGGTCGAGCAAGCTGCATATGTATACGCCGCCACTGAAGCTCTCCAATTCATGGTTGGTCTAGCTTCCTTTTTCCCTTACCTGCACCACATAGCACCTATGAGCCAAGGTTCAACATGAAAACTTAAACATGCTCATAAGTAGTTAATAACATATTACAGAATCTTAATTAGCATGCCTAGCAGTAATAAATCTACTCGTGCATGCACTCAATCCAAATAAGTCACTATAAAGTCACCACGGGGCCCACTGCCTTATTTATTGTATAACTAGCCTTAAGGCTGGCAATGCGTACCATTCACTTTATTTTCAAAGCGACCATAGGGTCGGCCAAGCGTATATCACTTTCCTTGGCAGGCCTAACCAAATCGGCCTGCACTCAGCGCACTACTGTTGCCCTTAACTGATAAGTCAAGCCTTTCGGCCAGTGCTTAGCGCGTTGTTGGTGCCCTTAACTTCTAAGTCAAGCCTTTCGGCTAGTGGTCATCTATTGCTGCCCTTTACATATAAGTCAAGCCTTTCAATTAGATAATATAGACAAGCATAAATCATTTAACAATTATCTAGATACAGAGCATTCAAGCATGCTTAATCAAACAATCACAGGCATAATCATAGTCATGCTCATTCACAGAGCTCGAGCCCTAATCATAACCTAGGGTGCAATTTTCTTACCTCTAGTCTAAGCACTGGATAAATAGAAATGAACCTCAAGCATGATCCCCTCCCGAGCACTAGGGGTACCCTAGTCACAACCATAATAGAGGATATCCATCAATATTGAGTAAATAAAGGCTTCTAGACCGAGTCCTAGCCTTCGGGACCTCGAATTCTACTAAACCGGGTAGTATAATCCTCCTCGAGCCCTTAGGTTTGAGTCCCCACAACTCAAAAATTCACTTGGATATTCTTCCCAATTAGGTTCGTGGCGCACCGCTAAAGGGTCGCGACATGCTCTAAGGTAGAAAGCCATGGACCTGTTTTCACTGGACACGCGTTGTGGCGCAACCCACCAGGCGCTGCGGTGCTATGGTGGTTCAGAAGAACCACAACGCCCCTGAGTTCATATGGGTCGCGAGGCTCCAAGAACAGCGCCGCGATGAAACCCCACGAATCCATATTTCCAACATTTTCCTCAGAGTCAAATCCCTCAAAAATCATCCCAAATAACAACCAAAACCATAACTGAGTTCTAAACTCATAACAACACCTCATAGGCAACATATTCACATCAAAACTCACCCCAAACTCTCATTATAACTCAAAACCCAAATCTTGAGCTTCAAAGCACAAGAACACCTCAATAACACAAGAAATTCACATAAATTAAAAGAGAATTCTTACCTTAGTTGTGTAGTTATGACCCTAAATAGTACCTTAATCCAATCCCAGCTCCTATTTCCTTCAATTACAAAGTCAAGATCACTTCCAAGCTCTAAATTTCAAGACTCTTAAAAAAAACTCCAAGGAAGAGAGAGGAAGGCAACATGAGAGAGAGAGAGAGAAATGGAGCTATGTATCTTATTTCCTTCTAAAAGCTTCTAAGTGACTAAGCTATTCGAAGGCTAGGGAAAAGACCAAAATAACACTAGCCTTTACCTTAGTTCTCTAATGCCCTCAAGGGAAAAATGGTCTTTTGCCACCATTTCTCACTAATCCTCAGTTAACACCATATTCCCCAATCAATTCCAATATTCCTAAGTAATCACCAAATAACTTCCCATTACCCGATAAATCTCGGTAATGTACTAAATCACCAAAATACCCCTAGGCTCACCCCGAGTCGGGTATTTGACCCTGTAGTGACTAAACCGTTAACTTTCTCACTAGGATTTCCTCGTGCCGAATAACTAAAATATATCCACATAATAATGTGGTCTCAATCCTAAAACACATATATTTACAAATATACTCTTTGCGGGTCAAAATTATAAAAATACTCTTCTAATAAGAAACGAGCCCACATGCATGCTTAATACACCTAAACATGCTATAATAATCATATCATAATATAACTTACATAATTCACATAATCATGCATATAATCATAAATATGGACATAATATCCATGTATGCTCTACCTGTACACTAATCAAGGCACTAAGCCTGATTAACAAATTTGGGATGTTACAATTATCCCTTCCTTATAGGAATTTCATCCTAGAAATTTTACCTGAACAACTCAGGATACTGATCCCGCATATTTGACTCCAATTCCCAGGTCGCTTCCTTGACCTTGTTATTCTTCCATAATACCTTAACCAAAGGTATGGTTTTACTCTTCAAGACCTTGTCCATCCTGTCTAATATATGGACTAATTGTTCCTCATAGGATAGATCTGCCTATAGCTCCAAATCTTTGTAACTCAATACATGAGCCTAATCAAATACATACTTCTGAAGCATCAAAATATGAAACACATTGTGCACTATTGACAATGTCGGAGGTAAGGCCAACCTATAGGTTGCCTAACTAATCCTCTCCAAGATCTCAAAAGGTCCTACAAATCTAAGGCTCAACTTGCCTTTCTTCAGAAACCTCTTCACCCCTTTCAATGGTGAAACTCTAAGGAAGACATAGTCTCCCACTTGGAACTCTGCGTTTCTGCGCTTCGGATCTGAATAAATTTTTTTTCTACTTTGTGATGCGAGCATCCGAGCTCTAATCTTTTTGATAGCTTCATTGGTTCTCTGAACTGCTTCAGGACCCAAGTATTTCCTTTCACCCGTCTCATCCTAGTGAATGTGTGATCTACACTTCCTACCATACAACATCTCATAAGGAGCCACTCCAATGGTCGACTGATAGTTGTTATTGTAGGAAAATTCTATCAAAGGAAAATACTTACTCCACGACCCTTCGAAGTCCAAAACGCATGCCCGAAGCATGTCTTCCAGTATCTGAATCGTCCTCTCAGATTGACCATCTATCTGAGGATGGTAAGTTGTACTGAATTTCAACTGTGTACCCATAGCAATCTGAAAACTTCCCTTGAACTTGGAAGTAAATATGGGGTCTCGATTTGACACAATCAACTTCAGAGCCCCATGAGGACGCACTATCTCTCTCACATAGAGATCTACATACTAGTCAACTATATAAGTCACCCTCATTGATAGAAAGTGAGTTAATTTTGTGTATTGGGAATCATGTTGACCCACTGTCCTGGGCAACCCAACCACAAAATCCATTGTGATGTCCTCCCATTTCCACTATGGGATATCCAAAGGTTGTAATAGCCCTGGTGGTCTCTGATGCTCAGCCTTGACCTGCTGACATGTTAGGCACTTAGCCACATATTCAGTTACATCCCTCTTCATCCCAAACCACAAATATAAATTCTTTAGATCATGATTTATCTTTGTGGTGCCTAGATGAAAAGAGTAAGGGGTAGTGTGAGATTCATCCAGAATCTCCCGTCTGATAATAGCATCCATTGGAACACAAATCTGACCCTTGTATCTTAGTAAACCCATATCGGACATTGTATAGTCCCTAGCCACTCCAGCTAGGACATCCCCTCTAATCTTCATCAACTATGGATCATTCAAATGACATTCCTTTATCCTCTCTAGAAAAGTATACTACAGGGTGATGTTGGCTAACTAGCCCACCACTAACTTTATCCTTGCTCTGGCCATATCTTCTGCCAATTCCTTGGATATTTGCCTCGAACTGCATGATTGTCCCAGACCTTTCCAGCTTGACGAATCTGCCACCACGTTGGCTTTCCCAGGATGATACAGGATTTCATAATCATAATCCTTCACCAGCTCTAACCAATGCCTTTGTCTCATGTTTAAACCCTTATGTGTGAAGAAATACTCCAAGCTCTTGTGGTCAGTGTATATCTCAAAATTCTCCCCATAAAGGTAATGCCTCCATACCTTTAGTGCAAAGACCACCACTGCCAACTCCAGATCATGCATAGGGTATCTCTGTACATATTATTTTAACTGGCGTGATGCATAAGCAAGCACCTTCCCTGCATGCATAAGAACACAACCCAAACCCTGTCTTGAGGTATCACAGTGAACCATAAACTTTTCCTGATCTGTTGGAAGACTCAGTACTAGAGCTGTAACCAAGCGCTGCCTCAATTCCTAGAAGTTGTTCTCACATCTACCTAACCACGCAAACTTATGGTTCTTGCGTGCCAACTATGTCAGTGGGTTAGCTATCCTTGAGATCCTTTCTACAACGCATATGTAATAATCTTCCAATTCGAGGAAACTTCTGATCTATGATGCATTCTTTGGCCTTGGCCAATCTCTGACTGCCTCAATCTTAGCTGGTTCCATGTGACCAAGAAAGTCACATGTGGTAATCAAAACTCACACTTCTTGAACTTCGTATACATCCTATGCTCCCTCAATCTCTGTAAAACCAATCGGAGACGTTGTTCGTGCTCTTCCTTCGACTGAGAATAAACTAGAATATCATTGATGAAGACGATCACAAACCAATCCAGATAATCTTTGAACACCATGTTTATCAGATCCATAAGAGTCGTTGGGGCATTAGTCAAACCAAATAACATAACTAGAAACTCATAATGCCCATTTCTAGTGCAAAAAGTTGTCTTCGGTCTATCTCCCTCCTTGATCCTCAGCTAGTGATAATCATATCAAAGATTTATCTTTGAGAATATAGTCTTACACTGCAACTGATCAAGTATGTCATCTATCCTCGGTAGAGGAAACTTGTTCTTAATAGTTAATGTATTCAGTTCCCCGTAATCAATACACATCCTCAGCGAATCGTCTTTCTTCTTTACAAGTAACACTGGCACACCCCATGGAGAGAAATTGGGTCTAATAAAACCCAAGTCTAACAACTCTTGTAATTGTACCTTCAGTTATTTCAACTCTGTTGGGTCCATTCTGTAAGGTACCCTAAACACGGGTTCTGTCCCTGGTGCCAGTTCAATAGCAAACTCTATCTCTCTATGTGGTGGCAACCCTGGAAAATCTTCTGGAAACACATCCAGAAACTTACAGACTAGTATGGTCTCTTATGGTCCCATTGGCACGACTTAAGTGGTATCCGCCACACTGGCTAGAAATCCTATGCAACCACCTCGCAATAGGTCTCTAGCCCTCAATGCTGATATCATAGGTACACAGGGTTCCTTGCACAGTGCTAACAAATATAAAGGGATCCTCACCCTCAGGCTAAAAGGTTACCATTTTCTTCTTGTAGTTTATGGTTGCCCCATATTTAACTAACAAATCCATGCCTAAAATCATGTCAAAGTCATTCAAAACTAACTCAGTCAAGTCCACTGACAACTCTCTACCATCCACTATCACTGGCAATGATATGACCCATCTTCTAGAGACTACTAACTCCCCAGTGGGCAATAAAGTCCCAAACCCCACAATGTAATAATCACATGGTCTACACAGTCTATCAATTATCCTACTAGAAACAAAGGAATGTGTAGCACAAGAATCAATCAAAACAGTATAACTTGTTCTAGCACTAGAAAGCTGACATGTCACCATTGAGGAACTAGCCTCAGTCTCTGCCTTTGTTAGAGCAAACATTAGAGTTGGCGTCAGGCTATCTGTCTTCTTGGCCTCCTCTTTCCTTGCTCTCGGACAGTCTTTCTTCAAGTGTCCCACTATCCCACACAGAAAGCAAGTCTTTGCCTGACACTCTCCCACATGGCGCCTTCTACATCTAGTGCACTCTAGGTAAGCCGTCCAGACCTCATTGCTGCCTTGGTGGCCTATCTGTATACCACGTGGCCTCCTGTCGGGGCGTGAAGCTGAAAAGGTACCTAGAGCCTTCTTTTTCTGATCACTAGGGCCTCTGCCCCTACCAAAACCCATAAATGGAGGCCCCATCCTCCTGGCATCTCTCCTGGCCGCATTCTTGTGGTAGATTTTGTTCTTTGCGCCATCTGCAGTAAGGGCTTTCTCTACCATCTGAGCATAAGTCGTCACCCTAGGCACGGTGGTAATTCGAATGTCTCGAGCTATCATAGGTTGTAGCCCTTGAAGGAATATTTCCTTTTTTGTCCCATCAGTTGGCACCAAGTTTGCAACAAACTTCGTCAGTCTTTCAAACCTCAGTGCATACTCTGTCACTGACATATTTCCCTGTAGCAGCTTACTAAATTCCTTTGCCTTTGTAGCCCTAACTGCATCATTATAGTACTTTTCATTAAATACAGTTCTAAATTCTTCCTAATCCATAATTTTCATGTTCCTAGTCTGGGATATCACTTTCCACCAAATTTGGACATCCTTCCGAAACATATACGTCGCACATGCCACTCTCTCCTTACCCTCTACCCTCATAAAGTCCAGGATAGCGGTAATCATTCTCACCCATTGCTCGGCCTTTACCGGATCTATACTGCCCTAAAAAACTAGAGGCTGCAACTTTCTAAACCTTTCATAAAGAGGTTCCCATCGGTTCTCAGCCTCCAGCGGCTGTACTACTACTGGTACCAATGCGGTTGCACCACTAGCTGAATGTTCCTTGCTCAAACTTGTTGTTATCTCAATAGGCAAATCTCTTCTTCCTGCCTCTGTAATCTAGCTTACATATCAGCAAGCACTTGCTGCCAGTTCTCTGGAGGTGGTGGACGGGCCTGTCTCTGATTATCATTCTGGGCCTGTATTTCTTGGTCGTCTAATGAATCTGACTGTTTTGTTATGCTAATAAGCATGTTAGTTCATATTCATACTCAAACATGGTGTTAATAAGCACTTCTTGACATTTGTAAGCAGATAACGATGGTAATAAGCATTTTCTGGCATTTATGAGCAAATAGCAATGCTAATAAGCATTTCTTTAACAATTACAAGTATTAATAGTGCTAATAAGAATTTCTTTAACATTCATACCGTAGTCAAGGGCCAAGCCCTATCAGAATATCTCATGCTCCCTAATAAGGAAGACTGATAAGGCATTTATATCTCATTTAAGAAGTTAAACACACAACCACTTAGATAGTTAACAAACTCTGAGTTGAGCTTGTCTTTAGTGGCGAGTGTACATGCCCAACCACTCTTCAGGAACCCTTAAACCTTGGCAGCTCTGATACCAAGTTGTAACGTTTTAGATAGCTAAGACCATTAAACTATGTACTTTTAAATAGCGCTAGACTCTCTAATCGAGTCATTTTTCCATAAACGTGTAACTAAAGGTAATTAACAAGTTAGGGTTAAAAAATTTGGTCAAAATAAGTAATCATTTCATTAAAAAGTTTCAGATTACATACAAGATCCCAGAATAAATGTTAAAAGGTCATTTACAATTCAAAAGAATACAACAAGCCAACCTAAGCAACAAAATTAGGGTTTGACCCTAGTTACTTTATGAATCCCCAGCCGTGGTGGGCAAGCAAGTTGCATATGTACATGCCGCCATCGAAGCTCTCCAACTCATGGCTGGTCGAGCTTCCCTTTTCCCTTACCTGCACCACATAGCACCCGTGAACCAAGGCTCAGTAAGAAAGCTTAAACATGCTCATAAGTAGTTAATAACATATTACATAATCATAATTATCATACCTAGTAGTAATAACCCTACTAGTACATGCATTTAATCAAAATAAGTGACTATAGAGTCACAGCGGGGCTCGCTGCCCTAGATAAGTGTTTATAGAGTCACCCCGGGGCCTGTTGCCTTATTTTATGTATAACCAGCCTTAGGTCTGGCCAAACGTACCTGTCGCTTTATTTTCCAAGAGACCATAAGGTCGGTCAAGCGTATATCACACTCCTGGATAAGCCCAACCAAACTGGCCTATGCTCAGTGCACTACTGTTGCCCTTGACTTATAAGTCAAGCCTTTCGACCAGCGCTTAGCATGCTATTGTCGCCCTTAACTTATAATTCAAAACTTTCAGCTAGTGCTCAACGCTCTATTTCCACCTTTTACATATAAGTCAAGCCTTTGAATTAGATAATATATACAAGCATAAATCATTTAACAATTATCCAGATACAGAGCATTCAAGCATGATTAATCAAACAATCACAGGCATAATCATAGTCCTTCTCATTCACAGGGCTCGAGCCCTAATCATAACCCAGGGTGTAGTTTTCTTACCTCTGGTCCAAACAGTGGATAAATAAAAATGATCCTCAAGCACAATCCCATTCCGAGCCCTAGCAATACCCTAGTTACAGCCATAATAGAGGATATCCATCAATATCGAGTAAATAAAGGCTTACAGACTGAGTCCTAGCCTCCGGGACCTCAAATTCTACTGAACCAGGTAGCATAATACTTCCTGAGCCCTTAGGTTTGAGTCCCCGCAACTCAAAACCTCACTTGGCTATTCTTCCCAATTTGTGTCACAGCGTGCCCTAAGGGAGAGAGCCATGGACCTGTTTTCACTGGACACACGCCACGACGCAACTCCGCAAACCCAAAATTTCAACATTTTCCTCCAAGCCAAATCCTTCAAAGTTCATCCCAAATAACAAACAAACCCATAATTGAGTTCTAAACTCATAACAACACCTCATAGGCAACATATTAACATAAAAACTCACCCCAAACTCTCATTATAACTCAAAACCCAAATCTTGAGCTTCAAAGCTCAAGAACACCTCAATAACATAAGAAAATCACATAAATCAAAAGAGAATTCTTACCTCAATTGTATAGTTATGACCCTAAAAAACACCTTAATCCAATCCTAGCACCAATTTCCTTCAATTACCAAGCCAAGATCACTTCCAAGCTCTAAATTTCAAGAGTCTTCATAAAAAAAACTCAAAGGAAGAGAGAGGAAGGGAAAACAAGAGAGAGAGAGAGAGAGAGAGAGAGAGAGAGAGAGAGAGAGAGAGAGAGAGAGAGAGAGAGAAGGGAGTTATGTATCTGATTTCCTTCTGAAAGCTTCTAAGTGACTAAGCTATTCCATGGCTAGGGAAAAGACCAAAATAACCCTAGCCTTTACCTTAGTTCTCTAATGCCCTCAAGGGCAAAATGGTCTTTTGCCACCATTTCTCACTAATCCTCAGTTAACAACATATTTCCCAATTAATTCCAATATTCCCAAGTAATTACCAAATAACTTCCCATTACTCTATAAATCTCGGTAGTGTATTAAATTACCAAAATACCCCTAGGTCACCCCGAGCCTGGTATTTGACCCTGTTGTAGCTAAACCGCTAAACTTGCTCACTAGGATCGCCTCGTGCCAAATAACTCAAATATATCCACATAATAATGTGGTCTCAATCATAAAACACATATATTTATAAATATACCCTCAATGGGTCAAAATTATGAAAATACCCTTCTAATAAGAAAGGAGCTCACATGCATGCTTAATACACCTAAACATGCTATAATAGTCATATCATAATATAACTCACATAATTCACATAATCATAACACATGCACATAATATCCATTTATGCCCTCCCAGTACACTAATCAAGGCACTAAGCTTGATTAGAAAATTTTGGATGTTACAAAACTCTTAAGCCTTTAATTTTAATTAGAGAAATCGAAAATAAGGATGTTTAACAAAATAAATAAAAGAATAAAATAAGAATGATGAACAATTTTAAAATCAGAGACTGTAAACCTAGATTATTGATTTCCCTACTTTAAATTACGAACCTTAGTTTATCAATTATCCCAATCTATTCCCTTAATTTATAATTTCAAGAACCCTAATTTAAATCATCTACCTTTCTCAAGTGTAAGTAATTTTATTCTTAATTAATCAACATTATATCTATATTCAATATCAATTAAACAAGAATTCATTAAGCAATATGATTCTTTTAATGAAACTCATAGAAACATGCAATCTCTCAATCTCACACTTTTCCTCTCTCATGCAATTCTAGGTCCAATTTAATATTACCTCTCTCAAGCGTAAAATAAAAAATCTCAATTCAATTCAATGGTGATCATGCATTAAAAAGATAACAATAAACAAAATAATGCATGATTAAATTAGATAAACTTAATGGAAATAATATCAAAACTTTAATTTAATAACTTAAAGAAGTTCCATCAATACTCAAGAAAATATGTTTAGTTCATGATCACAAACATTAAACCAATAACATTCATGTTCATAAATAATTAAACTAAAAAGAAAAGTAAGAGAAGAAAAACTAGTTTAGATGTTAAAATTGGCTTCAATCCTTCTTCTTCTTCTTCTCCAATGTATTCTCTGCCTCTGAGACATTCAAAAGTACCTTTAATGAAACCCTAAGCTTATATTTATAGCCAACAAGAAATTACCCTAAAAATTCCATTTAAAATTGATTCAAAATTGAAATTTACACGCAAGGCGCAATGGCACCTAAGTCCAAGCGCAATGGTGCCTAAAACTCTTACTCGAGGCTCGCAAAATGTAACTAGTAGTATTCTAGGTGTAATGGCACATCCTTTTAGGCGTAATGTTGCCTCTCGAGTCAGTTTCTAGTAGACTCAATTTTTTTCAACTTGTTTCACTTCTCTATTTCGACACTACTCAATAAAATATGCATAAATTTTTCATCCAAACTCCAAATGAAACGATTCAAATAGATATGCAAAGCTGAGAAAAATATCTACAACTTCTATTTCTAAGATTTTTTCCAAAATATAAAGGAATAATAGTCAAAAAAATTCTGGAAGTTCCTTGATGACTTCTTGAGTGTCTTCCTCCTTAGCAGATTCTACGGGCTCTAGATCCTTAAGATGTAGTACACCTTAAGAGTAGTGAATAAAAACCTAATCTTGTCTTTCCAACACACAAAATTATTTTCATCAAATCTATCCAATCTAACAAAGTCTTGTGTCATAAATTTCAAAGCCGAAATTGAAGACGATTCTTCCAAAATGATGAAATTCATAGAATAGAGAATTTTATGATGAGAGAGAGTGAGAATACACCACCAAAATAATAAGAATCTACACATAATTACGCTTAAAAAAGTCCAATAAAAGATTAGGATAGAATGATGCAAACTATAGTCGTAGAACAAACTCTTGGATCTTCTTGCAAGCTTCAAACCCTAGGTAGAACACCACTTGAATCATTTGTTGATGAGAATCATAACCAAGGCTTATACATGAGATGTATCATTGTCAAAATTCTATATTTCCTAGGCCTTGAGGCTTTATCAAGTAAGAAATAGAATTGAGATTGAATAAGCCTTAAAAATCCCAAAGATAAGCACTTTCTTTATGAATTTATTGGAGAAAACGTGTGATCTTGGGAGCTAGAGAGATAGGGGTTAGAGAGAGATTTGAAAGATTTATCAAGTTTATCAAAAACCTAAGATAACCATTTTATAGTGTAGGCACCGTCATTAAGTCCAACCAATAGGATTAGAGCATGTAAACACATCATTTGGAGCTTAAATTACGTGTTTGTACGAACACGTCAGACAATGCATCACCTACTGTGCTTTGCCCAAGCCTTAAGCTTTTAGGCGATGCAACGCCATATGGGCAGGTCCAACTTCTTAAAAGCGACCTTAAACACCTCCAAATGCTCCCAAAATTTTCAGGCATCATTAGATACCTCAATGTACCACTTTAGACCCAAAAATGTAATTTTTCAAATGCTTACAACAAAAAGTCAAATTTTACATCTTCATTATGTGAAATCATTAAGGTTTTACACCTTGTCTAATACCACTTTGAGTTTTGTATTTTAATCGATCCTAACAGTATGATTATTCAAAAGAATAAATAAGATTTTTGCCTCCCAAATTATTACTACTTTCAAATCATGCCATTCGAACTTTTCACGTTGTTAAAAATTCCCCTCAAACTATTACCATGATTAAATTGTGCCCCTTTGTCCAAAATTCAGGAGGCACATTTTGGTATTTGTAATAGTTTGGGGGCACAACTTTGCAATTCAATAATAATTGAGGGGGCACAATTCCACAGTGATGATATTTCAGAGGGTGTGAAAAGGTTACGTGTCAATTCCTCAGTATGCCACATCACCTCTTTTGGAGAAGGGGGGGTACGATTTGGTAGTAGTAATAGTTCGAGGAGAATTTTTAACAACGTGAAAATTTTGGGGGCACGATTTTTAAGTGGTAATAGTTAAGGGGGAAAAATCATATTTATTCTATTCAAAAAGCTGAAATGACCACGTGCCTAGGCTAATAACCTCTCAACAACAACACGTAGAGGAGCATGACAAGTATGAACTGAAGGCACTCCTAATAAAAGGGTGTAACGACCCAAATTTACTAATAAGGCTTAAGGGCCTTGATTAGTGTGTCGGGAGGGCATAACTGAATTATATGTGATTTAAATGATTAAATACATGATTATGTGATAAGCATGCTTATATGATTATTTGGATATATGAGATGCATGACTATGAGTATTAGTATGCATGTAGGCCCTGTTTAGGCTATTAGGGTATATTCATAATTTTGGCCCATTGAGGGCATAAATGTAAATATTTGTGATAAATTTTTGAGACCACATTATTATGTGGATATATTTGTAACTTGTGACTCGAGGCAATCCTAGAGAGTGGTTTAGCGGAAAAGTCACGGCGGGGATTTATACCCGGCTCGGGGTGAGTCTGTGGGTATTTCTGGGAATTTAGAAAATATATTGGAGATATTTTGACATTGAGGAATATAATTGGTGATTATTTAGGTGTCGGGATGTAAGCGATAGTTAATAGGGGCACCCGAGGAATTAGCGGGAACTGGGAATAATGACCAAAATGCCCTTAGAAGGACTTAAAGGTTTAGTTATAATTGGGAGGGCAACATGGTCATTTGAATTTAAGGGATAAGTGGTATATTTCCTTTATGACCTAGTGGGAAGTGTAGAATGAAATAGAAGCTGAAGGAAAAGAAGCAAAAGAGAAGGAAGGAAAACAAAAACTCTATCTCCCTCTCCCTATTGATACCCTGTTCTCTTCCTCACCTTGAGGATTCCTGAGGCTGTAACTCAGGGGAAACTTAGGCCTGAGCTTGGGGCTAGGGACCTTGATAAAGCTTGAGGATTTGGCAGGAGTTACTCACCCAATTAAGGTAAAGTGTTAAGATTGTTCTTGAGTTTCTGAGTTTTATTAGCATGGAATTCTGAAACTTGGTTTTGATGGAAATTAAGGGAGATAAGCTTGAGGAGCTGATGAGCTTAGGGCTGGAAGGATACTAAAGATATCATAAGGTCGAATTCCCCACTTGAGGTAAGAAATTATGAGCTTGAACACTTGAATTATGGACTGTTCTAGTTCTCTTTTGTTGGGTTTTTGAGCTTCATGCTCAAACATGGATTTTTCTTTGTTTTGGGGTGCATGTGGCTGAGTTCTATATGGTTGGGTTGTGTGGGGTGAGATATAGATGATGGTAGGCTCATTTTGGAGTATAGTTGTGGTTTGGAAGAGTTTTGGTGGGTTTTGGTTCGAGGAAGTTCGAAGGAGACAAATCTGGGAAAATGAGTGATGTAACTAGCGCTTTAGCGCTAGTCTTTGGGTGCTACAGCGCTAGGCCTGGGCTGTTTGGGCGTTTTGGATCTGTTTGTAGCACTACAGCGCCCACTTTAGGGCGCTGTAGCGCTACCCTGTCTCCAGAAGGGGATTTTGGATTATTTCTTAGGGTTTTTTCCCAGGGGCTCGGGGTTTGATTCCACCACCCTGTTTGGTGGAATTAGGGCTTCCCGAGGGCTCAGGATTGGTCCTGAGGTTAGGTTTTGGGATTTAAGTTTGGTAATGGTTCTAACTTATGACCGTGACTAGGCGTACGCTAGGGCTCGGAAGGGATCGCGCTTGAGGGTTGTCATCGTTGATCAAAGCTACCAGAATTCAAAGGTAAGAAAACTGCACCCGGTTTTGTGATTATGTTGGGACTAAGAGCTCCCTATATCTGTATGATGTCATAGATGGTATTATGCCATGGGACATGTGATAAACAGCCTAAAGGTGTCAGAATCAATATTTGCGCATAGGGCGCGACTCGACCACTAGTAGCTGAGGACAACTTGATATTCACTAAGCTCGGTTTAAGCAGGTCGGAGGCAGTGGGATAAATAGGGAGTGTGACCTAAGGGCATCGACCCTGGTTATTATTTGTGAATTGGTTATTAATGTTAATTGATAAGCTTGGTATGCTGAATGCCTAATTATATGGATGTTCTGGACTGTTAAGTATATGACTATATTGTATGAATTATCTGATTGTTTGATTGATGATTGTGCTCTGTTATTGTGTTTTCTTGCTGGGCCTTGGCTCACGGGTGCTACGTGGAGTAGGTAAAGGAAAGGGTAAAGTCGACCAGTCTTGAGTGGGAGAGCTTTGAGGCTGAATGTACATAGTCATCTGATCGGCTGCCACGACCGAGGAGTAATACAGGATGGGGAAAGCCTAAATGTTTGTTTTTCCCTTAGAGTGGCTAGTAGCTGTACTTTTATCCTGAAATTTTGTAAACTGTCCTTTAAACATTATTACTAATGGGAACCCATGTTCGAAATGTTTGATTATATAAAGTGTAACTTTTGTGACCGAAATCTTTTAACCCTAGTTCAATTATAGGTTCAGTAACACGTTTTTAACTAAATGACTTGATTAGCAAGTCTTGTACCTTTTTAAACACACAGTGTAACGGTCTTGGCTATCTAGGGCATTACAACTTGGTATCAGAGTGTCCTAGGTTTAAGGGTTCCTGAAGACTAGCTGGACATGTACATTCGCCTTTACAGACAAGCTCGACTCAGAGTTTGGTAATTATGCATACGTGTTTATATGCTTAAATGATTAGAATGGAATATGAATGTTGATATTTGCTTGATTAATATGGAGCATGAGATACTGATAGGGCTTGGCCCTTGACTGCTATTTGGTGATATTGAGGCGTTCTTATTAGCATTGCTGTGTATGTGAATGAATATTTAAATAAACTGTTATATCTTTATTTTTGGTGAATGTTTGAGTTCCAATGGTGGATCATGGAAGGATTATTACCTTGTCATCATAGCCTGACCGTTGAGTCATTGATTGCAGATTAACTTGGATAGCTATGCGTCCAAGATGATCTATATGACTTACTGACAGTAGGTCTAAGGCAAGGGATGATGACCAAGGCCAAGCCCCTCCGCTAGTCCTTGAGACTGGCAACAACTTATGGCAGACAAGCAAGCACGACTACAGAGTCAGGATGAGCATATCCGAATTCTGCGAGAGCAGGCTCCATCAGAGAGTGATGCCCCTATTGTGCCACTTGCAGTGGTATCAATTGTACAACCAGTAGAGGTTGGGAACAGATGGGAGTCATTGTATGAGCGGTTCAGGAAGTAGCAGCCCCTAATCTTTGAGGGAGGACCTGATCCATTGAAGGCTGAGCAATGGATGACTATGATTACTACTATCCTGGATTTCATGAGGGTAGAGGGACATGACATAGTGGCATGTGCCATATATATACTGAGAGAGGATGCCCGTATCTGGTGGGAAGGATTCAAGGACCTATTCAGTCAGAAATACTATAACGTTGCCATCAGGGCAGTGAAGGTAAATGAGTTTGTGGGGCTGGTTCAGGGCAGCATGACAGTTACAAAATATGCCCTGAAGTTTGACAGACTTGCGAAGTTCACACCAAATCTTGTGCGTATTGATGCAGCTAGGCAGAACAGATTTATCAGAGGGCTTAATGCTATGATAGCATGAGATGTGAGGATTACAACAGTTCCTAGGGGGACAACTTATGCCCAGGCTGTTGAGAAGGATCTTACCATTGAAGAAGCGGAGAATAAGATATGGAGAGAGAGTGCAGCAAGGCAGGAGGGCCGCAGGGCGATGCCTCCATATTATGGTTCTGGTAGGGGCGGAAGCCCCAGTGATCTGAAGAGAAAGACCCCTGATGCTTTGATCGCTCCTGCTCCTGATAAGAGAGGTTGGGGAACTCAGGGTGGTCGTCAGGGAGGCAGTGATTCATGGAGGAGTTATCTTGAGTGCACGAGGTGCAGAAGACGTCATCCGAGCGAATGTTGGGCTAAGGCTTGTTATGTGTGCGGGGTAGTGGTACACCTCAAGAAGGACTACCCAACAGCGAAGAAAGGAGATGCAGGGAAGGTGGACAGCTTGACTCTAGCTCAAGTGTTCACCCTGACGCAGGCCGAGGCCAAGGCTAGTCCCTCGGTAGTGACAGGTCAGCTTTCTAGCACTGGCTCTCCTTTTACTGTATTGATTGACTCTGGTGCTACACATTCTTTTGTTTATAGTAAGGTAATTGATAGATTATGTGGACCTAGTGAGTATTATACTTTGGGATTTGGGACTATTTTGCCTACAGGAGAACTGGTAGTTTCTAGGAGGTGGATTAGAGCACTGCCAGTGATGGTTGATGGTAGGGAATTGTCAGTAGACTTGATTGAGTTGGGTATGGAGGACTTTGACATGATTTTAGGCATGGATTGACTAGTTAGATACGGAGCTACTATTGACTACAGGAAGAAGATGGTGACCTTTGAGCCGGAGGGCGAGGATCCCATTGTCTTTGTGGGAGCGGTGCATGTACCCCGCGTACCCATGATATCAGCACTGAGCGACAGAGATTTATTATAGGGAGGATGTATAGGTCTTCTGGCTAGCGTGCTGGATATCACTAGGGTTTTTCCAACAAGACCGAAGGAGACCAGATTTGTTTGCGAGTTCTTGGATGTGTTTCTTGAGGACTTACCTGGATTGCCACCGTGTAGGGAGATTCAGTTTGTTATTGAGTTGGCGCAAGGGACAGAGCCAATGTCGAGGGCACCATATAGAATGGCACCGACAGAACTGAAGGAATTGAAGATATAGTTTCAGGAGCTTCTGGATTTGGGGTTCATCAGACCTAGCTACTCGCCATGGGGTGCTCAAGTTTTGTTTGTGAAGAAGAAGGATGGGACTCTAAGAATGTGTATAGACTACAGGGAATTGAACAAGTTAACTATCAAGAATAAGTATCCCCTACCAAGGATTGATGACTTGTTCGATCAGTTGTAGGGTAAGACAGTGTTCTCGAAGATTGATCTTCGATCTGGTTATCACTAGTTGAGGATCAAGGACGAGGATATACCAAAGACGGCCTTTCAGACGAGGTATGGGCACTATGAGTTTCTGGTCATGTCGTTTGGTTTGACCACTGCCCTAGCAGCCTTTATGGATCTAATGAACAGGGTGTTCAAGGACTTTCTGGATCAGTTTGTTATTGTCTTCATCGACGACATCTTAGTGTACTCCAGTTCAGAGGCAGAGCACGAGCAACATCTACGACATGTTTTGCAGAGATTGAGGGAGCATCAGTTGTACGCCAAGTTTAATAAATGTGAATTTTGGCTACTAGAAGTGACATTCCTTGGATATATTGTTGGTGCAGATGGGATTAAGATGGATCCATATAAGGTGGAGGCAGTTAGGGATTGGTCGAGGCCAAGGAATGCCTCGGAGGTGCGGAGTTTCCTTGGTCTAGTGGGTTTCTATAGACGGTTTGTGGAAGGCTTCTCAAAGTTAGCGGCACCGATGATAGAATTGACATGAAAGAATTTGAAGTTTATCTGGTCAGACAAGTGTGAGAACAATTTCCAAGAATTGAAGCGACGACTTATTACCGCGCCTGTGTTGAGTCTTCCTTCAGGGGAAGGGAAGTTTATTGTCTACTGCGATGCATCGAGGTTGGGTTTAGGCTGTGTGTTGATGCAGAATGAGAAAGTCATTGCTTATGCATCACGACAGCTGAAGGAGTATGAACAGCGGTATCCTACCCATGATTTGGAGTTAGCAGCAGTGGTATTCGTACTGAAGGTTTTCCGACATTATCTATATGGGGAGAAGTGCGAGATATGCATTGATCATAAGAGTTTAAAGTACTTCTTCACACAGAAGGACCTAAATATGAGGCAGAGACGTTGGCTGGAGTTGGTAAAGGACTATGATTGTGATATTCTTTACCATCTAGGGAAAGCCAATGTAGTTGCGGATGCATTGAGCCGGAGGGGCCCAAGTTAGTTATATAGTTCCACCCAGATCTCGAGAGAGTTAGCTGATGAGATGGTCAGAGCGGGGATAGAATTGGTGGTGGGTCAATTGGCCAATATTACTCTGCAGTCGACCCTACTAGAGCGGATTAAAGAAGGTCAATTGGTAGACGCTCAGTTACAGGAGGTTAGGGAGAATGTCTTAGCTGGAGTAGCTAAGGACTATTCTATTTCTGAGGTTGGCTTGCTACAGTATCAAGGACGGATTTGTGTTCCAGCTGATGAGGGGATCAGTCGAGAGATATTGGATGAGTCGCATACTACGCCATACTTACTTCATCTGGGTACCACGAAGATGTATCAGGATCTACGGACGTTATATTAGTGGCCCGGGATGAAGAAGGATGTGGTGGAGTACGTAGCCAGATGTTTAACCTATCAGCAGGTGAAAGCTGAGCATCAGCGACCAGAAGGGCTGCTTCAGCCTTTGGGTATTCCCGAGTGGAAATGGGAGGATATTACGATTGATTTTGTGGGGGGTTTACCCAGGATTGTAGGGCTTCATGACTCGGTGTGGGTGATAGTGGACAGATACACCAAGTCAGCTCATTTTCTTCTCGTGAAGACGACATACTGTGGATCAGTTTGCAGAGTTATATGTGAGGGAGATCATACGTCTCCATGGGGTTCCTAAGTCCATAGTGTCAGATCGAGATCCTATCTTTACCTCTAAGTTTTGGGGTAGTTTGCAGAAGGCTATGGGGACTCAGTTGAAGTTCAGCACGACCTTTCATCCTCAGACTGATGGATAGTCTGAGAGGATGATTCAGGTATTAGAGGATATGCTCAGAGCATGTGTGACTGAATTTGAGGGATCTTGGAGTAAGTATCTTCCGCTGATTGAGTTTTCATATAACAATAGTTACCAATCGACGATTGGAGTGGCTCCCTATGAGATGAGGTATGGGAGGAGATGTAGATCACCCATTCATTGGGATGAGATGGGTGAGAGGAAGTATTTGGGGCCGGATATGGTTCAGAAGACAAATGAAGCTATTGAGAAGATCCAAACTAGGATGCTCGCCTCACAGAGTCGACAGAAAAGCTACGTTGATCCTAAGCGTAGAGACGTGGAATTCCAGGTTGGGGACCACGTGTTTCTTCGATTTTCACCATTGTGAGGGGTGAAGAGGTTTGGAAAGAAGGGCAAGTTAAGACCTAGGTTCATCGGACCTTTTGAGATCTTGGAAAGGATCGGTCAGGTGGCTTACAAGTTAGCTTTGCCACCATCATTGTCGGGAGTCCATGACGTATTCCATGTTTCTATGCTTCGGAAGTACATCTCAGATACAACACATGTGCTGAGGTATGAAGACTTGGAATTACAGACAGATTTAGCTTATGAGGAGCGACCAGTTCAGATTTTGGATCGGAAGGATCAAGTATTACAGAGTAAGATGATTCCTCTAGTTAAAGTGTTGTGGAGGAATAGTAGGGTTGAGGAGGCGACCTGGGAGCTTGAGTCAGCGATGCGGGATCAATATCCCGAATTATTCACGTAAATTTCGAGGACGAAATTCTCATTAGGAGGGGATAGTTGTAACGACCCAAATTTACTAATAAGACTTAAGTGCCTTGATTAGTGTGTTGGGAGGGCATAACTAGATTATATGTGATTTAAATGATTAAATACATGATTATGTGATAAGCATGCTTATATGATTATTTGGATATATGAGATGCATGACTATGAGTATTAGTATGCATGTAGGCCCTGTTTAGGCTATTAGGGTATATTCATAATTTTGGCCCATTGAGGGCATAAATGTAAATATTTGTGATAAATTTTTGAGACCACATTATTATGTGGATATATTTGTAACTTGTGACTCGAGGCAATCCTAGAGAGTGGTTTAGCGGAAAAGTCACGGCGGGGATTTATACTCGGCTCGGAATGAGTCTAGGAGTATTTCTGGGAATTTAGAAAATATATTGGAGACCGTTTGACATTGAGGAATATAATTGGTGATTAGTTAGGTGTCGGGATGTAAGCGGTAATTAATAGGGGCACTCGAGGAATTAACGGGAACTGGGAATAATGACCAAAATGCCCTTAGAAGGACTTAAAGGTTTAGTTATAATTGGGAGGGCAACATGGTCATTTGACTTTAAGGGATAAGTGGTATATTGCCTTTATGACCTAGTGGGAAGTGTAGAATGAAATAGAAGCTGAAGGAAAAGAAGCAAAAGAGAAGGAAGGAAAACAAAAACTCTATCTCCCTCTCCCTATCGATACCCTGTTCTCTTCCTCACCTTGAGGATTCTTGAGGCTGTAACTCAGGGGAAACTTAGGCTTGAGCTTGGGGCTAGGGACCTTGATAAAGCTTGAGGATTTGGCAGGAGTTACTCACCCAATTAAGGTAAAGTGTTAAGGTTGTTCTTGAGTTTCTGAGTTTTATTAGCATGGATTTCTGAAACTTGGTTTTGATGGAAATTAAGGGAGATAAGCTTGAGGAGCTGATGAGCTTAGGGCTGGAAGGATACTAAAGATATCATAAGGTCGAATTCCCCACTTGAGGTAAGAAATTATGAGCTTGAACACTTGAATTCTGGACTGTTCTAGTTCTCTTTTGTTGGGTTTGAGCTTCATGCTCAAACATGGCTTTTTCTTTGTTTTGGGGTGCATGTGGCTAAGTTCTATATGGGTGGGTTGTGTGGGGTGAGATGTAAATGATGGTAGGCTCATTTTGGAGTATAGTTGTGGGTTGGAAGAGTTTTGGTGGGTTTTGGTTCGAGGAAGTTCGAAGGAGACAAATCTGGGAAGATGAGTGCTGTAACTAGCGCTGTAGCGCTAGTCTTTGGGCGCTACAGCACTAGGCCTGGGCTGTTTGGCGTTTTGGCTATGTTTGTAGCGCTATAGCACCCACTTTAGGGCCCTGTAGCACTACCCTATCTCCAGAAGGGGATTTTGGATTATTTCTTAGGGTTTTTGCCCAGGATCTCGGGGTTCGATTCAACCACCCAGTTTGGTGGAATTAGGGCTTCCCGAGGGCTCGGGATTGGTCCCGAGGTTAGGTTTTGGGATTTAAGTTTGGTAATGGTTCTAACTTATGACCGTGACTAGGTGTACGCTAGGGCTCGGAACGGATCGTGCTTGAGGGTTGTCATCATTGATCAAAGCTACAGAAATTCAAAGGTAAGAAAACTGCACCCAGTTATGTGATTATGTTGGGACTAAGAGCTCCCCTATATCTGTATGATGTCATAGATGGTATTATGCCATGGGACATGTGATAAACGGCCTAAGGGTGCCGGAGTCAATATTTTTGCACAGAGCGCGGCTCGGCCACTGGTAGTTGAGGACAACTTGATATTCACTGAGCTTGGTTTAAGCGGGTCGGAGTCAGTGGGATAAATAGGGGGTGCGACCTAAGGGCGTCGACCTTGGTTATTATTTATGAATTGGTTATTAATGCTAATTAATAAGCTTGGTATGCTGAATGCCTAATTATATGGATGTTCTGGACCGTTAAGTATATGGCTATACTGTATGAATTATCTAATTGTTTGATGGATGATTGTACTCTGTTATTGTGTTTTCTTGCTGGGCCTTGGCTCACGGGTGCTATGTGGTGCAGGTAAAGGCAAGGGTAAAGTGGACCAGTCTTGAGTGGGAGAGGTTTGAGGCTCAATGTACATAGTCAGCTGATTGGCCACCACGACCGAGGAGTAATACAGGACGGGGAAAGCCTAAATGCCTGTTTTGCCCTTAGAGTGGCTAGTAGCTGTACTTTTATCCTGAAATTTTGTAAACTATCCTTTAAACGTTATTACTAATGGGATCCCATGTTTGAAATGTTTGATTATATAAAGTGTAACTTTTGTGATCGAAATCTTTTAACCCTAGTTCAATTATAGGTTCAGTAACACAGTTTTAATTAAATGACTTGATTCGCAAGTCTTGCACCTTTTTAAACACAGTGTAACGGTCTTGGCTACCAGGGCATTACAAAGGGCATAAGGAAAAGCTAATTTAATACAAAATGCACCATTTGAAGAAGGATTTACCCTTGTGGAGAAAACACCACGAGATTAAAAATAGTTATTTCAACTAAAAAGATATAAGGACAACACAGTTTGCTCACTTACTAACAAGTGGTTGATTGGAGTTTTCAAGACCATTTCCTCGTCCCATTGGAGCAATTTCCACCAAGACTTTGGCTCTACTAGAAATTAAACGAAAGAGACAAAGTTTCTCAGTAGTACCAAGCTTTCTAAAATATCGTTTGGAGTCAGGAGGGTCTGAAAAGTCTTGAACTCGAGTCAGTTGATCTATAGAAAGACGAGGGCGATGGAGATTAACTACAAAAGAGAACAACTTTGATCAGTATGAGAAGTAGTAGCAACAATACAAGATAATCACAAATCCACTCACTAGCTTCCTTAAAAGGCCCTTTAAGTGTGAGACTCAAAATAAATAAATTTATATTTCCACACTCTCATGTTATCTTTAATATGAAAAATTCCTCGAAGATCACAATCACTGACCCACTTGCTAAAATAATATAAGTTCCCCAGAAGAGATTTCAATTGAAAAATACATGCAACCTCCTTAGGAGTAGGTGCTTCATAGCCAAGTTCACCATAAGCTACGTGTTAACTACCTTTTTCGCTATCAACATAATCTAAGAGGTATAAAGAAAATAATGTAGAAGAACACAAGGGTTTTACGTGGTTTAGGCTATAAAAGAGCCATAGTCCACGAGTCTCTAGTATTTAGTGAGTTTGAAGCTTGTTTGAGCAAGCTTTAATGGTGGTTCTCGGGTAGCGTATATATTGCACTGAGTTACAAAGTATCTCTCTCTAAAAATCTGAACCCCTTACAAGGAGATACCCCAGCCCTATTTATAGAGGCTGGGGTCATTAATGTTAATCATCTATCATTAATACAAAATTCCCCCATCTTGGGGTATTAATGTTGAGTTAATACAGAAATGGTTGCAATAAATAAAGACTACAGTCCAGGCAGATTGCACGAGACCCATTGCAAAAAGTTGGTCACCAACTTTATGGAGAACATGCCTCTAACAATATCAGGATGTTGTTGCACATTTCTCCATGTCAGGAGGCATCGTGGAAAGTGTCAATTGTTGAGTGTACGATCTTGACACCATTAATCAAGGTTCACAAAAAGGTGTCAGATGATCACGTGGGTCATATTTGCAGTGACTGACATTTGGCAGCTAGTTCAGGTCCAAGGACCAGAATCCTAGACTCGGGAAATGGGCGAGTCAAGAGTGTTAGAGAATATATTTTTATACTCAATAGAAATATGGAAAAACCAAAATACAACTCTATGCAAAAATATAATAGACAAGATAATATTGATTAAAGAAATATTACAACTCAATTGCTCAAAATACAAGTAAATAGAAAGATGTATAAGAAGAAGATTACAAACTCAAAACAATAATAATACAAGTAAATAAGATCAACAAGATCAAAAGAATGAAAATAAAACCAATAAAAAGAACAAACTCTCACACAACCACAGTGTAGAGTAGTGGGGATCACCAACTTGAACAAGGTTCAAAACCTTTGTCCAAAAGCTTATGTCCCCTTATTCTCTAAGCACTAAGGGATCTCTCAAGGAAATAGCTCTCTGGAATTATCAAGCCTCTATGGTGTATTTTCTAGCCAAGTGCTTTGTAGATGGAAAATAGTGTGTCTTACAAGTGAGCATTAGGCTCCTATTTATAGAGTTTTGAGACACCATTTGAATTTCAAATTCCACCAACCCCCATGGCTGTTACCAATGATTAATTGGATGTTTATGGAATTAAAATAGAGATTTGGGAGTTACTTGGTTGTTGAAAACGCTCAAAATTAGATAAAACTGAAGTTCGGAAAATGTTGTCAGCCGCTCAGGCCGCGACCTAAAAAACATACGCCGCGGCCCACGATGTTTTCTGCCTCTTGGGCCGCGGCCTGAAAAACATAGGCAGCGGCCTAAGACATTTTTTCAGCAACCAATTTGCCAAAACGTTCCAAATTCATTCCCACTTGATTTTGTAACTTCCATACACATTATGGGAGTTAAAATCACATCTCTAACAACCATATCTCTTATGGCTTTTGAGAAATTCAAATCAAAATGTGTAATATCATATCTACATATTATTGGGTAATATTTGGGAGTTACAAATTTGTAACTATTTTTGTAACTCCAAAATATGTAACATTTGGGCACATACATGTGTCCAATTTTGTGACTCTCAATAATATGTTACAAGGTGTGACAAATCACATTATGTCACATTATATAATCTAACATTATATTATTTAGAATAATATAACAAAGAGAGCTCCTCGGGACGTGTCCTTACTCAGAGACATCCACGGCCTGGAGATTGACTCGGGACGTGGCCTCACCTGGAGACATCCACAACTTGGCCAGTTTGGGTTTCATGGAGGAGTTCACACTCTAAGAACCTCATGACCTGTGCTGTCGCTAATAGCCCCTGACTGCCATGTGTTTGTTGGTGAAGACATGGACAACATTTTCCCCCCAAGTCTTCAGTCATCCTTGGGCAGTGGAGACTTAGATTGAGATAAACTCTTTGATAGGTCTTCGGGGGGAAGACATTTTGGCTTGCCCTGAAGTCACTCTGGAAAGCAACACCATGTGTTGACTCCCTATTGCTGGGCCCATCATCCGTGCAATTAATGAGGATTCCACTCCACTACCAAAAAAATGTATAATTTGTACCCTATGTGTCATTTCACTCCATCCCCGAGGTATTCTTTTCCAATGTTAATGATCGCGATCCATGCCTTTTGGATCCTGACTGTTGGATTGTTCTCGAGTACCTACATCGCAGGTAATCCAACGGTCGGGGTGGGTTGCTTCCACCCCAAGTTCTATGAATATAAAAACTCAAGAACCGCCTCTCAGTAAGAACTTTTACCATTCAAAATTCAAAATCTTCAAAACTCTCTCTTCTCTCTCAAGATTTTGAGACCTTCAACCATTCTTGAGATTCCTCTGCAATTATGTACGGTTGGCGAGAATCATCTTATTTCTGGGCGAACGACAAGCGATTCTTCAGCGTCCAAACTCATTTCAGCACCTACTGACACTAGATCTTGAGTAAGTATTTACTGGTTTTTTGTTTGCGTCGAGCTTAATTTGAGAATTTATATGCATGTTTAGAAACGAGATTTTTGTGGTATTTAAGGGTTTTTTTTTTTTTACCTTTTATAGGTCTTTTTAGGCACATTTTGGTGTTAGAAGTGGTCAAAATGGCTCACTGCACACCTTAGGCAACTTTTGTCTATCTAGACATTCGAAATTCCCAGATTTTGGCGATGTTCATAATTTCTGGTGGTGTTCTTTTATGTTGATTCTTTGGCCCCGAGGACACCCCTCATCCTTATAATTTCTTCACTCTTCTCCTTGAGCAATTGTCTTAGGGATTCTCATTTTGACCCATCTTTCTTCGGGGCAAGGCTCTAACTGCTTGGTTTGTTGGTTTAGATGTCCGAGGAGCTCTAAAAACTACACACACAAGGGTATTATGCCTTCAACACTGAAATTCTGCAAATGGCTTAAGAAGTTGAGCAACATCCCGAGAAAGGGAAGCGAGTGGCTAGCAGCAAACAAGCCCTCGTGGTGCGAGAGGATCCTCCCTTGGCGGCGACAAGACCCCTCCGAGTTGGAATCTTGGAGGAAGCAATAAATGAGGGTCTGATGCCAACAAAAAAACCCCACACCGTCGCAGGATTCGAGGCAGAAGCCATCCCCAACAAGCTCCGACACCGAGGTACTTTGGAGAAGATTCTTACACACTACGGAGTGGACACCCGTGAGATGCTAGTGCGCTTGTCTCGGGAGGGCGAGAAGGTGCAGGAGAGCATCCATGGGCTCAGGCCTTGGAGTGCCTCTCATCTCTAGGCTGGTGCAACCTTACCATTGCACCAGTACTATGTCAACTTCTTCAAGTTCGTCAGCATAGCCCCCTTCCAGCTATCCTTGAATGGATATCGGGTGTAGGCCAGGCTCTATGTTCTGTATAGGAGACAGAACTGGCCGAATCCTTCCCCAACTGAGATATTATATGTCTATAACTTTTGGATGTGTCTGAAGAAGGGGGACCAAGATGGGTACTACACCCTGATGAAGCACATAATCCCCAGGAGAAGTTACAAGGCTCCGAGTGGCAATGAGAATCACACTCGTGACTACAAGGATCACTTCTTCTAGGCGAGTTACTTCCTGATGAGGATGAATCCCACTATACTCTTGGACTTCACCAGAGTTGGTAAGTTCTTTTGTCCTCGTGTCATTTCATCTAACAGTGTTCCGCCCGTAAGTAATCCTTAGTCTTGAAACATCTCATTTCAAGTTCGTTCCGTTGTACACCTTTCGTGGATTCTTTCGACGAAAGGTTTAAGGTGATGAAAGCCCTCCTTGGTGAGGAGTTGGACCTCACCTTCCTTTCATTGATGCCCATCTCCAGTAGTATGGGCTACTGCGGGAGGCACAAAGTATAAGCCCAGTGGTTCTCACTAGATTTAAGGACTCAAAGCAGTCGTGTCACGAGGTGAGGCTCCACACAGAATACATGGCGACTAAGGTGCAGTTTTAATATACACAACGCCTTCATGAAGAGCATAGAGAGAGTGTCCTCACCATCAAGGCCACCATAGAGGCAATGGAAAATGAAGAGCTTGAGGTGGGGATCGGGTCATCTTCCATGCCCCAAGGTAAATCCTCATTTTTTCTTCATTATTCTAAACACGTAGGGGAGGGAACTAGTCCCAACCATTCTTTATTTTCACCCTCACTCCACGAGTGTGGACTAATCTCGGGATGTCATTTGTCTGAGGAGGAGTACCAAGACTATCAGGACCTCGTTGACGTATTCCTCCGCCATCTGAGGAGGAAGAGACACCCCTAAGGTTTCGTGCCTCTGGGTGAGATGGAGACTATGTATGCCACTTGGTTTTGTCAGTACAAGACCAATCTGACGCAAGAGATAGGTCGACTCATCCATAAATTCGCCCATTCCATCCTCCATTTCGAGGAGCCTGATCGTGGTGGAGCTCCCAGGGAGATTTATACTAGTTTCGCGTGCATTTTTATTTGTCATTATTGCTTTCCCTCCCCTTTCGAGGGTTAAGCCGGTTTGTTTCCTTTGTGCAGAAAGCATGGGCCTATCCAAATTGGTCAGATCAAAGCATTAGAGGGTGTTGGGACCCTCTCAGTTAGATCTCCCGGCGGTGTCAAATACGACATCCACGCCCCTGGCTGTTGCAGCTCCAGCCTTAGTGGCCCCAGCAACCCCTGTAGCTACTCCACCAATCCTCACCCTGAGGATGGTGGCTCCAAGTGAGGTCATTGACCTCAAGGTTTCCCCCCCTCAAGATGGGGAATCCTCAAGGAAGGGTAAGGAAATCCATTCTCAGGTGCCCAAATCTGCTCTGATCGGGGCACCTCGATTGATAGTCTTCCCGGAGCACTATGATGGGGAAGACTTCAAGAAGCATAAGCGGTTCATTGATTACTACAACGCCTGTATCGATGAGGCAGCAAGGACTTCAAACTCCTTACTGAGATCCTGTGCGAGGATCGGCCGCCAGATTTTGTCGCTCCTCTCAGCCGCGAGGAGCTGGAGCCTCTCCTTATATCCAGAGTAGGAAGAAAGACTACTCCGTTCACTAAGGAGCTCCGTCAAGGGATATTGGGGTCCCTTTGTGAGATGTCATCTCCCAGCTTTGCTCATTGTGGAAACTACAATGAAGTTTCTTGGATAGCTGCCAGCCGCCACTCCTCCGTGAGGGTAAGTATTCCCTTATTTCATTATAGTTTATTTCATCGTCTCCTTTTCACTGATTGCTATTTTAACTTGGCAGACTATGACTTTCAATCAGCGACTCGGGGACATCGTAATGATTTGGTCCTTTGAGGCGATGGAGGCTCGGGAAGTGCTCGCGCAGGCTTGGGAAGAGCAAGAGCGATTTTGGGAAACTGCGGTCCCGCTGGAGGAGCACTTGCGACTCCAAAAGGAAGTGGAGGACATGAGGGCTCGTGTCTGTGAGATGGAGACTACGTTGGTCACCGAGCAATCAAAGATATCCACTATGGAGGACACCTCCTCCAAGGTATTAGAAGATGTTGAGGGTTGCACCCATGCGGTGAAGGTGGAGCTAGCCAAGGCCTGTGGGGAGCTCCGACTGAGCTAGGTAGAGTCCTTGGCCCGCGCCAAAGAGCTGATCAAGGCCAAGGAGGACACTGCATGTGCAGCCACCTATGCCAAAGTTGTCGTGAGGGAGGATGAAGACCTCCGTCTCAGAGTAGAGGAACTGGAAAATGACCTCGACGTGATCGCCGATGATACACTCTTTGTTGCATGGCTAAGTAACAGAGACATGGATCTCCCATTCACCAAGGATCCCAATATGAGGACAATGCTCGAGGCGTTCCTTGAGGCGGATGAGGCTAGGGTGGCTCAGGAGAGGGAAGCTGCAGTGACGGGTCGCGTCCCTGAAGCCGATACTCTGATTGAGTTGGTGGCAGAGGTTCCTCCAGGCTAAGGGCCCCAGTAATTTTGTTCTTTACATGTATATTTTTAGCTTAGTAGGCCTGCGTGCCATAGTTTATTGGGCTATAGACAATTAACGCTCGAACCCCTGAGTACCATTGTAAATATTTTTCCATTTAAACATAAGCAGCTTGCACTACTTTATTGCCATGATTACACTATTATCACCAAAGTGACACTTAGTAAATAGGAAACTTGGATTGTTAATTCAACTCAATGTAATGTAACTTACTAGAGTCCCAAGTCGTTGACTTAGGTTTTGTGATCTAGTCTCAAAAATTCGAGTCTTGATCGACTTCTCTTATTACTTGGATAATTTTTTGGCATTTAGTGTTGCTCTGTGGGCTCATGGTCCTTGAGAGTAACTTTAATGGGAAGTCAATTGATACTTGACGCGACCCTGTGTCTTCAAGTTCCAATGGATCAGGATGGGGCCCTCATGCAGTACTTAGAGCTCGAGGATCTTCCTGCCAGTGTCTAGAAGCTTATGCACTTAGTGTTTCTTCTTAGGCTCGCGGTCCTAAGAGTAACTTTTATGCGAGGTCAAGTGAGGGCACCTGACTATCCTACCCCTTCGAGTTTCAATGACTTGGGCTTTGAGGAGGTATTTTCACTGTAGGGTTTTTCCTTAGTGCTCGACACTTAGGACATTTAGTGTTGTTTTCCAAGCTCGATGTCCTTGAAAGTAACTTTAATGTCTTCCTATGTTACTGAGTCCCAATGACTCTGGTCCCTAGGAGGTCATTCGCACTAAGATACCTGTCCCTCGGGTATGTGGTCATCGCTGGGTCAGCTTGGGCCTTTTGATTTGCCCCCCGAGCACACAACTTGGGATCTAATCATGTGGAAGTCGTGAATTCATCATCCTAGGTTAAGCTAATTGAGTTCCCCACCCTTAGACTAGGTTTTACTCTAGGTCGATTCCTAACTCCGAGTGCTAGTGACTCGGGCCCCAACTTGCATCTCGAGATCGAGGAACTTGGTTGTTACATCTCAGGCACAGAATCCACAGAAGGTATCCCTAAGTCCATTCTCACGCTATTTTGGGGAAATTAGTGCGAGGTTTTGCAAAGTATTCTACTTAAGTCTTGGACGACTTAGGCTCGTGCCCGAAAACTGACGACTCAAGCTTCCGTTCATATCTCGAGGGTTGGGATTTCGTTATTTCTCCTTGGGCACGCGCTGTCCTCGAGAGAATATGCTAAATCCAATCTCACGTTACTTGGATTTCTTTAGCACTGGGTATTTCCCAGGACAGTTAGCTATGGGGTCTCATGACATTAGGGACACTTCACTCATCGACTAGTTTAGCTTCCTAAGTCATCAACTTCCCGATGCTGTTTTTGTTTGCTGCATACTGGGGACTTGGTCAGTGCTCGTCAGGCCCAGTGTCCACGGGAAGTAACATAATTCCATGCCTCAGGACTGAGTAAAGAGGATTTGGTCTTCTATTTGCATCTCGAGATCAAGGGACTTTGTCAGTGTGCCACAGGCGCAATGTCCATGGGAGGTGACCCTCTGTTCTCGCACTACTAGGATTCATAATCTTCAGTCCCTAGACGCTAAGCCTACCCTGCTTTGGACAAGCTTCGTTTCTTAGGTCACGGACTCAAGACTTTTTAGTTTCCTAGGTTTTTCTATTCTCGAAACATTGACACTAGGCTTACTCCACTTTTGACAAGCTTAGTTTCCTAGGTTACCCTCCGTGAGGCGAGGTACTCTACAAGGCTACCCTAGCTCCATGCCCCCCAAGTTTTTGGTGACTAGTCTAAGTTCACTTGTCCAAGCCAGCAAGTGGGTGCTCTACGAGTATTTCATATAAAATAAAGGAAACTAACAACTATAACCAGAATCTCTCAAAAATTTTTACAGTGTTTTGTCTACACAATTTCCATTAATTGTGCCCGAAGGCTACAAGGAGATTACAAAAATTAATAAATTTATTGCTCATATAACGAGCAATACAGGCGCAGATGCTCAGCATTCCAGGCGTGGGGTATTAAGTCCCCACTCACTCGAGCTAACTTGTATGTCCTCGGACATACAATGTTCTCGACTTGGTATGAGCCATCCAAGTTGGGTCCCAGCACTCCTACACCAGGGTCTCGGGTGGCTAAGAAGACCCTTTGCAACACCAAATCTCCAACCCCAAACTTTCTATTCTTCACTTTAGAGTTGAAATACCTGGCCACTTTCTGCTGGTAGGATGCTACTCATAGCTGAGAAGCTTCATGGATCTCCTCCACAAGGTCCATGGACTCTTGAAGTAAAGCATGGTTTGTGGTTGGATCATACATATCCCACCGATGCATGGAGATTTCTGCATCAACTAGGAGCATGGCCTCATACCCATAGGCCATTGAGAATGGCGAGTGGCCAGTGGAGGTCCTGGTAGTAGTGCGGTAACTCCACAATGCCCTAGGAAGCTCCTCGGGTTAAGCACCTTTTGCTTGTTCAAGCCTTTTCTTCAAGGTGGTTTTGAGCATCTTGTTGACTGCTTCCACCTGACCATTTGCCTGTGGGTGGGCCACAGAGTAAAAACTATTCACAACCCCGTGCCACTGACAGAAGTTTGTGAACACTTCGCTGTCAAACTGCAAGCCATTGTCAGAGACTATTTTCCTCGAGAACCCGTAGCATAAAACAATGTTCTTGATGAAAAATCTAGTTCCTTCTTATAAGTGATTGTAACGAGTGGCTCGGCCTCGACCCACTTCGTTAAGTAGTCGACCGCCACTATTGCATACTTCACTCCTCCTTTCTCTGTGGGTAATGACCTGATAAGGTCAATCCCCTAGACAACAAAGGGCCAAGAGTTGGTCATTAGGGTAAGCTCAAGGTATATTGGCGAAGTGTTGGCACTTGTCACAGTCGTTTCTCCGTTCATGGTGGGCCAAAAGTATCCTTGTCTCAAGATCTTCTTGGCGAGGCTCTACCCCCTGACGTAATCCCCGCAAAAGCCCCCATGCACTTCTCAGAGTATCAGATTGGCCTCTTGCCTGGACACACATCGGAGCAAGGGCAACGAATATCCCTGCCTATACAGCTTTTCATCCATGACAACATACCGTGGCGCCTGGTAAAGCAGCTTCCGAGCTGTTTTCTTATTTTACGGTAATTTCCCGAAGACAAGATATTTTACTATGGGCTCCATCCAACCATCCTGGGGTTGGACTGCTTCCACTTCCTCGGGGATGAGATGCTCGGGAAAGCTAAGTGTTCAATGGGGACTACATTGATTAGTTCAGCATCCTTCGTGGTTGCAAGCTTGGCCAGGGAATCAACGTTAGATTTCTGCTCCCGTGGCACTTGTCGAATAGTGAATTTTTTGAAGTTGTGTAGCATTTCTTGGGTCTTTGCCAAGTACGTGGCCATCCTTGTCCCCCGGGCATGGTACTCCCCAAGTACCTAATTAACTACAAGCTGCGAGTCACTGAAAATCTCGAGGCTCTCGGCCTTGAGCTCAAGTGCTACTTAGAGACCAACAATGAGTGCCTCACACTCTACTTCATAGTTTGAGGCGTCAAAACCAAATCTCAGGTTGTTGTGAACCTAATAAGGGTGTTTTGGATATTATATTTTTTATCCTTTCGCACTTAGATAATGTTCATTTAAAGTATTTGTAGGTGTTCTTAGCTTTGTTTTATGAGTTTTTGATTTTTAAGTCATAAAATACTTTATAAGGTATTATTGATGAATTCGATACATTTTTGTGGTTAGGAATGAATGTGCAATGATATGACTCGAGAAAATGAAGTTTGGAATGAGTTTAAAGTGTTTTAGAAGTCCGTAAATCTGAGGTTCGACCCTTATTTACCGCTATACTGAAGTAGCTGGTGTAAGTGAATAAAAGAAATATATTTAAATTTGATACGACATACGACACACATAAAAAAATTTAGCGCCATTGCCGGGGACTATTATAAGTTGTTTTATTATTCAAATGATTTAACTACATACTCACTAGTTTGAATTTTTTATTGTAGGTGTATATGTCTGGCGACGATACTCAAGAAAGACTACAAGCCATAAAGCAATATCTTGAGGCATCGTCATCCTGCTCTTCAAGGACTATCACTGACAATCCACTCTTTCAACCTTCAAAGATAGTTAATCCAGTACAAATATCATTACCATCTGACAACGATTCTGACTCTGAAACATCAGTTAAGTGTTAGATGGCGCGCGAAAGGACGTTGAAAGAGTTGACAACACTGAATCTAGACCATCAACCTCTGTGTATTCAATATCCGACGTTGGACATTAACTTTGAACTCAAGTCAGGCCTCATACATTTATTACCATCTTTCCATGGGCTACCAGGAAAGGACCCGAATAAGCATCTGACAAAATTTCACATAGTCTGCTCTAGTATGAAACCAACTTTAGTAATGGAAGAGCAGATTAAATTAAGAGCATTTCCATTTTCTTTGAAGGATGGTGCAAAGGAATGGCTCTATTACCTTCCTCCTAGAACTGTTAATACCTGAAATGAAATGAAGACATTGTTCTTGGAGTGTTACTTCCCAGCATCTAAGGTTGGTAGTATAAGGAAGGAAATCTGTGGCATTCGCCAACAGACTAGGGAGTCATTATATGAGTATTAGGAGAGATTTAAGAGGCTATGTGCTAGCTGCCCCCGCCACCAAATAAGTAAACAACTCCTGATCCAATACTTTTATGAAGGACTATTTCCATTGGACAGGAGCATGATTGATGCAGCAAGTGGGGGATTACTGGTTGACAAGACTCCTGCTGCAGCTAGGAGCTTAATTTCTAATATGGCAGCTAATTCTCAACAGTTTGGAGTTTGTCAAGAAGTTTCAGTTAAGGGATTAAATGATACAAACTCTAAAGTAGAGCAGCAGCTAGCGCAATTAACTAGTATGGTTCAACAGATCGCTTTAGGTCAGTAAGTGAGACCTTGTGGCATATGTCAGTTGGTGGGGCATCCTACTGATGCATGTCCCACACTTCAAGAGGATACCAATGAGCATGTAAATGCAATGGGGGGATTCCCAGGGAAATTTAGGCAAAGGTATGATCCTTATGTTATAACTTATAATGAAGAATGGAAGGAAAATCCTTTGATATGGGAATCAACAACAAACTATACCTACTAGACCACCAGGGTTTCCTTATCAATAAAGGCAACAAAAAACCTATACACCTTAGCCTCAACAACCTATTACCTCACAAGCTCAAGAACCATCAATGCCAGATATGCTAAAACAGTTAGTAGCCTCCAATATGCAAACTCAAGTACTTCTTCATGGCACTCACACGTCCATGAAAAATTTAGAGAATACTATGGGTCAAACTGCCACTTCATTAAGTCAAAGTGAGCCACAGAATCAAGGAAAATTACCTTCACAGTGTGTTCGAAAAGCAAGGGAAAATGTTAATGCCATCACATTAAGAGATGGCAAGACTTATGATCCACCCACTATTCCATCAAGTTCAAATGATGCACCAATACCTCCTACTCAATCCACTCAACAAGACAAAGATGAAACCCCAACCACATCACCCAAACCTAAACCCACTATTCCCACTTATGTTACTACTCCTCCATTTCCTAGTCGTTTGACAAAGACCAAGAAAGATAAAGTTTAACAGGAAACACTGGAGACATTTTGTAATGACCCAAATTTCCTAATAAGGCTTAGGGCCTTGATTAGGGGGCCAGGATGAATTTTTTTGGAATTATGTGATTATATGATATTTATGTGTATCATTATGTGATTCTGTGAGTTATATCATAATATGACTTGATATGCATGTTTAGGTGTATTAAATATGCATGTGGACCCATTTCTATTTAATTGGTCCATTTTCATAATTTGTCCCGTTTTGGGTATATTTGGCATTTATGTGGTATGTGTGTGGTACTTCATTATTATTTGGTTACGCATGGGTTACTCAGCACGAGACGATCCTAGGAGGCAAGCCAGTGGGAAAATAACAACTGGATCCATACTTGACTAGGAATGAGTCAAGGGGTATTTAGCACATTATCGGGATATTGGGTAATGGGAATAAATATTTGATGATAAATTAGGAGTTAGTGAGATCAGGGAGAAATTATGGGAATTTTGACTAATTTACCCTGGGGACGTTTTTGGGACCCCGAGCATTAGGATTTTCTTGAGGTTACTTAAGCTTGAAGTAACTTGTCAGAGTTACAAAAAAAAAAAAGGAACGTTCAGAACATTCTCTCTCTCTCTTGTTCCCTTTTCAACACCCGATCGCATTTTTGAAGGAAACTTGAGTTTTAGGACTTGGATTCAAGCAAGGATTGAGGCATAGCGATTCTATAGAAGATTAGAATCTTATTAGCTGAAGGATTTAGTTGGGAAACGACTTAATCGGAGGTAATCCAAGTTTTAAGTTCTAAGTTTTTAAAGTTTTAAGCTTTGATTAAAATTTATGTTTTGATGAGTTTTTGGATGAATTGAAGCTTGGGTTTTATTGGTGTTGGATAATTAGGATGTTTAAGACCTTTAATTTTGGGATTTGGATATGTTTGGATAGGTTTTTGGAAGATTTAAGTGGGAAAAATCTTAGGGAATGGCTGATTTCGTGGTCAAGTCGCAACTTGGATGAAGCCAGAAGCCAAGAGGAGGAAGCCTGGGGGGCGCGCCACGACCCAAGAGGAGTCAAGTCGCGGCCCGCACCCAGAGCCCAAGCAAGGGCTCTCTGACTTGGGGGAAAGTCGTGACCCTGAGGGCCAGGTCACGACCGGCTTGTGCATTTTTGCCTAGATTTGGTTTTTAATTGTGGGAACTTAACTCTAAGGGCCTAGGATCAATCCTACTACCTAGTTGAGTATGATTCGACGTCCTGGAGGCTAGGTTTGGGTCTAGAAGTATTTATTTACTCATTTTGATGAGGTTTTATATTATGGTTGTGACTAGGTTATCGTTAAAGACTTGGAAACAGGATCGTGCTTAAGGATCATTTATTGGTAACCTGTGCTTGGACCAAAGTTAAGAAAATTGCACCCAGTATGTGATGCATGTAATGTATGAGATACATGTGATTAGGGCATGGCATGAATATTGAATATGAATTGACCAGAGCTTGAGTCTCTGTAAATGTGCATGATCATAATTATGCTAGTGAATGTTGAGTAAGCATGTTGAATGCCTTATATTTGGATATTTGACATATGATATATGCCTGGGTGCATTGCTTACTTGTGAGTGGTACTGACTCATTAGTCAGAAATGGCATTGGTCGTATGGAACTGACCTATGAGTCAAGAGCGGCATAAGCATACTGATTGCAAAGCCAAAATGATTAGGTCTAATCAATATAAGCATTAAATGCTTGACCAACCCCAAGTTCAATGAAAACTAAAAGCGCTTGTCTAGTCTAAAGGCTAGTTACTTAGAGCCAGGGTCAAAAGGCTCAGGTGACTGTAACGTCACGTGGCTTAGGGTGCAGAGCCCAAGTGCGTGACTCATTAGTCACTTATCTGATTCGGACGTGGAGCCCAAGTGCGTGACTCATTAGTCACTTATCTGATTAGGGTGTGGAGCCCAAGTGCGTGACTCATTAGTCACTTATCTAATTAGGGTGCAGAGCCCAAGTGTGTGACTCAGTAGTCACCTATAAAGTGTGTCTCTCATTGGTCACCTATTCAAAGATGAACTCAATAGTCATCTATACAGGGCATGGAGCTTCGTAATCATTTATTTGGACTTGCTTGCATGCATGAATAGGGCTATTATTGTTAAGCATGCCTATTATGATTCAGTGACATGTTATTACCTGTTCATGAGCATATTGATTTTTCTTGCTGAGCTTCGGCTCACGGGTGCTATGTGGTGTAGGTAAAGGCAAAAGAAAGCTGGACCATCCTTGAGTTGGAGAGCTTAGGTGATGATGTGTACATATGCGGCTGCTCGACCACCACGACTGAGGGTTTAAAGAGGAACTAGGGTTATACCCTATTTTGCTGCTTAGGTCGGCTGGTTGCAAATCTTTTATTGTAATTAACCTTTAAAATATATTTTGGGATCCCAATGTATACAGTAAACGTTTTAGTGAAACGTTGTATCTTTAACCAAAAAATTTTAACCCTAAACCATTAATCACATTTAGTTACACGATTATGGCCAAATGACTCGGTTAGCAAGTTTAGCAATGTTTAAAATGCACAACGTAACGGTCCCTGGGTAGTAAGGTGTTACACTTTTCGCAAAGTTGAGGTAAACATTCCTATACTTGATGCCATTAAGTAAGTACCTCGATATGCTAAGTTTTTAAAGGATTTATGCACCAATAAGATGAAGTTAAAAGGGAATGAAAAGGTGAGGTGGTTCGCTTTAATATTTTCGAGGCTATGCGGTATCCAAGTGATGTTCATTTATTTTCTTCAATTGATATTCTGGACTCATTGTCACAAAGAATTTTGGATTTACATGGAGAGGATGGGTTAGATGTTATTTTGAGGGAACCAATAGACTTGAAGGAAGATGTTGTCACTACTAAAGTAAAGGAGATAGTGGCTACACTTAATAGTGGTGGAGAGGTTTTTAAAGCGGTGTTGTTCTTAGAGTTGCCTATTCTTAGAGTTGCTTGTTTCTCATTAGCAACTTCAACCATCTGTTAAATCACCACCCAATCTTGAATTAAAACCACTACCGAAGCATCTCAAATATGTCTACTTTGGTGAGAAAGAGACATTAACGGTTATTATCACCACAAAACTTACCCAAGTACAAAAGGATTGTTTGATAAGGGTACTTCGAGAATCCAAAACAGCCATAGGGTGGACCATAGCATATTTTAAGGGAATAAGCACAACTATGTGTATGCACCATATTCTCCTTGAAGATGGATCAAAGCCTTCTAGAGAAGCTCAAAGAAGGTTAAATCCACCTATGATGGAGGTAGTTAAGAAGGAGATACTGAAGCTTTTAAGTGTAGGTGTCATTTACCCTATTTCAGATAGCAAGTGGGTGAGTCCAGTTCAAGTAGTTCCTAAGAAATCAGGCATCACTACGGTAAAGAATGATGAGGATGGGTTAGTGCCCACAATAGTCCAAACAGGTTGGCGAGTTTGTATTGATTATATAAAGTTGAACACTACAACTAGAAAAGACCACTTCCCTTTGCCATTCATCGATCAAATGCTTGAAAGATCAATGGGACATACTTATTATTGCTTTCTTGATGGTTATTCAGGTTATAATCAAATTGTTATGGCCCCTGAAGACCAAGAGAAGACCACATTTACATGTCCATTTGGCACATTTGCTTTTCGTAGAATGCCATTTGGGTTATGCAATGCTCCCGCCACTTTTCAACGATGTATGGTTAGTATTTTCTTAGATCACATAGAAAACATCATAGAAGTGTTTATGGATGATTTCAGTGTTTATGGTGATTCTTTTGATAAGTGCCTCCATAATTTAACACTAGTTCTCAAACGATGTATTGGCACTAATCTTGTATTGGATTGGGAGAAGTGTCACTTTATGGTGCAACAAGGTATTATTTTTGGGCATGTTATTTCAGAAAAAGGGATTGGAGTGGAAAAGGCAAAAATTGATCTCATTCGTTCTCTTCCACCACCGTCAAGTGTGAAAGAAATAAGATCCTTTCTTGGTCATGCAGGATTCTATAGGTGATTTATAAAAGATTTCTCAAAGATTGCTTCTCCCTTATGCAATCTTCTTCAAAATGATGTGGAATTTTAATTTAATGATAAATGTTTGTTTGAATTCAACAAATTAAAGGACTCCTTAACATCAACACCTATTATTCAGCCAACGAACTGGGAGTTACCATTTGAAATAATGTGTGATGCTAGTGACTATGCGGTAGGAGCTGTCCTTGGGCAAAGAGTTGGTAGGGTCCCTCATGTTATATATTATGCCTCTTGAACTCTTAATGATGCTCAGTTGAATTACTCTACTATGGAGAAAGAGCTTTTAGCGGTCATCTTTGCTCTAGAAAAGTTTTGGTCTTACTTGATTGGAACTAAGGTTATTGTTTACACTGACCATGCATCTCTTAAATATTTACTAACTAAGAAAGAGGCGAAGCCTAGACTTATTCGGTGGATTTTCCTTCTGCAAGAATTTGATCTTGAAATAAAAGATAAGAAAGGATCAAAAAACTTGGTGGCTGATCATTTAAGTAGACTTATTCGGGATGAAGATAACTTGCAATTAAATGAAAAATTTCCTAAAGAACAACTCTTGGCTCTTAAAGAAGTTATTCCATGGTTTGTTGATATTGTTAATTATTTAGCTATTAAAGAGTTACTAGGAGGCCTTACACAAGCTCAAAAGAACAAGATTAAGCATGATGCTAAGTTTTATATTTGGGTGAGCATTATTTATGGAAACATTGTGCTGATCAAGTTTGTTGACGTAGTTATTCGGCAACAGATAATTATATGAATAAATGGGATGGATTAGTGCTAAATGATGAACCGTAATATGTGAATAATCTCAAAGGAAGGTTATAAATCGTTTACTCTTTTTAGGTGGTTCGAAGGTTAAAATCCCTCTAGTCCACCAATCAATATTATTGATATATCTCTGGTATTCCTTACAGGGTGTTTCTTTACAAATTAGAAGCCAACCCTTTGCAACACCCAGGGTCTCCATATTTATAGGGAGAGGACACCTGGGTGTTGGCAAAGGGGGTCATCCCGTGACCTTCATACCCATCAAGTCACTTCTGTGACATTCATGATTAATTCCTAAAACCTGACAATGAAGTGTGGTCTAATCAATAGGTAAGGGGGATAATGGGCCGCATGGCCCAAACCAGTCGTGGGGTGCCTGAACACGCACGTTTATGCTGCGTGTCTGAGATTTCAGGAATGGAGTAGACACATGATGTCTGATATGTGCACGTTTACATTGCATGGTTGACTTTATAAAGTGTCGGACGTGTCAGCTCCAGGTCTTACCTCGAGCTTGTTGTAGTCTTAGCTCATGGTGTCCACACTGCCGACCCGATGCCTTTGAGTGTTCTTACTAAACCTTTGGCTACCTCGAGCTAAAGAGGTAGAGACTCGTAACAACAGCTCCGGGTAGGTGGCTTCCATGTGGCTGATAGGATTATGCCCTTTTCCAGCTCGCTAATAACCTGTGGATATTTAGGGCGTACATTTGCCCCCCAAGCCCCTATTTGTGGCATATGACATCACCTGTGGCCACAGTGGGGGCTTTTAGGCTTCCTTGTCGACTCTTCATGTCCCGTCCATTGCGCTGGTATCGGATACGTGGAGCATCGTGGTTGGAGACGGTTCGTCTTCTGAGAACCGCATGAAATGGCCTAGCCTATCTTCAGCCGTCGTTTCGTCTTTCGAGTTGTGATCCTCGTATCCCACATCAAGACGATCGAACGACCCTCATTCTTTTGCCTTTTACGTATATATAAGGTTGGCCACCTTTCGCATGAGCCACCTTTCTATTTGAAATTTTTTCTCATCTTCTTTCTTCTCTCTTCTCAGTTTCAAAACCCTTTTTTCTTCCGGCCACTATTCCAAACGTTCCTGAGTTCCAGACACGAGGGTTCTTTCCATTCGTTATTGACTTGAAAGCTATTGTGCAGCTATTTTTGCGAGGACGGCTAAGTCGGTGACCCTTGGGGGTCAGTACGAAACCTTGGCGAGGCTCCCCCCAAGTGGAAAAGACTACTGCCAGCTCGTGTCTGATGAGACGATGCTGGCGTGTAAGTTAATTTCTCCGGGCCAGACTCTGGCCTTGAGGAGGCCGCGAACCATCCTCGCAGCTCGCGAGATGGCGCCCATCCCTGAGGAGGAGGCTGCAGATGAGGATGAGGACGAGGACGAGGATGAGGATGAGGAGGACGAGGAGCCTCTCATGCGCCGGAAGCAGGTTCTTGAGGTTGCCCACGAGGTCAACGTAGAGCAGACCCAATTCGGGGCAGTAGCCGGCCCCTCCGGCCAAGGTAATCCTTACTTGTTTAGGGATTTAGACAGGGTCGCCGCAGACCTATGGCTTGCTAGGTTTAACCCCAGCCAACTCATTCACCGCCACCGAAACGACCCAGATCGTAACATCACTCTACTCCAGTGTGTTGACCAGCTAGTGTTACGTTATGACATGGGCCGCCCTAGGGGTACTGTAGTAGTAGATAATACCCTGGCCTTTAGGTCGGCCTTTTTTTAGGAGTATGGGACCAACCTTAGGTCGTGGCCCTCCCTTCTGGAGGGTGTAGTAGCTCCAGGTCTTAGGCAGTACGTAGAGGAGTCTAGTCCTGAGGCGGATCTAGACCCAGAGCCTCCTCTCATTCGTGAAGTCATTAGACTCCCCTGTAGAAGCCCTGGGGCCGAAGGTCTTGACAATAGATTCCTCCTCTAGCTCGGAGGGTAGGACCTTTTTCAATACATACTTTAGATTTTTTGTGTTGCAATCAACATATTTTTACATGCATACTGATGATTTGTCTTTGTTTAAGACGAGGAGATGTCGTAGCCCGGGGATAACATTATGTGATCTATGTTCCACGGGAGAAATCCTTCCTCCGGGTCGTCCGGGCCCTTGGTGAAGAGGCTCCGGCTGGCCAAGAAAACCCCTGGGACTTCTTCCAAGTCTCTTGCCAAGGGGAAAAACCAGGGTCCTGCTGCCATAGAGAAGGTGCCTCCACCCCCTCCTGCAGTGGAGAAGATGGCTCCACCTCCCCCGCAACCTCCTGTCCCTAATCGAGAACAGGATATACTAATCGGGACCTTGTCAGACCCGACTCCCGGCATGCGCGTCCCGGTCAACCCTTAGGCCTTGGAGAAAATCCCTGAGGTCTTTAGGGGGACGGTTTACGAAACTGCGACCTACATGGTGGACCACTGCTACAACACCACCTCGAGGGACTTGCAGGAGATCGAGACGAGGAGCCCCGAGCACGTGTGGAGTCTTCACTAGGGATGACCCTCACGGTAAGTTTGCTTTACCACTGGTTCTTTCTGTTGTTTTTTTTTTCTAAGGCACTTGCCTTATTATCTTTTTGTCTTGCAAGCGGCTTTGGCCCTCCACCGGAGCATATCTCGATCCAGGGCCAGGATTGATGAGATCCAGGGTGAGCACCAGGCTGCCCATGCCGCCCTCGCGTCCACTCGACAACAGGAGCAGGATGCCAAAGCTGCCCTGGCGACTACCCGGGAAAGCGAGAAGGTCGCGCAGGCCGCCTCAGTTACTGCAAAAGTTGACCTGGAAGCATCTTGGGCCAAGATGCTGGAGGCCGAGGCTACTAAGGTCGCCCTGGACGCTTTGAAGGTTGAACTTGAAGAGGCCAAGGCCGCCCTTGTGGCGGAGAGGGCATCTTCCAGCTCCTCCATGGAGGCCATGCTGTACCATTGATGGGCCTTCAACCAGGATGGTGACTTTTCCTTCCTGGGGCCGAACGTGTGGGAGTCCTTCTTGGAGAAGTTCAAAGCTTGCCTTCAACAAGAGGCGCCCTCTGAGACCGGGGAGACTTCCACTACAACCGAGCAGGATGCCGAGGGGGAGACTTCATCGGAGCGGCCTGGCGGGGCTTAGGATTTTTGCTCCTTTCTCTTATTATTATTTTTTATTTGTAACTTTACATTACGAGGTTTTTTATCCTTGAGACAGTACATTTCCTTAGATTTATTTTAATCTATTTATATATATTTGCGGTCTAACTTTATTGTTACTTCTCTTTAACGCATTTGGTGAGAACTTAGTTTCTGTAGGTGTTATAATTGACATCTTATGCTTTTTAAGAAAAAACATCTGTTAATCAATTTGAACCAACTTCTAAGTCTTAGGACCTGGCTGTACCCAGGACATTAATTTAAAAACTTAGTTCGTGTTAATCCTTTATTGATATCTCGCGCTAGAAAAACATCGATCAACCAATTTAAATCAACTTCTAAGTTTTAGGACCTGGTTGTATCCAGGACATTAATTTAAAAACTTAGTTCGTGTTAATCCTTTATTGATATCTCGCGCTTTTTAAGAAAAACATCAATCAACCAATTTAAATCAACTTCTAAGTTTTAGGACCTGGTTGTCTCTAGGATATTGACTTTAAAAACTCAATTCGCGTTAATCCTTTATTGATATCTCGTGCTTTTTAAGAAAAACATCGATCAATCAATTTGAACTAACTTCTAAGTTTTCGGACCTGGTTATATCCAGGATATTAATTTTAAAAACTTAGTTCGCGTTCATCCTTTATCGATATCTCGTGCTTTTTAAGAAAAACATCAATCAATCAATTTGAACTAACTTCTAAGTTTTCGGACCTGGTTATATCCAGGATATACGCCCCCCAAGTAATCAGGAAAGGGTCTTTCATGGTTACTTGACGTTACATCCACAAACATATACAATTAATGCAAAAAGATTAACTCTTATTACTTAATAAACAAAAGATGGCTTTTCTAACTAAGCCTTACAAAGATATTACTGATAATATTTCTTTAGGTGTAGAGCGTTCCAAGTCTGCGGGACTGCTTCTCCATTAAGCCGAGCTAGTTTGAAGGTCCTTTCTTTCACGACCTCTGTTATTTGATAAGGCCCTTCCCAGTTAGGTCCCAACACTCTGTCCTTGGGATCCTTACTGGCCAGGAAGACTCTTCTTAGTACCAGGTCGCCAACACTAAAGACACGTTTCTTGACCTTTGAGTTGAAATAATGAGTGATCTTTTGTTGAAAATGCGCGAGCTGAAGCTGTGAATCTTCTCGTTTTTCGTCTATTAGGTCGAGGGACGCGTAGAGAAATTCATCATTCCGGTCTTGGTCAAATGCCTGGACTCTAAGCGAGGCTACCTTTACTTCGACAGGAAGGACTGCCTCACTCCCGAAAGCTAGGGAGAAAGGAGTATGACTCGTCGACGTTCGATGTGAGGTCCGGTATGCCCACAGTACCTGGGGGAGCTGTTCAGGCCAGACTCCCTTGGCTTCATCCAGTCTTTTCTTAAGGCTCGCATTTAGCGTCTTGTTGACAGCCTCGACCTGCCCATTGGCCTGGGGATAGGCCACGGAGGAGAAGCTTTTAACAATGTCGTGCCTCTCGCAGAATTTGATGAAGAGGTCGCTATCGAACTGCATTCCATTATCCGACAATATCTTCTTTGGCAACCCGAATCGGCAGATAATACTCTTGACCACGAAGTCGAGGACTCTCTTTGAAGTGATCGTCGCCAGGGGCTCTGCTTCTGCCCACTTCGTGAAGTAGTTGATAGCCACCACCGCGTAGTGAAATCCTCCCTTTCCAGTAGGGAGGGCACCAACCAGGTCAATACCCCAGACTGCGAACAGCCAAGGGGATGAGATCATCTTCAGCTCGACTGGGGGAGCCCGGGCAATTGTGGCGAATCGCTAGAACTTGTCACACTTTTTGACGTAGGAGATCAAGTCCTTTGACAAAGTGGGCCAATAATACCCCTGTCTTAGTATCTTCAGGGACAGGCTTTGCCCCCCAGTGTGATCTTTGGAAAAACCCTCGTGCACCTCCTGCAAAATGGTCTTCGCCTCACTTGGCAGAACACACCGTAGGAGAGGTAAAGAGTGTCCATGCCGGTATAATATCCCATCTATTACTGTATACCTTGGAGCCTGGTAAAGTACCCACCTTGCGTCATTTCGCTCCTCGGGTAACTTTCCTGCTATGAGATACTTGAGGATGGGAGTCATCCAAGTCGGTCTGGCGTCAATCATCTCGACCGCCGCCCCGACTTCCTCTATGCTTGGTCTTTCCAAGAACTCTACCAGCACCAGCCCCAAAGTCTCCGCCTCCCCAGAGGTAGCGAGCTTTGCCAGGGCATCCATGTTGGCATTCTGCTCCCAAGGTATCTGCTCGATTGAGCCGCGCTCAAATGCGAATAGCTCTTTCTTTACATTGGCCAGGTAAGCAGCCATCTTGGTTCCCCGTGCTTGCTATTCCCCTAACACTTAGTTTACCACGAGCTAAGAATCGCTGTAACACTGGATGAAGCTGGCCCTCAGCTCTTGGGTGACCCTTAGCCCAGCCAATAAAGCTTCGTATTCAGCCTCGTTGTTGGAAGCTTTGAATCTGAATCATAACACCGAGTGGAATTGATGTCCCTCTGGGGATATCAATATGATTCCAGCCCCGGAGCCGTTCTCGTTAGACGAGCCATCTACGAACACCTTCCATGAGGCCTGAGCTGACTCTTCTACAGGATCTTCTCGGAACCCTGTGCACTCTGCCACAAAATCAGCCAGGGCCTGACTTTTTATTGCAGTTCGCGGTATGTAAAATATCTCAAATTGGCTGAGCTTGATAGCCCACTTCAACAGACGCCCCGATGCTTCAGGTTTCTGCAAAACCTGCCTTAAAGGCTGATCGGTTATGACGCGTATTGAGTGGGACTGGAAATACGGCCTGAGCTTTCGAGAGGCCGTAATAAGGCAGAAAGCCATCTTTTCCATCAATGGATACCGAGATTCAGCTCCGAGAAGCCTCTTGATAATGTAATAGACTGGCTTTTGAGATCGGTCTTTTTCTCGGACTAATACGGCGCTAGCTGCATCTTCTGTGACAGCTAGGTAAAGGAAAAGAGGCTCTCCTGCCGTTGGTTTGGATAATACAGGTGGCTCGGCTAAATGTGCTTTCAGGTCGAGGAAGGCACGTTCGCACTCCTCGGTCCACTCGATTTTTTTATTTCCCCGGAGCAGGTTGTAGAATGGCAAACACTTGTCGGTAGATTTAAAAATAAACCGATTAAGGGCTGCCACCCTTCCTGTCAGACTTTGAACGTCTTTTCGCGACTGGGGTGAGGGCATCTTGAGTACCGACCTGATCTTATCGAGGTTTGCTTCTATTCCTCTGGTATTGACAATGAAACCCAGGAATTTTCCCGACGCGTCCTCAAAAGTACACTTTTGGGGGTTTAACCTCATGTCGTATTCTCTCAATATCTTAAAGCATTCCTCCAGATCGGAGACATGGTTATCAGAAGTTTTCGACTTGACCCGCATGTCGTCAACATACACTTCCATATTTTTCCCGATCTGATTGGTAAACATCCTATTTAACAACCTCTGGTACGTAGCTCCTGCGTTTTTCAACCCGAAGGGCATGACCTTGTAACAATAAACATTAGTTGGGGTCATGAAGCTAGTGTGTTCCTAATCTGCTGGATTCATGGCGATCTAGTTATAGCCCGAGTATGCATCCATAAAATACATAAGCTCGCGCCCCGCCGTGGCATCTACCAATTGGTCGATCCTTGGCAAGGGGAAACAATCTTTGGGGCAGGCTTTGTTCAGATCGAAGAAGTCGATGCAAGTCTGCCATTTCCCGTTTAGCTTAGGGACCAGCACAGGATTGGCGACCCAGATCGAGAACTTTGCTTCGCGGATAAATCTGCACTTTAAGAGCCGAGCTACTTCCTCCTCTAGGGGCTTAGCTCGGGTTGTTCCTAGGCGCCTTTGCTTTTGGGATTTTGCATGCACGCTTTTTATCCAAGTGAAGGGTGTGCATGATGACGCTCGGACTGATCCCTATCATGTCTCCATGAGACCAGGCGAACACATCTAGATTTTCTCGCAAAAACTTAATCAGCTCCGCCTTCCTTTCGCTACATAGATTTTTCCCGAGCTTTACCACCTTCGAGGGGTCTTGTGGGTCGATGTTTACCTCCTCGAGCTCTTCGATGGCCTGGAGCTCGGATCTATCCTCACCTACTCTGGGGTCGATATCATTATTTAAGATGATATTCTCCCCATTGGCATTCTGAGGTTTTTCAATCTCAGGACTAGGCACAAGTTCTTGAGATTCCTCATTCCCGTCCTGGATGGTCATCGTCTGCTTCCCGGATTTTGATTTTCCCTTCATAGAAATGCTATAGCATTCCCTGGCAGCGAGCTGATCATCTCAAATTGTGCATATCCCCGAGGAAGATGGGAATTTTAGCGCGAGGTGGCGGATGGAGGTTATTGCTTCGAACGCTATCAAAGTAGGTCGACCCAAAATAGCATTGTACGCGGTGGGAAAATCGATGACCACAAACTCGAGGAGTTTTGAGACAGTCCGGGGTCCCTCCCCCAAGGTAATCACCAGCTCGATCGTTCCTATTGCTGCTAACCCTTCTCTAGAAAATCCATATAACATCATGGAGGTGGCTTTCAACTCGGTGACAGATAAACCCATCTTTTCTAGCGTAGACCAGAACAGCAGGTTCACCGGGCTCCCATTATCGACCAGTATCCTCCTAACTCTCCGGTTAGCGAGCTTAGCGGTTATGACCAGAGGGTCATTATGAGGGAACTGGACGTGACTGGCATCTTCCTCGGTGAATATGATTGGTTGCCCCTCCAATGATTGTTGTTTGGGTAGATGCTGCTCTGGGACGAACTCCACTCCATTATGAGCTTTCAGTTCGTTGACATATCTCTTCTGGGCACCTTTGCTCGTGTTGGCCAAATGGGGGCTCCAGAGATCATGGAGATCTCTCCTCCTATCACAGGAGGAGGGGTGTCCTGATTTATCCGAGACCCAGGCTCACCTATCGGAGCTTCTGGAGCTGGTTGACCGGCGGGAACTCTATTTCGCACATACTAAGCCAAGGGTCCGGCTCTGATGAGAGTCTGACTCTCAATCTCATCCTTCAGATGCCTACAATCGTCAGTGTTGTGGCCAATGTTGTTGTGGAATCGACAAAACTTGGTGGGGTCCCGCTTAGCCTTCTGATGCTTCAACGGCTCCGGCTTCTTCCAGGGGAGGCGAGTAGAGTTTGCTAGGAAAATGTTCTCCCTAGTGTTGGTGAGCTCGGTGTAAGTTGCGTAGATTGGCTTAAACTTTTCTACGGACTTGTTCTTCTTCGGGCCATGATGGCCGCCTTCGTCACTTCCTGTTCTCTTACCTCCACCCAATTGGTTATTCTGTGTAACGGTTTGGGTCGCTGTCAGGACATCCGTTCCCACTCCAGCGGGCTGTTAAGAGGCTTGGCTGGTTCCTACGGCCGATGCTCGCGCTTCCTCCAGGTTTATCCATCCCTAGGACCTATTTATGAATTCGTTCATGGTTCTGACACCTTTTCTCTATATCTCTTCCCAGAGTTCGCCTCCAACGAGGATCCTAGTCCTCAAGGCCATAAGTTTGGAACTATCATCTGCGTCCCTGGCTTGAGCCGCGACGTTTACGAATCTGCTCAGGTAAGCTTTCAAAGGTTTGTCGAGCTGTTGTCTTATGTTTGTCAGGGTGTCAGCTTTGACGCGGGTGGCCTGAGAAGCTCGGAATGCCCTCTTGAAGTCGGCAGAAAAGGTTTTCCACAAGCTGATGGACTGATTTTTATTATGTTTGAACCATTGCTTGGCCGGCCCAGTCAAGGTGGAAGTAAATATTAAACACCTCAGCTCGGGACCGATGTTGTGGGCCATCATCAGGGTGTTGAACATACCCAAGTGATCTGCGGGTCCCCGTCTCCATTGAATTAGGACAAGTGAGGCATACGGAAACCAGGTGGATATGCCATGGCTACTATGCTAGGAGCGAAGAGCTCGAGTTCGTCCCCCGAGTCGTACTCATCTTTTTCTTTTTCCGATAGGAGCTTCCTCATCAGCTCCTCCATCTGAGCCAGCCGCTCCAGGGTTTTGTCCTTGCTTCCTTGGTTGTTCTGGGGCTGTTCAACAGCTCCAGTTCCGTTGTACGCATTAGGCAGGTTATTTCCCCTCCTTTCTTGAGATAGGTTATGTAGGACATTCTCGCTGTCACGTACTTCCGATAGACGCCCCCCTTGGTGAGCACGACTACCATGCTCAGATGGGTCTCCCCTCCCCTCTGAGAGTTGAGGCGATCTCGGAGGTCGGCCCGAGGGCTTTGAGCTGAGCTCAAACGATGGCGCAGGTCTTTGCCGGACCTGCCACTTCGATTACTCCCGGTCCAGTAACTTCCATTTGAAAAACTCGGAGCCCACCGCTAAGGGTGAGGATCCGGGATTTCCCTAGGCGCCCACCTGTGATGGGAAGGTCCGACGGAAGGAGGATTTCTTCTGCTACTCCCATGAGCTGGAATGTCTCGGACTGGACGGGGAGGAGATGGGTATCTTATTGGTGACGGAGAATATCTAACTGGTGACACGATCCTAGTCCCGTCAGGGCGAATTAAGCTAGGTCGCGGCCTCTCCGCTCTACCATCCCCCGCGTCCTGCGCTTGGCTGTCTGATCGTGGTGCAGGATGGCTGGTCGGGGTGGGCTGTCGTCGCGAGCCCTCCCTGGATCTTCATCGCGAGCTGCCTCGGGCCCTCCTGGGTGCGCTCGAGGGTGGAATTGAGCTAGGAGTGGAGGGTCCGGACCGATTGGCTGAATTGTTGATCGGCCCTGTTCCTCAAATACAGTTTCCTGGTGGTGTGACGTGGGAGTAGAATTCGATGTCAAGGTTCTGGCCGAGGATCGGCTACCTCGGCGGGACTTATGAGTCCCACCATGCCTCTTTCCGACATTAGTGTCGGTTGTAAGAGGGGGTAATTGGGCTAAAACCTCTTCGATCTGCTTGTTTGCTTTCGCCAGCTGACTCCTCAACTGTGCATTTTCCATTTCTACCGCCGTGTAGAAATTCGGGTTCAGATTGGGTGGCCGGGGAGCCAAACTTCCAGTGTCGTCTTGGCCCATTGGCTGCTTCCGGTCACTATTGAACCTCAGGGTTTTGCTCATCAGATATGGCGGCATGGTGGGCCTCCTGCCCATCACGCTGATCCGCTTCGTTACCATGCCTTGAGCGAGTAACCACCATGGTTGGGCTTTTTGCAATAGCACCAATCTAAAATCCTCTCAATGAAAGCACCAAACTGTTTACGTGGTTCTTCGGCAACAGATAATTATATGAATAAATGGGATGGATTAGTGCTAAATGATGAACCGTAATATGTGAATAATCTCAAAGGAAGGTTATAACTCGTTTACTCTTTTTAGGTGGTTCGAAGGTTAAAATCCCTCTAGTCCACCAGCAATATTATTGATATATCTCTGGTATTCCTTACAGGGTGTTTCTTTACAAATTAGAAGCCAACCCATTGCAACACCCAGGGTCTCCATATTTATAGGGAGAGGACACCTGGGTGTTGGCAAAGGGGTCATCCCGTGACCTTCTTACCCATCATGTAACTTCTGTGACATTCATGATTAATTCCTAAAACCTGACAATGAAGTGTGGTCTAATCAATAGGTAAGGGGGATAATGGGCCGCATGGCCCAAACCAGTCGTGGGGTGCCTGAACACGCACGTTTATGCTGCGTGTCTGAGATTTCAGGAATGGAGTAGACACATGATGTCTGATTTGCACATATTTACATTGCGTGGTTGACTTTATAAAGGGTCGGACGTGTCAGCTCCAGGTCTTACCTCGAGCTTGATGTAGTCTCAGCTCGTGGTGTCCACACTACCGATCCGATGCCTTTGAGTGTTCTTACTAAACCTTTGGCTACCTTGAGCTAAAGAGGTAGAGACTCGTAGCAGCAACTCCGGGTAGGTGGCTTCCACGTGGCTGATAGGATTATGCTCTTTTCCAGCTCTCTAATAACCTGTGGATATTTATGGCGTAGAAAGTCATTCGAAGGTGTGTTCCTGATTCTGAATTTCAATCTATCCTTGCTTTTTCACATTCTCATGCTTGTGGGGGTCATTTTGGACCAAAAAGAACAGCCCATAAAGTTCTTGACATCAGTTTTTATTGGCCTACCATATTTAAAGATTTATATGCATATTGTAAGGCATGTGACCGTTGTCAACGAGTTGGTAATATTAGTGCTAGGGATCAAATGCCCCAAACTCCCATACTTATTATTGAGATTTTTGATGTATGGGGCATTGATTTTATGGGACCATTTCCATCATCATTCGTCTTTGAGTATATTCTTTTAGCGGTGGATTATGTGTCTAAGTGGGTGGAAGCAAAAGCAACTAAAGCAGATAATTCTAAAATACTGGTTGATTTCATTCGATCGAATATTTTTGTGAGATTTGGTATTACAAGGGAAATAATTAGTGATTGAGGTACTCACTTCTGCAATAAAACAATTGAAGCTTTATTTCGGCGCTATCAAGTGACTCATAAAGTAACCACTGCCCACCGTCCACAAGCAAATGGCCAAGCTGAGGTATCGAATAGAGAAGTCAAGTCTATTCTTGAAAAGATGGTAAATCCAAATAGAAAGGATTGGATTATAAGATTAGATGATGCTCTATGGGCGTATCGCACGGCTTATAAGACACCTCTTGGTATATCACCGTATCGGTTGGTGTATGGAAATCCTTGTCATTTACCGGTTGAATTGGAGCATAAAGCTTGGTGGGCTGTGAAAAAGTGTAACATGGAGATGGACAATGCAGGCCAGCAAAGAATGCTGAAATTACAAGAGCTGGAGGAAATTCATAATGATGCTTATGAAAGTTCTAAGATTTACAAAGAAAAGACGAAAGCCTTTCATGATCGAAATAGAATTGTTCAGAAAACATTTGATGTGGGACAGAAAGTATTCTTGTATCATTCTCGTCTCAAACTATTTCCGGGTAAGTTGAAGTCCTGATGGGTTGGACCATTCATAGTGATACATCACTATCCTCATGGAGTGGTAGAAATTTCAAGTCCATCAACGGGAAAAATACTCAAGGTAAATGGCCAAAGATTGAAGCCTTATTATGAGTCTTTCGAGGAGGAACAAGTTACTGTGATTCACCTCTTCGATCCAGAATATGTTGATGAGGTACGAAAAGGATTTACGTCAAGCTAGCGACGTTAAACTTAGCTAAATTTTATATATTTTATTTTTAAGACATTTTTGTTTAATTGTTTTTCTTTTTGAACTTAGTTTTAATTTAATTTTCTTTGGACATTTTTATTCCTCCTAAAAAAATATATAAAAAAATATTATTTTTTTTGGGCCAAATGGCCTGTGGCTGCGCCCAGCCCTATTCCAGGCCGCGGCCTGGAGAACAGAGCATAGTGGTCGCAACCACCAATAAGCCCGAGCTGTGGCCACTATACGATTTTAGCAACAAAAAAAAAATTAAGAACTTCATTTCATTTTTTATCCACTTCCCACACAACCAAAGACCCAAAACCGGAAAAAACACTCTCATTTTTACACATAATTTCATCATTTCTCTCTCATTTTCACTCAAATTATTCCCTAAAATCATTAAATTCTCATCATCATTTTTCAATTTTTTTTCACAAATCTTCACCTATTCTCATCAAAATCCTCATTTTCTACAAAAATTCCCTTTCAAAACCTGAAGTCCCATAAATTTTAAATTTGACAATTGAGATTAATCAACTAGTTTCAAGGTGCTTCATTGACACAATCAAGCTTTCAAAGACTTTCTATAGTCAATCACAAGTAAGTAGCTTTTCTTGATTCTTTGATTATTGGGTTTTGAGTATCGAAGAATATGATTTGGGGTATTTTGGATTATATGGTTTTTGGTGGATGAAATATTTATATATTGTGATCATTGGATTAGATTAAGTGCTTATGTTGTTATATTAGTAATAATTTCAAATTTTGGGAAGATTGAATTACTACAACATACTTTTCCACTATTGGATTAGTCTTTGCCTACTAAGTGTTTGATGAAAGTTCTAAGAGAAGTATGTTCAGTTTTAAGGGGAATTGATTGAATATTTTTGAAGAGGAAGTATTTATTTGTTTAGTAAAAATTTGGTGGGAATAATTAGAGGAGTTTGAGTTTATATTTTTGGGTTATTTTGAACTATTCTCTTAGTGCTTAATTATTTGTGTTAAAGGAAGCTTATCCCTGAGTTTTGAAGTGAAGAATGACACCAAAGAGATTTAGACAGAGTACTAAAGGTGCTTCCTCATCTGAGGTTCAATTTTATGCCACCAAATTTATTTCTGA